>NW_022900944.1:19161039-19196280 GCF_012274545.1 Fukomys damarensis
TTTATTTTTTCCATTTCTTTCTTATGCTGGGCCTTTATGGCTTCTATCATGGTCCTGAGCTCATCTATTTTTTTGTCAGTTTCTGCTCTAGAGTCTCGAATCACGACTTCCATTTTGCTCACTATCTCTATGGTTATTTGGGAAATTATTTCTGTTTTGAATTTTTCTAGAGCCTGATTGATCTGTTTTGTTACTTCCTGTGCTTTGAGTTCAGGGTGTCCTGGTGGTTCACTATCAGCCTTTTCATCCTCATTTGCCCTACTGTTTGCCATTGGTGAACTGGAAGTCTGTCCTTGTGTCTTGCTTAAGTGGCCCTGATTCACCACAGGAAGGAGAACCACACCTGCTCCCGACCCAGCAGCCATCGCTCAAGCGCCAGGAAGGTAGCCGCACAGGCGCCCCTGAACCCCCATAATCCGCCCCCCGGCACTCTCAGACTTCCTGACTGTGCAAGTCTTTGGTCCCACTCTGCAAAGACAGAGGTGGTCATCAAGGGCATTTTTCTGTGTTCCCAACTTTGAACATCTTTGAAGAAAGGGCGTGGGAAACCTGTAATAGAACGTTGTGGAGTTCAACCATTCAGAAGGATGGGGAACTCAATCTGGGCCTTGCAGCCCGAGGTCAGTCAGTGCCATGGGGTTCAGCAATCAGCTAACTGAGATCAGGGGTCTTGCATCCTCGCTCTGTCTGAGTCATTAAATGGTAAATATACTATATTGAAAAGTTTGTTCACTGCAGACATGTTCTGGACTGCTTGTTGATTTCAATTTAATTCAAATGATTTAAGGGTGATAGACTAGTGACTACCACAGGTGGTCAGTGTCCAAGTTGTGCTTGATCTTAATGTGTTGCTGATCGTATCAGTTGGGGTAAACATTGCCGTTGATTTGATGAGCTGTTTTCTCTGATGTTATGAAGATGAGAATGTCTGTGGGTCGTTAGAGACAGAGAAGCTAGGTGCAACTGTATCAGGAAGATTTGGGTGATGATCCAGAGATTAAACCAACGACAGTCCGACTCATTTTATCTTTAAAATGTTAATCCTATTTTCATTAGGTTTATTTTGTGAAACTTTTTCTAGCTTTATAAAATAAATGCTTACTCATTTACTCCTTTTTATTTGCACCGAGCTACATCCTCAACCATTTATTTTATTTTACTTTTTAAAAATTTGACAGAGAGTCTCCTTAATTGTTAAGTAGCTAGGCTGGGCTACAACTTGTGATCCTGCTGACTCAACCATGCAGAGTGCTGGTAATATGGGTGTGTGCCAACGAATCTGGTTTTGCTCTTATTTACATGAATGAATTCATATTTATAAATTTTTTCCTCTAGGTAACACATTAGACGTACTAGTAAAGTACTAATATTGTGTACTTTTATTTTCATTTATCTATAAATATTTTGTAAATGTTATTGTGATTTATCCCTTAGCATGTAATTATAGTATATATCTTTTTCCTTTGATTTTTAAAATTTATAATTTAACTGTACGAGGGCCACACAAAATGTGTATGTTTATGATTCAACATTTATACATGTTTTCTTTCTTGCCAAATGTCATCAGTTTTGTACAGAGGTGTACTTGAAAAGTAAATTATAGTATATACAGTATTCTAACTGCTTAATCTACTCATTGCCAAAAGTTATGTTAAAAGCTTTTACTATTACCAAGGACTTGTTCAATAGTATTTGCCAGCCTGTAAATCTGTATTTATACACTTTCAGAGCAAATATTATGGTGCATATAGTGGCATCATCATTACATCTTCCTAATAAAATATTTGTTTCATAGTCATGCAGTGTTCATCTTTAGCTCCATGAACATAAATTGCCTCAATTTCATCTTTGTTTCATGTTAATACTGCTGTAATAACATTCTTTTATAGTACTTTCTATTCCTTTATCTTTCTTGTTGAGTGTTTCTTTTTTTAGATGTGTTTAAAGGAGTAAACATACAAATAGATGCACATCTGTCTTCCGGTGATGTGTTTAAAGGAGTAAACATACAAATAGATGCACATCTGTCTTCCGGTGTGTGAATTAGTTGTATGTGTATGCACATGATGTATGTCTCTCTGCCATATGTTTGTGTATACATTCAGAAGATACAGTGACAGAGAGCCAACATAAATATAGAGAAACACACACATCTACACCACCAGAGCTCTATAGTGGATGTTGGGGGTATACCACCTAGATTGATGGTGGTAAACTATAACATGCACTTTATTTGCTTTGCTTTTAAGACAAAATATGTTAATTTATGAGGTTTTTTTTTCTAAACTAAAACCTCAGTATTCAGGTTTAACTGCAGTGTTGGCATTGCAATGAACTTTGGGTTTTGGATTACAGTTTGGGCATTCATCTCTGAAAGGTTCACCATCACTGTTCAAGATTCTCTTTCCCAAGTAGGTGCACCCATCTTTAGACCTGACAAGTGTTACTAGCTAATGGTTTGCACCTGCACTATTTCAAAAGGACTGTGGTACTCCTTCCACCCATCTTGTGACAACTGGTGATTAACTGATGGAGAGAGGAAAGGGAATTGAAAATGTATACAACTATGTCCCTTTTGCCTTAAGGCAGAACAAACTTTGTCACAGTTCGTATTCTAAAGTTTCATGTATGATCAGGCTGAGACTAAATTTCCACTGAAACCCCACAACACTGCCTAGCTTCTTTCTCTGTAGTATGATGCATTCCTCTACAAGTTTTTCATGAGGGAATTTCCCAATAAATTACTTACATTAAATCTAAATCCTAGGCTCTGCTTCTAGCGAACCTAACCTAATAGTATTTGTAATTTAGTAGACACTAATTAGGTGTTAGGTATATGTGTGCTTTGTACATGGCATAATTTTATTCTACAAATGTCCCAGCAATGTGAAAAATATCCCCACATTACGGGTAAGGAAAGTCAAGTTGTACAAAGTTGAAGAATGTGAGTTTAGCTTATAATAAGTGGTATGTTCTAGAATCAAACTCAGATAAAATGGCTCCAAAACTCTTACCCTTTCTTCTATGCTTCACTGGTCCATGTATCATATTTTTATTCAGGAACACCTATAGTTTTTCTGATGAAATGTAAATTAATATGCATATAATTTTCCAAACATTGATGTAATTTGTTTGAAATAAAGATAGTATTTTGTGAGTCATATAATATGCATAAGGGCTTACTAGCGGACAAGGATGGATCCATTAAGAAGGAAATAAACATCTATATAATACCTTCATTTTCCTGGATAGGAACATTTAAGAGAAATCGAAATATAGCAAGCAAGAAAAAGACCATGTCAACACAATATTATTGGTCATATACAACACATTCTTATGTTGCATGAAGGTTTCAACACAGGAAACATGCATATTAGGAACTGCCTAATTCATAGGCTTTCTGACTCAGGTTCTGTGGTTTCTTTGAATGATTCTAAAGGAAAAGTTGTAAGCAGTGCTTTCAGACTAGCTTTAATAATGTGTATTTCAAAGCCAAAACAAGTCAGCCATAGAACTGTTCACATAGTCAACATTCAGTGGGAAAATAAGTGTGAACAGATCCCACCCAAAATGACAGGTAACCTTTCATTATTATCTTCATGAATCCCTGAGACATTTTCTTTTTGTTTTTCCCATTCCTAATCTATTGCTCTCTGAAAAATAACACTCCCGCCCATAGTTTATAGCCACTTTAAAGAGTTATGCAATCTTACTATCCTACTACATTAATCACACTGTAGGAAAGCCCTGTGTTTCATCCATTTGCTTATGGCAAATGGTAAAGTGTGTATGTGTGTGTGTTTGTTTGTGTGTGTGTGTTGGTTTCCTACAACACCAAAAAAAATCCTATAAAGCATTTTTTCAAAAAATTCTAATTACCAGTTTATCTTGCCTAAGGTCAATACTCTTTACATTCCAAATAAAATCTATAGGCAAGTAATTGTCTCAAAGAATCCTTTCAACTATCTTTTCTAAAGAAAAATTCAAACATGTTTAATGCTTTCCTTAAAAACTAGCAATAAAAGTTATACATATTTTCTACTTTTGTATGTCAGTCACAATCCAAGCTTTAGAAGTTATAAATCTAATTAAGGAATTACATTATTTATTGAATACTAGTCATGTTTCATGCAATATACCAACTGTTCAATCTACATTTTCCTTTCATTACTTAACCAGTATTAAGATGAGGTTATTGTTTTACCCCTTGCCTTACAGAGCAGGAAACTGTGCCTCCAAAAACACAAGGAGTTGTTTAATTTGTAGATTTTCCTGACCCAGTGAAACATGTTACAATATGTAGTCCTGGGTGAATAGCAAAGATAGAATTTGAATACAGTTACTGTCAACCTCCGACTTTTACATTTTATCACGTGAACTATACCAAATCTCCTAAAGTCAATATCACACTTATCTTCCCATTGTTAAAATTATCATAAACTGCTCATTCTGCATTTAATCTCCCAGTAAAAACATGTGAAAAGCTCTCCACAATTTCCTCTTTCCTTCCTCAAAATAAAGCACATAGGGACTAGGGGTACAGCTCAGTGGTAATGCTCATGCTTAGCATGTGTGAGACTCTGAGTTCAAGCCCCACCACAAAACAAGAAAAACAAACAACACGGACATATTGTACATGTTTCAGATATCACTTCCTAATTACTACTCAGATTCATCTTTTCCAACCATCCATTTTCATCTTTATCCCACCTTTTCACTCTCTGCTGTCTGCATAGCAGTTGCAGTGGCCTCCTCTCAGTGGACTGCCCTACTTCCCAGCCCATCTTTCACCCTCACAAGCACATATTCTCACATAGAAAGTAGGTGACCCCATCAAACACTTGTCAAAATTCTTGCAAGGATGTACATCATTCTTCGCCCACTCTCCACACAAGTAACATATCTGGTAGGTCTTGCTATCGCTCACCACTTTGGCTTCCTTGCCTGTTCTCCCAGAATTACTTGAGCCATATTTACAAAGCTGAATTGACAAGGCTCGCTAGCCAACTGAATGTGAGATCTCAGGAGAAGAAGAGGCTAAGAAAACTGGTTGAGTTGTAGATTAACTTAAGTACGAGATGTATAGTAAAATATGGATAAATCTTAAAATTCAGGAGTTCCTTTAACTAGGTACCTACTAACGAATCAACATTTTATTTTCAAATAACTAAAGTTTTATTTTAATTGACCCACAATAATTCTCTATATATTTATGGGTGCAATGTTTTACTTTGATACATGTATACATTGTGGAATTATTAAATGAGGCTGATTAGCATATCCATCACCTCAAATACTTACACCTGATTTTGACAAAGACAACTCAAATTCAGCATGTCCACAGCCAAGCTTATGATCTCTGTTCCCAATTCCAGATCCCTCAGTGGACTGGATCTCAAAGAGCAGCAGCAGCATCTAAGCGTCTATGAAGGCCAGAGTTATCTATAGTCTTCTTTTGTCTCCAAATTCTTCTTTGGCCATAATCTGTCACCACATTTTGCCAAATTTACATTCTAAATAAAGCTCAAATCACTTCTGCTCCCTGTCATCTCCCTGATCCCAGCTACCATCTCCTCCTCTCTTACCTGATCTGACAGTGCATCTGTTAATATCTGCTCTGTCCTGTCTATCATTTGTTCTCTACACTCAAGGCATACTGAGTTAATCAACTTTCTTGCTGCTGGAGCAAAAACCAGACCATTACAACCTCGAGGAGGAGGAGAAGTTTATTTGGCTCACAGTCTCAGAGGTTTCAGTCCATCTTGGCTGGCTCCAGGGTGGAAACATTACGGCAGAAGGGTGTGCTGAAGCAAAGCTACCCACTTCATGGCAGCTGGGAAGCAGAGCACAGGGGAAGAGGGCCAGCAAGAGATGTACCCTCCAAAGGCAGATGCCAGCATCCCACCTCCAAATGGACCTAACAGCATGTGCAGCTGTGACACTGGAGGGCCAATACACGGATCTTGCCCCAGGATCAGTCACCTCTCTCAGCACCTCTAATCCAGGCAAATTGACCATTAAGACTAACTGGCACACATACTGATGTTTTCTACTTGAATCAAATTATCTCTTTTAAGAATTCTTAAATCTGAAAATATGAAGCACAAGATCATAGAACTTTCAAATGTGGATGGCTCAGAGTTAAAAAAAAATAGCTATGTTAGTAGGAAAAAAAATACTCTGAGCCTGTTATTTGAAGCACAACACAATTAATAAAATCCTTTAAATAAAGCTGTACATGAATTATATAAAGTTCAAATCTTTACTTTAAATATATAAAACACCATAGTAATTTTAAAGAATATTTTGAAAAAGATGTATAGTGCTCGTACATACATGTGTGCATACACAAACAACATACACATATATATGAAATTAGAAGGTATTCAGGAGATTTATATTAATTCTTCAATCAGCCTCTGGTTAACAGTTTTTTTTAAAAAAGGATTTATCTAACTATAACTCTGCTACTAACATCTAAACTATCAAACCACTGAAAGCTTTAAAGAAAGCATAATATTTAAGAATTTTGATACTTTTAGTAACAGTTCTATCAACTGATAATTTTCCTAAAACATTATTCTTTCCCAGATCATAGTCATATACAACATGAAGCAACTGCACTAAATATCATTGAACCCTGGGATCATCAAACTTAAAATCAAGAATTGTGAGTCTTGTAGAGCAAGACTAATTATCTAATGTTTTAGTTACATTTTTTTAAATTACCCCAGAAGACCGCTATGGAGTTAGGACTTCATGCCTTATTAGGCCATGCAGGTCTACTAAGTTAATTCATAAACTGTGTAGTGTGTACTTTCCATAATGTGAAGCAAAGAGTAGCAAAATAGGCTACACGATGAAGTTCTTCATTTTCCACCTACACGTTATGTAGAAAAAACTTAATGTTTAAGGATAGTCTTTTCCCTTGGATAATTTTTTTTTTTTTTTAATCAGATACTGGGACTCGAACTCTGGCTTGTCAGCCAGGCTCAGTGCCCCTGAGCTAAATCTCTGGCCCTTCTTGGGGAATTTTGATCATTTGATTATTTGGCTACATGTAATGGTACATCTCATAAAACTGGTATGTAATTTTTCTGACAGTGAAATAAATAATTTCAAATCTCATAAATACTGTATATTTTATAGAATAACCTTAAAAAATCCTGTCCACTTATTAAATGACTTTTAAGTAAGATTATGATGCTAATAAGTAGTAGATCTCTCACAAATATTCTATGATAAATATATCACTTATAATAAGACCATTTGAGATTTGCTGTCAGGCAAGATAAGTTGAAAAACAAGCTTTCAGTGAAACGCTTGATAAAAGGGTATATTCTACCAATTATAATATTACAAATTCAAAGACCCAAACAAAAGTCCGCTTTTTTTTTTCTATAGCACTTACCTGTAAGTCTGACAAGATTCTAATTTTCAAACAGTGATTACCCAAGTAACATTACATTTTAAGAACTTCTCCAGAACCATTATATGCTGTATCCCCTACACCATTATATTCATCTCTCTGTGTTATTCCTATTAACATAAAACATAACTTAATATTACTCATTTCAAAACAAAATTCCCTTGGCTAAACCATCAATATCCCCCTCTTTACTGTATCATTCACATTAGCATAAAACACGGGTTGTTATTACCCAACTTAAAGCAAGACAAAACTCCCTTGATTCCAGGCCCAACATCAGCTGTCACTCTGTCTATGGTACACTTCACTGCAAAAATTCTCAATAATATTTATCTTCACCTTCATTTGTTTACCATTTTTTCTCCATCTACTCCAATAAGATTATGCCCACACTCTTCCACTAAAAACACCCTCACCCAGGCAACCAATAACATTTATCAAGTCAAAAACAACAGCAAAAAAAGTTTAGCATTTGTTGTGAGTTGAATTATACTCCTCGTGAAGATGTACTTAAGTTTTAAATCCTGGTACTTGTGAATGTAACCTTATTTGGAAATAGAGTCTTTAGATGTGATGAAGATGTATCAAGATCAAGTCACATTCATTTAGAGTGAGCCCGAATTCAGTGTGACTGGCATGTGTATATAAACAACAACAACTAAGAGTAAACACAGAGGCAGCAAAACACATAGGGAGAATTGCATGTTGACAGAGGCAGAGATTACAGTGACATATCTTCAAACCAAAGAACGCCAAAGATTGTCAGCAGCTCTGAATTTAGAATTTAGGATCAACTTGCAGGTACAGGCTGCATATGGTCATGGACAACTCATAATGTGGTCCTCTGGATCAGAAACTTATATCATTGCTATGTGATTTTTAGCAATGTTTTTTATGATTCAATTGCATGGTACTGCACCATGGCCTGTAAGGTAACAATGGAGCGCTGTGTAGGATAGAGCCCAAGGCACTGCTAACCCTGATTCCTACACCCATCACACAGCTGTTAGAAGTGCATGTATCAGACATCACATGCACTTGAGCAATTTGGTGAGTAAAATGCAGTTACCAATCTTAGCATTTCACTGACTACCTGTGTGCCTGTGTAGACACGGGCTTATTGCTATTAAGCACAGATATAAGTTTTCTTAATTATTATTTACTTTTCCTAAAATAATTTTACAAGTTCAAATATAAAACGTAAAGGAAGTTTTGTTCTTATATTCATCAACTCCATATTTCACGGGAGACCCAAAACAATTACTCTTCTATGTGGTCCAAGCAAATCAAAGGGATGGATGCCCATGATTTAGATGTTAATACTTTTCGGATTTATAATTCTATCCATAACATCTCTCTTAAGTTCCAAAAGAACAAATTTAAATAACAATCAACTTCTCTATTTAGATACACAATAGATATCACAAAATTAATATGGCTTAAAGAGAACCATCTTATTATTGATTCTGGAAATAACACATTTGCTGAGTTCACCTGTCACAGCAAATGGCAACAGCATCCACTCAGTTTCTCAAGCCAAAAACCTAAAAGCCATATTAATTTCGATTGTCTTTAATATTATACATCCCATCCACTGGTGATTCTTGTCTACTCTTCCCTGAAAACACAGAGATGATTTAAGTAACTTCATTTCATCTTCAACTGGTATTAGTTTCTTGTGAGAGCTGTTTTTCTTGATAGTTTAGTAAAAGACTACTCTATCTTACCTTCTTCTAGGGACACCTTTCCCTTCCAAATGCTTTTCAGTGCAGGGGGCTTCTCCTTCTGAACTCTGCAACTAAATTCTTCATTTCATTCAAATCCCAAAAGATGTCACCTCCTCAATCATTTTCATTTACATAGTAGCTAAAGCAACCAACCACTGTAGTCAGGCTCTCTCTGTTCAATTTTCTATGTTATGTTCTTCATAGTTGGTTAATTATTACACTTTTATTTTGACATACTTAGTTTTCACTTCCTCTCTAAAATAACAGCTTTTATGTTCATGAACTCTGTAGCACTCTAGTATTTCAGTGAGTAGAAACATTTTAGGACCAAGCAGATGCACAATAAATATGTATTGACTATTTAGAAAATGAGTGAGAATCAAGCAAGTTGAAAACATGGGCATATAATTTAGGAGGGTGTTGCAATTCATTTAAGATATAATGGCAGTATCTATTATATATTTTGATCCTCATTTAAACTTTCAGTTTTTCATACCAGAGAAACTATTCAGTATTTACACGTGTCCTATTATTTTCACTTAAGAGTATGGCCTCAATGTGCATCCATTTAGCTATAAATGTCTCTAGTTTCTCTTTCTTTATAGCTGAGTAGTACTCCATTTTATATTAAAAAAAAAACCCACATTTTCTTTTTTTTTTCCCTCTTTGAGTTTATTGGTACATTTTAGGTATACAGTACAGCTACATTCAGTATTGGGATCTTGTACCTTTACCTGACAGGTCTTGGTTCTCATTTTTTCCGCTTGTCTCTGCCCTCCCTTCATGCCACATTTTCTTTATCCAGTCACTAGATGATAGGCAATTGGGCTGTTTCCAAGTTTTAGCTATTACAAACTGTGCCACTATAAACATGGCTGCATGTGAAATAGGGAAAAAGGGTCTGAAGAGAAAGGGGAAGTGGAAGTGGGAGGGGTTAAGGAAAGGAAAGAAGGGAAAGGAATAAATATGAGAAAAGAAAAAACTGGAAACAAAGTCTTTGTAAATGGAGAGGTGGAGGGGTTGAAGGGAGGGCAGGGGAGTGGGAAAAAAATAAGAACCAAGATATATCATGTAAAGGTACAAATTCCCAATGATGAGTGTCATCATGTTGTATACCTAAAATGTACCAATAAATTTAATGAAAAAAAAAAGGAAATATTGCCAGCTTGAAAGCAAATCATGGGTGAATTGGTGATAAGCGAATTGAAGTAACCTTTAAGAGAACATAGTATTTCATTCAAGAGGAATGAGAGAAAAAAAAACCCTGTAATAATTGACATACTTTTGACCTAAGTAAATGGATGGAGGGTTCATTGTCAAAAGACATACCAAAGGGGACACAATGTTAAGGAACATATTATTAAGAAAAATTACACCGATGTGATTAAAAAAGAGGCTCAGGGTTTCTAGAGCTGTTTGTGCTTGCTGGTTCTATTCTCTAAACCTGGAGCATTTTTCTCCCTGCAAAAGAATCTGATTTCCACTTTTACTATGAAAAGAATTTGGTCCTTTCAACTTTTATTAAGCCAATCAACATGGAGTCAAACACAATGGTTGCTTTTTCAGTTCTTATCTTCCTTGACCACTGAGGATCATTCACCCTTCTAGAAAGTCCCTATATTAGTCAGCTTTCTGCTCACCAAGGACAATATTCCACATTCACAATTTAAAGGAGAAGTTTAATTTGCCACACAGTTTGGGAGATTCAGTACACGATCAGCTGACTCCAAAGCAAGAACATCATGGTACCTGAAGAAGGTGTGGTAGAGCAAAGCTACTCAGTTCGTGGTGGAAGCAGAACAGGGGGATAGCACTGGATAGCAAGGGGCCAAGGACTAGAAAAAACACCCAAGGTCACACCTCCATGACACACAAATACACTCAGAAGTGTGCTTAACTAACCCCTCAAACAGCTGCCAAGTCAAGCGAGGTGACATTCTACCCTGCCACAGTCCTTATTGTAGATTCCTGTGATAACACATCTTCCTGCCTTTTTTTCACTTTTCCAGCTGCTCTTTCTAGCAACAACTGGATCAATTCTTAACTTTCCCACTGTGATTTACAAGGCCTCCCGAGTCTAGTCTTTCCTATTTTGATCCTCACCATTTAAATATCTTTCAGTTTGCTTCCTCTAAGAATTTTTCCCCTATTCCACATCTGAGTTAATTCTCTTTAATTATTAAACCATAGTATTCTCTTCTCTATCTCTCTCTTAAAGTACACTTCGTATATTCATTTCAAATGTCCATTTTTCAATTGGGTCTTCAAATTTGCAGGGGCCTAATACTTTTTTTTTTTTTAATATGTTCTACCTATTCTTCCTTTGTCTGAGGCAAAGGTTGGCAAAACATTTTTCCCACTTTGTAGGTTTCTTTTCATTCTGTTAGTGTTTCCTTTGCTGTGAAGAAGGCTTTTAATTTGATTTGATCCCATTTGTTGATTCTTGATATTGTTTCTTGTACAACCACAGTTTTGTTCAGAAAGTCTTTGCCTACAACACCTACATCTTCAAGAGTTTTTAACTCAAGCACATTAGCATTTTGAATGCATGTGAAATTTTCAGTGGACTTGGTAGTGAATAATATTCCTCCTTTATTGAGAAAACATTGGTAAAATAGACCTCCTTGTTCACATATTTTTCTACAGCTCTAAATTTTTCATTACTTTAATTTTGATTATTTTTCTGTAAATCAATCACTACCATTTCAGCATGAGTATTTGCCACTTTATTAAATTTTATTTGGAACATTTTAAGACATATGAAATCTATTATCACTAATATTATCATAACAAAGTGTTAAAAGTAAATGTTCCAAATACATTGGCAATCTTTATATATTTGATTTGGCATGTATTTTTAAAAGGCAAAAGCATGTTCTTTTGTGCGATTCAAAATTATATCTTTCTAGAATGTGGTTTCTACCACAAGTTGTAAGGTAGGCCCATAACGCAGCCTATTGGAGCTTCCGTTAGTACTCCCATTAAATCAGCTGGACAGGAGGCAGAACTTGGAGGTCAGTGACTAATGCTACAAGGAGGACTAACAGGAGTTGAACTGAAAGGAAGTAGAACTTTTCAACATAGGACTAGTTCACAGTTGAAGAAGAACCATTTATAGCCATTTTCTTGTTGACATGTTTAGAATCCTAATTTTTTTCACCACTTGGAAATTTCTACAGATGTAAATGGGAGTAAAAAGAAACAAAATGCATTCCTATAATACATACATAATGGAATCATATTTCATCCCTCATGAATCACTTTTTCAGGAAGATACTGAAGTATCTATAATATTTTATCAATATTAACCGTGCCTTTCGTGTATAAACTTGTAAGATTTGGGGTGAAATGTACTCACACTCACTTTCCCACTGCGATTGTCTTCTTCTCTCATAGCCAGGGCCTTCAGAAAATTATCTTGCAGGTCTTTACCAGCACTTGCCAGCGTCCTGTAAAAAGAAGGTCTTCAGTTATGTCACATAATAAATATAATTAAAGCACTGGGGCCAAAAACCACGCTTCTTTATGCCAAGTGCCAAATTCCTTATAACATGGAAATGATGTGCAATCATTATGATCTTCTAGGTTTTTTATTTAATTTCATGCAGTTATACAGTCCTTATTTGCAAATAATAGGAGTCAAGTCTATGACTTCTATATGTATGCTTATCAATACTTGTGCCAGATACAATTAACTTCATTTATATGCCTCTTTTATCGTTATTATCATGTCAAAAAGTCAACAAAATTTTAACCTTTACTTTTCACAAAAAAAAATACATTAGACTGTCAAATATGTGTGGTCATGCATGCCTATAATTCCAGCTACTCAGGAAATCTAGGTGGGAAGACCACAAGTTTCAGGCAAGTCTGGCAACTTAGCCAGACTCTGTCTCAAGAAACAAAAATAGTTCAGTGGGAGAGCCATCAGCTAGCATATGCAAGCTTCTGGGTTCAATCCCCAGTACTGTGCAAAACAAAAAACAAACAAAAATTGTCTGTAACTTGAGTGTAATTTATTTATTAATTTAAGACAATGAAAATTTGATATGCGAAAACCAATACAATTAGTGGAATAGGGCATTAATTTTAGCTCTATGAAGAGAGATAATGAAGACAAGAAAGGAAACTAGGTCGACATATCTTTATTAGACAAAAGGAAGCATTAAGAATTTAAAGCAGACATGAAATTTGCAAGGGAACATCCCAGAGACTTCAAGAACTTCAAGCTACATAAATGAAGAGAGTTCAAGAGTTGTTTGTGAAAGGAAAATCTTATCTGATCTGACTTAGAGCCACTGTGGAAAGAACAAGGGGTAAGACTCAATTAGGAAGTGCTTAGGAGTTAAAATCAAACAGATAATTGCTTTTGGTGAAGAGTTCATACGCAATTACTACAAGTTTCATTAAGCTGATTTCATTAAATCAATTATGATAGGTAAGCATGTGATTATTTTGTTCACCTAGAAAAACGCCCTCTAAATTGATCAGGACTCGTCTGCATTTGCTTCTCTAGCTTTATTTTCCTTGGCTTGTAGTACCAATGCCAACTAATGGTCTGAACACACAAATACACATAAAAAATAACCATGAAGAATGCCAGGTATTTAAGAACTTCTTTTTGCCAAAACATGAGTTCTCCATATTATAATGTATCCTAAATTTTAACCCCAAATCTCTAAATTATGATATTCAATGGGAGTATATGTATGTTTGTAGCAAGGGGGGGTATTTTGAAGGGAATTAATGATAATATGTCTTTTACTGTAATAATTGTTTTATGATTTAAACATTCACTGTATATTTTCTCATATCTTTTATATATAGATCATAATTTGGCTCATGAGTTGCTCATGCTCATTTTATGACATATTTTACATATTTTACTATTTTATAGTTATTGTTGTTGTTTGTGTTATTTCCAGGAATGTGCATGCAAAAAATAATCAAAATTACCCCCCAGATGTATCTGAGATAAAATGTTAGAAAAATCGATTTCTAGGTACCATTCATTAATAAGGAAGATGAGACACTGCAAATATTCTTTGAGGCCTGGCTGCCTTGCTAAAGGCTATGGTCTTCAGCAGATATCTGGGCCAGACAGAAAAAGGAAGCAAATTCTTTCTGTACCATGCTGTGGAAGACATTGTTCTCCCTTATTCTACTAAAATGGAAGTCTCCCTTTTCATCTGGGCATATAGCTGTCTGGAATAAAGAGTACTTTTCTTAACCTCTCTGAAGCTAGATATGACCATGTGACTAATATTTGTACAATAGGATCCAAGTGAAAATGATGTACAAACTCTAGAAAATATTAATATCTAAAAGGGGATGGGGGTATAGCTTTCTTCCTATAGCTATAATGCAATATGGCTACAGCTCCAACTATCATCTTGGACTCAGACTAAAGGCCATTATTATGAAGAAGGAAGGTAGGGAACAGGTTCCCTGATACCTTGGAGCACCAGCACAGCCCGGCTTGACCCCATTTGGTCTTCTTCCATATGAGGCTGAAAAGAATTTATGCTTTTTCAGACACTCTAATTTGGGTTTTTCTATTATATTTAGCCATGCCTAATTCAAACAGATAATTCAACATAGGAACCTTGCACTTCCTTCTGAAGAAGATGCTGTTCTATGATGGGCTTGATGACCAAATTGAACTTTAACCTTATTTATAATATTCTAAGGATTTTCCCTTTAAAAGAAAGATTTGTTTTATTATGTTTCTTTCTTCTTTTGTAGGACTCTTTTTGGTTTATGTATTGTATTCTGAGTAATTACTTTGAAGATAACAATATATGGTGTAATAACTATTGTTATTCTCTTACTGATTATGAAATTTGTTTTACTTTTTCATACAAATAAAAGATAAAATTCTTTAAAATAGAGCTGGAACCTTTTAAACAGTTGCATGAAATAACGAATCTAAATAGAAATAAGAAATGAGGCACTAATTTTTAATTCCTACTTATCTCTCAACTGATTAGTTTGAATCATCATATTTTCTGAATGTGTGTTTCATGGTAAGTCTAAATAATCTTTAAGCTCCTAGATGATCCAAAGCTTGTGATTTAGATTGATCATATGGTATTAGCAATCACCAAAACCCACTAATATATAATTAGTCTAACATTGTTATACAAATAATACATAAGATTGCACTGGTGCTTCTGTACTATTATTAAAGTATTCCATGCAGAGATGAATGTCATTTCCTATAAATTCTATAAGGAAGATAGAAGAATTTTTACTATAGAAATTGGAACAAGGAGGACAAGCATTATGGCTTCAAAATTATTTTTAGCAGAGAAAAAGGTAACATAAATAATCATTCTTACACCACGATACATATGAGAACTCTAAATTTCTTAGCAAGAGGAAATACTAGGAAAGAAAGTTAATATAGAATGTGTGGTAAGGAATTCTTAAATCTTTAACATGAATTACTGTTATTTAACTAGGTTTATTTAACAGTCAGTGACCTGAGAAATCTTGCTTAAATAAATATTAAAAAGGAGTTACTTCCTCAAGAAGTGAAGTATGTCTGTTACAAAATTTTAGAGTTATAAGTTATATAAAGGTAAATACTTAATCTTTCTTGTTTACACTCCACTGTACTCTCAAAATGAGGTAAAAGTTACATGGCTAAGTTAATTTTTACCAACTCTGTTTAATTTTTAGCTGAAGGTATTTATGTAACCCTACACGAATGACTAACCATAGTCTTAATGCTCAATAATTAAACTACTGGTTTTATAATTTAAGTATGTTGTTGATATATTGTATCATTAGGTTAACTAATAAAGAAGAAGAAGAAATGACAAAAGACAACTCTGTAAAATAATCTCATTTTCAAGATTTTTTTGCTTGAGTTAATAAATTGTTTCACTAATACTTGTGACTTACTAGTTCTTAAGATTTTAAATGTTATTATTGGGATTGTTCTAATGAGCAATGATGATTAAGCCTTAATATATGTTTCAATAAGCAATTTCTGATACTGACAAACTGCATTAAATTTTATTTTAATAAGAATACATTTTGGGGTGCTTTTTACTATTCCCTATGTTAGACATTTTGTAAACACTTTCATTTATTCTTAAACCAAGTCTTAAAGATGGATGTTTTCATTCCATTTTAGAGACAAAGTGAGACTCAATGAGGTTAAATAACTTGGTTATAATTGGTTGTTATTCAGCTTTGAGTTTAGATCTCACTGACTTCAAGTCATTATTTCACTACACTGGAGTCTCAGAATATATCACAATATTCTTCCACTGTGAAAACACTAAAATTCATTGAGAAGAAGAAATTTAAATTAGTAGGAGTGTATGTGAGTGAAGTAAGTGCAGCATGAAACCTTTATCTTGAGACATCCAGAGAAAGTTAATATGTACACTCATCATTCTAATCTAGGCTGCAATTCTGATCAATTACCCCATTCTTGCAGCTCTGAATGTTTTTAAATGTCAGTGAACTCTGACAAAAACTGCATTTCATATTTGTAGAATTTATATTCAACTCCGGAGCACTTGTTTAAATAAACAGTTCAATCTCTCTGAGCTTTAGTTTCTTAAAATGCTTTGCACATTTAGTTTGGAAAATGTTAATGAAAAATAGCACATGACTAAAAGTGCATTGTGGAAAATGCACAATATTATCTTATTTAAAACAGCAAACATTTATGAAAAAGCAGTTTTGAGAAATAGCTTTATTTCCATTGGAGAAGCATATTTACAGACTATGATATGTATTTCTATTCACAAATGTGATTAATTAAAAATATGATTTAGCTTATCATAATATGTAGATTTTTGACAATTCATTTAAGAATTAAATATGGGCATTAACTGTATTTTGATGTAGGCACCTATTACTCTATCACAGAAAAATAATCTTTATGTATATTTTATCCAGGAAAACATGATAGAAATACACATGCAAGAAATTCTAGCAGTATGCTCATACTACACCCAAATAATAAAAAATAAAAACTCTAAGGTCTTAATAAAGGACATATATGTACGAAAATTTAATGGAAACAAACAAGGCAAACCCTTTTTGCTTTCCTCTCCACATAAATTAGGAGAAAAAAAATCCTGCATTCCTTCAAATCAAATGTTTCTAAATATCTCTAGTGACTTCTACAAAAAAAACTGCCGTACCCTGAAAAAGGAGATTGAAGAAGACATCAGAAAATGGAAAGATGTCCCCTGCTCCTGCATAGGCACAATCAGTACTGTTCTAAACAACCATATTCCCAAAACTGTTACACAGATTCAATGGAGTCCCAATCAAAATACCAAGTGCATACTTTACAGATCTTGAAAAAACAATTCTAAAAATCACATGGAACCAGAAGAGACCCAGAATAGCAAAGGCGATTTGGGGCATAATAATGTCTGTGTAAACATTATATGCCATAACATGATCTAAGATCAATAATATTAACAAGAATGAAAAATGGGATTTGGGAATTGGAAGAGCAGGGCGGGAGAGGGAAGGAAAGGGATTAAAAAGAAAAAGAAAAAGAAACAAAATGAGGTATGTACACATAAACACTCTAAAAGACTATTGTAAACTGCATGGATTACAAACATGTACTAATGTAATTAACTTTTTTAAAAAATATCTCTAACCGTGGATGCTTTTCACATTCCTTCCCTCCATGTATACTAGGTATTTGCTCGACTGTTAGTCACTTTGAGCTGTCACAATAAAATACCATATTCTGACTGGTGCAAAGTGATTTTTGCACAAGTCTAAAGAGTAGAAGTTTGAAATTCGGGTTCCAACATAGTTGGGCTGTCTTGAAGGCCATCTTCCTGGCTTTCAGCCTGTCTCCCTTTTATTATGTTCTCACATGGCAGAGGGAGTCTGGTGTCTACTTTTATAAGGGTACTAAACCCATCATCAGGGCCCCAGGCAATGACCTATCTAAACCAAATCACTAAAAGCCTCATGTCAAATATCATCATAACTGGGGATTATGGTTTTCAACATACAAATTCTGAGGGAATGCACCTCAGCCCCATAGCATGCTTTTTCTTGTGTAAAAACTAATTTTCTAAGTTTTATTTTATTTTCTTGTCATATTCTGTCTAGACTGCCTCATTACCACTTTCGTGCAACCTGGAATTGCAAGTTTTCTTTAATCATGTGGGAAAATTAGTGTTTTCATCTTCTGACATATGAAGCATTGAGTTATAGAAGTTATATATTCTTTCTCTCCAGCTCTCTTTAATAAGGTGGAAACAATTTCAAGGCAGATAAGCATAAAATTACTATGTTAATCTTTCACCACTATGACAAAATTTTTGGAAGAAAAAAATTTAAAGGAGGAAAGAGGAAAGATTTATTTTGGCTCACGGTTTCAGAGTTCTGAAATATGGTTGACTGGCTTCATTAGACTGACCCTTAGGCAAGGCTGACACTGTGGGAAGAGATCACATGAGACTGCTCCTCAGAAGGAGGTGAGGGAAGGAGACATACCAGTCAAAAGCATCCTCCACCCCCAGTGGCACACTGGGGAAGACATCCACTGATCCAGTGAAGAAAACAGCACCCTCATGACAATCACCAGGATAGGCCCCACCTCTGAACATTGCTACATTGGGAAACACAGCATTGAATACATAAGTCTTTGGCAGGACGCTTCATATTTCAACTATAAAAATGAACCAAATTAAATGGACCATAAAGATTTCCCTCAAGCAGAATGGAGATGAAGTTCCTGTTCCTTGAATATGGATTATATTAAAATACGTATGAAATACAGAAGAGCATGAAGCCTAGTAAATTATTAAATTTATTTATTAAATATAGAAACATATATTATTACAATTTTTGTAAGCAATCACTTAGGTCAAGAAATAGAACATTGACTTCCTATTCACAACTCCATCTTACCGTCACCACCAGTGCAACTTCTTTCTCACTTCTGTGATTTTCACTTCTATCCTTTTTCTTTATCTCAGTCTCCAACTATTACAGTCACGCTCGCTTTTATCATGCAAGTATGTACCTCTGAAAATACAGTTTTACTTGTCTGGTTTTGATCTATAAATGGAATCACAAAGTATATATTTGCAATGTTTTATTTCTTTTCGTACTCCATATATATATAGTGATGAATGTATCTCTACCTTATTTTTATTGAATTTTTTTGTATGAATACATATTTATTCATCCATTTTATTAGTAAGATCTCAGAGCTTTTGCCTCATTTGGACCTACTACAAGCATGTTACTAGAATTTCTTGTGCATTTGTCCTGACTATAGATTTCTCTAAGATCTATTGCTAGCAATAGAATAGCTATGTTATAGGATTATTTGTAACTTCAAACTTACAAAATAATGCCAGCTGTTTCTTAGTCCTTAGAAGCAATTTCTACCACCACTACCAGGCATGAAAGTTCCATTTGCTCCACATCATTGCTAACATATGTTATTTCAGAATTTTTAAAATACTAAGCAACCAAGTGTATGTGTACTATGATTACATAGTCCTTTTAATTTCGCATTTCCCTGGATATTTTTACATCATATTTGGCCATCTAAATTTCCTCTCCTGTGAAATACCCATTCTAGTCATTTGTCAACTTTCTGTTGAACTACTGATAATCTTAATGATTTATAGGAGTTCTTCATGCATTCTGGGTACTGTATTTTTGTTATACATGCACTGAAAATGTATTATCCTGTGTGTGGATCTTAATTTCTGTATTCAATTTTTCTTGTATTATTGACTTTTTAATTTTAAAAAATCTTTCTTCACTTCATGGTCATCATTGTGTTGCCTTACATAATGTTTTAAACTATAACTAAATCAAAACTGATATCTTACTTTGGTCATGTATCAAATATCAACACACACACAGATCTGTTTCTGGCATCTCTGTTTTATTCCAGGATCTGTATCCATACAAATATTACATTCTCAGTTACTGAGCATTTTTGATACATTTTTGCTTTAGCTTGGATATTATTTTGTTCCCACAAAGGTCCGTGTGTTAGAGGTCTTGTCCCCAGGGTAACAATATTTAGAAGTTGTGGCGCCTTTAAGAGGTGGAGCATAGCAGAAGGGCCTTAAGTGACTAGGGACTCTGCCCTCAGAAAAGAATGCTGTGTGAAGGGCCTACAAGGGAGTCTTGCCAGTTGTTCTAAAAGCCTGAATCCCAACTCTCTGGCTTTTTTGAAAACATGATGCCTTCCTCCCTCACACACTCTTGCCATTCACTATGGAGCCCTTGCCAGAATATGACTTATTCTGTGTGTATTTTATCCTATAAAACTGTTAACTAAAGAAACCTCTTTTCTTTATGAAGTTAGCCTTCCTCAAGTATCTCATTATAGTGATGAAAGCTAAATTACATCATTTTGATGGCCAAAAGAGAAATAATATCCATTGTTCTTCAAAACATTTTTTTTCCATAAAATTTTTTCTGAATTCACTTGTTGATTTTCATTTTTTAAAATTTGTTAAGACTTTTATTTGAATTTCCAGTTTGTAAAGAATAAGTGTCTTTATAATAATGTAGCTTTCAGTCATGAAGACAAAGATCTCATCACTTACTGATGCTTTTTTGAGATTTGTCAATAAGATTTTACAGCGTTCATTGTTAAATCTTGAACATCTTTTTTAGATTTGCATCTAGAAATATAATATTGTTAACGTGGAAAGCTTCTTTCATTTCCTCTGTTTACTCTACACAGAATAACATCACACTAATAACAATTGCCTGGGTAGCAAATGACATCTGCAAACTGATTGGAAATATGCAAATACTTCTAATAGACTCTGGTATATTCATGTAGTGATAATTGATCAAAATAATAGATATGCATGTTTTAATTTTTAGGAACAATCTTTTACTAGATTTTTAAAAATTTCATACCAATATCTTTCCTCCCAGTTTTCAAGTTGTTTTTGAATTAGCTTATAGTAATTTTATATTTTAAAAAAACACTTTACATCTTGAAATTGACTCACATTGATTAATATACTGTATATTACATTTCAGTGGATTGTAGATTCTATTGTACTAGAATCTTGTGAACTTCTTAAATAGTATAACATACATAGTTCATATTAAATAATTTAAAAAATAAATATAATCATATATTTCCTAAAATTTAAATAACATTTTTGACTAAATATATACAGGAAAAAGATATATATCCTATTATACATATGAATATACTAAAATAGCATTTTCAAGCCAAAATTCTATACAAAGAAAAAAACTGATCACAGGAAAAATTCAAATCCTCTTCTGAACATCAGTTCAGCAGGACAATCCACATTTAATGTCAAAGGGATAGTGGAAATAAAGCCTACACATGCTTTTCAGTCTCCTGTCTTTTCTTATAAGCTACTTTTGGTGGCTTTCCATTTTATCTTAGGTAATTAATTAATTATTGTTTGTTTTTTGAGACAGGGTCTCACTATGTAGTTGAGACTGACCGGACTCACTATTATTGTTTGTTTTTTGAGACAGGGTCTCACTATGTAGTTGAGACTGACCTGGGACTCACTATGTAGGCCAGGCTGGTCTTGAACTCACAGCAATCCCCCTGCCTCAGCCTCCCAAGGGCTAGGATTACAGGCGTGTGCCACCATGCCTGGCTTATTTTATCTTAGTTTAATTGAAAAATGTTCCTTAGGAGTCAGGTGAGCCAAAATTACATTTAGTATAATTTAGTAACTTTTTCACTATATACTGTGATTTCCATGGAATTTCCAGGAGGCCATCAATTTATATTCTAATAGCTTTCAGAAAACAAAATACTTACTTGAGAAATTAGATTCATTCATAGGTAAGAATGAAAGAAGATCAAATTTCTCTTGCGAAGAAAAATGGCACTACTGTCCCTATTTTTTTTTTTTCTGTTTGAGGGTTTTTAAATGATTAAATGTACAGTAAAGCTATCAGCATCCCTGGGAAAAATTTCAACTCTCTGAAACACACAAAGTAAGAAGAGAAATGCTAAAATGTACAGTAGACAGCTGTTTCTTTTTATTTTCTATGTTGAGGGAAATCCAATTGGGAGTCCTAAGATCTGTGGTGTCTTAAATCAGTCAAATTCTACTACCTTTGGAGGACAACTTCACTTTCCTTTGAGGGGACAAAATGGATTGGTTTCTGTGTGAGAAAGTCTCTCTGAAGGTCTTCTCTGTACATTTAAAAAGTTTCTGAAGGTAATTTTTAAACGTGGTATGCTATGATGTTCTCATACTTTGGAGAGGGAAAAAGTTGCTACAAAAAGAAATAAATGTTCTTTATATCAAAATTTTTTATTTTATTCCAAAAAACATATTAAAATATAATTTTACTTTTACTCTCTTCTGGGAGTGAGTTACAACTTTTATTCTGATTGAGAATGCACTTTTTGACCTTCTGGTTGTATTTAAACAATAAAAACAGATATTAAGGAAAATTAACCTCGTGTTTGCTATGCCCAACTCCACTCTATCTGTATGTAGAAATCCACCCTACTATTTCACGGAACACTGAGGTAAGTCATGTGTAGCCCTTCAAGCAAATGACGCATTAGAAATCTGTGAAGGTCTTAAGGCTCAATAACCTCTTATGTCAGGTATCCTGTGTATTTCTCTAATATTTGAAAGAGCCTAGACAAGGAAATAGATATTTTATACAATGGAATTACAAAGGTCAACAACTAACCAGTGAAAATCAGGCCAAGCGGGAGCCCACACTACATATCATAACAACTTAGGAGGTGGCAGAACTATCAGGCATCAGAATGAGTGGACACAGCAATGCTCATAGCAAAAGAGAGTGTGGAGGAGGATGGGACTGTATGGAGGATTTCAGTGTAGGACTTTGGAGAGAAAGACTGAAAATTATCAGAAAGGCTTGCTGCATGGTGCCCTCTGTATACACATCTGTGTCACTTGTTCAATAAAAATTATAATCCCATGATACAATTGTGACCCCACGTAAGAGTAAAGGAGAGAGAAACATTAGGAAGAGAGAAAACATAGACAGAAGAGGAAAGAAATGGGGAGAGGGAAAGAAAGAATGAAGGGAAGGAGAAAAAGGGGTGGAAAGAGAAAGGGTGAGAGAGAGGAAAGCAGCCTAGTATGCTTCAAAAGATTCAGCAAACTCATATGTAAATCCTAGAGCCAAAGGCTGCCAGTAAAGAGGAGAGGCTGCATATTATGTCCACCAACTTAGCCCCTGGGGAAAAGCAGCTTTTGGGAAGTGTGGCCTTGTTGCAAATGCATCATGAGTTTCAAAGAAATCTGAGGGACTCTTGGTCAATTACACTCCTTTTTGAGCTGTTCTCTCAAGACAGCTACAATCTCTTCCTCCATTTCAAAAATCTTAATATTCACAAACACCAATGAAACAATACTTTATTGCTAACCCAGGCTCAAAATAAAACTACCAATATTATCATCAAGAGTATTTTTATTGAAAACATTGTGCAGATCTTTACCCTTAGAGTATATCCTACTAGGAATATTTAATCACATGTGCATTACTGTGCTTTAAAGTCCTTTCAGTGTAGAGGCAAAGTGCCAGCCAGAATATACAGACAGGAAGTCTAGGAGAATGGATGATGCACCTAGAAGTTTGGAGGCAAAGTGTACCATTTTATTTTTAATGCCAGTGGGTCAGTCTGGGACTTCTCCACAAAGAGAATGACACCCCTTTGGGGTAGAGTAGAGCAGGTTATACTCTGGGGAGGGGGCGGACTTGCAGGAGTTAAGCACTTTGCATTGGTTACATTGAGCATAAGTCATTTGGGCCCAGCAAATTCACTGGTTATCAGGTATTACCAACAGAAAGCTAAATCCCCAGCCCTTAACTTTTTTATGAATGGTCCAAACAAAGTGTTTTCACATATTAATTAATGAAAAATGGAAATAGGGGTCGGGGATTTAGCTCAGCAGTTTGGTGGCCTGCCTTGCAAGTGCAAAGACCCGAGTTCAATCCCCAGTACCAAAAAAAATAACAACAATAAAAAATGGAAATAATATTTTCAAAAAAATTATTTCACTTCATAAATATATCCATCACTCATAACTAGTTATTGATTCACACATACTCTAAGAATAAACTACTGGGCTAGGGATTTAGCTCAGTGGTTCCGGCACCTTCCTCACAAGCACAAGGGCCTGAGTTCAATCCCCGGTACAAAAAAAAAAAAAAAAAAAGAATAAACTACTGGATGTAGTATTTAAAAATATATTTAAGTCTTTCTAAAGTCAGCTTTCATGGTAGCAAAATATTCCCCTTTTTCCATAACCCTATTCCTTTCTACAATTTCCTTTGTAATATTCTAAACTATCCAAATACTTTGGAGACATTTTAGAAGACTTTAAAAGTCTAGATAGTAAAATAAACCACTCGTTTCCAGTAAAAAGCATTGTGGCCAATGCTATTCCAGTTGAGAATTTTACCTGGCTGGCTCAGAGTGAGGGGCACAATTACATCCATGCTATAAAAACATTTAACAGGGAAAGGATATTTTTCTTTTTTATTTCCATTTGAGGGCACTCTTTACTTCAGTAAAAGTATGATTTACTTACATTTGCCCAATTATATGAACAATTATGTATGGTCACCTAACTTAAATACCACCACCTCATTAGTATTAACCATTTAAATGTGATACTTAATACTCTGTCTTAATTGGTGTACAGGAAATATATATTTATTGTTGTTTCCAATAAATGAAAAAAACTATATGTTGTTTTTTGATTTTGTGCATCTAATACTTCCTTGAAGGACACAGAATGTTTTAATAATAAATTAATGGTTTTTGACTCCTTTAAAAACACTAGTAGGTATATCACTTATATCCAAAAATTCAAGTGTTATTCATGTCAAGAAATCTTAGCTTTAATACTGGAGGAATTATACACATAAATTTCCAAGTATAAAACTAAAATCCAATCCACAAAAAAAAGAAGCTAGCTATTTTTGTACTACCATGTGCTATTACATATGATATTATTTATAGTAGAGTTAATTGATATCTGGACTTAGAATACATAAGAACTAGAAATAGCAATGTATATGTTATTAGAATAAATGTGTTTTATTTATGTATACCCTTTCTATCATGTATTTTATTTCTCAATTAAGGAACTTTTTGAAATGTGCTATCCTTTACAAGAAATAATTGGATTAGGAAATCATTTTTTTAAAGCTTGGGCTGTTAGTCATTTTGACATTGTTGGCATGCTGTCAGCTAAAAAAATCTACTATAAAATTTTGATTGTAACTTACATAATGTAATGTACAGGAAATGCCTTTGTAAGGGCCTTAATTCTGCATATTTTATTGTTTAATAAAAAGAACAAGTAATTTTAAAAACTAGACTTACTATATGATATTTGAAACTCCACAGAGTAAATAGTATTTTAAAAATATTGTTGCTGCTCATATACTTCAGTTGAACAGTTTCCATGGTTATCAGGGATTTGGCTCACAGGGAAAGTCCACACCTGACCAAATATTGGCACGAATGTTTCAAACAGTGAACAGAGCTACCAGTAGTGTAGCTCATGTCACTTACCCAGCATTAACAATATAGTTTTTAAAGTTTCTTTATCAGGTCTCTACAAGTTTATAAAACCACCACTACCAGAAAAGGGGGAAAAGTGTAACTCAGTGGCTCTCCCTGTGTGGCTACAGAACAGTTCAGGATCTATGAGGGGGCAATTTGTGTCCTTTATATTTTATATTAAAAACTCTGTGTGTGTGAGTTCAACGATGCCTTTAAAAATGTACAAAATATTCTAAGTTATTTACTCAGCTACTCGCATAATCACACCAGAAGTTAAATTAGGAGAAATGTTAAAATTGTAACTATGGGAGCTTAAAAGAAGGGGGATCAGAGTCAAATATTAACATTTTTAAATACTATTGATTAATAGCAAATAAATAGAATCTATTCTAACCCATGTAAGGACTATTACCCAACCAAATATCTGGTGACATTCGAGCATTAAATTGGGACTTTGTCAATGTTTCACAAACTACAAATGCATGTGTTAAACGTAGATAAAGGTCCATTTAAATGAAGGAAGGAAAGACTGATGACTTGGGTATGGTGACTCAGAATTCAGCTGATTCTATCAACATATAAAAGGATAACCTATACATAGTCCAATCAACACATATCCATACTGACTGAATGTTTATTAGATACAACTACTGGCATGTTATTCACAATTTTATATGCCATGCATGCTTAATATATGATTGATGAATAGAGATATAAAATCTATCACAATGGGCAGACTAAAGATATATTGTGTGAAACATGAAGTATTAGCAATTTTTATCCCTATAGTCATTCATGGCAATTGCAAAATATTAAAATTACAACAGTAATTTCTAGTTTATTCTGCATAATATAAAAGCTAATATGTTATTTAATATGCTAAGAACATTAAAGGAGTATGGACCAACACAGGAAAATTTTAACGAAATAATTTGCATAGGAAAACTTTTTTTTGCAGCAATAAGAACACAGATTCATAATATAAAAACCTTTTTAACAATACTTATCCAAATTATATTTTTCATTGAATGCTTTTTCAAAATCCTTTCTTCTATCAGTTCTTAAAGAAAAATGAATACATTCAAGTACAGAACTTAATATAAACAATTACATATTTTTCTATGAGAGTCCTTTCAATCCTTTAAGAGCACACAAAGTATGTTCAATAAAAAATAAAGTTCACAAGAATTTTACTGCACCTGGAATTTCTTAATTCTCCGTTGAAAATCCACAATGCATCATAACACATTAAAAAAATCTTACAGTAAAGAGATACCTTAGCTTGACCTCAACCCAGTGTTTCTAAAGTTTGACTACAGAAACACTTTTTATCATTTCAAAGAACATGTATTAACATACACAGAACAAGTATAATGTAGGATACATTTCTGCAACTCCATTATAAGTATGTCAGTTTCATTTATCAGTGTGGTCTTCTCTCCTGCAAGGTTCCCCTCTGTAACATATCTCAAATCTCTTCCACTTCTTCTATCTGTTGCCACTATCCCAAATCCAAAACACCATCATTATGGTAAATATTATAAGAGCCTCTTTGTGTGTCCAGTTTTACTGTCCAATAAATTTTCATCAATGCCAGAGAGCACCAGGAATACATATGTGATATGTTGCTTTCTTGATTAAACTTCTTTTTTTTTCAGCTTTAATTGAGTTTATTGGTACATTTTAGGGATACAGTACAGTTACATTCATTGTTGGGATCTTGTACCTCTACATGACAAGTCTTGGTTCTCATTTTTCCCCTGTCCCTGCCCTCCCTTCACCCCCTCCTCCCCTCCCCATCTACAAACACTTTATTTCCATCTTTTCAGTATCTCACATTTTTTTCTTTTCCCTTATTACCCTTCCCCTACCCGTCCCACCTTCCCTACACCTTTAGCTCCTTTCTTCCCATTTCTAAATGTCAGTAATCTTATTAAGATCTTATGCATTATTGCAGATTATTCACACCAGAGAAACTATTCGGTATTGATTGAACTTCTTTAAGGAATTATTTCTCAGAGTACTTATAATAAAATATAAAAATCATGAACCTGGTGGCCTGCCTTGCAACTGCAAGGACCCGAGTTCAATCCCCGGCACAAAAAAAAACAAAAACAAAAACAAAAAAATCATGAACCTGTCCTAAAAGATTTTGACAAACATAGTTTTGAAATGTGAAGTTTTTCCCACCTCACATCTCCCTACAAGCTAAGCTGTTTCCTTTCCTGGAATCTCTCTCCCTCTCTCTCTCTCTCTCTCTCTCTCTCCCCTCCCACCTTCCCTAATTCCTAATTATCCACAATGATTACATGAATGTCATGTCCTCAGAGTCCTCACTGACCTCAGTAGCAATTTAGTTTGAGTAGTGCTCCATTATACAATCCCAATGGAACAGAATTAGAGAACTGAACAGTATAACGGATTAAAACTAAAGTTTAATCAGAGAAACTGTTAGCGGGAGACTGAGTTAAGCAAATCAGACCAGCAACTCATGTAGAATCACAAAGTGGAACAGAGGAGATGGTAGAGACTTAACAGCCCTCCCTGGTATAAGAGGAAAAACTCAGTATATTCATGACCCTGAGCTTCTTATATCTAAAAGTTTCCTCAGTTGTATAGATTGGTATTATTAGAGCCCAGTAGTTATGTTTTCCCATGTGGTTTCTTATTTTTGATTCTTTATACTCCTTCTGCTCTTGATCACCTTGCTTGTAATTGGTAGTGGCTCCTTAGTGGCTGAGTACCATAATAACAGGTAAACAACCTACAATTCCTACCACATTGTGTTAGGGTGCCCATGAATTCCAAGAGTCTTTTTATTCTTCTCTATATACTTATAATATTTAATTTTGTGTTTTATTATTAAATGCCTGTTATTCTAAGTTAAATCTAGTGAGAACAATATCACTTTATTTTGCTTAAGTCTTCATATTCAATTAGAAACAATGCTTAAATAAATATTTGTGAACTAAATAAAATGTTATACAAAGTATCACTTGCATCAGCTACTGTGACAAGAACTGAAGGTAGAAATGTGATAAAATGGAGGCCCTGTCAAAATCATAAGTGCAAAGGAGAAGACATAATATTAAATAGATAATTAAAAGAGAGCTTAGTAAATGCTGTGAGATACCCTGGGTACCAAATAAACTTGTAGAAAATGGTGCGTAATACTACATCAAAAAATCCTAATGTTCTCTTAACTAATATATAATGTTAACTAACATATACGCTTAACACATTCACAACTTTGATTGAAGTAACCCATCTGTTTCTTTGAAGAAATGTTTAATCTTTATATTGGTCAGAATTACCAACCACAATGAACCAACATGGAAACAAAGAGTTCAAATAAACTTAACCATGTTTATATGAAGTGCACACACAGAGAGAAATTATATTGCTGAAATGCTAAAGAAATTTAGAAAAAAATACACATATAGTATTTCCTATAATTATCTTTATTGTCATATGAAACACTTATTTTCTGTTCATATTATGTCGAAGTCATGTAAAATAGTATATCCATCATGTTTATTGGATAAAAGGCAAATATACTGCTAAATATCTTAGGGCAAGCAAATTTCTCCTTTGTGGCAAGGTTTTAATTTGACTAGGACACAGAGATCAGAGCAAGAATTAAGTCATCTGCTTCTCTGATCCTTCTATGTGGTTAGAAGCTCTGATGATTATCAAGAAGAAAATCCCCATCAAAGGACCAGATGATAGTTTTAC
Source organism: Fukomys damarensis (assembly GCF_012274545.1). Classification (NCBI taxonomy): domain Eukaryota; kingdom Metazoa; phylum Chordata; class Mammalia; order Rodentia; family Bathyergidae; genus Fukomys; species Fukomys damarensis. Next base: position 19,190,480 of record NW_022900944.1, read on the forward strand.
AAAAGTTGAAAGGAATTGTTAGATAGTTCTCTGCTAGTCACTCCAAAGCTTATTATATGGCATAAGAAAAAACTCACTTGGCACCACTAATGCCATATTAAGAGATCTTCATTATTTCTACATTTAAAAGTATATAATATTTACGTCAAATCATGAAAATAAAACCTACATATGGAGAAAAAATATATTCCATCCTTATGTGAATGAGAAGTTGCTGTCCATGTGTGGGGATATACCAGATATTCAGATGTACAACTATTTCTCTTCTCTATGCACATGACTTTATTATGGTTTCTACCTAAGCAGCTACTCCTTACAAAGAATCATTTTCCTATAAATCTTTTGTATCATTAAAATAGTCATAAAATTTTGATCTATAATTAAAGTTAATTTCCCTATTGCTGTTTTCTGTCCTTGCCTGGGGGAATAGTGGAATTTTATAATTTTCATCAGCATATTACTTAACCTGCTTATAATTTTTCTCCATTTCATTGTATAATACAGTGGCTACCTAGATTTTAAACTAGGAACATTTCATTGATATTTATAGTTTAAAAAGCTTAAAAATATCTTCAATCATGCATTTGTGTCCTTTGTTTATTTAAAAAAATAACTCAGGAAAAATTTCAGTCCTGGGGATTCACTGTGTACTCCAACATTCTTAGTTGTAAATCACAGAATCTACTCTGTATAGAAAAAGTGTACATGGAGTGGGAACAGTTTAAAGAACTCCTAGAACTTCCAAGAATACCAAAGAGTCAGACTCAGAAGCAACAGTTTTCGCAAAATGCATAATCACACTAAATTTCTTTAGTGGAAACGCTCCTATCTTTGAACTTGGCCATAACATTCAACATTTATTGACTCCACAGCTTATACCAAAAATACTAAAACTGAACTTCAGAAGTCTCTCTCCTGCTAGACTCAATAATGAGACAGTTAACAAACAAGTGCCCCTAATTGATTGCTTCCCTACCTGGACCCCTCCAAATGCAAATATCTTGCAAATACTTCATACAGAGATAGACATAGCCAGAAGTTTATGAACCCACTGCCAAGAAAGGCTGGAAGAATAATCTGTGTCTTCTTTGGCTAAGTGTTCAAGCTCTCTTGTCTTAGATTCTATATTTATTTGCTCAACAACCACAGGGCACATCTAACAAAGCTGTTCATGTCTCTCCTGTGGTTTAACTTTTATAGAAGTATGAAAACCTTATCATGAATCTCCAAACAATGGCAAATTCATATCAACTACCTTTTATATCTCATTTGTACATACCAAGGCAATATTCCTCTCAGTCTAAATCATCCCGAGCCAAGTACCACACAAACAGGTACTAGTCTGCTGACATCGTTCAAACTAGCCAGTCCTAAATTATTTCCCTTGCCTTACCTTGATTTCTAGTTTTGTTTCCCTAAACCCACAATTACTTCTATCAGACAGATCTTTAAATATGTGAGGGCAACTAAATGTTGTGATCTCCAAAATTCACACCTCTTTGTGCCGACCATTGCCATTTCCTTAAACCCACAGAAAACACAATTGCCTAGAGCCCTCACTAGCTTCCTGACTTTTCTCTTAATCACTCCAATTTGTATTTCTTACAAAATAGAATTCTTGCATTTCAGGTACAATGGGAGGATTACATGTGCTCTACACTTTTAAATACTTACAGCATACTTTCGACATATTAACAAATCTTGAACTTAACAAATCTTGAATCCACTTTTAATTAATTGCTCATGGTATTTCCAAGATTCAATCATACTCAATTAAAGGATAAGTTTACATGAATGACTACCAAGATAGTAAATGTATCAAAAAACAGTTCAAAGAATTTAAGATTCTCTTTCCTAACACTCAAGGTTCTTCTTATAGACCATGAAATCATAAACAAGGTAGATTACAATCACTATGAGGACAGTTTTTTTGTTTTTTGTTTTTTGTTTTGTTTTTTGTTTCTTGTACCAGGGATTGAACTCAGGTCCTTGCGCTTGCAAGGCAGGTGGCAGAACCATTGAACTAAGTCCTCAGCCCAGAAGACAGTTTTAATTCAGGTACAGAATAGATTTACAAATTAGAAAGCACAGGTTCAATTAGAAACCAAAGTCATGAGAAAGTAAGAATGGACTCTAATAGGATAAAAGGGATGAGTGGCCAGCTGAAGTAACAACTTTTATTTGCAGTGTCAATCACAGGTTGTCTTGAAAAGATGTGGACTGGTGCACAAGGTCCAATCACACAGTAAGCTGCACTTGATTGGCTGGTGGAGTGCTGTCCTCCCAAGGGTTATCAGCAAGTAGCATCTCCTGGAACAGCCAACAAATCAGCAGAAGCACCCACTTGGAAACTCACAATCTTGTCAGCACATTCTTTCCAGACAGCACTTTTTAAATCTGGAATTTAACAGTTGAGAGACTTGTGTCTATGAGATAAATTTCAGCCTATAAATGCTATTTCTGAGGTTCACAGAGAAATTTGGTTCACTGTCTTGACCATGCTGTGGGCTCTTAATTTTTGCCACATATTGTAGTGGCATCTTATTGTAGTTTCCCCTTCACCAAATGTCAAACAAACAGCTGTTTATCCATCCTAGAATAGGGTTAGGGATTGACATGAAATTCTTCAGTCCAGTGTTTCTAAAACTTTTTCTCTTTTGAAAATCTGAGGATGGGTCGGTCCCTGTTCCAGTCTCCTGATATTTCTTTCATTTTGACAGATGGCTCTAAAAACACCATGATTATCTGTTTCAATCCAGACACATAAACTATTAGGGCTGAGAAATGAGAAAAAACAAATATGTCTCACTCCTATCTTTCCATATTTTTATGATGATTACTTGGACCTACCCCATTTGAAGATTCTCTACAATGGAAATGAGATATGATAAAAGAAATAAAGATATATAAAAAGAAGACAAGAAGCCTCAATTCTGTTTCCTTTTTTTGTTACTTTTTGTCAGATCCCTTTTGGGCTCTACATATAAGTACATTAATCATTTAATGATTATCTGGTATTACAAAGTTTACTACCTATAAATTTACCTTGAATATCTCATCCTCTTTTAAAACTAAGGACAGCAAGATAAGAGTAACTACAGTAATTTTCAGAGTTTGCAGGAACACCCAATTGCCAGCTTTTACAATGTCCCTTTCAAAACACAATGGGAGACACTTAGAAGTCTCCAAACCTGTAATCACCTCAGGTTCTAGGAAAAGCAGAGCCTTGAATACCAGCCCATGATGAGATCACCTCCCCCATGTAGAAGCAATTATCCCATGATGAGAAACAAGGCAACCCTTCTGCCATGGAAAAATAATCATTTCAGGGAATCCAACTGCCTCTGAAGCCATAGCATTTCTCCAGAACAAAGAAACCTCAACTGGGATAATGACCACCTGGACTCTGGCCCACCTCAGCTAATCCATAAACGTTGGCCTCATTCTTCTGTGAATGGACCAGTCTGAACCTCTTCACCACAGGGCTCAAGTGGAAGTACTTTCTGATTCTTCCTTACCTTCTAAAGAGTCTTAATAAATCTGCCTATGTTTCATACTGATCTGTCCTGAAATCCTTTTGTGACAAGAGCCTACTCAGCAGGGTGAGAAGAGGTCCCCATTTCTCTTTTGGGGCATTTCCTCAGACTCCCTCCATCAAATCGGCTAAACTAGGAGTCTCTTCCCTTTGACAGAAAATTATATCACATATCAGGCAACAGGTTAGGGAACCTGCTGAACCTAGAAGACACCTTGATATACTTATAAATTCATCTCTGATTATTCTTATTTACCAATTTTCCTTTCTCATATTTAATAAGGAGGAAGTTGATGTTTAATTAAAAATGCTGAAAAATAGTTATCCCAGTTTACTGTGTTGAGTTGGCATTGTACAGAAATTAACAGCCATATTGGTCTAGAAATGTTAATTTTTTTTTCATTTGTACAGGGGTAACGCACTGTATTAAATATGTAAGGTCTTATCTACGTGGGTTTGATTACAGAAACTAATAAAGTATTCTCTAAATAATGAAAAAAAAATGCTGAAAAATAAGAATTTTTCTTATTTTCTATGGAAGATATCAGTATTCATAAATACTTCTCATTTGAAAAGTGTTGCAAAAATAGTTTTTGTCTTATCATTGTTAGTAAAGTTAGTAAAGTCTCAAAGTTTAAAAAAATAAAGGCTGGGATATATCTCAGAGTGAAGGCCCTAGGTTCAATTCTCTAGTACTAAGGTAAGAGATTAGAGTGTGGTAGCTGGCTGGGCAAGTGAGGTTTTTTGATAGGATGGCTTAGATAGTACAGGAGAATAGGAGGTACAAAAGACCCCACCTAAAGTGCTCTCTCTTTCTCAGCGGCCCTCTCTCCCTCTGCAGAGTATACTTTTCCACTTTTAATTGGCCTGCACTAGACTCCAGAAACAGCACCACAAAATAAGTAAGACGTCTTTATTTTAGTGATATTTCTTTTATCACATCCTATAATTTACTTTCTGAACTAAGAAATTGTCTTTATAGTCCAGATATGAAAGTATAAAATTAAGTCTAATTTTTCATTCAACTGATTTTACAGTAATTTGTTTCATTTTTATAGATAAATACAACAAAAATACATTTGTTAGTCTCTAAGAGAATCATCAAAACTTTATTATTATATGTCACTTATCAAGACTAGTATATTGCACTTAAACAGATACTATTGAAATGTCGAACTTCTCATTTAATTGATATGGCTCATATTTGCTACTCGGGGAGAGGATGGAAATCACACCAGAAGCCATGGAGACAAAGGGAAAGTTTATTTAACGCCAGCAGACCAGTTTGCATTCACACACGGGAGACTGGCCCGATCCAACACTTGAACAGAGAAGATACACACATTAGGAGGGGGCGTTAAAAGTGAGGCATCTTTGGTATACATTCATTGGTTACAGAAATTGAATATGCATCAGCGAGCAGGTTCAATCCTGGTATTGGTTTACACATAATATTGGCAATATTTTCATTGGGTGATTTAAAACATGAAGTTATATCTCATTTACATTCTGGTAAAATGACAAAACTTTTCTAGTGAGAAAGACATTCCTGAGATGTAGAAATTGGCTCAGGCATGTTCAGGCAGGTGAGACAGGACAGACATGGACATGTTGAACAAAGAAAAACTTCAAGTAGGGAATCTCGGTAGTAAGTCCAGCTTGAACTACAGAAGCAAAATTTCCTTGCAAAATTCCCTTTCACTATGACTACTAAGATCAAGTCAACGTAAATTGCCAAAGCTAGATGAGCTACAAGAGCTCTATATGGATATGTTGATGAAGATATCTGAACTTCCAAAATTATAATAGAAATTTTAATTTTAAAAAATTAGTTTTCTGTTTAATTTGCAGATAATTTACAATTTTAGGAAAAAGTCTTAAATTTGAGAAAAGATAAGAAAAATAAAATTTCCTTTAATCTTACCCACCAGTATTTAATCACTTTTACTGTTTCAACAAGAATTTTAAATGAATAGCATTTAAGTTGTTAGTATCATTTCCTTTGTCCATATCAATTCTATTGCAATGATTATAGTATTATCCTCACAAATCTTCAGAGAATACTGGAATATATATATACATATATATATACATATATATATATATGTATATATACACACACACACATGTACATACGTGTATATATGTATATATATACTACATATGTAATATTTCTCATTCATTGTGCATATATATATATACACACACATGTACATATGTATATATATACTACATATGTAATATTTCTCATTCATTGTGCATATGC
>NW_022900944.1:19197085-19213473 GCF_012274545.1 Fukomys damarensis
ATATATATATATATATATATATATATATATATATATATATAGTTCATTATTTGTACATAACATCATGCAACTTGTTTTTATTTCTTACTTCATCAATCCAGGGTATATTCCAAGGTCATAAAATAGTTTTTTACAGCATCATTATAAAGGAGCTATATGTGAAATCTACTTTTTAACATGGTATTTTGTATTATAAATAACTCTATGATGAATATGCCAAAACTTGTGTGCTTTTGATGTAAAATTAATTTGCTGTAAAAGGCTTCTAATAGGTATTGTTAAATCGATACAGGGTTTTTAAAGTTTGCTTTAAATTTACTTGTTTTAAATGTTAAAATTCCGTGGGAAATGACTGGATCTTAGATGTTTAGTCCCTAGAATTTTCTCCAATCCTTTGTAAAGGTCTCCCTGAGGCAAGAAGCTAAGTGGCTTTGTTTTGCCAACAGTTAAGGCTCTTCTGTAATTAAAATTGCAAAAGCTACCCACCCTGAAAAGAAAAAAGGATTTAGTGGGAAAAACTTCTTTTGTAGCTACAGGAGACAAAAATAAGTTTTAAAGAAAAAGCTGGGACATTCCAGTAAAAGAATTTATAAATAGGAATCTTAGAATTCCACACCTGTGTATACTAATAAATGTTAACAACATTCATTCAACTTTCTAAAAAATAAAAGAGAGATTTTTGGGAACCATGCTTGAACTCAGTGTTTTTATCTTTTGTGTTTAGCCAGGTAACCACTGACATCTTCAATTACCCAGCCACTATTATGCAAATGAAATTGAAGCCAGAAGTCCTGCACCTGTGCTTGCCTCTGGATTTAATATTTCTAATGAGTTCTTAAATCCTGTTCTACAGACATGCATGTGAGATTGCTCAACTCAGATTACAGCAGAGCAGGTGAAAAGCTTTTCAAATAGAGACAATACTTCTAAAGAATTCAATAAGACATAGTATACACAAGGTTTAGACATTGTCAGATGGGAAATAGACACAACAAAAGTATAATAAATTATTAAGATGTTTGTTAGTATTTAGATACTTGGTGCAGTAACATTAAAGTAATAACATAAAAGTAAGGCAAATCCTTAGCTCTCCACCAAGCTTTCTCTGTGTTGGAGGTCCTTTAACCTTCTTGATAGATCTATGGTCACCTTTAGCACTGTGAAATGTCACGTTTTATAAATAATATATACAACTCAGAGTTTCTTTGCAAAACATTTCAATGTGTTACTTATAATTAACACAGAGATCTACTAATATAAGTGGAAACAATAACAGCAATTATAAGCAAACATGTAATTGACTCAGCATGTGCCAGCTATAAACTAAAGGATTTTGTGCGATTATAATGCACTTTTCGTATGTGATTTAATCATCACAATTAATGAGAATGTAACAATCTTATTAAAAACAAAACCAAACCTGAGGTTTAGCAGCATTGGCCAAGTAGCTCAAAGCTGCATAGTGCTTAAGGAACAGCAAGAGACAATCCTTATGCCACCTGGTATTACAAAAAAATGAACAAAGCAAGATAATGTTGTTTTTCCATTTTCATACTAGAAATACTGCGAAGAAATGGGAGGAAAGTTGTAATGGATGAATTTCCATTTTTAATATCATGTCTCCTTCTGATAATATGCAGAAAGTAATACATATTTTTCCTAAGCTAATAAGTATTAAGATATGATAATGTATCTCAGAATAGTCAAACCCCTACATTAAACACCCATGTGAGATTTGAAGATGGATTCCACTTCTCCATGGTTTGAGTCTGCATAAGAAGAAAAGGAAGTAATGGAAAGAATCATTTCATTTATGTCTCTTATCTTTCAGGGAGCCCCTTCAGTAAATTTCTTCTATGTCTTATCAGTCAAAAATGAGTCATATATACAACCATGACTAATTGCAAAAGAGGCTAGATAAGTATTTTTAGCTGTGGAAACATTGTCATCTTGAACCAAATCAGAGATCTATTTTTAATGAAGAACCAGAGAAAAAAAATATTATAGAGGTCACTATCAGTTGCTTCTCAGAGTCTAGGTCTAGGATAACCTTCATAGGTTTTCTCCACTAATTTTAAAAGAAGAAAGTACACTAATTTAGAATTATTCTAAATTGCAAAACTGTATTAGATTCAGGTGGTGGCTGGTACCCTGGGGCCACAAATAAAAACAAAATTTTTGAACCACAAGCTAAAAAATTGGAAACTAGTAAAATTGACAAGTATTTTTTCACACATTAAGAAATATTTTAAGTTTTAGTCTATACATTTTTTTACAAATGCATAAAAAAAATCATGTGTGACAGACATTTTAAATAATGGATAATTTCATTCTGTCACATGGTACATGGCCAGGGATTTATCTCAGTGTCGCCGTGCCTGCTTCACAAGCACAAGTGCTGAGTTCAATCCCAGTATTGCAAAGATAAATAAATAAACATCTACTATATGAGAAAATTTCTGAGAGTAGCCTTCAAAATATATCTGGAATCTTGTCACTTCTTGCTATTTCCAGTCTCCTAGCATCATGGCCTAAATCAACCTCATTTGGTGCCTATATTATAAACTAGTCTCTTAAATGATCTCCCTACTTCCTTCATTGGGAATATGCCCCCAGACTCGATGTGTTGGTGCAGATAATGAAGCACTCAGACACTAAAAAATCTCAACAGAGCAAGGTTTTCTTTCTGCAGAAAGGTGCAAGCAAGTTCTAGCACAATGTAGCAGGCATTTAGGGAGGCCTAAGGAAGCTCTTTTTTTTACTAACGTTTCTAACGTGTGAGAAGCAGCTCCCCTTTTTCTCCATTGGCTGAACTGAAGTCTTACAGTCTATCCCGATTGGTAGTTTAACTGGCACAAAGGGAGGCCCTAAGGAGTTGCTGGGCAGGGTTGATGAGGGAAAGGAAGAGTGGGAGTAAGGAGACAGAAAGTCCCTCTGGCTTTCCATAAATTATCTTGGGCTGTTAGCTGTGTTCCCAGAATCAAAATGAAGAAAAATTTTTCATAACTCAGTAGGCTCAACATAAAAGGGGGCAGGGAAGCCTAGCGTGAACAAAAGTTTAAGATGGAGACACTTTCTTGCTCATATTTTTTGATAGAAAAAAACTGTTTCTTACACTTCTTTGCCTTTCAATGCAGCAGCCATAGCCTTACTTTTAAAATGTTGTCATTTCTAGCTCTACTTTAAACCATCTAGAAGATTCCAGCCCTTATCATAACAAAACTCAATGTTTGTATATGGACAGGCAAGACCCTGCTTGGTCTGTGTCATCCTGGAGCCCTGCTCACAAGTCTTGGATCTCACTTCTACCAGCTCTCATTTATCTCTCTGGCCCCTCACGGAGGCTCATGTCCCTTTGCGCAAGCTTTTGCTCTGCCTGTGCTACTTTCTCACCTAAATCTGCTCTGTTTTTCCTCTCACTTCCCTTTTATCTCTGTCTTGCTATCAGCATTTCAGTCTTTGCCTGAAGACATCTGGAAAAAATGACAGAACTGGCCTCTCTACTCCAGCACTCCTTCCCTGACCCTCCTGTTTTCCTTGCTCCAATGCACTAATCATCACCTAACAAACCAGACATCCACTGACTGGGTATACACCCCTTCCAAAGAGTAACAGTGATTGTATTTTGATATTTAGTCCTTATGTATGTACCTCTGTCTAGCACACAGCGGATAATACTTTTTAAATGGCTTCATGGACATCATTGTTGAAGTAGAAAGAAGAAAAGCTTATAGAGATAAGAAATAACAAAGGAAGGGGTTATAGCATAATTAAATAATTTTGGTGTAATATTTGTATAGATTATAATGCCTTCCATATATCATCTTGGAAGGAACATATTTATCTTTTTTAAAAGAACCTTAAGGACGGCCAGGGATTTAGCTCAGTGGTTCTGTCACCTGCCTCGCAAGCACAAGGACCCGAGTTCAATCCCCAGTACAAAGAAAAAAAAAAAAGGTACCTTAAGGCATTGGATTTGTCTATTTTAGAAATTACCTGTGTCATACAAAAAATATGTATAATATTTCTGAAAGAAATTTCAAGTATTAACATAATGGTGTATTGCTGCTACTTTGCATTTCACATTCTGAAACACAGTGATCATAATTCCAGAAATATCATCAAAATTTTTTGTTATATCATTGCAATCACATTCCACATTCTAAAACAAACATCTGTTCAGATCCCCTGAGGAATTCGTAGAAGTATTTTCACCATACTTATGAAAGTGACCGGCTTTGCTAATTCATAAACATTTTAAAATTAGTATTACTGTCTACTAAAAATTCAACTTCAAAATTTATACAACTTCTTCCTTTAGGTCACATTTATTTTTTCCTTATTGTCTTCAAATATTATTTTCCCTTACTGTATTCAATACTGTTTTCAATGTCTTTTTTAAACACATTTTAAAGTAATTTAAATTTTTGTACTATATTTAAAGAAAAGAAACTCTGCTTTCTTCTAATTCAGTTAACTCATATGTAATTCAGTTTCCTTCCTCTGTGTCTACAGGTCTGTTTTATTATGCACTGTACTCCCTGCCCCTGCTACCTGTTTTCCAGGAAAAGGAGGCACTGAATCTAGAGTAGCAAGTGCAGGTCAGCAATGAGTCCTTAGCCCTTTTGCAGGTACATAGGAAAAAAAATAAATAAACACACAGTTCTTAAGTAGCCCTTTAAAATAATTCTCTAAGTCCAGAATAAAAATGCATATTATGGGATCCAAACAGAGGGCTATATTTCAGCAATAATTAACCCAAATTAGTCAGATCTAAATAGCCAGCAACTATATTAAAAATGAGTTAAATTATCAGCATAAATTGAGAGAAACTGGTATAACAAATACATACCACAGCACTGAGTACTGTATTGTTGACAATCCAGAGTACAATAATGTGAAATATTGAGAAAGTAAAGACATAAACTGTTTTAAATGACTCAGTATATTCTAAAAATGAACCAGGGAAAGCATGTTGTGTTGTTTATATGACTAAACTGAGACCTAAAAGATGACTTCTATGTTATTGCCAGGAATGAAGCAAGCCCACATGATAGAGAAAACAACTTATGAAAGGGACTGGGCATAGACAGCATGGCACTGGCAGAGGTGCGAGTGACGGTCTAGATTGAGAATTCAGCAGGATGGAAGAAAAGCAAGCTGCACTAGCTCACAGAGTCTAGAAGTCACTGAAATGGTTCCTGAGTTTGGGGAACAGATTGAGAACAGATTGCTTAATGGGGAAATTCAGAAGGCAACTAAAGAGGTGTAAAAGTAGTACAGGCAAAACACTTCAATATCTAGAGTAAGACAATGGAAACATAGAAACGAATGCACGTGGGATAATTAAGTCAGCAAAAACAGTAAAACAAAGGAATTGTTTGTGTAGGCCTAGGAAGGGACAAAAATGGTGGGAGGGAGAGAAGAATATCATCCTCTTGCTTAGGACACTAGGTGAATGATGATGACATTTACTAAAATTTAAATAATGAAAGAGCAGTACAGTCTAGAGACACAGTATTAGTTTCACTGAGGAAACACAGTGTGTGTGGGCATTATATTCTTTTATTCTTTTGGGGGGGTACTTGGGATCAAATTCAGGAACTTGTACTTGTAAGGCAGGCAGTGGAACCACTGAACTACCCGGCCCTATGGGTATTATATTCAAAACTAACAACCGGGAAGAGCCTTGACTCCTCTCATTTCACCCGTGACGAAATCTTACTGATTTGAACCTCAAAATGTATCCACAATCTGACTTGACCACTTCTCACCACTTCCTCTGCTTTTTCCTAGTCCAAAGCACCACCAGTTCTCTCTAAGATGAGCATAACATTGTCCAAACTGACCTCCTTATTTTCTTCCTTCTCCCTTTACTTTAGATTTTCACTGTACAGCCAAAGTAATCTTTACCAAGATTACTTTACCAACCTTTACCAATAGTTACCAAGATATCTTTCAGATTAATCTTTAAATCAGATTGTGCCATCACTTGAATACCCATTTCACACATAATAAAATCTAAAGTCCTCAGCATGGTCTCTGAGTTTATTCTCCTCCTCCCCATCCTGACTCTTGGATTCAATGTCTAGGTATATCCTCCCTGCCCGCTTTGCCCTTCCTCAGAGAAACCATGCGTATCCATCTTTAGGTGCACAGAGCATTCACTGTCACATAACCTGAGTCCTTTGGTCAAGAACTCAGTTCCCCTTACCAGAGGCAGCATCTCAAGGAACACACCTGGAATCATCCAGTCCTTTTCTAGCCATTTGGTCAGCCTTATTTTTCTTCATGTACTAATTACCACCTGAGATTACATTATGCATTTATTTGTTGATTTTCTAAATCCCTCTAATCAATTATAAAACTTATTTTAAAAAATCGACTGCCTTGATAACTACTTGTATCTCTTAGAAAAGGGTTTGGCACTTGGTAGGCACTCAATAAATATACATTTTTAATGACCTCAAGTGAATATATCCAACAAACAATATCATATATAACTTTCCCATATATATTTGTACATATATATTTTCTATAGATGTATATATATATATATATCTTTCTCCTATAAATGTATTTTGTATACATATATACCTTTCATATATATATATAAAATATATATCTTTTATAAATGACATAAATAAAACTACTCTTTTATTGTGCCTAGAGAAATACTGTGCCTACTATGATATAAATTGGAACATTTTTTACAGATCAGTATATAAGTGACTGTGGTCAACTGAATCCCATATAATAAACCTTACATCTCTGTCATTTCCATTTTTGTTATGCCAATGTGTAAGTTTACAAGTGATCCAAAAAATGTATTTTATCTACACATTTCCTTGCTTTAAAGGAAAACGTTTCCTTTTTTTTCTCTGTTTACATAATTGATTGTATCACTAACTGCTAATACACAAATGTGTCTTCCTATTCCTGTGTATAGCCCTCTTCATAAGTCATATTCTAAGTTCCAGCTGGTTTTTTCCAGTTACCCCTGTTATTTCCTATTCCTAATTTATATCTGCTTGCTGTAAATTGACATAAATCACTTGGGGAATCATTTAGAATATAATTAATTTAGAATTGAAAAAATGCTAGCCAAAAATTTTGTTAAATGTGCAAACATATTGCTATTATTTTATTTAAAAATTGCTTGTCCTCAATTTTCTCTTAAGCTAGTTTGTTTCCACAGTTTTCTTTTTTATTAGTGCATATTAGTTATTCAGAATACTGGCTTTCATTTTGGTATATTTGTACATGTGTATAACACTTTTTTTCATGCCCCTTATTAATGTCCTTCTTTTTCTCCTCCCTCTGATCCCCTTTTCTTCTCTAACAGTTTCTTTTCTTCTTTCATGTCTTTTTTTCCTTTTTTCTTTTGAGACAGGGTCTCAGTTTATAGTTAAGGCTCTCCTTAAGCTCACTATGTAGCCCAGGCTGGCCTCAAACTCACAGTGATCCTCCTGCCTCAGCCTCCTGAGCACTGGGATTACAAGAGTGAGCCACCACAAAAAGCCACATCATCTTTTTAAAAATTGTTAATTTTTTTTTTCATTTTATGGATTCCACATATAAAAGAAAACGTGATGTTTGATTCTCTGGGTCTGGCTATTTTGTCTAACGTGGTGATCTACAGTTTCATCTGTTTTCCTGTAAATGACATGATTTCATTCTTCTTTATGGCCAAATAAAATTTCATTATATATTTTTCCTCTATCAATTCATGTGTTTACAAGTACATAGGATTTTTTTCCATAACTTAGCTATTTTGCATTAAAGTGGCAATAAACACTGATATGCAGTTTGATACAACTTCAGTTCTTTTCAGAATATATTGAGCAGTAGTATAGCTAGATGAAATGGTAGTTTTTAATTTTTTTAGGAAATCTCATCCTTATTTATACAATGACTTAAGCTAGATTTTTAAATATGTATAATTTAGGGAGTTTTCATCTTGCTTCCCCAGTTATGTCCAAGTAGAAAAAGATAATCCAAGGTCCTAACTTACATGCAAGACTGATTTCAGTACTTATGAAGTGTACACAATTGGGGATTAATTTGGCAAAGCTGTATTACAGCTAAGCTGCTATCTGTGGAGAATGTTTAACAACAGTACTTGGGAATGCACTGACATTTCCATGTTGGACATGAGGGAGTAGACTTTAAGGACAAGAATTTCCTAAACAAGAAGTGGATTTGTTCAGGAATGAAGGAAAAGTCTAGCTTCCATCTTCTGGGCGAGAGTTATCACACAGGAAGAATGCTGATAGAGAGCAGGACCAGGTGAGCTCTAATACTCCTGCTGCATATACCCTACGTGGCAGGTACAGTAAACATTCTGTTACCCGGAGCAGATAAAACAAGTTGAAGATGGCCACTTCCACAACACTATGTAAACAGGTGTATTTCTGTTACATTGTGCTATCTACTTCAGTGAAATGATTTGATATACTAGGTACTGAAAACATAATTTTTAAAATAATAAAGAATAAATAAATATACACAGATCCTTCAAAGTCATGACTTGCTTTTCCCCACACTATCTTCAAATAGCTATTGCAGGTTTGTCCAATGGTACCTTATGATAATATTTGTCTAGAATGGAAAAGAAGGAAGCAGGGAAAACACATAGACAATCTTTTCTTTTGTTCTTTCTCTCCAGGGTACCCCCCCCAGCACTTATTATCTGCCATCCTGTCAATGTGTGTCATAAAATGCTGTACTCAGAACTCAGAATGAGGTCAGGTAAGGTCTGTCTTTTATATGCTACATGACACTTAATGACTTTGCTTTTGTAAATCATAGTACGTGTGCCCACAATTTGGGGGCAGTTACATGATAGTGTTGACAAATACTTGGTTGCAGTCAATTAAAATTCTTACATTTTCTAGTCTTGGATAGCTCTTAAGCCTAATTCACTATCAGACACCACCTGCATTCTGTACGTAGGCATTGAATTCTTGAACATAAATCTAAGATTTTTATATTGGCCCATATATTAAATTGTATACTGTATCTCATTTGGCTCATTTTAGGTTTCCATCATATTTTAAATTCCACTTCAAACATTATAACTTGGGCCAGAGATTTAGCTCAGTGGTTCCACTGCCTGCCTCAGAAGTACAAGGTCCTGAGTTTGATCCTTGGTACCAAAAAACAAAACCAAAACAAAAGATAATTCTTCAAAGGTGTAAGTCACTGCATTTGTATTTGTGCAACATATATTAGCTGACTGCTTTCTGTGTGCAATAATCATGCCAGGTAGTGGAATCACAGAGATGAAGACAAAACTGATTTTTATTTAATCATCAGAATCAGTAAACTTTTGACTTCTCAACATTCAAGCCTCATGGTCTAAGTACAGCCCACATATCCTATTTCTCTGTCCACAATTGACTTATCAGTATTTACTTCATTTGCCAAGTACCTGTGTGTCTCAGTGTGAGATTTTCATTCTGTGTCATACCACATGCTTATTCTTTAAGCAAAAAATGCTATTCACTGCTTCATGTCTTAGCTTTCATGCCAACGCAGACCATGGGTGATGAATTTCAAACAATCTTAGGACCCCATGCTCCCTTTTCATTATCCAAAAAACCTGATGACCACACAAAGCTAGCGTGCTTCACACATCCTGTTCACCACCTGTGTCCACACTCCTTCAGTCATTTTCTCTTCCTTGAATTCATATCTCCATATTGTTCTGTAATTTTTCTCACCTGAACAAGATTTACAGAGGTTTTGTCTCTCTTAAAACTGTGTTCTCCAAAACAAACCTCCCAATTTTATAAAAAACAATGCATTCTTAATAGCTCTATGACAATTTACTCTATATTCTTTCCTCGATTCAAACCTACTTCTCCCATGAAGAACTAACAAGAACCTTCTCTTTATTTGCTTATATTTTATTACTTTGCAGTTGGGATAAGTGGTTACATGGCTCTTAATCCTCAGTGATGCATCCAGATCTTCATGTATATAGAATTCCTGGAGTAGCACTGATCCTTAATGGCTTACACAGCACTCTATGCTTCCTTGCTGTTTATCCACCAATCTCTTAGACATTTACCAACATTCATTGATGACATTTCTTCTCAAAATCATTTCTTGTACAATAACTCTTACTATCAACTCAGGAATCTTTAAAATTCATATAGATATATCTTAATCTCTCAGTTCTTGTGACTCCCTAACTTCAGTGAACCTTGCTTCAATTCCACTAACCAAGCAAACTCAACACCACCTATAAATTGCCAATTCCCAAACTCTTGAAGTCAAACACTCCATTCCAATGTCTGTGAACAGGATTCTTTTTTTAATCTTATTGAGTTTATTGGTACTTTATAGGAACTACTTTCTTAAAATCCGACATAACCAAACTTCGTGTTTCACCAGTAGATATCATATCTTGCTCCCCAATAGTAAGTAATGCATGGACATGCTTTTTATCTTCTTCTTATAACATGATCATGTAAATTATCTCTTACACTAGATGGGAAACTCCTTTAGCACAATGTTTTATATTAAATTATTTTTGTCTTCCAACTGCATCTCGAAGCCTTGTAAATATAAGATTCCCAAAATACAGTTAAGTGAACAGATAAGTGGATATATGCATGAGCACATGCATTAATGACTTAGAATGAAGGTGGCAGCCCTACCCCCATCTGAGTAAGTCCATTAGGGCTACTATAATTAAACAACTCAGGTTAGGTAATTTATAAATAAGAGACTTTGCAATTATGAACTCTTGAAAGTCCAAGATCAAAGTGCTAGCAGATTTGGTGTCTAATAAGGACTTGTTCTTGGCTTCAAGTATGGAAACTTCTTGCTCCATCCTTACATGGCAGAAGAGCAAACAAGCTCCATTAGGTCTCTTATATAAGGATAATGACCCCATTCACAAGGGTCCCACTCCTATTACCTAATTACTTTCCAGAGTCCCTTCTTATCACTACCATTTTGGTGGTTAGGAATCAACACATGAATTTTAGACAGTCGAAATATTTAGACCATACCCCTAAACAGGACAGTTTCATTTGATTATTTATTTCATGAGGTTCAGAAAGTATTTATTTAATTTATGATATCACAGCTTGTTTTCCTAATTCCCTGTAATATCACATCTTCTTTTAACTTTAAAGTTAAAAAGCAATTAAAGTCCTGTGGCTGCACTGTTGGCATATCAACTAAACATACATTTTTTGATTAAAAATATAGAAAAATATCAACTTTTTAAATATGAGGATAGAGTATTTTGATTCCTGCTAAGCTTTTGTGAATTCTTTAAGAGAAGAGCTATGCCAAGTGAATGGAGTATATAGCGACTATCTTGGCAATTAGCTCAACTAATATGAACAACTTGATAATAATGCTGTTATTCTCTACAGCAATACAGAATGAAGGACCAGTTATTTCAATAAGAATCTCAGGTTTAAATGTAATACTATATTTTCCTGACCCTTATGTGCAAATATATCACAGATGCTTTCTTCAAGTCATCAAGTTGTGTATCTCATGAAATGGTGTTCAATGGAAAAGCAGTTGGTGGGGATACAGCAATCATCAATACCTGGTTTAAAAACATTTATTTGGATATTGAAAGTTCAAATATGATTTCAAAGTAAGAGAACTTAATCATTTTGTTTTCTCTGTAGAATAAAGATGGTAAAATTTCTGCACACAGTTTTTGATGCTTGAGTATTACATCAACAGAAATTTAGCAAAGAAGTTCATAGTGCCAGAGCTGTGTTCTTTTCTGGGTAGGTTGAAGTGAATCATTAATATTTCTTCATGCTGTATTCAAAGAACTGATGTCATCAAAAATTTAAAAATAAGACAATTCGTCTTAATGTAATGATTTGAGATATTATATTCCTCTTCACTTATGCCAGTGATTTCATGACATGGTTATTGAACTCCAAAAATGGCCATGCTTCTAACTCCATTAGATTTTGTTTTCAAAAGGATCAAATAATATTCTTTCTTATTATCTAGAATCTAGTCAAAGAGATGAGTGCAACCAATAGAAAGGATTAAGAAAGGTGTAGAAAATGTGGTTAATAATGACAAGAAGCTATGAAACAAGTACTGATGTAGTAAAATTATTGCATGAAGGGAATATTAGATTTAAATAATCATTTTAATTTGGTAATGGTTTGCCAGCCTATTGGCTATTCTCTATATGAGCCCATTTTTTTCCAACAACCTTCTTCCTACTGACTTGAAGAGCAAAAGACTTTGATACTTTGACCCACTATCATTGACTTTCCCTTTTCCTGTTGTGGTATTATGAACATTCAGTTTACTGTAATTATTAGCTACCTCTTAGTTAAATAATAAAATTGGCTTAGATGT
The DNA here is from genome assembly GCF_012274545.1 of Fukomys damarensis. Lineage (NCBI taxonomy): Eukaryota > Metazoa > Chordata > Mammalia > Rodentia > Bathyergidae > Fukomys > Fukomys damarensis. The sequence goes on from NW_022900944.1 coordinate 19,209,449, forward strand.
TACTAAATTCCTGAAACATTAATAACATGATAAAAGAGCAAAGCCCATATTTTAAAATGCAGTCTTCAAACTTTAGTTTCAAATTAACAGCTGAAATGATTACTTTGTCTCATCTCTCCTCCTCCTCCTCTATAATCTGGTGTTTTGAAAATCTGATGTTAGGCTGAAATCATATGCCATCCTTATGACCATGAGAGGAGTTTGTAACATAGTGTGGAAGGAACAGTTTTGAGGGACTTAAAATGATTACTCATAGGCTTTCAACAGTAATTCCATAGAAAAACTTAATTAATTAACGCACCACTCATCACAACAAAAGTTTCAATTACCTCCTGGTATTCACCCTTCCATAGTGTCTCTTTTCCTCTATACTTAAGCACACATGGTTTGAGATTTCTCACTTAATATCTTACATGGAATGATTTAATTCTTTTTCATGTGCATGTGTATTTTATTTAATCTAAGAAATGTGAAGAGTAATGATGAGAGATTCCTTAAGTAAGAAATTTATTACTTTCATTGTAGTTTTGCTAACAGAAAAACACTACTATTAACTTATAACATTCATGTTAACTTTTAAAAAAGTTAAGAAACCCACTGATTGGTACACATTCATTCAGTTAGCACATACAAGGCACGTACCAAATAGCAGATATCGCCCAACTTCCTAGAACACTTTCAGAAGACCAGCGTTTGCTTGGGGATGAAACTGTCTAACACAGGTTTAGCTCTCAAAATGTCTTCCCTTTTGTGAAATAACCCACACCCTGAGTACTGTGCAGAATGAAATATTGACAAGAATAAAATACACTAAGAAAAAAAGCAGGTTTTCATTTTAGGCTATTTTAATAAAATATATTAAACATATATGAAATATTATATTTCTCATACTTTTGAAGAATACAGACTGCAAAATATTTGGAAAACTATTTCATAAAGCAAACCAAGGAGACTGTCCAGCCAGAACTGAAAACTGCTCTGAGTGGACACAATTTTTACAGTTCCACATGGCTCATAGCTACATTCTAGAGTTGTTTTAGGTTAGAACATCACTTAACACACAAATTACCTACATTAGGTAGGATATGTGTATGCTTTATCAACCCAAGCACAAGAATCATGAAAGTAAAAAGGAGTGTCATAAATTACACTGAGATGCCGGGTGTGGTGGCGCACACCTATAATCCCAGCACTCCGGAGGCTGAGACAGGAGGATCAGTGTGAGTTTGAGACCAGCCTGGGCTACATAATGAGTTCCAGGTCAGTCCAACTACATAGTGAGACCCTGTCTCAAACAGACAAACAAACAAAAAAAAACAAAACAACAACAACAAAACCAAGCAAATAAATTACACTGAGACAACTGAGAAAGTGGGGCTATCCAGACAAAGCTATAGGCACACTGTCCCCTTAAGATTGAGTATTGTAAGGGCATAGACTTCTTCCATACATTTTTCCTTAAATAAAAATTCAGCAAAATTAAAATTTGAACTCATTTAGATTATAAATAGAAACATTTTGATCTATTTATTTTATGCTCTCATATAAGCTACTTTTTAAACTTGTTACAAAATTTATTTTAATTATTATCATTAATCGGTTTTATAGAGATAGACACAAAGAAATAGGGAAATTATAGAAAAATGCCAAAACATGACTATATGCCATTGAAGTTAATCTTATAGAGAAGGCTTTTCTCAATACTGATATATCACTTAATCCCCTAATGTATTTTATTATACATTCTTGATGTTGGCAGCCAGATAAGCTTTTTACCCAAAAGCTCCAATGTAACTTTTCTGCACTGACAAGTGGTTAAGACGTTGGTTGAAAAGTGACTGAAACTGTTTTTTCAGAAGGCAACATTACAACTACAATAGCTGCTTAAAATTGTTTATTTGAAAATTACAGCCGACGAAATTCTCTCTAAAATAGCTCTTAGTGTGAGCTCCACGACCAAGTACTCTTCAAAGCAATTCTGGGCCTTTCTTAGGCCTGGCTACCTCAGGGAAGGCCATGCAATGCATTTCTGTGGTTCTTGCCACGTTATGAACTCCTGGTCAGCCTCCTTAATGCCATTTGTGCCTTTCTTTCTGGTCTCTTGGTCCACGAATACCAGAGCTGTGACCAGTGCACATGTCTATTTCAAGAGTGTTATGAATGAAGGAGTTTTATTTTATGCATTTTAAGCTATTGTTTTAAAATTAGTACATATTTACAGTATATATAATTTATAATCATCTTGGGGACTGGGTACAAGTACATAATACAGCTTGATTCTTAATTTTTTAATTCTCGTCCCTCCTTTGCCCCTCCCACCTCCTGTAATTCTGCTTTCCCCGTTTTCATTGTTGTTAATATTACTAATTTTAGCTCTTGTTTATGACAATGTTTACATTCATTAAGGCTACCAGATTCTTGTACATGGCATATCTTTATTCTACTTATTTCTCCTTTCTGGGGACCCTTGAAGACAATTCTATTAATTAGCAATTCTCATTTAAATTTTCCTAAAATTGAAAACACCTTCTTATGAAGTAAAAGATCCAAAAGGAAGTCAAAATAAAATAGGCGTGTTTCTATTTCTTATAACTATCATAAATGTATTGGGTTGCTATGGTTTGGATAAGTGTCGCCCAGAAATCCCTGACTGAAGGCTTCACCTGCAGGGCGGCACTACTGGGAAGCAGTGGAACTCTTAGGAGGTGGGGCTTAATGGGACATCATTTGGTCATTGGAGGTGTAATCCTGAAGGGGATTGTAGGAAATTACTCTCTTCCTGCTGCAGTATGAGATGTGACCACTGTCTCTGACACATACCCCTGTCATTGATATCTGCCAGATTCATAAGTGATCACACCAATACCCAACCTACCTGATCTTGGATGCTAAACTTCAAACAGTAAGCAAAATAATTTTTTTCTCTTATAAAGTTAGTTGCCTCCAGAATTTTATTTTGATAATATAAAGCTAATACAGGCATTTATCCTAAAATATTAAGAATACAATGGATAAACAACACCCACAAATGTTCTATTCTTGTGCTTGCTTTCTCAAAAAAAAAAAAATTATTCCAAGAGAGGACAGGCTTTAAGATAGTACCTTAGAAGCTACTAAAAAAAACAGTGATGCTAAAGGAAAGATAGTGACTCTAAACAAAAGCCACTGAAGTTTACCTACCATATTATCTAGATTCTTCTTTTTATTTTTAAATGACACTCATTTTCACTAAATATTAGCAATGAATCTATCCACTATTCTTTATAGTCTGCCCATTCCAAGAAGATGGCACTGCCCCTCCAATTACTCATGTCCACGAATGCAAACCAAAACACACAGTCCCAATGTCCCCTTACTCCAGGAAAGGGGTGAGTTTTTCATCAAAGGAAGGGAGTCCAAGGTAAAGCTACTAATCAGTCACGCTTTAGTATCTATTACAGGCTGTAGGAGTTTACATCACTTCAAAAAAGGGAATTTTGGAATTGATGGGAAGAATAGGATAGAGCAAAATGGTAAAAAGTCATAGGGTAGACATAGGGAGTGTATTCGAGAGAAGCTGCATAGACAGCTTAAAGGTATTAGCTTTAAACAATTGTCTGAAAGTACAGTACTAAGTGCTGAAAAAGAGACAAGAACGTAGAAAGAGACGTGAGATAGAAAAAAGAAATAAATTGCATTGCTTGATCTGACAATCTGTCAGTGCGGGCATTAAAATCTCCAGTTCCTCTCACCTTCCATGTAGTGAAGGGAGACAAGAGTAAAAATAGACTATAAGCAAGGCAGGCAGGCACATCTGGAGAATCTTCAGGTATGCGTTTGGTCTCTGTGTCTGTATGTGAGACTTTAATCCTCACATACACTCTATGAAGTTGGTGCTGGCATAATTTCCTCCGCAGATAATAATAAAAGTAGTGCACAGAAAGAGTACATGAATTTCTCCAAAATCATAGTTACCCAAGCAGTAAGTAAATGAGCTGGTATCTGAGCATGTGGAGCTAGTCTTTTTTTTTTTTTTTTTTTTTTTT
>NW_022900944.1:19213520-19225599 GCF_012274545.1 Fukomys damarensis
GGGGTTTTTTTTTTTTTTTTTTTTTTTTTTTATTGAGTTTATTGGTACATTTGTGAGAGCTCTTCACCGCTACGATGTCCCATACATGAGTGTCGGGTGTCGGGGCTGGAGGTGGCAGCTGTGCACAGGTGTTTACAAACTGTTAGCATTCTTGTCTCCAAGTCTCAACTTTGTATTTTATAAACTATAACTTGAAATGCTCCCTCTCTGAATCTCATAAAAATGTTAAATTAAGTTGAATATTTTACTTCAAGTATTCAAAGTTTTAATTAAAAAGCACAGTACAGACCAAACAATATTGCATTTTATTTTCACTAGCTAGCTTTCAGCATGCATACGAACAGTAGAATTGCTTTAGAGTGCAGATTTGCCCTTCTGTCTGGAGTTCTTATATCATGTATCTTGCATTACAGTAGTTCTGGGGAGCTAAATATTTGTGACTGTGTTTAGGTTAGAAAATCCGCTCTTCTTGTGCAATGACTTTGAAGCTCTATGTTAAAGATCCACAGCATCTGGTTCCTGTTTATAATTTTAGTCTTCTAAAATACACTTATGAGAAACATAATGAAGTAAATTGGGTGTTTACAAAGTTATTTTTACTAATAGGCATTGTGACTGATATAAAAAGACTATGTCTAAAAAATGTGTGGATCACAAAATATTTCAAATTCTATACTTGTATGTAATGTAAGAAATGTAGAAAACAAGTACCAAAGAGCAACAAGTACGGTAACATGTTCATAACATGTATCATTCTGAAATAGGAATCTGAATGGAATGGGTTTGCCTTCTTGAATTTAGCATGAAGTATTTATTACTAAAAATACCAAATAATAAAAATAATGAGCCCATATTGAGTGGTTGCTAAGTACTTGGCACTGTTCAAGTTATAATAATTAATCCATATAAAGTAGTAATATCTACTAATAAGGTAGTTATTCTTATTGTCATGTTTGAAAAGAGAACACAGAGGCAAAGAGAAGCTAAGCATCTGCACAAAGCATACAGCATAGAGCTGGTAAACTTTAGAGGGCATTAGAACGCAGGTAGCGTGATCCCCTGAATCTCACATGCAACTACTTTGCTTCATTTCTTCACTAAGAAATGGCTCCAGGGGTTTTATTAGACAGCTCACACCTATCATATAGCTTATTCAACAAAAGCTTTGAAGACTATATAGTCTCATGTGGATCCAAAATTATTAGTCCCCATAGTGAACATTATCATTTACAACTGTTTTCCACGTGTATTCCATGAGTACATCATTTTATGGGTTGTTTTTAAAAGGTTAGATATGATACAACATTTTGGTTTTCTTTTAAGGGCACTTGTTTTGTTATCTCCTATTTTCTTCAACAGATTAGGTAATCTAGCTAATCAGACTATACAGACACCTCAGATGTAATTCATATGATATAAATCTATAGTTCCTTTTCAAGGTCAAATAAATGGAATTTAATTTTTTTCTATTTTCCTGTTTACATTTAATATTCATTTCAATCTGATTTCACACAAATAAAAGTGTTGAAAAAGAGCCTGTTATTTTATGCTTGGTTTAGCTACAGTTATTGAATACACCATTAAAAGATACAAAGATTCTCTTTAGTCAATATTTAGGTCACATGATTGGGCCTGGTGTCAGTAGCTTTAGAAAATGCCACAATATAATTTGTTTGAAGAGTCTGGGCTTCAATAACACTGAAGGAAAAGTAGCACCCCTTAAATGCTGTATAAAGGCCAATTTTATTATCACATCCATGGGCACCATTGCTAACTACCGACTTGAACAAAAGACATATTAAAATACTTAGTCACTTTAGTGAAAAAAACATGAAAAAGTAATTTTGAATACCTCAGCATGTTATAATTAACCCATAATTTTACTCCTCAAAAGAAAAAAATAGCGTAGTAGCAAATTTCCATATCATGATGAATTTCATTTACAAGGAAACACTGAATACAGCTGTATTGTTCTCAAAAATAAATTAGAGATTCTATGTGTATCTCTGGATTTTAGTTCAGTAGTAAATTACCGATATCTGTATAATGCTTCCTATTTGTTCCCATCATCATATTTGCATACATATTCACATAGTGTGTACAGTTACTCCATGAGGGAGGGAGGTAAATACCTTTAATGTAGCTAAAGTAAAGGCACAGAGAGGTTAATGACATTACCCATGGTCTCATACAGATAAGCAGAAACAGTTTGACCTGAACCCAAATCGTATAACTTATCTATCCTCTTAAACACCACAAACACCACATTACACTTCTCTTCTCACAAATAGGAACATTCAAAATTAGTCCAAAATGCTGATAAAAATTTACTACATTCAAATAAGCTTCTTTTTAGAGAAACATCAAATTCATCCTCACTAGTTAGCTAAGAAGAAATCAAGAATGGCCAAGTCACTGGCTACCTATTGGAATGAAGTGTTGAGTGATCACTTTTCTAAGCTAGCACCACAAGGGTCAGGAGGATAACAGAGGGGTCTGCTCATGCAGAGTTCTGTATCTGACGTGGTGCATGCTACAAAGGACAAGTAACTGGAGAGCTGTTCATTCTGTAAGCCTTGATTAAGAGCTTCTGTTTTTATAAGTTTATCATCAAATCATACTAACAGGAGCTTGAAAACCTTCTTTCTCAGAAGAGTATTAATGTTATAAAATTTCAAGGATTTGTATACACATGCATCAAAGCATCACATGGTGCCCCAGATACATGTGCAATTTTATATGTCAATGTAAATAAATAAATAATAAATAATATTCAACAAGGAGGTATTGGAGGGATATAACAAATCCATAATAGCAAAGTAAAGCAATTGTCAAAAAAAAGCAGTTTTCAAAGTCATACATGTGCAAAAACATATCTTTCATTAAAATTTACAGAAAGCTTAAGGGCCGGGGATTTAGCTCAGCGGTTCGGTGGCCTGCCTTGCAAGTGCAAGGACCCGAGTTCAATACCCTATATATATATATATATATTACAGAAAGCTTAAAATAACAAGTTTACCATACAGCTAAATTATATTGATCCTGTATGTCATAAAAAGTCTTATAGGCTTAAGAATTCATTTTCCTTACTATTGAATTTTTTTCCTCATTGAGTTTATTGGTACATTTTAGGTATACAGTACAGTTACATTCATTATTGGGATCTTGCACCTTTACATGACAGGTCTTGGTTCTCATTTTTTCCCCTTGTCCTTGCCCTCCCTTTTTAAATGAGTGCATAGTGAGGTGATTCTCATCAAAGTGTATAGACTGATTAAAGACAGGCAGCATCTTTTTAAGGAAACATGCTTCAAACTTATAAACAAAGTTAAAAGGGAAAAGGTTAAAAGCTGTGCTAGATTGTTCTGTTCCATCTGCAACTAAATAATGTTTCTCAAGCTTAATTAAATAAAGACCAATTTAAATTCTTAAAAAAAAAAACTTCCTGGTAATAGCATTAAGTCAAAAAGAGCTGAACATCCTTCCTCTCTAACACACATTCTAAAAATACCAGCAGTTCCATTTCATCAAAAAAAAAAACACTGTATTGTATATCTTAGAACCAGATGTACATCAAGAAATATAATGCATGCAGTTCTTTAACAAAACAAACTTTGTAGATAACTAATAAATTAGATGTTAATACTGTTCTATGTATCAAATAAGGCTAAGCAAAAAGATTTAAATTTATAAAATATTCTTTGAATTTCTTCTGCTATATCACTAAGAGAAATTTAATTAAATTTTATAGAGAAAATCGCAGACTCTCATGAAGGTGCGAGAAATAACATAGAGAAATTTTGTGTACATTTTACACAACTTCCTTCCATGGTAGCATTGGGTTCAATTATAATGAAATATCACACCCAGAGTATTAACACTACTATCCACAGTATTATTTAGCTTTCCAATTATACTTATGGAATGTGATATAGATATAGATATAGATATAGATATAGATATATATGGTGCACATGTTTGTGGTGCTGGGATGGAACAGTGTCTCACATATGTAGAACAACTGCTCTACCACTGAGCAACAGCCTCAGCCCCAGTGTGTATCTGTTTATTACTATACAATTTTATCAAATGTGTAGTCTCCTTTGTGTGCTATCTAGTTCAGACACTGAAGAGTTCACCATTATAAGAACCCCTGTAACCAACATTCTATAACCACATTCATCTTTCTCCCATCTCCAAACATTCCATTTTCTCTTACCCCTGTCATCCATTCATCTGCTCTGCATTTCAAAATCCTCTGCAAATGAAATTAAGCAATGTTACCATGATTAAGGTTTGCTTTTTTTTTTTTTGACATGGGGTCTCACTATATAGTAAAGGCTGGCCTCAAACTCACAATCCTAAACCTCCCAAGTTCTGAGATTATAGGTATGCACCACTATGTCCAGGCTGATTGGCTTTTTTGTAGTGAAGTTTTCCTGGAAAGTGATCCAACTTGTGTAAATTAATAAGCCCTTTGTTTTTATCACTGAGAAATATGAGGCGTGATTAAAGATACAGTGAATATTTTTATTAGAGTAAGAGACACATTGCCATTAACCCTCTCAAAATATTTCCTCTTGCTTGGAACACATTTGTCTCGTTCTTATGATATTCTCCAACAGTTCTGGAAGTCCTCTTTCATGAGTATTGTTGTGGCTCTCGAAAAATGTGTAAGGAAATTTATGTTAAATAGAAATATCAGAGTCTGCCCTCATCCGACTTATTCACTAGATCTGGCACCATGTGACTTATAGCCCTTACCCACAGTTAAAAGTACCCGGCAAGGTTAACATTTTCAATCAATTCAGCATATGAAGGCAGCCAAGACAGCACAACCAAAGGCACTCGTGGTAGAGAACTTCAAGAACTGCTTCAGATAGAGGCAAGAATACTGGGGCAGGTGTGTTCAAAGGAAGTGGGTATATTTTTGAGGGGGATTAATGGCAATATGTCTTTATTATAATAATTATTAAACATTCACCACATTGTTTATCAAATCTTCACATGTCATCATACATATACTATGTACAACAGTATATTTTATCATCCATACATTTATGTACATCTAGGGTAATTTCAACTTGAAGTTGTTGCAAATAAAGTTACTATGAATAACAGTATACAGGTATTTAAATGAACATGAATGATGAATGCTCAAGAGAGTAATTACTAGGTTGTATTGTAATTGCACATTTACTCTTTTTAAAAATGTGCCAAACTCTCTTCTAAAGGGATTGTGTAATTTTATAGTCACACAAGCAATGAATGCTGACTCAACGAGTCATCCAGTTTCTGTACATCCTTACCAACATTTAGTGTTGTCACTATTTTTCATTTTAATTTTTTCTCCAGAATTTTCAGTGAATTTACATTTCTCTGCTGGCTGAAGATGTTAACTATCTTTGATGGGTGCATTTGTTCTTTGTTTCTCCTCTTTATTGAAATTTTTTCTGTTTTTAGTATTTTTAACTTATTTTCATTTTTTATTTTACTGTTAAATTTGAGAGTTCATTATATAATTTACATAAACTAGTCTTTTGTTTGATGTATGATATTCAAATAGAATACCTTCTACGCTGTAACTTTTCATTTTCTTCACAGGATTTCAAATATTTCCAGTTTTTAATTTTGATGAAGTTCAAGCTATCCTGTTTCCTTTTCATATTTCATGCTTTTTGTCATATCTAAGAAATTTTTGGCCAGCTCTAGATCTCACAGACTTTTAATTTCTCTTCTAAAGTTGTCACAGAAATTTACATGTAACTCTACCATCCATATTGAGTTCAACTTTTTATAAGGTTCATATTCTTTGGTTTTCTTGCTTTACTCTGTTTTGTTTTGCTTATGTATGTCAAACTGCTCCTGCACCATTTGTTGAAATGGCTATCCATTCACCAATAATTTATTTTTGTACCCTCATGAAAAACTGTTTGAGCAAACACTTCAAAGATGTTTATTCCATTCTACTGATCATTGGGTCGCTCTGTCAAAACCACACTCTTTTGATCTGTGTATCAATACTGTAACTCTTACTATTGTGAAGAACAATTTATTCTAATTTATTTTTCTTTGCACAATTATTTTAGCTATGCTAGGCCCTGTGGCCTATAGTGTTCAAGTTTTAGCATGAGCTTGTCTATGCCTACAAAAAAAAATCTTGATAAAATTTTGATAAAAATTTCACTAAACCTATAAATCATTTGGGGAAAATTGATCTTATGTTGAGCATCTAATCTATGAACACATTATATCTTTTCATTTACTTGTCTTCTTTGATTTCACTCACCAAGATTTATTAATTTCTAGCCTACAAATACTTAACATGCCTTGTGAAGTTTACACCTATATGTTTCATTTCATTGAAGTGTTAGTAAATGGTAATGTATTTTTTATTTTTGTTCTCAAATGCCTTACGTTAGAATATAGAAATGCAGTTATTTTTGTGTATGAAATAATTGACAGTGTACACTGTTACCTTGTTGAAATCACTTGTTAGTTTGGAGAGTTTGGGTATCTTGGGATATTTCTATATAGATTATCATGTAACATTGAAAGAGGTGATTTAATTTCTTTCAATCCACTCTGAATTATTTTATTGCCTTGACTTGCTTTATTGTAGTAGCTAAAACCTGTAGAACTACGTTGAATGAGAGTGATGAAAGTGTATATGTTTGCTTTGTTCCCTACCTTAGGGTTAAACCATTTCATTTTCCTCACCATTACATATGTTGTTAGCTGTAGCTTTTCAGTAACTGTTCTTTATCAAGTTGAAATACCTTGCTGAGAATTATTGTTGGATTTTGTCAAATAATTTTTGTGCCATTTGATATAATTTTTTCATATTTTATTTATTTACATAGTAGACTACACTAATTAATTTTGACTACTGAACAAGTCTTACATACTTGGGGGAAAACCCCACTTGGCCATGCTATATAATTCTGTCTATACATTGTTGAATTATTTCTGCTAATACATTGTAAGATATTTTATGTCTAAATTTATGAGAGGGATTGGACTATAGTTTTCTCTATTTGTAGTATCTCTGTTTTGTTTTGGTGTCAGGGTGATGCTGGCCACAAAAAATGAATTAGGAAGTGTATTTACCTCATTCATTTCCTGATAAACATTGTATAAGACTGCTGTTAGTTTTTCCTTAAATGTTTATTATGATTTTTCCAGTAAAACTATTTAGGTTTGGAAATGTCTCTTTCAAGAGCTTTTAATTATGAGTTCCATTTCATTAATAATTATGCATTATTCAAATTGTTTGTATCATCTTTTGAATTTTGGTAGCACGTGACTTTCAGAAAATTAGGGGACAGGGCTCTCCTTAGGGCCTCCTTTTAAATCCTTTCATGAAATCCAATCCTATTATGAAATCTTCCTTCATGACTTAATCACCAACCAAAGTCCTCACCTCTTAATACCATTCATGATCTTGGTTAGGAGTTAGGATTCTAACATATGACTTTCAAGAGAAAAAAATATTCAAAACATAACAATGATAAAGTGGCAGAATAAAATTGAATGCAGCCCTTGTGGTAAGTTATGCTTGGCTTACACAAGAGTATCCGGAAGCACAGCCCAGGACAGGGACTCAGGTATTTGTGTACCTCGGAGGGATATCCAAGGGGAAAAGCAGTGAGAGGATCAGGACTGGTCGGAAGTCAGAAGATGAAGCAAAGCAGGATGTGAACTCAGTGATCACCTTTCAAGTTCATCCACAGGGAGACTGCGAGGCACTCTAAAACATGCACAGCACCACAGAATGGTTCCATCGTGAGAAAAGTGTGCATCATTTGTATCTCTGTAACAGCACAGTCCTAAGGAGAAGAGCAGTAGTGGGCCATAGGCAGCCAAGACTCACAGCACCAGTAAGATGGGTGAACTGATATGTGAAAGAGATACGGACAAGTATGAAGAGCATCCACTACCACTATCTACAAGGCAGTAGGTGATAATGAACTTGAGCCATAATTTGTGATCATAATCCAGATGATATTTTTTAAAAGCATAAAAACAAAGAAAAAGAAAGAAGAACTTCTGTCTGAGGCAGGTGGAGAAGCTTCCCACATAACCTACGGAAGCTAGATCAAAATGAAAATGTAGAGCACACTGTTAAAAATAATTAAGAAGTTCAAGATGAGACAGAGCAAGAACTTGGCCACGGGGCCCTCCTAAGTGTGGGACACCTGTGTAGCTGCCCAGTCCCTCCTGTGCATTGACTCTGATGGTGAATGGTCTGCAAACAAGGAGAAACCAGCAGGTTTTTGAAGGAGATGAATTATAACCTATAATCTTTATTTGTAAAATCTCTGTCATAAAAGCAGAGGACGGTGAAGGGATCCGTGCTGTGATAAATTTATGATGTGTCAAGGAAGTTTATACATCTCCACCATCCATCACCTTGACGAAGAAAACTTTTCAGTCTTCAAAATGCATAGCCACTTTCTGCTGCTTACTAGTTAACAGAAACATCTGTAATAGTCCATCATATATTAATAAATATATATCTCTAAAGAATAATATTCTTTAAATTTCATATAGTTGGAAAAATTGTTGCTAGTTGCTATAGGCAAGTTTATAAGAGCACAATATAGAGTTCCAATATTCACACTTTAAGGTCAGGATCCAAGATTTGGGTAAGGAGAACTACTAGGAATGATATGAGGTATACTCTTGACTACACACCACATTCACACATGAAGATATTGAAAGATTTGGGGGTTTACTCAGCTTCAACTCTAGGTCAATACTTAAAAAGCAAACATCTTAATACTTTGTTTCTTTTGTATGTAGAATACACTGTCAATAAATACATTCAATTCCACCCTGTCTACTTAAACATTATAAAATACTTCTACATAAATTAAGAGATCTAACAATATATTTTAGCATGTTACAAGGTAATAAAATCTATAATGCCATGCTATTATTTTTATAAGTTGTTGAAAACTAAAATTAAATAATTCCTAATATGTAAACTGTATTTCTAATTCTGTATTTAATTGACACCAGCCATACTCAGGCATCTGTGTTCACCTATACTACATTATCTGGCTTAAACATCTCTCATCCTCTTTACTAGTCACCAATACAGCGCAAAAACATCCAGGGCCAGAAAGTTATCTTCAGGATTTAGATGCAGGAAAGTCTAAGCTTCTAGAGCTTGAGCTCTGGACATCTGTGATTCTGAGTCTAAAAAGGCACTGAACCGTGTGCTGTATTGCTCCACTGGTACCTTGTCATTTGGCTTGTGCTGGTGTCTGGAGAGCTCTATTCCAGAATAAATCTATACACATCGAGGGAGGAGGCAATTCACCATGAACTTGGGAATTAGTGTTGGGTTTTAAAGACTGGAAACCTCTGGAATTCATACATGAAGATAAAATCTATTCGTTATCTACTAATTCCTAGGCATAACAGCTGGGAAGTGATTTATTCTCAGTGCCTTTGCAGATAGAAGGGAGAGTTATCTGGCTTCTTGTCTTATATAGACCTCAGGTGCCTGTGAGGTCAGGGAAATACCATTTCTAGACTTCCTGTAGAAATTATGCTACCCATTAGAGCCTCACAAAGTGCTGCCATATGTCAGCTAAGTGACCCCTGGAATGTAGCTAAGTAAGCAATTATCAGCTCTCTGGTGACTGTAACTGTTTAAGGAGTCAAGGATACATATTAGCTAAAACTTTCAATATGTTGAGAGAAGGAATGTGTAAAGCAGGTATGAAAGAAACCCCAATCCCAAATTCAGCTAGGACAGGATAAGAACCCTTTATTTTTCTATGATAATTAAATCATGTAACTTCTAAACCTAGATTCCTCTTATTGTTGCTGTGGACTGAGTCTAAGTGCCAAGGCTCTCGTGTACATTAAGGCACACAATTTCAATTTGGGGGTCTCCTGGATGTCACCTGTCCATGCTTGCAACCTATGGATCATCTTGTCGGGTCCTTGGGAATTCAGTCTCCTGAGACACAGTTCTATCAAATCTAGTTCTCAACTGTAAGATTCTGTGGACCAACTCTCTCTGAAAATATCATGACTCTCTGGAATACCTGAGGAGTTATTCAGTCAGCACAGTGCATGCTGGGCCATGTGGAACTCTAAGCTAGCCTTAGGAAAGTCTGCTTCCAGACTTTTACCAGGCTTTTGTAGCCATTCCTACTATGGGTCCTGGACCTTTCCATGAGGGTATGCTTTTGGCTTTCTCTGCTCTGTAGTCTCCAACTCCTACTTGGGATTTCTTTTGAAATCTATTCTTTGCCTGGATTCAACCAGTGGAGAGAAGAGTCAGGGTGCATAGCTCCTTTTCAAGAATTCTGCAGACTGAGTCAAATCTTTCATCCCTTCCTTGACTGTATTTCTTAATGTAATCATCCTTATACCCTCTCAAATAAAAATATTGTCTTGTTTTCTTTCCTTTTTCCTCACTATTTTCCTGAACCTGCCCTACAAGAAAAAAGTAAAAAAGACTGCCTGAGTATGTTGAGTACTGAATGGGCTCTAGGCTACAAAATAAATAGGAAAGGAAAGCAGATTATATTTTAAAATACTACTGGCCATAAATGTTTTCATGTAATGTTTATGGGCTTGTCTGCCAACAATGAAAACAATTATACATATTTAAAACAAGAATTATTGAGCCTGAAATTACTCATTATGTTAATAGAACTTACATATTATATTAATACTTTGAAAACAACTTCTCTTGTATTAGTTTTTATATACATGATAATTTTATATGTGCAAAAATTTTATATGTGATAATTTATTAAAAGCTTAAATCCTGGGCCAGGGATTTAGCTCAGTGGTTCCGCCACTTGCCTTGTAAGTGCAAGGACCCAAGTTCGATCGCTGGTACCAAAAAATAAATAAATAAATAAAATCTTAAATCCTGAATAACATATATTGTACTCCCAAGGCATGTCTAACATCTGGACTCTAAAGCATGGAGGCACAATATTTTTCCAGTGGTGATCTATTTGGAGACATTATGAGACTTAATTATCCAAAAGTATGAAACAATAAACTGCAAAACAATGATACTTTGTTATACATAGTTTCAGATAAAGCATAAATTAATTTGTACTTTTAAAAAAACTTAACCATGATAGTACTTGTTTTTCATTTCATCATATACCTTACTTCCACATTAAGCTGCTTTGTACTTGAGAAAGTATAAGAATTTAGATTCATCCACAGCAATATTCCTGAATTCTTGCCTCCAAGGAAAGCAAGGTATGAAAATATAGATCATAATACTAGTAAAGATCGCTGAAGAAACTGAACTTGTATTTTATCCAGGATTTCAATATGATAATGGAAATCAACACTTTCCTGGAATACAGAGATTATGGTTTGAGAATACTATTGGAAATATATTCAGTAACTAATAATAATCTAGTGGTCAAGGTTGCTCTCAGTAAGAAAGTGGTATCTGAGGAAAGACAAAGAGACTAGGGTAAGACCCACAAGGGGGAGTGTCTTGTGGCAGAGAGTGTTCCAGGCAGCTGGGATACAGCAAGAGCAAAATCCTAGAGGTGAGAACTTGCCTGGTGTGTTTAAGGTCATGCGACTGCAATGAAGCAGTAGGCAGACTAGTAAAATCAGAATGTTAGAAAAGTCATAAAGAGCTATTTCACAAAAAAGGGAATGGGACTTGCAAATGAGTGTAAAAGCAATAGAGTGTGGAATCTAAGTTGAATAACTGGGAAAACAAGCGTGCAATGTGAGAAAATGAAAAGGGAGTGAAAAATCATAAAACAAGAGGATCATGGATCCTTATGAATTTGGAGGATCTCAAGAGCTAATACTTGAAGGAAGGAACAGGGATCTGAGGTAGTTACAGAGAGGTAATTTCAAGGAGAAATTGAGAGTAGAGATGACGAAGTTGGTAATAAATTTAAAGTCAGGGGTGAGACACTGAGAGTGAGGTACCGAGGTAAAGTGGAGGATGGAATAACTGGAAGAGGGACCGGAGATTTGGCTCAGTGGTTTTGCTGGTTTTGCTGCCTGCTTCGCAAGAGCAAGGGCCTGAGTTCGACACCAGGTACCAAAAAAAAAAAAAAAA
>NW_022900944.1:19225683-19229149 GCF_012274545.1 Fukomys damarensis
AAAAAAAAAAAAAAAAAGGAATAACTGGAACAGAGGCCAAGGAATTCATGGGCTGCAATAATGTAAGTAATCAAAACCACAACCCTGATCTGCTAAGTCTAGATGATGAACAGCTTTAGGTTGATGAGTGAACAGCAATATAAAATTTTATGAAAGAAGAAAGCTTGAAATGTAATGATAGAAGAAAGAATAGAGGAGGCATCTAATCTAGATCAACTTTGGTTTTATATCCCCAGTTTTTTTTTATTTTCTTCCTTTCTCTTTTCTCTTTTCTTTTCTTCCTTCCTTCCTTTCTTTGGTGTGTGTGTGTGTGTGTGTGTGTGCGCGTGTGTGTGTAGTATTAAAATGCAGTCAATTCATTAAGATGAAACTTAGCCAATTGGATTGATTACACTTGAAAATATGAGGGAAGTGAAGAACTTTCTGAAGGCATGATAGATGTATTACAAGGTTAATATAACTCCGTTTTTCTCACTGCATTTTTAAAATTATTTTATTACACGGGGGGGAACAAAACAGGAAAGGTATTTATACAGAACTATCCATACCATAGAATTAATTTAATCACAAAATAAATCATTCCTTTTAAGCAAACTGTGGAGAAATAGTTGTTTTATATAGAATTATGTCATTCTGATACTGACAGTATCATTTCATAGTATCTGTGCAGCAGTTTACTATATATTGGCCAGTTATTTGGAAATTAAAATTTAGAAGAAATGTAGAAATTCAGAAGATATGTAAATCAGTAGGAAAAAATCAAATTTATACTAACTCCTTCCCTCTAAAGAAATAACACCTTTTTGTGCAATCTAAATATAGCTTTATTCATTTATTTTTTTCCTAGAATACAGTAGACATGACATAATTTCTAAGGTCTCAATTATGGATTATTCTTGTACACCAGCTGAGACCAATTTAAAAACTGTATCTAGCTAGTATAATTAAAGTTATTTTGGTCTGAATAATTACAGTGTATAGCATAAGCATACAACTGTTATTTTAAGTGTATCTGTTTTTATATGAAAATCAATTATAATTTATTATTTTTAAGTTGAGGAAACATAATATAAATCCCTAATGAGTAGAACTTTTAGATTCCATCCCCAGGTTTCTCAAAATCTAGAACTTTCAGCCATAAAATGCTCACATCATAAAGGGCATGAAACTGGGTGTTCATGGAGGAGGGGAGAAGTAAAAGCCCGGAGATGAGGGAGGAGGGTGATGTGATGGCCAAAGTAGGAAATGTGACCAGCGCAGAGCAGTGACAGTGAACCATGGAGCTGTCAATCAATTTAACATCTCTTTTTAAGGTGGAATCAGAATGACTGGGTGGTAGAGATACACTAGATTTCAACTAACATTGGACATTCCAGAAGACTTGTGAAAGAAACGCCACAGCAATGCTTCTGAAGTTAATACTATAATATTAATGTAAGACTTGAAAAGTTCTCTCGATTCACTTTGTCTGACACAATTCTTTTTCAAGGTTCCCAAATACATTAACAACATTTTAAAATAAGTATCATCAAGACATAACTTTTTAACACATGCAGTACTATGGTGATGCAATTCCTATCACAACTCACAGAAGACTGTCCCTGGGAAATTCCTATTACCAAAGCCTTCAAGCATCTGCAGCATCATGACAAACTGAGTTGATAGAGACAGCTCCCTTTACCAACCACACACATTCAAATACACACAAACTTGCCATATATATGAAGAAATAAATCTCCCCGACATAGGAAAAGCAGATATAAAAATTTTAAAAAGACACGAGAGACAGCATCTCTAGAGCTCTCAATAATAAAACAACCTGAAATTGGGTTTATTTGTAATTTATTTTTATTTACTAGTACATTTTTTTGCAATACATAATGATTATATTCATTATGGGGAGTTTCTACGTATCCATGATTTAGAGATGGATTTCTTTCAACTTGAAGTAAATTCAGTTCTCAATTAAATGCAAATAATTCTGGGAAATATTAATTTTTATCATCTAAAGACTATATTCCTGGATTCTTTCTATCAGTGTACCAGTACATATGTTAATAATCAATTCAAAATAACAGAGAAATTAAAGTCATTACCCATTTCTTTTTCCTGCAAAACCATGAGTGGAAATTAAAACAAGGATAGTAGCACACATTTCATTCAAAGCATTTCTGAGAAACAGCAAACCACAGACTTATTTAGCTATCTAACCTCAATTAAATTTCTCCTCTGACAAATATACTATCTCAACTACACTGTTATTCTTTCATGTACACAACTCATACTGATTGCAATAATAATCATATGAATATAAAAATAAGATTTCCCAAACCCAGGTATCTGTTACTGAGATACTGGTTTCAAAAAATCTTAACTGCACTCAGAATAAACAAAACTTCTTAAAATGAGAACTGATGGTAGAATCTATCTATACAACTCAGTCTGGAAAATTTATGAATGGCAAGTGTTTTACGCTTAAATTTGAAAGAGATTAAACTGTAATTTTTAATCATTATACCTAAATGTCATCTCCCATATTGATGCAAGAAAAAGGCATAAAATAAGCACATTCAAGTTCATCTGCACACAAAAGTATGAAAGCAAATTATTAAGAATACAAAGATAGAGTTCATAGGATTTATTTGAGGTGATAAAAATTATATGCTATTCTTTATACAGTACATACATTAACCCTCTGGATAAAGTGTCTTCCAAGATTTCATATTAAATGGGGCTATCTTCAGTTCACACACCTAACTGTACATGTTTATGTTTTAGAACGCATCCACCTAGAATTGCTTAGCGTCGAAGCATTTTGATTGGACAAAAAATAAAACAAGTGTGGTAGAATCTATTTGGGTCATTATTCATAAAAATATTCATATTTTATAGACACTTCTACTTTTAAATGTTTTACAGTAATAGTCATTTTCTATTGTTATTCTATTCTATTATTCCATTCTAGTCTATTCTGTTATTCTATTATTGTTTTTCTATCATTATTTTAATGGGTTTTGTTATTTTGAAGAGTCTCTGTCAAAATGCATACAATTGCATGTGAGTGAAGGAGATGAAATTTTATATCATTGCCTTGTAACACTAAAACAACATTTTGTACATCAATTCACATTAACCAGGT
Source organism: Fukomys damarensis (assembly GCF_012274545.1). NCBI lineage: Eukaryota > Metazoa > Chordata > Mammalia > Rodentia > Bathyergidae > Fukomys > Fukomys damarensis. The sequence goes on from NW_022900944.1 coordinate 19,228,823, forward strand.
AAATTACATTGAAATGTGTCAAGTGACTTCCTCTACTTAGGAAAGAACTGTATTAAATTTGGGGCACTACTTGTATAATTTAGCAGTACAGTTTAATATTTTTCAGAATATAAAAGAAATCAAAGTTATTATCCTAAGTATCAAATCTACTACTGCCCTAGGAAAAATATGTGCAAAGGAGAAGTGGTAGAGTAAGGTTTTATCATATATATCATATATATATATATATACATATATAATATATATGTACAATATATATGTGTATATATATGTGTATATATATGAGTAAGGTTTTATCATATATGTGTGTGTGTGTGTATATATATA
>NW_022900944.1:19229364-19258371 GCF_012274545.1 Fukomys damarensis
TATGCATCCGTTTTCCACCATCCCCTTCACTCTTGCTCCTCTTATGCCCTGATAACTATATGCCACCCTCTTCTCAATCCAGGTACTCTTGATTTTGCTATAAATGAATATGAATATGTTATATACCAAATCTCAATGAGGAATGTAATCATTATGCATTACAAACATATATTAATTAATACAGTATGAAAAAAAACAATATACACATTAAAATTCTCCCATGTGAAACTACAGGAGATGGTGGCACATGAAGAAGGAAATGCTTAAAGTATGTTATATGTGTGTACAAATCTGCCAAAACGAAATCCTTGAATCTGCGTGACCAATGCACACTAATAAAAATGTTGGGAAAATGGCAAATGATCACTCACTTCCACAGTACCTTCTAATCCCCTCACTCTCCACAAACTCCTCCAAGTTTTAAAAACAGAGATCTTAATAAACAAAAACTGAAGTACTTTAATGTAGTGGAATGGAAGGAAAGCTTAATTTTGTTCTTCCAAGAAATTTTAAAAAGAATTTATTCCTTTCTTTCAAAGGCAAAAGAAAATCCTACTATGATGAGATTTTAAGCAAATTTAAGTAAAAATTAAAAGCTAAGAAAATTTTTAAAATTAAAAAGTAATGTATAAAATATAAATTAAAAGGTCATGCACGAAAACCTCTTCAGCACACTGGTATCTTTCTCCTTGGTGTGCTTTTAAGGCTTTCCCTGGATACAAGTTCCGGAAGGAAATAACAACTCTTGCTGGAGCCAGAATACAGCCTATGGAACACCTTCTGTTTTTTTCCCAAATTCATCCAGCTATCCCAGCCTCCCTAATACAATATCACCATCATCATCCTAGTACATACTAATATATACAGATTACTATCTTCCCAAGGTATCAATTTACATCATTTCCAGATCTATTTGATCCCTATATTGCATGCACAGAATTTTTCTTTCTAAATGCAAAACTATTAAGATACAGTACTTACAATAGTTTCCCACCATTCATACAATATAAAAATACCCCTGCTCTACTGAATGACTTACACTGCCTTACCTCCTACCATGTTCACCTCCGCCCTCTCTGAACTAGCCATCTTACCTTCATGCTCGCCAGGTTCCCTCTACCACTGAATTAACATCTACTCATCCACATCTCCTCCTCAGGCAAGCCATTCATGACCACCCACCCCACGTCAGCCGTCTCATAAGAAGCATGAAAAGTATCGCATACCATTTTTCACGGTACAAGATGCCGTCTGAATTATGAATGCAGTTACATGATTATTTAATTAAGATCTTCCTTTACCATGCTGTAAAATTTAAAGGGCATGAGCCATGAACCATGTTTCATTGCTTGGTAATTTACTCCTAGTTCCTGGCAAGAAAAAGTATACAATAAACTATTTGTTGAATCAATGAATGTTTCTGATACATAAAAGGAAATGCCATCCATCAGCTTAACTAAAGCTGCCTGAATTTTAATGTTTTTGTGTTCCTTTCAACCAAATCTAACAAATATCTATTTTTCATCTTTTATGCAAGCAAAAAAGCTTGTAAACCTCAAAGTGGTGGGAAGATATCTATAAAAAATTGACATCAACAACTATGAAATTGACTGAATATGTCATCCAATATTCCAAAAAATATCTACATCTGACCCTTACAATAACCCTGTGAGGGACGTACTATCATTAACTTCTAAAACATCACACAAAATATATGGAAGAAGCAAGATCCTGACCAAGTTGTCTGTACACAGAACCACTGCTAACATCAAATACCTCACTGTCTCTCCTGAGAATCATAAGAACCTATAAAGCCCTGTAAAAAGTTTTATGAAAGCTCACTGGGCAGAAAACTTGCAAAGGTACACTATTTTGTGGAGCTTGAATGAGGAATAGGAGATGCTAACCAGGAAACTATGTAAAAGAATGAGGTCAACCCCAACAAAGAAAAATAGCAGAAAACAAATCACAGGGTCTTCAATGTGCACATGCATTACGGTACCAACTACCAGATTAGGAAGAGTGCTAAAAATCAGAGGAAGATTAATCTGAGCTGAGGAAATGAAGGACTTTGAGTCTTAGAATAAAGGAATGTATTTTGTAGATGATGAAGTAGTGCTGATGGAATCTAATCAATTATTGGCACTAGGAGAATAATTTTTGACAAGTTCAGTTTTAGACAAAATGCATGACTCTCACTGCTCTCCCAACTCTCCAAACACAGTTCCCACCAGAGACTTCAAATCCTACCTCCACTATCAGTTCCTCCAGGAAGCCTCTCTAAACACCTCTCACCAACTAGGTCAGGTGTTCCTTTTTTTAAAAATTCATTTATTTTCATAATTCTTCTAGAGTTTTATTTACTCACTCCAGCTCATAATTTGGTCTCCTGAACCAGGTTCACGACTCAGAGAAAAAAGAAATGAGTTGGTTGCACGTAAACCTGAGAATCTTCTGTAGTTGAAGCCATAGGAATAGATGGCAGTGGCCAAGATAAACAAGCCAAGTAGAAGACAAAAAATCTGATACTCAGTACAGTAAAATATCATCATAACAATATGAAGCAGAAGGAGATTCTGGGAAAATGGCAAGAAGAATCCATGGAATCAGAAAAACACCAGAAGAAACATACAGGCAGGAGCTGAGATAACAAGGAGGTCCTAGTGGCAGATACTCTGCACAAATCAGAGTAGCATGAAGCTGAAAACTGCACAGAACTTGAATTTTTCCAGAAGAACTCTAGTAAAACAATGAGAGTTACTTAAGGTTTGAAAAGTAGAAGCAGCAAACACAGATCACGTCATTAGGCAGTCTGGAAAGGATCAGAGTAGAGAATCAGCTTCTTCACACACTAAAGGAGGACAGACTCAGATTACTAGCTCCAACCAATTCTTCAGGTTTTCTGTGATAACTCAATGCAATGTCATTTCAAAACCCTGCAGAAAGATCTTTGAATCCACAGTTGCTCTCATACCTCTTCCAACTTTTATCTATCCAGTTATACTCCTTCATTGTTCACTTCACCGCCCACTGAGATTCTCTCTTTGTGGCAGATTAAATTCCAGGAAACAAGGAGCACACTATTCAGCATGTTGTCTTTGCCTAGTTCTATCTAGAAAAAAACATACCCAACTAAGGGAAATTCACAACTTTAACTCACTATTTAAGTCGGTACATGATGCAAATAGGAAGTCATTAGCTTTAAATTCACTTCTTCTTCCTGATATCGATGGAAACGATTTAATAGGAAAGATGGCCCAGCCGACAACTTTGCTCCTCAACATGAGATAAAAAGTAAGTAAAGTATCATACTTGAGTTTCCCCTTATTTTACATAACAAATCAGTACTAAACTGATACATGTGAAAGCTCCAAACAAGTTTCAAATAATGAAACAATATGATTCTGGACCCTCCAATGGTCTTATATAATAGTGACATGCCAATCCTGCACACACTCATTAATACATGGCTGAGCATTTTGTAATATAAAAATAAGGGGAGAGAGATTGTTCTGCAGCATTTTATAAGAGCAGTCACCCATGATCTATAGAATCAATGGATCACCCAAAACATGAAAGAATTTCAGATTCTTTACTATATGGTAAAATATTGGATAGTGACATAGAATTGAACAGAGCCCAAATAGTAAAAATAAAAACTTAGACAATTAAAATTCACACTTAAGGGTGAAAAATAGAACATTTTCTGAACAAATACACAATATGTTTGTTTAGTTTTCTTCAGTACACTATATACAAGAAATAAGAATCAGCATGTACTGCATTAAAAATAGTGTCACCTTGGAACACTACAGATGCTTTTTTCTGTTTAGAAAGGTTGAGTTCAAATTGTTCAGACTAGATTTCTATTCAGGCATATGAAACAATATTGTTTAAATTTTTAATTAATTTTAAAGAAATCACTGTACTTCCTATATACTTCTAAATTTATAAATTTATAGGTTATATTTACTTATGTGAATATATAATTTTGTATTGACATACTTTTATATAAATTTGAAATTACTATAGAATGTATTATTTTAATTACAGAAGTAAGTACCTACTGGGAAAAACTAAGTCCCACATTGAGCATTCTGCTCAATTCAATTTCAAATGAATTTCATTCAATTCAATTTTAATACTTTTGTTTCCAACTATTTAAAATAATTTAAAAATTCAACAAGCACTAATTCATACTGTCGATACAAATGATCAAGACGAATAATGAGCTAAGCTAAAGATAAAAAAATTCAAATTTCGTACAAATTATCAAAATTGTTGATCATTCATACATTGATCTGTATGTGCTACGGATACACTGGTCTAAATATACTGTGACTGCATATTTTACAAACCTCCAGCTTTAATCAATCAGAACAATACTGGACAGTTTAAAGAGCTCAAAGAAGTTACTTGTCCACATCTTGAAGATCACCTTCCATTGGTTATTTTAGTGATTTTGAGTACTTTGAGGATCCAGGAAATCTTAAGTGCCACATTGAGCACGTAGGCGGCTGATGGAAAGGTTTTTAAAAAAAGAACTAAAATCACTTCCTGTGGTTAGCATTTAGAACCCAGTCCAGAACAGTCTGTACCAATATTGTGGTTTGTTGGTATCTTATTTATGAGCATCGGAAACAGACAAGCACTAGTGCCATGCTTTGAGTAGGATGCACGTGTGAGACAGATGGAACTTATATTTCTATCAGATGCAATTAAAGACTTATTGCATATACTGCCAAATACAACAAATATTAAACCATTTTAGAATAAATTTACTATTGCTTTGACAGCAATTTCAACAAAATAATAGGTTATTCCAACAAATGAGAAGATTAAATATATTGAACTAGTAGAATTATTGCAATTTAAAACATGATAGCATGGTACAACTCGATTTTATTAAAACAGCACAACCTGCACAAATTTAAACCAGAGAGTTTTATTTTAATGAAAGACATCAGGCTTTTGTATGTGAAAAATTGGGAAACAGCTTTTAACTGAGCTCTCCCAAGAAGAAATTAATAGATAATGGAGCGAAGCTGCTTGCCATGCAGTGAGAGTACACTCAAAGAATTTCTTACTCAGACACTATTGTCTCATGGTATCCACCATCTTCAGGAAAACCCTCCTCCTGCTGCCCATGCATCAGAGAGACCAGTTAGGATAGGGAAATTAAGTGACCAATGGACTGCTTAACTAGATATTGCTGATGATGCTAGCCAGGGAAATTTTGGTTAAGTAGGAAGTTCACTCCAAATTGCAATGGACCAAGGACTAAATGGCAGTCTAGCTAAGAGACCCCAAAGAAAATAAAACAAAATTTGAATTTATTTTACCAAAAAATGTGTCAGTCTGTTATTAAACAAAAACAATGAAGTCAATAAAATAAGTAGGTTTCTAGCATCCTTAGAACTAGGTTAGTTATACATGTTTATTTTAAACAAAGTAAGATGTAAAATGGCAAGGTTTAGGGAGAATATGTGAGATTTTTGCCAACATACTCCAGAATGCAGATTGTAATCAGAGAAATGTTGCTTTTAATGTTTACAAAATAAAAGAAAACTTAAAGGGGAGATAAAATCAAAATGGCAAAATTAGTTCATGTACTTAAGTCCCCACATGTAGCCAATCACTTAAAACTAATAGAATTTTTAAAAATATTGGAAATGGGTTAAATTCCTGCCTTAACTATCAGGGAATTTTCTATTTACTTGAATATGAGAAAAAACATGACTACTCTTAATGAGAGATATATCTAACTAAAATGCAAAAAAGAAAGGACTGAATTTAATTAAAACACAAAAAGGTAAAACAGAAAGGTTTGAAAAGGGTGTGTGAAGCAAACTCTGACAATATATACAGTAGTGCAGAAATGTTGGCCAGGATCATTAACTCTAAGGTTGAATCATAGCACAGTAAAAAATAATAGCTGTCAGTGCTATAGAAGGTAAATTTGATTTGAGGCATATTATCATTATACTATTTAAAAGAAGAAAATCATGTGCCTAGTAATATACAAGGTACAATGACAATCTTAAACTAAATATGATGCATCCATATTATGACAGTTTCATTAAAATTATGTTACATATTTGTTATAGCATCAGTCACAGGGGCCAAGAAACGGAAACAACCTTGTGTCCATCAACAAGTGAATAAATAATATGAAACAAAATGAAATACTATCAATCATAGAAAGAATGAAATCCTGGCATTTTCAAAAACATATATGGAACTACAGATCATTATGTAAAATAAAATAAACTGGACAGAAAGACGAACCACATGATCTCACTCTAATGTGGAGTCTAAAAAAAAAACTGACCTCACAGAATTTGACAATAGAAAGGTGCTTACCAGAGGCAAGGGAGGGACAAGGATAGAAGGAGCAAGAAGTTCAGAGGTGCCACTACATAGTAGGGTGACTGTAATGATAGTATGTTGTGCATTTCAAGTAGCTAGAAAAAAGCACGTTGAATGATTTTACCATAAAGTAATAATAAATTATTATGGAGACAAATATGCTTACCTAATTCAAACATTACACATGTATACATGCATCAAACTAGTACAAGAGCCCCATTTAATATACACATTATGTTTTTATGTATCAGTGAAAAATTAACTTTAAAACATTAAAGATTTGATGTCTTAGAACTCTGTCCATAATATACTATCAAGTTAAAAAACAAGTTTCAAATGAAATGTGCATCATCATCAAATTTTACATATTATATAAGAGGGAAACAGGGCAAAAAATTTATCAAAATTACAAAAACGACAGAATTACAGGCAATCTTTGTCATTTTTTCATGCATGTTATATTCTATAACAAATATCACTTGCTGAAATTTTACTTTTACAATAGCACATATTGATGTTACATTACTGAATAACTTATTCTTTAACTTTAAAAATAGTACATTTTTATTTTATTTCATGTATCTCATTTACCAAAGTCAGGAAATCTACATTAAAATAAATTATAAGAAGTCTCTTGTTAAATAAAAATTACATGAGGACTTTGAGAAACTTTTCTCCAAAGAAAGTTTTGATGTGAATTCTAAAAGAACTTAAATAGAAATTGAAGAAAAAAAATTTTTTTTTCTAAATGAGAAAATGAGTAACTATTCCTTTTCTGCCCACCCGAAAAATTTTACAATGACCAAGAATTGGCTCCTAAATGTGTCTGGAATGTTTCTTTATATGATTTCCTAAAATATTTCTTTAAGTATATAGGCAAAATTTGTTCTTGCTATGTATCCTTTTTTTTTGGCTAGGAAAGTAAGCCGTGTAAGTATATGTTTCAGGAAGGAAATGAGAGCTTCAGCCAAATTAAATAGTTTTATCCTTCTCCTTTCTCCAGCTACCTTCATTATAAAGTATAAGTTAGCATAGGTTATTACTGAATTTTAGCCTAACTACATATTCCTAAACAAAATAAAATAAAATTAAGCATTTAAACCAGGATCATTTTCTTTTAAAACATATACTGTTGAATGTCCATATTATTTCTCTTTAGACTATAAAATAAAAAGTGCTAGACTTGTAGTTAGATAAATATACTGGAAACAAGAATCTTCATTACCATAGATGATCACTTTCACTTTTTTGGAATTCAAATCACGCAGTAATAGATACATTAAGTCCACATATATTGAGTACTTACTATGCTCTGGTCACAAAAACATAGGGGTGGGATTAGAACAATAAGAGACAAAGAGACCAGGTTCTATCTCTCTTAAGAGTTTTATTCCAATAAAAAGAAAGGGGACAATAACAAATACATGAGTAATGAAACAAGGTAAGTAAAAATTATTTTTTTCAAAAGGAAATAAATATAATTGAGAGAAAATTAAGAATGACAAGGTGGCTTAGCTAGCTAGAGTGATCAAACCCTTGATGTGTGAGCCAAGACCTGAAGAATGAGTAAGAGATGCCCATGGAGAAATGTAGACCTGAAAAGTGTAGTGAGAAATGTAGCAAGCAGTGAGGGACAGGCAAGTATGGGTTAATGGGACATCAATGAAAGAGGCAGCATGACCAGAGGGTCCCGAGCAAGGGCAGGATGCTAGGAGACACTGAGGGAAAGCTGGGCAACTCTCACATTGTGAAAGATTGTGGATCCACAGTAAGGAGCCTAGATTTTAGTCTACATATAAAAGGAAGTCAAGAAAGGCTTCTAAGTGTGGAAGTCATCTGATCAAATGTATGTAATGCACATGCACATGTGCACTTGCATTTGGGTGTGTGTATGTGTGTGTGTGTGTGTGTGTGTGTGTGTGTGTGTACTGAATTACTATAGGAGAGAAAAAGTGACAATAGTCCACTAAGGTACTCTGATGGTGACTTGTTCTAGGATTCTGGAGCTGATGGCAGGGATACAGAGAAGAGTTTGAGGTACATACTGAAGGTAGAACCAATAGATCTTCTTGATAGTGGGATATGAGGGACATGATGAGAGGAGAAATCTTGGGTCTCTTTTGGACAGGAACCAGTTTATTGGAAAAATGCTGATGCCATCCACTAGGGAAAAAAACAGGAAAAGCAACACATCTGGATGAAGAATGGGGGTGAGCCTCAGTCAGTTACTTCAAAAATATGATACATACAGATATACAACATATAAGAGACAGAGGTACCAAGCTCAAGCTCAGAGACAAGCCAGACCTGTATATAAAGTTGAGTCAATAGCATATATGTAGTTTTTAATCCATGGGAAAGCATAGTGTGTGCTATTAGAAAGGATAATTAGTATACACATTATATTCACTTAAGGGGTGGGGACAGACCATATTGAGCATTTCTTTTAGTTCTGATGCTTTGACATATCAAGACTTGCTGGCCCTGACATGGCCTGAGAGACTAGCCAGTTGCTAGAGATGATTTGAAAAATCACCTGAAAGTGCCTTGTCATATGCAAACCAGCCAGTCCAAAACCCATCAGCCTCCCAACGTGCCCTTTATTGGGCTCTCACATTCCAGGCCACTAACCCCTATCTTCAGACACCTCAGGGGCTGTGGAATATAGTCAGACTACCGAATCCTCGACCTGCTTCTGCTGCTCAGCTTTGTTTTTCCTGTGGAGCACAGCACAGGCTTTTGCCCTGGTTTGTCCATGCCCTCTCTGACTCCAAACCACAAAAGGACTTCCTTGTATGGCCCTGCCTGGAAGGTGCCCTCCTCTTAGAAACTACCTTTTCGATGGCGATTGTCTACTGAATTATATAATAATAAAACCTACATTTTAAAACCAGAATTTCACATGCTGTGGAATGTGCTTTGAAAATTACAGTGATATTTAAAAATTAGTGTCATAGTAACCCAAGCTTTATTACTCTCTGCCTCGTGAGCACATACTTCCCCAGTCCCTCTAGATCTTTCAGCATTAAAACTCTGCCTTTGACTTGCTAGTCACAACTGTTTTCCTTGAATCCCGAATCACATACGTATTCACTCTCTTCAAACATCCCTGTAATTACTTCTCCTTGACATTGGATTGTCAAGCACCTTAACTTATGAAATGTGGTAGGAAAAAAACAGAAAAGTGAGTTTCCTAAGGTAACTATACAAATATACAAGGTATGTAATATTGTATTTTCCTAAATACAACAAAGCATTTCCTTAAATAGATGAAAGAATGGCTAAATTATTTAGTCCCTATTTATGATGGTTAATAAATATACATGTGCATTGCTCTTTCATAATGCATTTTCCAAAAAAGAATTCTTTTTTAAAAACAGGAACAAAATTCACTATTACTTATGGGCTATTATCAAATGGGACTCAGAATTGTAAGCTCAATTTACAATCTGTATTTTTATGAACATTTGAAACACAAAATCTTGGTGTACCCTATATTAAGTTTATTTTTAAGCCATGAAATTATCCTTAAAATTTTTTAACTCTTGCTCATTAAAACAATCATTATATAAATGTGGTCTTTTTTGAAAAGTATATTAGAATTTTTTATTAAAGTTAAAAATTTTGATTCACAGCTGAATAATATCCATGTTAGACAAAATTAAATATATTAAAGTACTGCATGTCATAATATTTTTATTCTTGGTAAACATTGTAAAATGCTAAATTAAACATTGTGTTAGGAGATTGACAAGCTACTTGGGCATGTTAAAAATTAATAAACTGCCTTCCATACAATGGAAAAGCAAGATAGATTAACTAAGAAAAAAACCCTCTTTAGAAAAATACTAAGAAAATAAAATGTATATAGTAGTATTTATGGATGAAGTTATATCTTTGAAAAGATATAACTTTCCTCTGTAGAAACACTTTACTGTTATGAGATAGTTGCAATGGTTGAAAATGTACAAGATGTTATTAAAACATATAGTAGATGTTTAAATTTTTTAAAAATTATTATACTTAAAGACACATTGCCATTAATCCTTTAAAATATTTCCCCTCACTTTGACCACATTTACTCCATTGTTCTTGTCACTTTCTGAGGCATTTCCGGAAGTCCTCTTTCTTGAGTGTCTTTAGTTGTTCTGTTATACTTGCTTTGATGTTCTGAAATTATTCAAAATATTTGCTTCAATTCAAAATATTACATGGTCATTTTGACTTTGCGTAAGAGTCCGATATTGCCTAGTGCCATATCTAGAAAGCCAGTTTAGAGGAGGATACAGTGTATATTTTTAGAAGCCTATCTTTTATTTACATGGCAGCAGCAACCTTTACTATATTTTTTATCATACCCCATAAAGACATTCATAAAAAGGGGCTTCTAGAACCACTTCAGAAAGTGGAAAAATGGATAGCATAAATGCATTGTCAGTGAGAAGGATTATTTTGAGGGGAATTAATGCCAACATGCTTACTGACATAATTTATTAAGACATTCAGCTTATAATTTAATCACACCTAATATTCATAACCACTATTTAATGCATTGGAGTAAAAATTATGAGATTGCAGAAAAAATGGGTTTGATTTCTTAAAGAAAACACGCTAAAATTAAAATGTAAACAATTTAAGTTGGGAGTTCCTCCCAGGATTTATAAATTACACTATTTCTAGAATAACAGTAATAGGTTAATGGACCCAATTAGTTCAGCATTTATCTGATATGTAACATCTATTATCCAGGAACTTCTCTGCTGTGAGTGATTCACAGTACACAAGACAGAAGAAGCTTCTGCACCCATAGACAGAGCTTACACTCTGCTGGATAGAGTAGATAAAGCAGGAGGAAAAAATGAGTGTGACGGGTAAATCATAGTCAGGGGCTGGATCAGAGAGAAAATATAGGCAAATATTACTTATTTTCTGAATAAGAGCTTGAAATTACTAAGTTGGTTGTCCTACATTTCCTTGGAGATATAAGTTCAGTAATTTTTTCCAACATTTTCAAAACAATTGAATAATGCTACTCTAAAGGTGTACCTAAAAATGGGAAGAAGAGAGGCCAAGCTACATGAAGCATCCAAACATAGGCCTCGGTATTCAAAAAGAAAGCTCCGCTCAGTAGAATGCCAGGGTACATAAGAGGTTACACAAATCTAGATAAAGTCAAATTGCACTTAGGATGACTAATGTCTGAAGCAGCTGGTTGGTCAGTCCAGCAGGTTGTCACAGGTGTTCAGCCTCAGGGGATCCTAATTTCTGCTAAGCTAACCCCCAAGGGACTAAATGTAAAACCAGACAGCTATTTTGCAATAGGTACGATAACTGCAAGTAAACTAGTCAGCAAGAATCACGTTGCCTCTTCAAAACAGGAAATTTTACCAAGGAAGCAACAGAAAGCTGCTTCAATGGTCATGGATTACAACAAAGTCAGATAAATGAAAATATATTAATGGTCAATAAAAAGAAAGTTAAAAATAATAGCATACTAGATCATGAATATAACAATGTACTTGGTGAATGCTATGGTAGAACAATCAGAACTTATGTCAAAATGTATTACACAAAAACACCAATCCAACACTGTTAGGTAGGTAGAAGAGGCAGGGAAATGAACCCTGATTCCTCACACTAGAGACAAAGAGAAGGCCAGCTGTCTGAGGTACAGTTTTCATTTACACATAACCTTACTCTTTATACCTCTCCCACTAGATGAATGCCCCCACACCACCTGCAACATGGTCAAACTAAATGAAAGGAAGGACGCTACTTGCTTTCAACATTTGCGCTCCTCACCCTCCCTTCTGTCTCCCGTTTTTCCATGACACCGACAAATTGAAACTTCATCCAGTAACAGAACTTGAATTTCTATGCTGCCCAAAGTCAAATTGCTTGTACCTTTACTGTTAGCTCTCTCATAGGTTGGTAATTAGAGAAAATTGCCATCATCAGGGTTTACTAAAATCAGGCAAAGCATGAGAAATCATGGACATTTGAATGGCACCTACCAATTCACATGAACTACAACATGAAAAAAATATATATATATTAAATATATATGTGTTTAAAAATCCTAATTTTGGCTTCACCTACAGCCATTCCCTTGTGTTACTCAGCAGATGTTGTCACTGTGTCCAGCTTACTAATTATACAAACCCCTCATGAATTTTAATATTCTTGGAGAGTTCTTCAGATTCATTTCTTCTCCAATAGACAATAGTATTTTGTCCAATATTGTTGTTTTATATTTTTGTACACTAGAGTTACATTAGTGTTTTGCCCAAAGTTATTAGTAATGTGTGATAAATGATTCAGATCATGACATCTTGCAAAGTGGCACGAATGAATTTGGAGGCACCATACGCTGTATTGTTCCTACAGAAAAGCAAGCATTACACCATCATGACTTTACTGTCACATACATATTCCTGTGGTTGAATTCTTAAAAAAATGATATGAGTAGGGAATTTTGAATCCATTGTTGTCTCACCACATTTCTGATGCTACAGATTTTTAAAAGCCTAACTATATAGTAATTTATTCTTGATAGTTTTGATACAAGATATGAATATTAACTATTTTAAAAGTGAAACAGGAACTTCATACTCTGAACTTCCATTCCAGTTCTCTTTTACTAATCTCTGCTTTGCAGATACTTGCTCTTAACCTTTAACCCTACTCCATTCTTTATAATCCTTGCTGAAACTGATAACCGAGAGATGCTTAGATGAAGAGATTAAATTAAGATCCCTCTTTGCAATGTAGCATTAAAGAAAAACCAACCTAAGAACACTGTAGTTGAGAAGTCATTGCTTTCCACCTACCTTTGGTGAAGAGTCAAACAAAAACATGGTACAGTAAGTCTCTGACTTACCAACAAGTTCCATTCCAGGAGAACGGTCATCAGTCAGATTCATTGTAAGTCCAACAAAGTGAGTCTTATACACCTTTGATGAAAGTATACAATGAATTCTGCTTTGCTCTTCCTGCAGTCCCGTCCACATCACCACTGCTTTTTCTCTTGCTTCAGTACTTCCTGGGCTCTTGATTGAGCACTGTGCTACTGTACACTATTGCACTGTACAGTTAGCACACGGCACCACTGTGACAATGTCTGATTTGTTCACATCTATGAATATTTACAGTACGAGGTCTGTTCATATCTGTCAATGTCCACTACTGGAATGTTCATAAATTGGGGATTTACTGTACAACATGGCTGAAGATTAATGTTCATTAGTCTTGTCTAACAGTAAAAAATGGTAGGTAGCCTCCATACTTAAATAAAATGGCATAAATAACATTTTTTTAAGAATTAAAAATACCCCTTGAGGAATAAGAAAGGTTAACAGTTGAGGAACGAAATTCATTTGCATTTTTATATTCTTCGGCAAATTAAGGACAGCAATTACTCATCAGAAATGCAGTATACTAAGTTTTCCTATGGGAAGTTTTATTATAGAGCGCTAAATTCTTTTATTGAGAGTTTCTAAAAAGGCAAGGGAAGGAGGGTCAATAAGTTTTAATCTGTTTTATTTCATTGTTAAATTATTTTAAATATAACATATAGGCCTTGACTCCAACTAAATCCACAGTGATCTCCAGGAGTAGGAGAAGCGGTGAACCCAGACAAGCTGGCTGGCGCCCAGCACAAAACCTCCTCTGACTTTAGGCTTTGCTTCTGTGACTGGCATATCACCTCATGCCACATGGGACACTATGCAAAAATTTAAAGCCAACTAATTAGGGTGCCAGCCAATGCTGGACAATTTAAATGGCCTAAATTTAAATGGCTTTTTTTTTAGTGGGTCAGTCTGTCGAGGCTGCCCCTTGAGAGGTTACAGAGACTGAAAGTGAGGAAATTTGAGCTACTCAAACAGAGGCCTGGATCTTCATGTGTGTGTCTTTGCAGCTAACACTTCTTCAGCCTTCAGCCATGGGAAGTGACGACACAGAGACATAGTGACTGAGGCTAGGGACATTGGTCAGCAGAGGAAAAAGAACGCTAACAGAGTAAAAGGAGACGCATTTGGCTCCCTTATTGCATTGCACCCTTAGGATCAATCCAGTCAAGGCCTTTTCCCTAGGAGAAGAGAGCTGGGGTTCTAACTCATTTTGGCAAACGTAGACAAGTCAACTTTCAGGTCCTTAAGTCCTAAAACTTAACATTAGAGCCATGACTTCTTCCTTCAGTAGTCCAAACTGGACAAGGATTTTCCTTTATCCTCATCTGCTCAAAAGTTGAAGAGGAAATCTTGATTCTTTTGAATTTTAATCTAAGAAGCACTATCTAAACAACACAGCTATTTCAGACTATTCAAATAAAACTTAATTGTCTCTGATCCGCTTAGGTTGCAACCTAGTGAATAGGTTCAATGGACATAGAACTATAGTATTTTTGTCATGAAAATTTTACTGACACCTAATGCATTGAACCAAAGATCAAAATGTATTATGATGAATAAAATTAAAAGGATCTTTACTACAGTATTTTGGAAATGCTTGATTTGGATGCATTAAGACATATTAGAATAAATAAGAGTCTGCTCAACATTTTTCATACAGATTTGTTTCTTGTTTTCCTTCATCTATACCCTATTTTCTCCTTTTCTTATTTCCATTTTAAAACAAATCCCTCAACTAATACCACTTTCCCTTACATATTTCTACTGATGTCACAAAAGAAGTTTTTTTTACAGATATCACATAATTACAATGGTCAAACCCAACCAAATCAAAATTCCGTTTAATACATAACTATCTTCAAAAGCATTATTTTTACAGATGGATTACTAAAGTATGCATCATAATGCCCATATATCTTAGCTTTTAAATTCTCTCTTAATTAAGAACAATCCTGTTCCAATCCACTGCACCTACCTGTGCAATGCATCTTGGATGAACTGTGTTGGTCTTTTTGATAATATTCTATATTATGAATTTTTCTGATTGCTTCTGTTATGGTTTCTATCTAGATATCCCCCCAAGGTCTCATACACTCACAGGTGAAGCTTTTAGGGTATGTCTGGATCATGGTGATGTGATAACTGTATTAGTTCACTGAATGATTTAGTATAGTTCTGTGTGTGGGTAATGGGAAGGGCACCAACCAATGGGCTTGTAGCCTGAATGAGGTAAAAGGAAAAGAAAAGCTTGGTGTTCATTGCCTCCTGCCTCTCATGTGATGGATGGTCCCCTCTGCCGTGCCCTCTACACTATGCCAACTTTCCTTGGAGCCCAGTAACCATGGACTGAAATCTCTACAAACTTTGAGCTAAAATAAACCCTTCCTCCTTGTTGGTTTTGAGTACTTCATCCTAGCAAAGAGAAAATAACAAAGACAGCTTCTTTCACAACCAATTTATTATGAACACTAGGGAGCTAATAGCTTTATCAGGGTTACATTTAACTTCTTAGTAAGAACATTTCACAGGTTCTTCTGTGAATGGCTTACAGCATCTTATCAGCAGACACATGGTGCTCAGGTTTCTCATTTAGGGATGCTAAGCCTGGGTGATGAGAGCTGTTTTTTCTACTCTAAAAGGGCTTATCAATCTTGTTCCTTACAGGTGTAACATTTATTGATGTTAATGACTCTTTTAATTATTTTGATAGAATACAAACTGTGATTTGAAAAATATAATGTCATTGCTTCTTTATATTTTACCCAGGATTTTTCTGAAAAGAATGTTCTCTCATCCACAAGGGCCATTTCTATCCTGAAATATAGTTTGCATAATATATGCAGAACAAGGGTTTCTTTTTGCTCCATTACTGATGTATAAAAATATATTTACACTAAAAAAAGAATGGTAATGTTTACAGTGATTGTTTTAGTGGATACAGTAAGTGTATTTGCGGATTACTTAAAATTTGTAATAATTTTTACTACTGAAGGTTTTCTTCAAAAAAATCACATTCTAAATAAAACCACAAATGAAATGTGTTGGAACTTCCGGGAAGATGATGAAGTAGTAAACAGCAACAAATCAGCCTCTCTGGAATTTTGAATCCAGATACTGGAATTTAACAACTTGAGGAAGAAAAGTGGGGAGGTGGATCCCTGGGATCCAGGAAAGATGTGAACGGGAAATGCAATCCACAGGGAAAGTGAAGAGACAGACCTAAACACAGAAAAAGGATGTTGCAAAGTGCACTTTCTCCCTGACTCCCAGCTCGCATCATGAGAGGAGGCTCAAATCTACAGAGAAACAGTAGATAATTCCAGAGCGCTCCAAAAATACACCAATGAAATGGCCAGGTGGATGCTGTGAACTACGACAACTGGTGAGTGACTCAGCACCATCAATCTGTGGAGAGGGTGCTTGGCCAGACACCATTTTAGGGAGGGGCCAACTGAACCAGGGACTGGAAGCAACCATTTCAGGGATCCCAGGACTGGGGAGACACAACTACAGAGACATCCAGAATCAAAGAGCTGAGGTCAGGCCAGCAAGGGTCACCCAGAGTGTTGTAGGCTGACCAACTCAGGACCCAGCCCCACAACTGGAAGCCGGGATCAGCTTGAACTTCCGTGGAGTTGAAAGCACTACGCTTGACACCCCGTCCTAATTCTATTGTAGGCTTTCTGGGATTATCCAGCACAGCACAAATCTGGTCTCTGTTTCCTCTGTCTTCCTGCGATAGCAAACAAATAACCTGAACTGGATACTGCTGCACAACTTTGGACCCCAGAAGATAACCACAGGCTTGAAATCACAGATCAATTTTTTTTTCTTTTTCTGTAATTATTTGTTTTTGTTTTTTCATGAGTGTGGCATTTTAGTTTTTTTGTTATTTAGTTCTTGGTTTTGTATTTTCCTTCTTTCTTTCCCTCCTGTCTTCTTACCACTTTCCCAAAGCTTGGGTAATTTTTCTCTGTCATTCAGCCTTGCTTCTAATCTCTCTTCTTTATTTCTCTATTTTTTCTTACTGTCCCTTTGAAATTTTCTTCCCTGAGGGTAAAATCACTCTTTTGAGGGGATTTGCTGTATATAATTTTCTGGATTGGTTTCTACATGGTGACGATTAAACCTAGACTCATATCCCTCGCCATGCACTAAACTAAAATCAAAATGGATCAAAGTCTAAATATGAAAACAGAAATACTTAATCTGCTGGAAAATACAATAGGTAAAATTCTTGAAGACATACGTGTATTCAAAGATTTTATGAATGAAACCCTGACTGCACAAGAGATATTACAAAGAATAAACAACTACTATCTTATCAGCTACCACTAACAGAGTGAAGAGACAACCCATACAGTGGGAATAAAACTTTTACCATCTATTCCTCAGACAAAGAATGAATATGTAGAATATATAAAGAACTCCAAAAAAGCAGAACCCACAAATGTAAAGACTCAATCTCAAAATGGGCATCTGAAATGAATAAACACTTCTCAGAAGAAGAATAAACAGCAAATAAATATATTTTAAAAGTTCAGTATCACTGGTCATTCGAGAATTGCAAAATAAACATGAGATTTTATCTCACTACAGAAAGAATGCTATCATCAAGAAATCTATCAATGACTAGTGCTGGCAAGGCTGTGAGGAAAAAGGAACCCTTCTCCACTGTTCCTGAGAGTGTAAATTGGTATAACTAATTTGGAAATTAGAATGGAGATTCCTCAAAAAACTAAAAGTATAAGTTCCATTTGACCTAGGTATTGCCCTTCTTGGTATCTTCCCAAACAAGCTAAAGGCATCATATCACAATGATATATGCACACTCATGTTCACAGCAGTACAATTTGTAAGAGCTAAATCTTGAAAACAACCCAGATGCTCATCAAACCAATGAATGGATAAAGAAAATGTGGTTTTTACATACAGTGGGGTACTTCTCTGCCACAATAAAGGGTAAACTTCAGACGTTTTTAGGTAAATAAATGCACTTGAGACCATACTGTTAAATGAAATTAATCAGACACATATTTAAACATCACATTGTTTCTCTTGTGTGAGAAACCAAATGGTAAATAAGGACCAAAATGGATGATAGGTATTAGGGAGTAGGAAGAAAATGTTCAAATAGGCAGGAGAACATGGAAGGGGGGAAGAGGAAGGGAAGGAAAGTAAAGGGGAAACAGACAACAGAAGAGGAAAAAATGTAAATAAAGCTTTTGTAAGTAAGGAGAAGAAGAGCTGGGAGGGGAGGAGAATAGGGAAAAAATGAAGGCTAAGATACATTATGTAAGGTACAAATTTCCTACGATGAATGTGATCTTTATGTATATCTAACATGTATCTAAAATTAATTTTAAAAAATAGAAATGAAATTTGTTGCCTTGGTTTTCAGTACTGGGGACAGAATTCAGGTCACCTTGCGCTTGTGAGCCAGGCAGTGGCACCAGCCCCTGTTGCTAAATCTCCAGCCCCTGTTGCATAAATTTTTGAGAGAGGAAAAAAATTCAGCTGTGGTTCTGTACTTTTAAAAATGTGTTATAATAGAACAATATTTACATCATCTATAACCACTCAGGTAAATGTACTGTTCTTAAATTATATTTATAAAGTGTATTGCTTAGCACAGTGATGTAGTTTACTGGTTATCTTTGGTGATTATATTTTTAGTAAAAATCATATTTTATATGTGATCTCTTGAATTATTCATTGTATTGGGGCATTTGAATCACAGAGTAACTAAAATGAACAATTTTTAACAAATCTATTTGTTAAAGAGAAAATGTTTAGCAAGAGACCTGATTCAAAGTTTATTTTCAACATTAAATGCATGTTTATTGAGTATGCCTAGAGCATTGCTTTTCCTCGCCTAAGAAAGAGGAACAATTTGCTTCATAGGATTGTTGGGAGGATAAAGGCTGTTGGAAAGATAAACATTAAGTTTGTTGAAAGAGTGAGCAAAGTGCCCAGCTATCATTATTAGATTACTAAAACCAATATGGTATTGCTACCTCTTTTAAATTTTTCCATCTCTCTTGACCTCTTCATTTTTTATCATTATAACCTGAACAGTTTCTAAAAATGCATATGTCACTTGGGCAGGCATGCCAAGATATTTTATTAAGTGTATGTACTAAAACATTCTCATTTCTTGAATGACTTAAGCGATCTCTTAGGAGAATTATAATCTTAACTGGTATTTTAATCATTCTAAAAAGGACATTTTCTGAGCAATGTTGTTAAAGAAGTAATAGAAATATCATCTAGAGAAAAGTGACAGTTCATTGTATTTCATTCTGAATTTCCTCCAAACTTGCTCATAGTCAGAGAACAGAGAAAAGGCAGTTAGATCCAGTACTGAGATTACTGCAAAGAGTTAATAAGTACTTTCTTAGTGATCTAGTATACACTTCTGGTAAAAAAATATTTAAGCATAATAAAATCTTTCCTTGAATTCTATATTCCCAGACAGATTTGCCACCTGTGCAGTTATAGAGCCTTTTTACAAGATTTTCTAACTCCTTCACTTTTTTTATTACTATTCAGTTTTAGATAGTAATCCTTTCTCATATAATCTCTCAAAATGTGTATTACCATATTTTCAAATTCCGATATATTAGGACCAAAAATATCCTGCCTCCACACTTCTTGGAATAGGCTAATATTTTTGATACTGAACATTAGTCAGGCACCAGATCTTCAGTATGAACAAGGTGCATATTGGAACCTTCTTAAAATAAACAGGAAAAAATACCGGGCAGCACCACTACCATCATATATTAACTGTTAACAATAAAAGTATATTGTTCAAATATATTTTCTATTTTCAAGTTTGGAAGTAGGAACACCTGTAGTTTAGCCCCAGCTTTACCACTCATTAGGGTATAAATTTTAAACAAGTCACTTTTGAGGCCATGGGGTCATATATGGTTTCTTCAATTTGTAAAATAAGAAAATAAAGACCAGGTCTCCAAGTTCCTTTCCAGTTCTAAATTATTATCAGCATTTAGTGGCTACAGGCAGTAATCAAAATTCTCAAGAAAAAAAATCACATTAACAAAAATCACATTATGCATGCTTTGAAAAACTAGTAGAATGGATGAATTTAATCTTTCAACAGAGTTTAAAAATAAGCCTCAATTAGCTAAATTGAGTAGACTGTCTGGCAATGACTTTGAATTCCATTGTTTAAAAAATCAATTGCTCACTAATATACATGAATCTTAAAAATGTACTATTTACTATACAAAGAGGTTTTACTGGTGGTGACTGATCATTTTGACATGTGGCTTGTGCCATATGGAAGCATTTCAAAAACAATGAGCCATGAACTCTACAAGAGCATCCTCATTCTCAATGAAGTACGACCAATCCCTGCCTGAACTGTTTGTCTTTAGAGGTGAACCATGAGATCCACAGGCCATGGCTACACCTACTGCTACAAAGCCTGATCAATAGCATCGCCTCCCTAAGAAGCATCAGGACTGCCCTCCCACCCATTTTCTGTGGGACTCCTGTTTACATGGTTCACAGAAACTGATGGTCTAAAAATATGTCCATTGGGGTGATACTTTTCCTGGAATAATGAACACCTTTTGGGACAGCAGTTGAACTATAATAGCTTATATTCAGATGGACTTATGAGCTAAATTAGTACAGAATGATTTTTATGAACAAAAGTACTTTATATGGCAAACTCTTTGTAGATTGAGTTGTGCTGTAAATGATCAGAACAAACCCAGTGCCTGAACTGTAGAAGCTTAATATATATGCTGTCACTGAAAATTCATTTTGCTAGATCAAGTCATGAAAATGCCCATTTTTAAAAAACAAATTTCATGTAATTATTAAAAGTCTACTAAAATGGACAGGAAAAAAAATCACTGAACAAATAAAGTCAGGTCGGCCTGGAAAATAACTTTAATTTGCTTATATTGTAAAGGTTAAATGAAACTTACCTTGGGACATTTCTTGTACATGCTTATTTATATTGGAGAAAAGCAGAAATTAAGTTCAACCAATCAGAAACCACCAACTTGTGATATATACTAGGGAATTTCCTAAAAAAAGAGCCCAAACAAATAAACTATACAATTGCAACTAATTAAAGATTTTATATTCTTTACTTCTGTGTTCATCCTATTAAAAGCCTTCCCTTGGCACATCCTGGGTGAACCTCCTCAACCACATGCTGTTTGGAGCTGTCCAACCTGTGAAACAGTTTTTGCTCAAATAAACTCTTTGAATTTTTATTGTACCTCAGTTTGCCTTTTAACAAGTAACAACCAGCACTATCTTTATGATCTCCATATACATACCTTTATTTAAAAAATCTGTGATAAGCTACCTAACCCATAATGAAGTCTGGCAATAATTTTTTGAAGACAGAATATACTTAAAAGATTTGCATTGGTTTGTATTTAAGAAAAATGTTCTGGTGTATGAGGGAAAGACTATAATAACTAAGTATTTACCAGGCCCACATTAAATTGCTACAGCTGGGTATAACTATTTTTTAAAAACTGGATACAACCATTAACAGATACTTGGCCTGTGTAAATCAGAACATGTGTTTTAACTTTAAGGCAATAGGCTGTGAGCGTTTTGTCACTTTGTCTCTTAAGGCTTCCCAAAATGTGTTAATGTTCCAGGTGTCCACTTAGTTCACTTAGTACCAGGATAAAGATATTTTTCCTACCTGAATTCCAACATTCCAGCTAATTTTCTTGAACTAAGCACATTCATTATACTAAAGTGATATACCTCTCCATAATGCTACAGTACGGTTTCTACATAACTACTTAAAATATCTACTTTGAATTAATAAATAAATGGATATTACAGTGTTAACGTTCAAAATCAGTTTTCATAACAAATAATTACTTTATCCATATGTCTTCAGTTTTGACTGGTAATATGTACCCCACTTACCTAACAGTTGAAGACCAATTAATGACAGAAACATTTATTTAAAGTCTAATTGATATTTTTCCTAGTATATTACCCAGGACATGATAATATTTTACCTGTTTTTATGAACATTAGGATATTAAATGATTTGAGAAATCTTCTAATCAATCAGTTTGATCTTCTTTAACCCTGAATTTCCCAAAGTTATTTGGAATCCTATGTTCCATAAAAGTAACTAGCCTCATGAAGAAATATTTTAAAAGTCTTTGGATAGGAAATATACCTCCAAGTTTGCTTTGTATATTCCATTTCTAACTCTTAAATAATTTATTTACAAAATCTTTGAATATATACTTCTGCAATTTAAGTCCTTTTATGTCTCATTGTTTTCTTTTTCATTTTCCTTTATGACATAGGCGTTTTTAAAATAAAAGAGGGAGGCTTAACCACAGCTTTTATGTGAACTTGTTCAATGCAGTAAACATTCAATAAGGTACTGTGTTTGAGATAATAACATTGTTGTATTATCGCTTCAGTTTTACTTTGTTAGACTAAACAGAGCAAAGTCTACTTATTTTTTCTGTACAAACCACAATTTATGCCCATCTTCTTGTTCTTGTGTTTCAAAAACACCCACAATCCTCTTAAAATATGACATTTAACACTGAGCGTATCATCAGTCTAATTAATGTACTCCATGAGTCAGGAAACAATTTAAACATTTAGACTTGTCTGACATTATTGTTTTACATTATTCCCTTGTTAAGTTCTTTGCAGCTGATGAAATTACACTGTATTAACACTTACACCTTCTACCCAGATACACATTTTGTAGGGTGTGGTGAAATTTCACCACTTTTAAAGCAAAGTATAAGAAACTTCATTTCTTATTAAGTTAAAACATTTCTTGGAGGAACATCAAAGAAAATAGAATCAACTTATATCCAATTATGTTTAATTCAGAAACAAAATGGTTTAGCTCGATACACTGTATTTCCCTAAGCTGAAAATGTATCATATTTTTATTAATTTTATTGGTACAATATACATATGATCACATTCATCAGAGATAATCTGTACCTGTACATGATATATTTTTAGACTTCTTTCTTTTCCCTATCCCTCTTCCCTCTCTTTGATCTCTCTTCCCCTTCTTATTTAAAAAGGCTTTGTTTCCACTTTTTCCTTCTTTTCTCACTTTTTTCCTTCCTTTTATTCCCTCTCTCTTTTCAGAGTTTCCCTTTCCTTTTGAGCAATTTCTTATTTGAAATAATCCTGTGAGATTGTTTTGGTCCTTATTTACTCTTTCATTTTCACATATCAAAGAGGCATTGGAATATCTACATACATGTATGATTTATTTCACTTAAGAGTGTATGCTCGAGGTGCATCCATTTAGCTATAAATGTCTCAAGTTTATACATCCTTATGGCTGAGTAGTACTCTATTGCATTTTTTAAAAATCTTTTTTACCCATTCATCCATTAATAAGCATTTGTTTCCAAGATTTAGCCATTACAAACTGTGTGTCAATAGACATGGGTGTGCATATATTACTGTGGTATGATGCTTTTAAGTCTTTCAGGAAGAAGACGGGCTGGAGATTTAGCTCAGTGGTTCTGCCACCTGCCTTAAGTCTTTCAGGAAGATACCAAAAAGGGGATAACTGGATCAAATGGACCTCTAATCCTAGGTTTTAAGGAATCTCTGATTTCCACAGTGGTTGCACCAGTCTACACTCTCACCAACAGTGGAGAAGGGATCCTTTTCCGCACAGCCCTGACAGTATTTGTTGTTGGGTAATGTCTTCATAAGTGGCTGAATTGTTTGATATTGTTTCTCTCAACCTCTAATCAGTTTCACTGATCCTGAGATCTGTTTTTTTGTTTTGTTTTGTTTTGTTTTTTTGGGTTTTTTTTTTTTTTTTTTTTTTTTTGGTTTTTTTTTTTTTTTTTTTTTTTTTGCCAGTTCCATGATGTTTTTATCACGGTAGCTGTACCGTATAATTTTAAGTTAGGGATAGTGATGCTCTCTACTTCGCCTTTGTTGCCCAGAATTGTTTTTGCTATTCTAGGTCTCTTGCGGTTCCAAATGAATTTTAGGAATATTTTCTCTAATTCTGTAAAGTATGCTAATGGTGTTTTGATTGGGATTGCATTAAGTCTCTGTAAGAATATTGGGGGTAGGGCCATTTTCATTATGTTGTTTCTTCCTATCCAAGAGCATGGGATATCTTTCCATTTTCTTATATTTTCTTGGATCTCCTTTTTCAGGGTGCTATAATTTTCACTGTAAATATCCGTTATGTCCTTTGTTAGGTTGATTCCTAAGTATTTCATTTTTCTTGAATCTATTGTAAAATGTGTTATGTTCCCTAATTTCTTTTTCAGTGAGATTATTGTGTACAGGACCGCTAATGATTTTTGAGTGTTGACTTAGTATCCAGCTACACTACTGAATTTTGTTATTAAATCTAGGAGTCTTTTGGTGGAGTTTTGGGGATCTTCTATGTACAGAATCATAATGATCAAGGTTAACTCTTCCTTTCCTATCTTTATTTTTTTATTTCTTTCTCTTTTCTAATTGCTTTGGCTAATCTTTACAGAACTATACTGAATAGGACTGGTGACAATGGATATCCTTGTCTTGTTCCTGATTTTACAATGAAAATTTCAGTTTTTGATTATCTAGTATTATGCTGTCTGCTGGCTTGTCATACATGGCTTTTATAAGACTGAGATAAAAATCATCTATTTCAATTTTCTGTAGGTTTTTTATTACACATGGGGGTTGGATTTTGTCAAATATTTTTTCTGCATCTATTGAGATGATTGTGTGAATTTTTGTCTTTGGCTCTGTTGATCTGATTTATTGATTTGCATATTTTGAACCATCCCTGCATCCTGGCTATGAGTCCTACTTGGTCATGCTGTATTTTATTAATGATTTGCCAGTATCTTATAGAGGATTTTTGCATCTATTTCATTTGGGAGATTGGCCTGTAGCTCTCCTTTTTCATTGGGTCTTTCTGTGGTTTAGCTATCAGGATAATACTTGTTTCAAGGAATAATTTTAGGAGTGTTGCTTCCCTTTTTAGTTCTCAGGTTCTTTTTTATTTAATTTTTCTTCAAGTTTAAAAAATGTTTAGGCTTAATATTATTTTTCATAATAAGTAACGGGTTTTCTCTTTGATCAAATTTTAATGGAAATACTTGTAAGAATTAATGTAGTAACTGCTTTAACTGAGAGGGACATACAATTTAAGTTGCCATTTATTTTCTTTTATTATAGAGAAATATGATATAGTAATAAGTTAAATGTTATTAAACATAAAACTTTAAATTCCAGTAAATAATATTCCGGAATGTAAGTGAAATGAAAATAAAGTCAAGAAACAACAGCGATGAACATGCTCACATGCTCAATGGTCATACAAGATCCTATCTGAGTTTTTTAAATGGAAAATAGTTGGCATCATCTGTGTTATTTACCTCTCTTGGATATATATTTCAGAAGTAGAGCACAATATAGCAGGTGTGATATCCTTTAAATCCTTTATTATAAAGCTTTAAAATGTAAGAGTGCATCTTTATTTTTTAATTCTTTGAGGGAGTAAGTGAACAATGTTGAAGTATCACTGTTTTAAGATAGGGAGAGCGAATAAATGCAAGAAGGAAAGGCAACAGAGCTGCAGCAAGACTGAAGGATCACACATGTTAGTGGCTATGAGGTCAAAGCAAGAGCAGTTTACTCCTGGGACTTTTTTTCCAGCTATGTTCGGGTCTTGATATGCAATTGTGGAGGAAAGGAAACGGGAGCTGGCTTTTTGCCAGGAAGTAATAATAAAGCAAAAACTGAGAGTGAGTGACTTTATAATGTCTGCAAGGGAGCAATTACAATGATGGACTGTGGAATCCACACTAAACATGGAGGGGCAAGGGAGGTGCGGAGACTGCAGTGGAAAGTTTACAAAGTGGTAGAATCAATGGGCTATCACTCTTACGGGAGTCAGAGAGTAAATCTAGAGAACTAGAGAAAGAAAAATGGAAAATTCAGTGGTAGTGGTGAGAAAGTAGGATGCTTAAACTTTGGATTGCACAATATTAGGAATTTAAGATCTATGGTCTGATCCTGGCAGTTGATGGAATATGTTGGTTGCTGGACAGACTCACTAGAAAAGAAGTTGTGGAGCTCAGTGGCCAGACTGGAAGGCCTATCCCCATGAATACTGAGTCACTCAGAATTATGAGAGGCATAGGATAAAAGGAGAATTACAGTGATCAGAAGCCCAAAAAATCGAGGTGGTAGATGATGCAGTCTGAAGACATGACTTTCAAAGTTGGAAGACTGGGGAAAGACAGAGAAAATTTATCCAGAATATGTGGGCCCAAGTATATGAAGCTATTAAACCCACTACCACTCCAGACGGCTGCCAGGGAGAAAGCATTTGTGAAGAAGTGCCAGCTAACAGTGAAGGTGATCAGAAAAGAGCACTAGAGGGCACAGTGGGAGGATCCTGAATTGGGAGAGATGGATAGAATTATAAAAGCAAATGCACAAAATGAAATTAAATTTCAGAGGGTAAGGAATTTAAGAAGGAATATTTAGAAATTGTGAGCATCTGTGTAAACAAAAGTCATGATAAATAGCACAATAAGATTAATTCTAATATTAGAGACCTTTAGAATTAATATGAAGATTATTGTTAAGTACAAGTATTTCAGCTAAAGAAGATACAGAATGAAATTTGACTTCCCTCATCTGACTAAAGAAGGGCCTCCAAAAAACAAAGCTGTCATTATCTTCTCTCCCAAAAAATTGCCTCTGAATTAGAATTGACTTTGGACAGTTCAATTTGATTCTTCTTTGCATCAGGCAAAATATTTCTAATATAAGCCATTTCCTGAAGCCTAACATAACATAAAAGTATTTACAGTACATGGGTGGCAAGACGTAGAAAATCATTTTAAAGTAAAATCTGAACACTAGTATTCCCCATTTCTATGCATTATGCCACAGAAGAAAATTGCATTTATCTTATATGGTTTGGTTTTGATACTTGCACACAGCACTTACTATTTTATTAAACTTTAGATATGGAGAAACTAATTTGTCAGAAATAGTTCAACCCAGAAAATGTTTAAACAAAGAATTCTAGATTGAGCCACAGGCCTGCCCCATACCATTGGTAAGTACAAGCAGATCCCATTGAGCAGTGGTATGGACCAGAGCGGCATGGCTGCAGACTGATCCACCCAGAGCCTCACCCGGACACCAGTGGCTTGGACACACAGGCCCAAGTCAAACGGCTGCCGAGAAAAGGTGCACAAGCATTAGCCACGAGCCCACTGTACACCACTGGTAAGTGCCTGCAGCTCCCAGCAAGCAGCAGTGTGGACCAGAGTAGCCCAGCTTAGGCAGGTCCAACTAGGGCCCCAGTCTGACCCCCACAGTTTGGGCACACAGGCCCAAGCCAAGGGCCTGCCTGGAAAAGACCTGTACAGGCACACACAAACAACAATCAGAGGCTCATCCCAATACCATTGGTTAAGTGTGTGGAGACCCTAGCCAGAAGCCTGCTCAGACACCAGAATGTGGAGTGCACAGCCCTCAGCCAAAGGCCCTCCCGGACAACAGCTACATAGGGGGGCAGGCCCTACCCAGAGGCACACCTCGATAGCATCGCAAGTGTGCACAGTCGCAGCCAGAAGACAACCCAGACAATAGGTCAGCTCAGGGATACGGAAAGCCACCATTCTGAGCACAGGAATTAATGCACTGGAGAGCAGCAGAGAAAAGGCCACTCAGTGGCTTGCTGAGAATTAAAGACCATTGGGTAAGTAAAAGTTGCCTCAGAAAATTCACAGCAGGCTGTGTGTGTTGAAATAAGACACCTAAACAAGACTCAAAACCAAATTCCAGACCACCTACAGCCACCACAAGATGGAACAGTTTGATACTCAACCACCTGGACTCCCTAAACTGGCAAAAAAAAGAGGATCTGGAAAAAATGAAGTCAGAAATAATTTCTCAAATAACAGCAGAGATTGTGCCCACACTACAAGACATGATTAATAAATCTAGAGAAGACACAGATAAAAAAAAATAGAACAGCTGAGGAACATGATGGAATCCCAACATAGGAAACAAATGAAAACCATAAAACAGATGCAAACAGATTTTAAGGAGATTAAAAATTGGTCATTCGAGAGATGCAGATGAAAACAACACTGAGATTCCACCTCACCCCACAAAGAATGGCTGCTATCAAGAAATCACACAATAACAAATGTTGGCGGGGTTGTGGGGAGAAAGGAACCCTCCTCCATTGTTGGTGGGAGTGCAGACTAGTGCAACCACTATGGAAATCAATATGGAGATACCTCAAAGAGCTTGGACTGGAGGTTCCATTTGACCCAGCCATCCCTCTGTTGGGTATCTTTCCAAGAGAACTAAAAGAATCATATCACAGAGAAGTATGTGCACCCATGTTTATAGCAGCACAGTTTGTAATAGCTAAATCTTGGAAACAACCTATTTGCCCATCCGTTGGAAACTGGATAAAGAAGTTGTGGTTTTTCTATAAAATGGAATATTACTCAGCCATAAAGAGCGAGAGAATAGATTCATTCATAGGAAAATGGATACATATTGAAGATATACTCCTAAGTGAAATAAATAAGTCCCACATGTGTAAATACCAAATAGTTTCCCTGGTGTGAATATTCTGCAACAATGCATAAGATTCTAATAAGATTACTGGCATTTAGAAATGGAAGGAAAGGAGCTAAAGGTGTAGGGAAGGTGGGAT
>NW_022900944.1:19259544-19302419 GCF_012274545.1 Fukomys damarensis
AAAGAAAAAAATGTGAGAGAATGAAAAGATGAAAATAAAGTGTTTGTAGATGGGGAGGGGAGGAGGGGGTGAAGGGAGGGCAGAGGTAAGGGGAAAAAAATGAGAATCAAGACTTGCCATGTAAAGGTACATGATCCCAACAATGAATGTAACTGTACTGTATCCCTAAATGTACCAATAAACTCTATAAAAAAAAAAATTCCACTGAAAGTTTACCTAGCAGAATGAGCCAATGTGAGGACAGAATTTCTGATATAGAAGATAGGATTGCAATTAGTGACCAGGAAAAGAAAAATTTCTTTAAAGTAGAAAAGGACCAAGAGAACAATCCAGCATACAATGAATGTAACTGTACTGTATCCCTAAATGTACCAATAAACTCAATAAAAAAAAAAATTCCACTGAAAGTTTACCTAGCAGAATGAGCCAATGTGAGGACAGAATTTCTGATATAGAAGATAGGATTGCAATTAGTGACCAGGAAAAGAAAAATTTCTTTAAAGTAGAAAAGGACCAAGAGAAATCAATCCAGCAGCAGCTAGACAATACAAAGAAGAATAGCATAAGGCTGCTCAGAATCAATGAAGAAAAAGGACAGAGTGCAGACAACAGCAACAACAACAACAAAAAAAACTGTTCACAGAAGTAACAGCAGAAAACTTCCAAGTAGGGGGAAAGAACTTGACATACAGATAAGTGAGACATATAGGACTCCAACTAGCCCTGATCAAAAAAAAAAAAATCTAAACATAGGCATATGAAGATTCCAGAAACCCAAAATAAGAACAAAATTCTATAAGCAGTTGAAGAAACAAATAACATTCAAAGGAAAGCCCATCAGAATCAGAGCAGACTTCTCAACACAAACCCTCAAGGCAAGTAAAGCTTGGAGTGATATATTACAATCCCTAAAGGAAAACAACCTCTAACCCAGGTTGATGTACCCTACAAAACTATCTTTCACAATTAATGGAGAAATAAGATACTTTCATGACAAAGAACACCTGAGAAACTTCATGAATACCCAACCAGCACTCCAAAAAATTTTAAACAATATCCTAGGAAATGACAATGAGGATCAGAACTCCAGGAGGCCCACAAGAATGAATCCATCAGTCACAAGAAATTAAATGTAAAGGGGGACATAACAACAAAAAGAGGAAGTCATGACAAGGATAAGTCAATACATATCAGTTATAACCATCAATGTTATTTGTCTCAATTCACCAATCAAAAGAAACAGGCTGGCAGAATGGGTCAAGAAGCAAGATCCAACAACATCCTGCATATAAGGAACACACTTAATTCAAAACGGAACTCAGAGACTGAAACTTAAAGTGTAGAAAACAATACTCCATGAGACAGGAACTCAAAAAAAACAAGAGTAACTATCCTCTTTGCAGATCACGCAGATTTCAAACCAACACTGATTAACACAGACAAAGAAGGACACTACACCCTTGTAAAGGGAGCAATACAAGAGGAAGAGATGACAATCATAAATATATATGGAAGAAACACTAGTGTGCCCAACTATATAAAACAAATACAAATGGACATGAAAAATCAAATAAGTACTAACACAATATTTATGTGGGACCTAAATACCCTATTGTCACAAATAGATAGATCAACTAGACAGATAATAAACAACAAAATACTATAATTCAACCAAATAAATGAACTTAACAGATGTTTACAGAGTGTTACACGACACAAAATCAGAATACACATAATTTTCACCTGTACATGGGTCATCCTCCAAAACAGACCAAAAACCTGCTCATGTTTAAGTAAGAGCAAAGAAACTGAAATTATCCCCTGTATATTATCAGACTAGAGTGCAAAGAAATTGGAGATAAATAGCAAAAGAAATCACACGAATTTCATAAACACATAGAAACTGAACAACACACTTCTGGATCACAGAGGAAATTAAAGAAGGAATCACTTTCCACAATTAAATGACAATAAAAATACAACATAACAGAATTTATGGGACACAATGAAAGCAGTTTTATGGAAGAAAATCACAGCAGTAAATACTCATATTGGGAAAAGAGAATAAGCTCAATTAAACAGCGTAGGCAACTTGATGCTGAACCTCAAGTTTCTAGAAAAGCAAGAGCAGGACAAACCCAAAGGTCATACAAGAGAGGAAATTATAAAGATCAGAGCACCAATCAATGCAGTGGAGTCAAAAAAACATAATACAAAAAAATCAATGAAACAAAGAGTTGATTCTTCGAAAGAATAAACAAAATTAAAAAACCCTTAGCCAAGCTTATCAAAAAAGCAAATAAAAGACCCAAATCCAAGCAATTAGGAGTGAAAAGGGTGAAATTACAATGGATCCAGCAGAAATCCAGAGGATCATTGATACTTCTAGAACTACATGCCAATAAGATGGAAAACACAGAAGAAATGGACAGATTAATATTAACAGAGCCAAGGACAAGAACCTTAAGATTATCTCAATAAATGCAGAGAAAACATTTGACAAAATCCAACATGTATTTATGATAAAAAAA
Source organism: Fukomys damarensis (assembly GCF_012274545.1). NCBI lineage: Eukaryota > Metazoa > Chordata > Mammalia > Rodentia > Bathyergidae > Fukomys > Fukomys damarensis. Next base: position 19,262,076 of record NW_022900944.1, read on the forward strand.
AAACCTACAGAAAATTGGAATAGATGGTCTCTATCCCAATCTGATAAAAGCCATATATGAAAAAAACAACAGCCAATATATTAAATGGTCAAAAACTGAAATCCTTCACACTAAAATCAGGAACAAGGCAAGGATGTTCCCTATAATCACTCCTGTTCAATATAGTTTTGGAAATATTAGCCATAGCAATAAGACATGAGAAAGAAATAAAAGGAATAAAGATAGGAAATAAAGAAGTCAAATTGTTTATTTGCAGTTATTAGCCATAGCAATAAGACATGAGAAAGAAATAAAAGGAATAAAGATAGGAAATAAAGAAGTCAAATTGTCATTATTTGCAGATAACATGGTACTTTACATAGAAGACCCCAAGAATGTGACTAAAGTCTTCTAGACTTAATAACAAAATTCATCAAAGTAGCTGGATACAAGGTCAACAAACAAAAATCAATAACTTTCCTGTACACAGACTCATTGAGCGAGAAATGAGACAAATAATTTCTTTCATAATAGCATCTAAAAAATTGAAATATCTATGAATTAACCTAACAAAAGAACTCTACTCTGAAAACTATAGCACTCTGAAAAGAGAGATTGAAGATTATAAGAAAATGGAAAGACATCCTTTGCTCCTGGGTAAGAACAATCAACATAGTGAAAATGGCCATACTTCAAAAACTGTTACATAGATTCAGTGAAATCCCAATTGAAATTCTAATAGCATACCTCACAGATCTTGAGAAAAAAATCCAAAAATTAATTTTGAACAAGACCTAGAATAACAAAACCAATTCTAGGCAACAAAGACATGATGGGGGTATCTCAGTAACCCAACTTGAACCTATAATACAAAGCTATTGTGTTAAAAATAGCATGGGTGCTGGCAAAGAAATAGACCCAAGGATCAGTGGAACAGATTAGAAGATGCAGAAACAACTCCAGGTGCACTCAGCCACCTCATCTTTGACAAAGGAGCCAAACACCCTCACTGGAGGAAAGATGGCTATAATAATAAAAGGGTGCTTTAAAAAATTGGGTTTCAACTTGCCAAAGATTAAAACTAGACCTATATCTCTCACCACGCACTAAACCAAAATTGAAATATGTTCAAGATCTAAATATTAAAACAGGCACATTAAACCTGCTGGAAGAGAGCATAGGTAGAACTCTTGAAGGAAAAGGTTTTATGAGCGAAACCACAGTTGCCCATGAACTAGCACAAAGAATCAACAAGTGGGATCTCTTTTTATTAAAAAGCTCCTGCACAGCAAGAGAAACCAACAACAGTGCGAGGAGACAACCCATAATGTGGGAAAAAAATTTTCACCAGCAGTTCCTCAAAGGTCTACTATCTAGAATGAAGAAGTTAAAAAAACAGACCTCCCAAATTTAAAAACACAATGCAAAAATGGGTATCTGAAATGAACTGACATTTATCAGACAAAGAAGCAAAAATAGCAAATAAATGTGAAAAATGTTCAACATCACTGGCCATTTGGGAGATGCAACTGAAAACAATACTGAGATTTCACCTTACCCCAGAAAGAATGACTGTTTTCATTAAATCAACCAGTAACAAATGCTGGCAGGGCTGTGGGGAAAGAGGAACCCTATTCCACTGCTGGTGGGAATGTAGACTGGTGTAACCACAGTTGAAATCAATATGGAGATACCTCAAAGAACTAAAATTGGAAGTCCCGTTTGACTCAGCTATTCCTTGCTGATATCTTCCCCCCAAAATTAAAGGAATCATATCACACTGATATATATCCACACAGTTCATAGCAGCACAGTTTGTAATAGCTAAAACTAGGAAAGAGCCCAACTGTCCATCAACAGCAGACTCGACATAGAAAATGTCATTTTAAAAAAATCAAATGGAGTACTACTCAGGCAGAAAGAATCAAATTAGAGGCATTCATAGCTAAAATGGATGCACACTGAGGCTATACTTTTAAGTGAAATAAATAGGACACATGTGTAAATACCAAATAGTTTCTCTGGTGTGAGAAACTGAAAGTGTAAATAAGGATCAAAATGTATAACAGATAATGTGAAATAGTAATAAAAGGGGCAAAGGGGAAGGGAAAGTGGGAGTGGTAGGGGAAAGGAAAGAAGGGAATGGAATTAATATGAAAAAATGGAAACCAAGTTTGTAAATAGGGAGGGTTGGAGGAGTTGAATGGAGGACAGAGGTTTGGGGAACAAATGAGAGCCAAGATCTGTCATGTAAAGGTACAAGATCCAAATGACAAGTGTAACTGTACTGAATACTTAAAAAGTACCAATAAACTCAATGAGAAAAAACAATTAATTTTCTTAAAAAGAAAAAGAACCAAGACAGATTATGAAAAGGTGCAAATTTCCAATGCTGAATTGTCATTATACTGTATACCTAAAATGTACCAATAAAAAAATAAAAGTACAATCTTATTTCCTTAAAACTCCAAATTTATTATAATCACTTTATTTCCATCTTTAAGGATTATAATTTACCATGTTAGTAGTCTCACTTCTCAGTTCTTTAAAAATATTTATAATTCAAGATGTCAAAAATGCATATAAAAATCACAATTACAAGAAAATATGTTAATAATTAATGTATATGTAACACATTATTCTTATTGTTCCATGAAAATGTTAATTATTTGAAATTGGAGGAATTTGAGACATAGATTTTAGTACTAGAATTTTAAATAGTAAAAATATATTTAGCTTTAAAATATTATATTTTGTAATCAACTGGTTTTTGGTAGTTTATTGAGTAAAACAAAACTTCTAATTCGATTAATCTGTGCTCTCAAAAAAATATAGATATTTCTAAATATCAGAGATATTCTGTGGATAGTTAACCTGCTGAAAAAGTTACACATTTGATTGTTTTAAAGTGTAAGACATTTAAACATATCAATAACTATAAAAGTTAAGATCAAACTCTAGAACCACTTGGCAAAAATGAATAGTAGCAGCCTTTATACTCATTTTATTCCATTTGTCATAAAGAAATAATTGGCTCAGTGAATTCACAAATGCTGTTAGACTTTCCGTGGCTTCATCCTTGCCTGGTGAACCCCTCCCAACCCTCAAAGTCTCAACCTGGCCAGATCTTCATCCGGCCTAGTTTTACTGCCCCATGACACCTGGGTTAGGGTCCTTTGTATGAGTCACAGGACACCCTGCACTTCTCTTCTTATATTTATATCATATTGTAATGGTCCATTTGCTAGTCTCTAACCCCTAATAAATTTTAAGTTTCTTGAGAGCAAGAACTTATTATCTTCTTCACTTCTCCAGTGTATGTATCTGTTGCAAAACCACTGTTATATTTTATAATAGATTTCCATGAATCCATGAATTGAGTACTAGTTAACAACCTGATTCACACCCACTGTACTTGAATATATCCTCAGTACATATCATTCCCTAAGGAACCCACAAGGGCAATGTACTCCACAATTCTCCATCTCATTCTGGCAGCAACAGCATCATTTTTGGGAAAAAAAGGATTATGTATCAAATTTTTAAAAGGTAGCATGTAAAATACTTAATCATCATGGCAAATGTATTCTATTGTACTGTTCTTTTGCTTTAATACAATGAACCTGAAATCTAAGAAGTCTGGAAACCCAGGACACCCCTTTTGCTATCAATTTTATGTAACTAACTATTTCTAAATCCAGGAGATGCAAATGGAAGAAAATATGTCCCTCCAAAAGCAAAAAGCTCCATGAAAACTTTCCTGCTCCTTTTTTTAAAGTTCATATTTACAAGACATAATCAATTCGAGTTTAGGATTTAAGGAGATGTCTGTGTAACATTCTGAAATGAGTGAGATTCAACAAACTGATTTCTATTAAATTTCAAGCTTGGCATGGCTAAGTCAACACTGGCACAGTGCTGGAGTAAAAGCTCCAGGCAGTGTGGCTGCCCATGGCTGACAGCGAGGCCTGGGCAGTGAGTGAAGGATGGCCCGGTCAGGGGCTGCCAGGGCCGCAATGTCAACACAGGTGTGTGGGAAGGGTGCAGGGCTGTCCCATCTCCAGCCACAGAAACACTGGCACTTACACTGTGGAGGCTGAATGCTGAAGACGGAAAATGTCTGTTTTGCAAAATCAATACATCTTATTTCACAGGCTAACATAGCTTCAACTCAAATGGTTCACAGGGCACACAGGAACCACCTCTCACTGAAAAATAAATTTGGAAACAGATTTTTATCTCCCCTGAGTGGCCCTGCTGAGCAAAGTAGTCTGAAGTTATTACCACCTCATTGCTGGCATTTAGCAAGAATTCTTTTTATGGTTATGTGGAATAAATGCCACTAGAGGATTTTCCCTGCCAAAGTCTGTTAAATGGCTTAACAGTGATGTTTTAAGGCACAAGAAATAATGAATAGGCTCTATATTATCAATAAATTCATTAACAGTAATAAAATTTTAGAGGTTTCATTTAGGAGACACTTGTTTTCATTTTTAGGGTTTTTCTTCTTAGTTTGGGTTTTTTCAAATTTATTTTGAGAGGGATTAGTTTAGTTTTCTGATAGATATGTCTGTTATCAAAAGTAGTCTACAATTACTACTCTTCCATATAGAAGGATAAACTTGAGTCAACTATAGGAAAATGGATGTGCCTTGTGACTATAATGTTAAGTGAAATAAATCAGACATACAAATTTAAATATCACATTTTTATATGAGACACCCAAAGTGTCTTTATATAAAATAAAAGCTGGACAATAGGAATTTAGGAGGTAAGTCTTTTGCAAAGAGGAAGGGGACCAAAAGATGGAGGGAAGGAGAGAGAAAAGGGGAAAAAGAGGATGAAAAGTAAATTAAAATGTTATATACATGTAACAACTCCTCACTGAGGATGTAATCATTCTGTACTACACACATGGACCAATAAAAAAGTAGTACCCAATAGTGTACAGTTAGAATAACTAGTGGTTATAAATACAGGACTAAGATCATAATTTAGCTGAATAAACAAACCCTTTCAGTCTTGGGCAGATTACATAAACTCACAAGCTTCAGATTCTCATTGTAGAATGGGTATAATAGTACTTACCTATGAATTATTGTGTAGACTAAATGTCTCAATAAACAAAAAGCACTTAGTAAACCGCTTGGCAATAGTGCAAAACAACTATTGCTGTCATTATGAATTATTAGTATGAGCTTATTTCAATTAGAATTTAACTTCATTTGATATGGTTTCCAAAATGCTCAAATATAATTGATGTGCTATAAAATATGAAGATAGCTTTATACTTTATATTTTACTTTGTCTACTAGAGTATATCTCTCCCCTACTTTATCCTATTTCATCTTCTTTGAACGTTTTTCCTGAGGGAGGTAATGGTCTTCTAGATGTGAAAGAGCACTTGGATTTCATGCCATTCTATTAGTCCTGATTCAAAAAATAAGTGACAGAATCTAAGTCAGCACAATAGCTCATAAAATTTTGCTGAGACAACTGTTACATGCCTAGGTGAAGTTGAAGAAAAACCAAAACAAGTATAGACCATTTAGTGACATCAATAATGATACATACAATGATTACTTCTGGATAAGCTATTTCAAAGAAGCATATTGCCATTTAAGGTAAAATCCACATAAATGAACACTAAACACCATGTTCTTAGACAAATGAATTTGATTCACTAAAATGTTGCCCTAAACTGTTTTTGGAAGCCAATACAGTCTTAAACAACACTAGGAAGAGAGAAAAAGAGAAGGTGAATTGATCATTTATTATTTAATTCATATTTTTCAACAAAGAGTACAGAAGGAAACAAAATTTTGTATACATCAGTTTAAATTTGCCTGGTGCTTTGTTCTTTCTCAAGCACTTTTACATATAATTTCTTAAGTCTTCACAGTCCAGGCAAGAGAGGCAACTGAACACAGTATTGACTAACATATCAAAGAAGACAGAGAGGCATTCTTGGTGTTCCCCACTTCTGTCTAGAACTCCTTGTACTACTCTGTGGCACTAGAGAAGCACTTTTCATAATACAAAGGAGAGGTAGAGACTGAGAAAGCTAAGGACCACAGAAAGGACATGGAGACCCTCTTTTGGTGTAGAGATTTTCCTAGTCCAGGTATTCCTAAGCAAAGTTCTTATGCTAACTCAAGCAACATTATTAGTTTTTGCTTCTTTCTCTTTAGAAATCTTTATTGAGGTGAAAAAAAAGCACGAGAAACTCATAAAAAATAAGATAATATAATTAGATGAAAAATACCAAGGAGGGAACAAGTAGGTATATGATATTAGAAAGCTTACATAATTGATACAAATGAGTGTCCAATTTAGCTCTGAGAGTTGTGGCACCCAAAGCAAAAATGAAAATGTGATCAATTAAGTAATTCTCACTAGCAAAAATGGATAAGGGCACATATTTCTAAAACTATAAGACTTTTTTTTTTTTGCCTGGCATTAATCTGGTAAAGGAAACTTCCCACCTGGTGTGTTTAATTGGAGACCCACAAATAATACAGGAAATGACGTCCTTTCCTAACATCCTGGACAATTAATCTTTTTTGTTGTTGTTGCTTTTTGGGTTTTGTTTTGTTTTTTTGAGACAGGAGACAGGTTCTTACTATGTAGTTGAGACTGACCTGGAACTCACTATGTAGCCCAGGCTGGTCTCGAACTCACAGCGATCCTCCTGCCTCAGCCTCCCCCAAGTGCTAGGATTACAGGTGTGCACCACCACTCTCAGCTTTTGCCAATTAATCTTGATTGTCAAATTGACTGGATTAAGTCACTTCTGGAGAATTGATTGGATTGTGAGGGCCCTTATCAATTGGTTAACTCATTGATGAGTTCACAACTGAATGGGATATCAGGAGTCAGGACCAAGCTGGAAGAAGTGAGACTTGGGGGCATGACTCTGGGGACTACACCTGGTCCCCTATCTTCTCTGCAGCTTTTTACCTACTCTGCTTCCCAGATGCCCTGTGTTGAGCAGCTTCACTCTGCCAAGCCCTCTTGCCATGCCATTCTTGCTTTGGAGCCAGCTAATAATGGACAGAAACTTCAGAAACGGTGAGCTAAATTAATCTTCTTTAATTATGGGTATCAGGTATTTGTCTTAACTACAGCAAAGCCGACCAATACAAAAAATAGCACCAGAAGTGAGGTAGATGTTATGACTATAGCAGTTTGTGTGTTCCAGAGCCTTTGGACAGGCTTGTGGGAGATTTTAGAAAAGTTTGTGGAGAAAGCTGTGAGCAAAAAGCAAAAATTCAGTAAGCAGAACCTGACGGGTGATTCTGGTCAGAAGTCAAAAGATGAGAATGACTACAAGAATGTGTCCAGTAAAGGCTAGGCTCATGATGTTTCAGAGGTTCTGTGTTGGAAAATGGACTAGAGGCCATTCATGTTAAACTCTGGGGGAAAAAAAGCCTACATTTCTTCATGTCCTTAAGACTTTGTGTAAGGCTTCATCTAAACATGGCAGATTAACTGTTCTATCAGAGGAAATTTCAAGGCAGCCTGACATTCAGGCTATGGCATGGATCCTGTTGGTGTTTTTATTCACAGTTAGAGTGGAAGATGGGAGCAAAAAGAAGATAAGAAAGATGTGTGAAGCTCAAATTCTGGTTCCAAATTAGGAAGTGTGGCTCCTAAAGAAATTAACACCATTAAAAAGAAACCGATAATGGGCCGGGGATTTAGCTCAGTGGTTCCGCTACCTACTTCGCAACCTTAAGGTCCTGAGTTCAATCCCCACTACCCCCCCAAAAGAGAGAGAGAGAGAGAGAGGAAAAGAAACTTACACTTTGAACCAGGAAAACCAAAAAGACAGTTTGTGGGGAACCCAGAAATCAGAAAGACCCCTGCCACCATAAGCTTAAGGGTGCAAAAGTGTAAACTTTTCATTTGAAGAGAAAGCACTTAGACTCGGAAAAGAGCCCATTATAGAACTGGTTCCCTAGAATCATGGGATCCATTTCAACATGCTCAGCCTTCCGGGCATCCAGAATCTGTGGTATCCATGGTATAAGAGGGCCTGGCTACTGCTTCAGGTGGCACCAAACCTTGGTACCATCCACATGATGCTGCTTTTCAGGCATGCAAAATGATTTATGGAGCATGGAGGATTCCAACCAGATCTTAAAGGAAGACAGAGACCAGGCAAGAATGTGTGACAGAGTCAGCATCCTTGAGAGGAGCCCCTGGGAGAGCAATGCAAGAAATTGTGAAAGTAAAGCTAAAGGTGAAGTGGAGACCCCAGGAAATTAAGAGATGCCAGGACCAGGGAACATCTGCCAAGGAAAGCTACAGACAGTGGGCACAGTCAGCCCAAGAGAGGCCCATAGGTGTGGGGATACCTAAGTCCTGGTAACTCACATCTTAAAATCATGTGCCCTGGATACCAGACATGAAACTATAGGATTTTTGATCTGCTAGGAGTCAGTCTTGCTTTAGTCTGATTTCTTTCTATTCCCTTATTCTTCCCCATTGGAATTAAAATATTTATCCTTTGCTATTATTTCTGGGTAGCATGTGACTTGTTTTTAATTTTCTTATTTTGTGTTAATTTGGACTGAATGAATCCAGGGCCATTAGACTGAGCTATATCCCCAGATTATTTGTTTTTGCTTTTATATTTATTTTGATACAGGGTTTCGCTAAATTTCCCATGCTAGGTTCACTCTTCCTGCCTCAGTCTCCCAAAGTTCTGGCTTTATTGATTTTTTTGAAATTCACACATAAGAGTTTGCCATGAGTTGCAGGGATTTTAGATTGGTTTGGACTTTCAAGCAATGCTGCAACTTTTTAGACCTTGGGAAATGCATTAGTAATGCTTTTTTCAGTTGTATGTAGGATAGTTACAACATAGCAGGTAGAATTATGACCTTACTTCTTTTGTGTCTATTTGGAAAGAAAGTGTGATTTAAGGAGATATGATTAAGTGCCAAGTTGACAAAGGCTGAACTTGCGCCTGTTAACATTAACTAGATGAAGAGACTCTGGAAGATGTGATTGGATTGTGAGAACAACAACCCCATAATCCAATTAACCTGATAAATAGGTTATCCCATTGACAGGTTCATAGTTGAATGAACTGTGAGGAGATGAGGGCTAGTTACAGGAAGTGTTCTGTGGGTCATGACCTAGGGGACTATGTCTGATCCCTGACCCTTTACCCTCTGAGGCTCTTCTGCTCTCTGCTTCCCAGCTGCCATGAGTTGGTCAGCTTTCTACTGCCATGCCTTTCAGACACCTGTTTCTACCTTGGAGCCAGCAGATCATAGACAGAAAGCTTCTAAAATGTGAGCCAAAATAAACCTTTCCTCCTTCAAGCTGTGTATGTCAGACATTTGGTCTCAACAATAGGAAAGCAGACTGACATTCACATTAACACAACATTATTTTATGTGTTATCAGCTATGGTCAATACTATTATTAAAATTATAAGTATTCCAATGCATTCTTTTATGATTTCACACAGAATGTATTTTGAAATAGAAACTGTTATCTCACTGAGATGAGGAAAAGATCACTCAAATAAGAACTTAGTAGCTTTCCTAAAGTCACATAAATAGTAAATACGCCTGCATGTATTTTTGCTGCAAATCTCCTGTCTCTTTAAGATAGAACTCTATCATATTGGTTCTGGCAGACTGCTTTATGGTCAAGGCCTAGAACTATGGATTTCAAGTGTCACCTGGACGACCCTTGAAAACACACATCCCAGAGTCCCTCCCAGAGCTTCTGAGGCACTGAGGTCCACTCACTGAATTTCTAACAAGGGCCCAGGATTCTGATGCTCCTGGTCAGAGATCATATATTGAAAAGCTCTCAACTAAAATTTTAAATATGCATCACACTTAATAAATAGAGTATTTCTACTGAATGCTTTTTAGGAATCTGAATTTAGATGGCAATGTATATTCAATCACTTTAAAAAAAATAACAGGGGAGAAGTCAGGGATACATAAAACATTATCCCTTCCTAAACCACCTTTGCTAATGAGTCTTCTAAAGTTAACAAAGAAACCAATGCTCACTTGGTTCTCCTTCCCTTCTTTTATTAAAAGGTCACTGTAGTTGTGTCCTATTTTCTTTGTTCAATTTTTTTATTCTATTAAGTTTATTGGTACATTTTAGGTATACATTATGATCACATTCATTATTGGGAATGTGTACTTGTACATGATACATCTTGGTTCTTGTTTTTACCCCATTCCCCTTTCTTCCCTTCCACTCCCCAGCCCTCCCTACTTACGAACTTTGTTTCCATCTTTTACTTCTTTTCTCGTATTTTGTTCCTTCCCTTCTTCCCTTTCCTCCACCCCCTACCTAGTTTCCCTTCCCTTTTGGGCCTTGGGTTTCCACCTAAGGGCTAACACAAAAATAAAGTGAATAATGTGTCTCAGTGGTGTCAGCCTTTTCCTTCTGTAAGTTGACTCTCACGCATACCTCTATCAGATCATTACCACTAATACGTACATTATTTAAGCTAAATTCCAAGTCCCACAGTTAGAGGTCACATGAAAGGAAAATTTTCTTCTGTGTGTTCAGCAACAAGGACCCAAGTGAAGCTGTAGCCTCAGAAGCCTTGGCAGAGACAAGGTACAGAATTGGGAAACTCTTTAATGATTCAGGAGGCAGAACATTCACCATAAAGGGAGAGTGGGAAAAACTGAAAAGAGGGAAAATGGATCAGTCTGGAGAGGAAATGTAGAGCAAAATGAAGATACATGAAAAGGAGAAAAATAACAAGCAAGGTTTGCATTTTAGGAAGCATTTAAGAGAATGGTACCTTCAAAGTAATGCCTTAGAATGGATTTAGTCACTTTCCCTCAGTTGTCATCAGAATAGCCAAACCTGGCTGGCAGCAGGGGAAGAGAACTTGACTGCTAGCATTTGCCAATATCTGTGGTGTAAATCATTCCACCTTGGCCAAACTTTCAAGCTGCTGACAGATGGCTGATCCAGAAGAGACTTCCCAGCTGACCTGAGAGCTTGTGAGGGTTGCTTCTATCCACTGACAACTCCAAATACAACTTAAATGAAAACATAATCAAAAGGGCAAACAGTGGGTTTTGCTTTTGAACACATTTTAGGACAACAGCTCTACATCCTCCTCCACAGTCTCCAGCTAAATTACTGACTCTAAAATCTTTCTGTGTACAACTAAGAGTCATCTCTTCTCTGTAATTGATGGAGAGCATGAGCTTGTCTTCCTTCCGAGGGTTTTTTTTGGGGGGCAGGGGGTACCGGGGAATCGAACTCAGATCCTTGCGCTTGCAAGGCAGGCCACCAAACCACTGAGCTAAATCCCCGGCCCTTCTTCCAAGTTTTTAAATAAAATTTAGGCATTTTTCTCCTTCTTCTGTTGCAGACATATGTTGCTGGCTTCTTTGATTGTTACATATTACGGAGCAGGGTCCTGAAGAGATGTTAGGCTAGGAGGGAAGAGCATGTGATAGGACAGTAAGGATTCAAGTCAGACACAGAGTACCTGGGTAGATAAACAAAGAAGTGGACAAACAAACAGAATTCAGGAGCTGAGGTATGTAAATGCTGGCTCCTTGTGGTTTGGAAGGTGAGAAGAAGCCTCTCTTCTACAGCTGGCTTCAAGGCACCAGAAGCAGAGCCATTCACATAGGAGTTGAAGACTCTATGATCATTTATTATAGTCTTAGAGCAGGTAAATAGTCCAGAAAATACCAATACCTCAAAATTGAGCCCTCGATTCAACTATTGTGAGATACATCTCTGGATACTTTGCACCTATTTTAGCTAATAAATATTGTTTAGAAAAATATTTTTGAGAGAAACTTTCACATATTTCCTTTCTTCAAATACCTGTAATCAATTCACATAGAATTTTCAGAACCTTGAACTAATTACTTCCTTCTGGCTAAAGGAATGGATAGTGAATATGCATGGTATTAATCCCATGACTTATACTTGCTATTACTTTTTACAAAACGGTTCTAGAAAGATCTTGACTCGGAGTTCCAGTGTGGCTTAGAACTGTAATTCCAGCAATATGCAAAGCTGAGATAGGAGGATCGCAAATTTTAACCCAGGTTAAACAATTTAGCAAAATCCAGTCTCAAAAATATGAAATAGTGTCTCTATGTGCCAATAATGGACTCCCTGAACAAGATATCAGGAAAACAATTTCGTTCACAATAGGCTAAAACCAAATAAAATACCCAGACATCAATCCAACCAAGCAAGTTAAAGACATTTGCAGTGAAAATTTCAGAACACTGAAGAAAGATGCTGAAGTAGATACTACAAAAGTGATAGACCTCATATGTTCACTGATTGTCTGAATTGGTATTTTTAAATGGTTATATTACTTAAAGTGATTCCATGCTATTCCCATTAATATACCAATGACATTCTTCACACAACTAGAAATTAAACAATCCTAAAACTCATATGGAAACACAAAGTTGTCCTAAGCAACAAGAGCAAAGCATCAATCACAATGGCCAATCTTAAATTATACTACAAAACTAGAATAACAAAAACAGCATGGTACCACAAAAAAATAGAAATGTACACCAGTGGAACAGAATAGAAAACACAGATATAAACCCATTCTGCTATGGTCATCCAATTCTGGACGAAAGAACAAAAAAATATACATTAGATAAAAGGCAGTCTCTTTGAGAAATGATGATGGGAAAATTGGATATCCACTTATAGAAGCCTGAAAATAGACCCTCATCTCTCACCCCACACAAAAATCAATTCAAAATGGATTGAAGTCCTAAATATAAGACCCAAAATTTTTGAAATGCTAGAAGTAAACAGAGGAATCTCTTGAAAATATAGGCACAAGAAAAGATTTCTTGAATGGGACTCCAACAGTACAGAAGATAATAGCAAGAATCAACAAGAATACAACTACTGCTGTAGTCTAGGTCACTGGCTGAACTCAAGGAAGACATTGCCTCTAAGCCTTTAGCTGGGCTTGTATGGGAAACTGCTGGGATACAGGCCCTTGGCTGGATTCTTTGGACCCCTAGTGTGTGTTTAATATCTTGCACTCCTTTGCATTTGACCTTTTTGGGTAATTCTCATAAAATAATCCTAAAAACACTGTGCCCTGTGTTTAATGTATTTCCTTGCTAAAACCCCGACTACAACATTAGGCATGAAGAAATGTAAATCAAAACTACATTGAGATTCCACTTCACACCAATCAGATTGGCTACCATTGAGAATACAAATAACAGCTGGTGTAGATATGGAGAATGGCACCCCTTTTCATTGCTGGTGGGAATATAAACTAATACCATCACTATGAAAATCAGTGTGGAGAGTGCTCAAAAAACTAAAAATAGAGCTACCATTTATCCAGGAATACCACTCATTGGCACATATCTGAAGGAATTAAAGTCAGCAAATAATAGGGATACCTGCATCTCAGGTTTATTGTAGTATAATATACAATAGCCAAAATAAGGAACTAGCTTAAGTGCCCATCAACCGATGAATGGATTTTAAAATCCATAAAGAAAGAAATGTTGTCATTTGTCATTTGTAGAGAAATGAATGGGCTTAGAAATTGTCATGTTATGCAAAATAAGCCTGACTCAGAAAGACAAATATTGCATGTTCTACTTAATATGAAATCTAAAAAACATGACAAGAAAGTAGAAGGGAGACTATGAGAAACTAGAGAGGCAGGATGGGCCAAATGGTGTGGTGGGGGGCAGTGATTAAAGTACTTTGTCAGTATGTACGACTCTACCAAAATGAAACCTGTGTAAACAGTCAGTCTCTATAACCAAAATGTACTAATAAAAATGTGGAAAAAATAAATATACTAAAGAATATCAAAAATATTTTTCATTGAGTTTATTGGTACTTTTTAAGTATATAGTACAGTTACATTTATCATAGGGATCTTGTACCTTTACATGACAGAACTTAGTTCTCATTTTTTCCTTGTCGCTGCCCTCCCTTCACCCCCTCCCCTTCCCTATTAACAAAGACATTCTTTCCAAATTTTTTCTTTTCTCATATTTTTTTCTTTTCCCTTATTTCCTTCCCACTACCCTTTCCACTTCCCCTACACCTTTAGCCCTTTTCTTTGTATTTCACATTATCAGTTATACGATTTGGATCTTATTTACAGTTTTAGTTTTTCACACCAGAGAAACTATGTGGTATTTACATGTGTGTCCTATTTATTTCACTTAAGAATATGGCCTCAATATACATCCATTTTCCTATGAATAACTCTAGTTTCTCATTCTTTATGGCTGAGTAGTACTCCAATTTTGTAAAAAAAAAAAATCTCCTTTATCCAGCTCCAGCTGATGGGTAATGGGGCTATTTCCAAGTTTTAGCTATTATGAACTGTGCCGCTATAAAATGGGTGCACATACATTAATGTGGTATGATTCTTTTAATTCTTTTGGAAAGACACCCAACAGAGGATAGCTGGGTCAAATGGAACCTCTAGTCCCAGCTCTTTGAGATATCTCCATATTGATGTCCAGAGTGGATGCACCAGTCTGCACTCCCACCAACAATGGAGAAGGGTTCCTTTCTCCCCACAACCCCACCAACATTTGTTATTGGTTGATTTCTTGATAGCAGCCATTCTTTGTGAGGTGAGGTGGAATCTCAGTGTTGTTTTCATCTTCATCTCTTGAATGACCAGTGATGTTGAATGTTTTCATATATTTATTTGCTGCTTTTATTTCTTTGTCTAAGAAATGTCTGTTCATTTCAGATGCGCATTTTTGAATCATCAAAAATAAATTTAAAGAAAAGCTAGGGATATAGCCCAGTGCCAAAGCCATGGGTTCAATCCCTAGTACCAAAGAAAAGATGGGGGGGGGAGGCAGGGAGAGAGAGAGGGAGAGGGAGACGCAGAGGAGGGGGAACTAAAAACGTGCTTCTAACTTGTATTTTAAGCAATCTTTTTACATTTAGATAGATGTTATCCAGTCTAGGACAACACTATAAGAAAATGCTTTTTTTAAAGTATTAACTTCTACATAGTTTAAGTGCTTACAAATAATTGTCAAAGAACCCTGGATTATATTCAAGTATCTCCATTTAAGTTAAAAACTTCCCATCCAGAACTTGAAAACCTGGAAATAACTGCATTCTCTGGACCTCTGAGAGGTTTTTTGTCTCACCAGAAATGAAGGCTGCTGGATGAAAGAGAAGCTGCCTTAGTTCCCAAGTGAGAAATACAGTCTGGAGCCGCAGGCTGCAACCCTCTGCTCTGCGAATGTTAATCATAGTAAGTGTTTATTCCTGACACGTTCCTTTTTCGTTTTCTTTGGGACTGCATGTACAGAAGTCCTGCTCACTTGTGTTCAAAGAAAAACAGCCCAAAAAGAAGGTTAAAAATTAGAAGTTAGAGATGCTCACAATGTATTGGGAAGCTATAACTCCTTACGCTTGCGTGTTTGCTACACTTTAGTTCATTATTCTTTCTGTTTCTTCTCTTGGTTTTCTTTCACGCTCTCAAGGCATAGAGCGGTAGAAGGGGAGCAGAGGGAGCTATCTGAATCTTTTCCAATGTGGATGAGATAGAGGGTCAGTGACAGGCAGAGGAAGCTGGAGCCCTTGGTCCACTCACCCCTCTCCGCAGCCTTAGCTGTCAGGGCTCCCAGGGTAAGGGCACTTTGCAGTCTTCACTTCTGCATTCCTCTGCTACATCTGGCCTGAGGTAAGAAAATCCAGCTTTTCCTTCCTCTCCCATCTTTGGGCATGAAGACCCCTCAGGGAAAGATGCCTGCTTAGCCTCTTCTCCTGTCAGCTTCATCTGTGTCTCTGGTTTGAGGGGTTTTTTGGTGTTTTTTTTCTAATATTTTTTATTTATGGCTTTTCTAACACTTTTTTGTTTACATTATCTACATTCAGGTATACTATAAGGTAGAAATGTAAAATTCTATTGTCTCTTGTGTATCATCTGTCAGAAAGTAAGATCCAACACATACAATAAAAACAGTAGTAATTTAACAAAATAATCTGGAAAATTTAAGCTCTATATACAATAATTATACTCCAGATACATCCAATAATTATAATTTTTATTCTCCTATTATAGATAAAAAATTGATTAATACATTAAGACAATTTAACCAAAGGAACATATTTTTAACTTTATTAATCATTTAAATAGCACTCTTAATGAAAGATAATGTTCACTACAGAAAATAGTTATTTTATCTTAATAGAGCAGAAAGATAACTGAAAACCTGAAAGATATTATTTGTTGCAATTCACAGGGTCCTTGTTTTTGTACTAATCAATAATATCCCAGGTACTTTTTTAAATACGAAGCTCACTACAAAATGTCAAAATATTATGACAAGGCAGAAGAAGCTATAAAATTTCTGGAGCTTACAGTTTGTATGCCATTTAGACCAACTCACAAAAAGCTCACCAATTTTAGAATTTATTTAAAGTGAATTATTTTAATACTACTAACTTTATCTGCAAATAGCAAATGCAAGAAAGAGTGTGTTTAAAAGGAAAGGTTAGGAAAATAACAGAAGTGTTTTTAAAATAAAAATTTTGCTAGTTTACAGTTTACTTTTTAAGCCTTTGAAGTTTAGAATCCTGGACGATATACTCCATGTGTAAAGCTCTCAAATGTTAGGAGCAAAGTTTTAAATGTTGGCTATTTGAAAGGCACTCATTGTTTTTAAAGTTGTGCATCACACACTATTACTGCAACAGTTAGCAGAGCAAAGCTTTACATGGCCAAAGAATGTCATCTTTTTCACTTCCATGTAAAAATCCTCTATTGTCTTAGTAAATCTCAAAAGACTAAAATGATAGAAAATATAGCCTACATCTTTTTCACTTCCATGTAAAAATCCTCCATTTTCTTAGTAAATCTCAAAAGACTAAAATGACAGAAAATATAGCCTACAGTTTCAAGTGCCTTAGTTTTGCACTTGCATTCAGTTTCCTTTAGTTTCCATACTAGTAATGTAAGTAAATATTATACCCCCGCAAAATGGTGGTACAGTGATCTAGCAAACCCCACATTTTTTTAGGAAGTTACAGCTGGTCTTTAGGCCTATTCAGGCCTCAAACCTGGCAGAGAAGTTCTTGATTGGAGTTTGCATTTTTTGTAATTTTACAAAAAAGTCAAAATTAATGTTCTTTTTATTTAGCCAAAGGCAGCCAAAATAACATAATTTTGACTGAATATAAAATTTTTTTGCATCTCTAATTTAAAATCAGTTTTAACTTGAGAAATTAAATGTTGCAGATATTTGTGGACAATGAAAGCCAGATCCAACTGGCAGAACCTCTGTGTTTGCACACGTGAGACAATATATGGACTGATAATATTACATAGCAAAACATCACATCAGTGAATCTATTCTTTTAAAAAATTCTGTAATGGGCTCATTTGTACCCTCAAAAATGAATATGTTAAAGTCCTAACCCCAAATACAACTATATTTGGAGAAAAAGCCTTCAGGAAGGAAATTATAGTTAAATAATATTATTATCTTGGGTCCTTAATCCAATAGGACTGTTGTTGTTATGAAAAAAAAGAAAAGACCATGTGAAGAAACATCAAGCAGGCATCTATCTACAACCAGAAACAAATGGTCTCACAACAAACTAACTCTGACCACACCCTGGTTTCGACCTTCTACCCACCAGAAGTATAAAATAAATTTCTGGTGTTAAGTCACACAGACTGGCATATTTTGATATGGTGGCTGCCAGCTAACTAATACATACTACACATGAAGAACTGGAAGGCTTTAGGGATATTTCTACTAAACATTTATATGTAATCACTTTAAGGGTATTTTCTTTTGCTTGCAAAATTCTAAAACTAGGTGCCAATGTCCTTAACAAACACAAGCAATAGATTAACATGACCTACTAGAAGGATTGAAATAGATATTGAGAATAGACTCAAAGTAGGATAAGGATTTTTACTGGAAGATGTGGGCGTAATGGTTCAGAGGGATGGCTGGGTCAAATGGAACCTCTAGTCCCAGCTCTTTGAGGTATCTCCATATTGATTTCCAGAGGGGATGCACCAGTCTGCACTCCCACCAACAATGTGGGTTCTCCCCACAACCCTGCCAACATTTGTTATTAGTTGATTTCTTGATGGCAACTATTCTTTGTGGGGTGAGGTAGAATCTCAGTGTTGTTTTCATCTGCCTCTCTCGAACGACCAGTGATGTGGAACATTTTTTCATATATTTACTTGCTACTTTTACTTCTTTGTCTGAGAAATGTCTGTTCATTTCGGATTCCCATTTTTTAATCAGGTCTTTATATTTGGGGGGGGTTGATATTTTTGAGTTCTTTATATATTCTAGATAATAGTCCTTTGTCTGAGGAGCAGCTAGTTTTTCCCACACTGTAGGTTGTCTTTTAGTTCTGTTGATAGTTTCTTTTGCAGTGCAGAAGTTTTTTAATAAAATGAGATCCCAGTTGTTGATTCTTTCTGCTAGCTCCTGCGCTACTAAAGATTTGTTCATAAAATCTTTTCCTATGCCAGTGTCTTCAAGAGTTCTGCCTAACTTATCTTCCAGCACATTTAGTGACTCTTTTTTAATATTTAGATCTTTAATCCACGTGGATTTTAGTTTAGTGCATGGTGAAAGATAAGGGTCCAATTTTTATCTTTGGCAGGTTGAAATCCAGTTTTTCTAACACCATTTATTAAAGAGGCTACCTTGCCTCCAGTGAGGATGGTTGGCTCCTTTGTGAAAGATGAGGTAGCTGAGTATATCTGGAATTGTTTTTGTATCTTCCAATCTATTCCACTGATCCTCAGGTCTGTTTCTTTGCCAGTACCATGCTGTTTTTATGACAGTGGCATTTTAGTATAGTTTCAAATTGGGAATTGTTATACCCTCTGCCATGTCTCTGTTGTCTAGGATGGCTTTTGCTATTCTAGGTCTCTTCTGGTTCCAAATGAATTTTTGGATTATTTTTTCTAGTTCTGTGAAATATGCTGTTGGAAATTAAATCGGCATTGCACTGAATCTGTATAACAGTTTTGGTAGTATGGCCATTTTCACTATGTTGATTCTTCCTACCCAGGAGCAGGGGATAGCTTTCCATTTTCTTATATCCTCTTTGATTTCTTTTTTCAGAGTGCTATAGTTTTCAGTATAGAGGTCTTTTACTTCTTTCATTAGATTGATTCCTAGATACTTCATTTTTTGGATGCTCTAATGAAAGGAACTGTTTCCTTAATTTCTTTCTCAGTGAATCTGTTATTTGTGTACAAGAAGGCTATTGATTTTTGAGTGTTGACCAGATACTTTGCTAAAAGTGTCAATTAAGTCTAGAAGTCTTTTGGTGGAATTTTCTTGGTCTTCAATGTAGAGTATCATATCATCAGCAAATAATGACAATTTAACTTCTTCCTTTCCAATCTTTATTGCTTTAATTTCTTTTTCTTGTCTACTTGCTGTGGCTAATGTTTCCAGAACTATATCGAAGAGGAGTGGTGATAGTGGGCATCCTTGTCTTGTTCCTGATTTTAACGTGAAGGTTTTCAGTTTTTGGCCATTTAATATGATGTTGGCTGTTGGTTTTTCATAGATAGCCTTTATCAAGTTATATAGACCATCTATTACAATTTTTTGCAGGGTTTTTATCATGAATGGGTGTTGGATTTTGTCAAATGCTTTTTCTGCATCTATTGAGAGGATCATATGGTTTTTTGTCCTTGACTTTGTTAATATAGTGTATTACATTTATTGACTTACATATGTTGAACCATCCTTGCCTCCCTGGGATAAATCTGACTTGGTCAGGATGTATGATCTTCTTCATGATCCTCTGTATTCTGTTTGCTAGTATCTTATTGAGAATGTTTGCATCTATATTCATTAGGGAGATTGGCCTGTAGTTTCTTTTCTAGTTGGGTTGTTCCCTAGTTTGGGAATCAAAGTAATACTTGTTTCCAGGAATGAATTTGGAAGTATTGCTTCCATTTTGATTTCACTGAAAAGTTTAACAAGTAGTGATAGTAGTTCTCTAAATGTCTTGTAAAATTCAGCAGTGAATCCATCAGGAGTTGGGCTTTTCTTTGTTGGTAAACCTTTATTTACATTTTCAATTTCACTGATTATGATTGGGGTGAAACTCTCCATTTTTTAAACCCAGGCTTCCTAATCCCCCATATAGGGCTAGAATGTGGATGAGTCCCTTGCTACACAGAAGACATAACAATTTCCATCCTACTGAGTTGAGAATAAAATCTGTTTTGTCTCTCTTCTTAGTTTCAAACACTGGGCTATTTCTCTCCTTTAGAACTTCAAACAGGAGCTTTACAAAAATTAATAAAATATGGCCGGGGGTTTGGCTCAATGTTTCTGATGTCTGCCTCACAACCACAAGGGCCCGAGTTTGATTCCCAAAACAAAACAAAAAAAGAAATAAAAAAATACAAAGTCTATTACCACCTTCCGCAAGATTGAAGTACAGAGGAATACAGGGAAAGAACCAGCAAATACGGTTTTAACAAATTAACTTACCACATATTTATTTATTTATAATACATAAGTACTAATAGTGGTCGAGACACACAAAGAATATATTAAAAGAAATAATATTTCCTGCAATTCTGCAAATTGATCCAAGCCAAAAGGATCTGACAACGAAACATCTGTCACTCCATTTTATTTTGCGTACATGTGAAAAGGCCAAAGAATGTTTCCAAATGCCATCAACATGGCAGCCTCTTTGACTCTCTGCTCCAAACTAGGAAAATTACCATAAACAGTTTTTCAAAATGTCCCAGTAATGATTTCAGGTTTCAGCAATGCTATTAGGACACAGGCTAATAATAAAATTACTCAATTCCCCCATGTGATTTATTGCTAGTGGTAAGGAAAACACTGCTGCAAATTGTCAAAGTATTGTGACCCTTGCATTTCAGTGTCATGTTTAACTGAATAATTTATTTCTATTCTGCTTACTTCAAAGTTATATTTGAAGTCGCTGTATTTTGGTATAATACAAACTACTTGTGTATTTTAATACTTCCATTTTTATATGTTCTCATATCCTCACAAAATAAGAACATTACCACTATCCATTTGCAGATGAAAACATCTGCAAGTTTTACTTTATAAAGCATTTAGAATGATTGATTGCCTTTCCTCTCTTGTTATCCAGAACCTTATACTCCCTTTGATTTTTCTTAACAAACCTTCAATCTCTGCTAGTTAGTTTTTGCTCAATACCCAAATTTTTGCATGTTGGAGTGTGGTTATACTCATTTCCTGAAAGTTGTCTCTGTATTACACATCACATGGTTTTAAATACCACTATACTTGCATAGCTCCTACTATATTTTGCATAACTTACAAAGTATTATCTTCAACCCATCTTCATTTGGATTTCTACATAACATCTTTGTCTGTTTTCCATTGGTACCACAAAATACCTGAGGCTAAATAATTTATAAGTTTTGGTAGAAAATCCAATCTCAGGCAGTCACATTTATTTAGCCTCTAGTGAGGCTCTCATAGCAGATAGCATGATGGTGGGAATGTGTGTAGTAGAGATCACATGGTAAGGCAAGGCAGAAAGCAGGAAGCAGTGAAACTCACTCTTTTATAAGAACTCACTCCCGTGGGAACAGGGCTCCTACAAGAACTGTTCCCTTCCAATGCACACAATGACCAAATTACTTTTCATTAATCCACTTCTTAAAATGTCTACTATTTCCAGTAGTATCCTTACCATGAGGACCAAACTTCAAACACATGAATCTTTGGGGGATACACTCAAACCATATTGAAACCATAGGAGCACCTCCAACTTGACGTGTCTGAAATTCAAATTCCTAATTTCAACCCTTCATATACCCTCCTCACACAGTCCTCTTCATCTAACTGAACTGCTATTCCATTTCTTCCAGAAACTCAGTGTTACAGCTTGTGTCTAGATGTCTCCCAAAATCCTCATGTGGTCACAGGTAGGGCTTTGTCAGAGGTGGCTGCATGTGGTGTGTGATTACTAAATTAGTCCACTAATTGATCTGGAATATTTGTGAGTGTGAACAATAAAAAGACCCCTCCTGGATATGAGTACTACCTGCCCTAAGGGCATGCAGCCTAGATACAAGGAAAAGAAAGAGGGCTTGCTTCTTGTGCCTGCTCCTTCACAGCCTTGCTGCCTTCCTGGCTTCTGTCTCCACGAACTGCTTCATCTTTGTGATGCCCCTGCCTTGGAACCAACCTGCCTTGAAGCCAGCTGACTATAAACTGAAACCTCCACAAACTGTGAGCTAATGAAACCCTTTCTCCTTTGAGTGTCAAATATTTTGTCTCAGGGAGGAGAAAAGTAACTAAGACACTTGGTC
The DNA here is from genome assembly GCF_012274545.1 of Fukomys damarensis. Lineage (NCBI taxonomy): Eukaryota > Metazoa > Chordata > Mammalia > Rodentia > Bathyergidae > Fukomys > Fukomys damarensis. The sequence continues at coordinate 19,284,400 of NW_022900944.1, forward strand.
AAATTCCTGAAATCATCCTTAAGTCTTTTGCTCACATACTAGGGTTCATTTTGTTTTACCTTCAAAATATACTTAGAAACTAATCATCACCTCCACTGCCATTGTCCTGGTTGATATTGTCCTTTGCTTGGCTTATTAAATTAATTACTATCCCTGCTTTTATTCTATGCCCACTACAAATCATAGCCATAATATTCAGAGGGAGAGAGACAGAGAGGGAGAAAACACACAGAGAGAGTGAGAGATTGATTTCCAAGTAAAGCCCTCCATTATTTCATATATTAAATAATAGAAGCTGAATTATGGCCTACCATGAGTCTGCCTCATTTCCTTTATTTTTCTGAAATTATCTGTCTTTAAATCACTCCACTACAGAGGAGTGACTCAGGTCTTTCCTTGCTATGTCCCAAGAACACAATCTTTACTACTGCCTCAGGGCATTTTTTTCTTCCTTCTTCCTCTACATTAAAGAATTTTACCTTACTCATCTCACAGCCTGCTACTTCCTTTCTCCAGCTTTTTGTTCAAATGCCATTCCTTATATAAGACCTTTCCAGGTCACCCTACCCTCAACAATAATCTTTCTGGAAATATTATCTTAAAAACTAAAAAGCATTTCAAAGAGATGCTTGGTACCTTGGGTTACATACTACAAAATTAAAACAGGTCATTCATCAAATCCCTTTCCTTTCTTTTGCTACTCTCTAAGAATTATCATTGAGTTTGCGGGTCCACTCTTGAAAACAATTTTAATGAACCTATCCCTTCTAAATCTTTATGAGTATTTATTCATTCTTGTTCTTCAGGTGTTGCTTTTGCATAGTGTTGTATCCTTGCTTTTAAGCACAAGGAACAGAATATGATAGTGTGGGAGAGTACAAAGGAAGTTCACTAAAGTTCCTATATAATTTTAGCAAGTATCTGCTTCATTTATACCTATATATTCATTAGGGAAATATTTTTTTACATGTATATCTTGGTTTTTCTTTCTTACATTTCAAGCTTCCTCAAATGCCTGAACATTTAGAAATGAAACAATAAAAATCTATTTTCTTATATGGAGATTGGTACAAGCAGGATTCTCTGGTAGTAATCTGGACCTTATGCTTGTAGACTCCTATTTCCAGAATTAAATTCTTTGCTCTGGGCATCAACTCCAATACCATAGGGTATTGATCAAGGCATATATTCACTTATTTCTATGAAGAAGGACACTCTTGTATTTTGTCTAAATGAGGTGATGTTCCCCGGTGGACAACCTATCCACAATGTGAAGCACACAATATTGTGACCTTGTTTTTAATATTTCCAAATCTAATTACCTGCATTTTAAACTCACTTTTTTACTCCTGCTCTTCATAAGATCTGGCATTGCTGAGTCTGAAGCCTTTTCATAATTCAGTAGTTAGATCAACTTCCCACATCCCAGGTCCTGGTCCCTTCTATCATGCTTCTACCATCTTGCTGTGAACTGCTTTGTATGAGTCCTAAAATTGTTGAAAATTGTTAACCATTAAGGACCACTTCCTGTTCTTTTCATTGTGGCATGCTTATATTTTTAATCCCTTTCACTGAGAATCTAATACGGCAAAGGATATAATCATACATGATCAATGTGGCATCCTGAGCCATAATTGAAGTTACAGTGTATAAAAAAAGTTCATGTTTAAATAATTTGGGAATCTTATTAAAATTTCAAAAGGTGTAGGGAAAGTGGGAAGGGTAGGGGAAAGGTAAAAAGGGGAAAATATGAGAAAATTAAAAAATAGAAATAAAGTGTTTGTAAATGGGGAGGTTAAGTGGGGGTGAAAGGAGGACAGGGACAAGGGGAAAAAATGGAACCAAGACTTGTCATGTAAAGGTACAAGATCCCAATGATGAATGTAACTGTACCGTATACCTAAAATGTACCAATAAACTCAATGAGAGAAAAAAATAAAATTTCAATTATTGAGCCATACCACTGACCAAACAAATTAAGATTTACTCACAGAACAGGACACGTAGACACTAAAAATTGAAAAGAAAAGTAAGAAGGCATCTCTTATTTTGAGTGCTCATTTAAATGTCTGAATACTGAGAGAAAATTCTGTCACCTATTAAAAATTAGAATATTTGTGATACACAAAGTTCAGTGAACACAAGCATGATACGTTCTAATAGTTTTTATGATTTTTAAGCCTTCCCTTAAATATAAATTAAGAAGAAAAAAGATTAAGATCCCACTGTCCAGTCTGTATCCCTGTGTAATAATAGGTGAGTATGGGTTACCTCAATCACATGAAACTGCTAAGATTGCAGTTTCTGTAAGATTTAGTCAGGGTTTAATTGACTCTCCAAGTCAGGCATGTTAATAACTTGTGCCAATTTTTGTTTCTACTTTGCTTCTAATCTCTCTGGGAACACCAGGGGCTGCTTTAATGTAAACATTCAAAGTACCATATGTATCATCATGACCATCTGTTTTTACTCCCATTCCTCATGGTGTCTCTGACTTCAACTAATAGTGCAAACATCATTTGGAAATTAATCATCAACAGAGTAGTGTGAATTGTTTTAAGTTAAATTAAGATCTCTGAAGATGACTAATGGAAAACACCAATGGGGACAGATGTTTTCATTTGGGGAAATGTGTTATATCCCTTCAAACAAATCCTATAATCTAACCCCACAATTTCTACTGCTTAACAAGTAATCAAGTAAAATATAATAATTTACAATGCTTTTCAAACTTATTGTTATACCACATAATTCTCTTCCGACTTGATTTGACAGTCCCTTTAATGTTAACAATATTAACAATAATTGCTTTAGTCCTAAAGGCATTAAATTTCTATCATATAAAATAAAAACCATCCATTAAATATATTTTACAATAGTCTTTACTTGAATAGTAGCATGTTAGCATAATTTAGATAGTTCCATATAGGATACCCATGGTCTTTACAAACCTGAAACACCAATGAATTCTCAGAAGAATTTCTAAAAGTAATTTTATCCTCATTCCCAAAAATAGGTAGCCAGAAAAATCTAATTTGGATATCAGACACTTTATTCTGTGAGTAGGCATCAAGAGGTCCAAGTAGGGAGTAAAATGAAAAGTTCAGACCCACTGACCTCAGTGGGATGATGTAATTGATTGAAAGGTACACACATAACCAGGAAAAGGCTACGAATATCTTTAATGCAAGTAAAAGATCCAGGTCACAACTTAGCTAAAGGCGCCAAAGATTTTGCAGCAGAACTCCCGAGGAAGGGCTAGGCTTCTGTGTCTCAAGGTCTTATTAAGTATCCACTACCATAACAATGTCCTTTTGAGTGAAGATCTACCAATGGCTGCTGGAAATTATCTCTGTAGTTCTAGTGGATCTGAAGTTTCCATCTTCATCACTTATTCTAACTGGAGTTAATGTGCCCCCCTGCTTCTAGACAGAAATTGGCAAGAAACAATCTCAGTACATGCCTGAGTGCTTACTATAGGACCTAGTAAAAGTCAGTTTCCAGGAAAAGTTTTTACAGTGACAAACACAGGATTTAGACCAGATCAAATTTAGTCATTTGGGAGTCCTTATCAGACCAAGATAGTCAACTGTAAGCTAGGCTTTATATTGTCAATTGCATAGTATAGAGTAATAGGTAAAGATGAAAAGACCAAAAATATGTAAATAATTTATCATTAAAATTTTCCTTAGGAAGAAAAGGGCTAAAGGTGTAGGGGAAGTGGGAAGGGTAGGGGAAAGGAAATAAGGGAAAAGAAAAAATATGAGAAAATGAAAAAATGGAAGTAAAGATTTTGTAAATAAAGAAGGGAGCAGGGGGTGAAGGGAGGGAAGGGGTATGGGGAAAAAATGAGAACCAAGATCTGTAATGTAAAGGTACAATATCTCAATGATTCATGTAACCGTACTGTATACCTAAAATGTACTAATACACTCAATGAGAAAAAAAATTTCTTTAGTTATATAAAACATAGTCAAAAGAGGAAAGGAAATGCATCTATTATGTTGTCAAAAGATTAAAAGCAAGTGCTGGGGATTTAGCTCAGTGGTTCAGGGGCCTGCTTTGCAAGAGCAAGGACCCAAGTTCAATCCCTGGTACGAAAAAAAAAAAAAATTAAAAACAGACTGGGCACCATTGCACTGAGGGCCAGGCCCCCAGTCCTTGGCCAGGCTGGTATCTGGATGCACATTACAGAGGTGACTGGGGCCACAGAGACAATGGTTATGAGCTGCAGAAGTTAAAGCATAAGTGAACAGCGGAGAGAGGACCTGTCTGAGACTACTTGAGGAAAATTGAAACCCATTGAGAAAGTGAAGAAAATCTCAGAAATGAAGGCACTCTGGACGACTATGGTTGGTAAGTTGGTGGGGTCAGCACTTTCCATCAGAACCCAGATGCACTTCAGGGGAAGGGCAGCTGTAACTAGTAGTAGAACCTTGCAGAGCTCAATTCTTTGGGATGTCAGTGAGCTCAACTTGGGCCTTGCAGCCAAAAATCACCCTGAATCTGAGTGAACTACAGCTCACTTGTAGAGGTTAATCAATTTAGATCTTTGTACTGCTGCCCACATTGTCTATTTTGACATCACAGACATACCCTGAAGGAGGCCCTTTTTCTTTTTTTCTCTTCTTTTACCATTTTTCTCTCTCTCCCTTTTTGTTCTTCACTTCCCACCCTTCTTGTTCTTCATTTCTTTCCCTTTTTGTTCTTGTTTCAGTCCTATTTTGGATTTTTTTCTCTCTTCTCTCAATTGTCATTTTTATACAAAGGTGAGTACAGCTTCTAGCTACCCTATTGCTATTAGTTTGTTCTGTTCTTGTATTTGCTCCTTCACTCTGTCTTTTCCTCTTGTATTCAACAGTTTCCCAGACTTTATGTGATCTTCCTCTGTCATCTGTCCACACTTCTAGACTTTCCCTCTCCTTCTATTTCTCTATCCCTCCATCCCCAAATTCTTCTATAACCTCATTCTGAAGAGTAAATTTGCTATACTGAAGGGTTTATGTAGTACAAACATATTTTGGGATGGTCCTCTATTTTGATCTATTTCATATGGTTAAAGGTGACAGATTAATAGCTACCAAAAATTGTCATTAGCTAAGCTGTGTTTGAGGCTATTGTTGGTGCTGACTGTTTTACTTGGGCTAAGGTATTGTGATTGATCTAATCAGTTGTCCTTTCTGGTATACTGAGAGACTGCCTAAGAGTCATTAGAGACTCAAAACCTAAAGAACAGCTATACCTGGAGACACCTTTAGAAGCAATCATCCCATAAAGGTTCTAAATACAAGGAATAAAGATGCTCACAATAAGCAATATTGAAGTATCAACCCAGGAATTAAACAAAAGCAGTACCAACAACAAAAACAGAAATAAGAAGGCACATAAACAAGGCACAACCCCAGAATTCCAGCTCACCGAAGGTAAATTCTAAGGGCACTGAGGTGAACAAAATCATGAGCAGCTACCTCGACACCCTGAACTGACAGCAGGGAAGTAACAAAACAGATGAATGAGGCTCTAGAAAAACAGAAAACATAAATAATTTCCCAGATAACTACAGAGATGGTGAGAAGAAGGAAAGATGATTAGAGTCTCTAGAACAGAAAAAGATTTTTAAAAATAAATACATGGGCTCGGGATCATGTTAGAAGCTATGAATGCCCAGCATAGGAAAGAAATGTAAACCAAGAATGTCCAACATAGAAAAGAAATGGAATCCATGAAACAGATATTCAAGAGATTAAAAACTTTATTGAAAGTATTCACAGTAGAATGAGTCACTCTGAAGACAGCATATCAGACATAGAAGACAAACTGTATTTAGTGACTACGAAAAGAGAGATTTCTTGAAAATAGTAAGGGACCATGAGAAACTGATCCAGCAGCTGACAGAAGACACAAAGAAGAATAACATAAGACTGATAGAAGTCCACAAAAAAAAAAAACAGGAGAAAGTACAAATGACATAAAATAATTCACAAAAGTAATGGCAGAAAACTTCCCAGAGGAAAATAATTTGGCATTCACATAAGTGAGGCATGTAGGTCTCCACCTAGCCAGGATCAAAAAACTCTACCACTAGGCATATAAAATTCAAGATTCCAGAAACCCAACAAAAGAACAAAATCCTACAAGAAGTTGGAGAAAAGAAACAAATTACATACAAAGGAAAGCCTGTCAGAATCACAGCAGACTTCTCAACACAAACCCTCAAGGCAAGAAGAGCCTGGAGTAAAGTATTTTAAGCCCTAAAAGAAAAAATAAAAAAACTCCAACTCAGATTAATGTACCTTGCAGAACTATCTTTCAAAATTGATGGAGAAATAAGATACTTTCATGACAAAAAAAAAACCTGAAGAATTTCATAAATATGAAACCAGTACTCCAAACAATTCTAAAAAATATCTTTGAAAAAAACAATGAGGGTCACAACTCCATGAGGCCCAACAGAGTGAAGTCATCAGACAAGGCAAAAAATTAAATGAAAAGGGAGGAAAACGTAAAGTAAAAGAGCCAAAACCAGGAAAATATCATGACAAGTATGAATAAATACGTATCATCTATAATCACTGATGTTACTGGCCTCAATTTACTAATAAAAAAAAAAGACTGGCAGAATAGATAAGAAGCAAAATCTAATGTTATGCTGTATACAAGAAAAATACCCAATTCAAAAAAAATTTCATAGACTGAAAGTAAAAGGAAGGAAAACAGTTTTCCATGAGACAGTAGCCTGGAAAAAAGCAGGGGTAGCTATCTTACTTGCAGACAAAGTAGATTTCAAACCAAAACTAATTAAAACAGACAAAGGACACTATATCCATATAAAGGAAACAATGCAAGAGAAAGAGGTAACAATCATAAATACATATGAACCAAATACTAGTGCACCCAACTATATGAAACAAGTATTAATGGACATGAAAAACCAAATAAGCACTAATACAAATGTCACAAATAGACAGAACATCTAGACAGAAAATCAACAACAAAACATTAGAACTGAACCAAACTTTTGAACAAATGGATTTAATATATTTCTACATAAGTATTCCATCCCACAAAATTAGAATACACATTATTTTCAGCTGCATATAGGTCAGTCTCCAAAATAGACTACATGTTGACTCATACAACATGTTTAAGTAAATGCAAAGGAATTGAAGTTATCCCCTGTATATTATCAGGCCATAGTGCAATTAAACTGGAGATCAGTAGCCTAAGAAACAGCAAGAATTTCACAAACACATGGAAAGTAAATAACACCCTGCTGAACAACAATTGGGTCACAGAGAAAATTAAAGAAGAAATTAGACAGTTTCTACAATTAAGTGATAATGCCAATACAACATACAGGAATCTATGGGACACAATGAAACCAGTTCTACAAGAGAAATTTATAGCAGTGAATGCCAATATGAGGACAACAGAATGAACTCAAGTAAACAACCTAATGCTGTACCTCAAACTCCTAGAAAAAGAAGAGCAACACAAGCTAAAAGCTTGTGTGAGAGAGGAAATTATAAAGATCAGAGCAGAAATCAATGTAATGAAGATTAAAAGAACCATGAAAAAAATCAATGAATCAAAGAGCTGGTTCTTTGAAAGAATAAATAAAATTGACAAAATTTTAGCCAGCCTTATCAAGCAAAGGAAAGAAAAAGCTCAAATCCATGCAATAAGGAACAAAAAAGGCGAAATCACAACAGATCCAGCAGAAAGCCAGAGGAGGGCCGGGGATTTAACTCAGTGGTTCTGCCACGTGCCTTGCAAGTGCAAGGTCCCAAGTTCAATACCCGGTAAGAAAGAAAGAAAAGAAAGAGAAAGAAAGAAAGAAAGAAAGAAAGAAAGAAAGAAAGAAAGAAAGAAAGAAAGAAAGAAAGAAAGAAAGAAAGAAAGAAAGAAAGAAAGAAAGAGAGAGAGAGGGGGGGAGGGAGGGAGGAAGGAAGGAAGGAAGGAAGGAAGGAAGGAAGGAAGGAAGGAAGGAAGGAAGGAGAGAGAAAGCAAGCAAGCAAGCAACCTACTTTGAGAACTTGAATTCCAACAAAATGGAAAACACAGAATAGACAGATTCCCAAATACATATAAAATGACAAAGTTGAATGAAGATGTAAAATTTTTAAACACCCTAATTTCAATCAGTGAAACTGAAAATGTAATTAAAAATGTGCCAACACAGAAAAGCCCAGGTCCTGAGGTATTCGCTGCTAAATTCTACAGAAAATTTAGGGAAGAGCTAATCCCTCTCTTTAATAAAATTGAAAAGGAAGCAATACTCCCAAATTCATTCTGGGAAGCAAGTATTACTTTGATTCCAAAAGCAGAGAAAGACCCAACCAAAAATGAGAACCATAGGCCAATCTCCCTAATGAACATAGATGCAAAAATGCTCAATAAGATACTGGCAAACAGAATGCAAAATATCATCAAGAAGATCATACACCCTGAACAAATGAGATTCACCACAGTGATGCAGGGATGGATCAACATACACAAATCAATAAATGTAACACACTAGATTAACAGAGAGAAGGACACAAAATATATGATAAAATAAATAGATGCAGAAAAAGCATAAAACAAAATCCAACACCCATTCATGATTTTAAAAAAACCTACAGAAAATTGGAATAGACAGTCTCTATCTATTTTAACCTGATAAAAGTCATCTTTGAAAAACAAACAGCCAACATCATAGTAAATGGTCAAAAACTAAAACTCTTCATGCTAAAATCAAGACAAGGATGTGCGTTATAACCATTCCCATTCAATATAGTTCTGGAAACATTTGCCATGGCAATCGGACAAGAGAAAGAAATAAAAGGAATAGATAATAGGAAATGAAGAAGTTAAACCATCATTATTTGCTGATGACATGACACACTACATAGTAGAAACAAAATACTCTGCTAAAAGACTTCTAGATTTAATTGACAGATTCAGCAAAGTACCTGGATACAAGTCCAACTCTTCAAAATCAATAGCCTTCTTGTATACTAATAAGAGATTCACTGAGAGAGAAATTGGGGAAACAATTCCTTTCACAATAATATCCAAAAAAAATGAAATATCTAGGAATCAACCAAACAAGAGAGGGAGGGAAATAGGGAAAAAATAAGAACCAAAATAGATTATATATAGGTGTAAATTTTGAATGATGAATGTCATTATGTTGTCTACCTAAAATGTACCAGAAAAATTTAAAAATTTATTCTAATCATGAAAGTCATAAGTAATGTTTACTATGATTTTCTTTTTGTCTGTGAGATTAAAAGATCTTAATTACTATACAACCTTTAAATAATTTGAGGATGTAGCTCAGTGGCTGAGTTTTGCCTAATAATGAATGTCATCATCATATTGTATACCTAAAATGTACCAATAAAGTCAATTTTATAAATAAATAAATACATAAAAGATACACAAAAAGAAAAAAATTAAAAGCAAACTTTGAATCAGGCATTTAAAAACTTCATCTGTATTCAATGAGAGTATTTTCAGTTGATAATACTATATTTTAACCAGATAGAACACATTCATTTATCAGTACTGAGGAATATAAAAATCACCCCTACACTGAATATAAGTACAATTAAAAGCTTTTAGGTGATCTACTACACTCAATGGCACTGTTCACCCACATTATAAGCTAAATAGTGTCCTTAAAAATTCATTTATTCTAATACCATACTCTGAACTGACTGTACTTGGAAACCAAGCCTTTAACGAATTAAATTAAGATTAAATAAGGGCAGGTGTTGATGCAGTCTTTTTTAAATTAATTTTATTGGTAGATTTAAGATATACAATAATGACACTCATCATTGGAAATATGAACCTTTACATAATCCCTCTTAGTTCTTATTTTTTCACCATTCCCATGCCCTCCCTTCACCCCCTCCACCTGTCCCTATCTGCAAAGACTTTGTTTCTATTTTTTATCTTTTTCTCATATTAATCCCATTCCCTTCTTTCCTTTCCCCTACTCCTCACACTTCCCCTTCTCCTTGCACCTTTTCTTGCTACTTCATATTATCTATTATACCTTTTAGTCCTTATTTACACTTTCAATTTCTCACACCAGGAAATTATTTGGTATTTAAATATATGTGTCCTACTTATTTCACTTGAGAATAGCCTCAATGTGCACCCATTTTGCTATGAGTGTCTCTAGTTTCTCATTCTTTATGACTGAGTAGAAATCCATTCTATAAAAAAATAAAATTAAAAACTCCACCAAAAAACTTCTAGACTTAATTGACAGATTCAGTAGAGTATCTGGATACAAGGTGAATACCCAAAAATCAATAGCCTTTCTATACACAAATAACAGACAGACAGAAAGAGAAATAAGGGAAAAAATTCCTTTTACAATAGCATCCAAAAAAATGAAGTATCTAGGAATCAATCTAACAAAAGAAACAAAAGATCTCTACACTGAAAACTACAGCACTCTGAAAAAAGAAATCGAAGAGGATATAAAAAAATGGAAAGATATCCCCTGCTCCTGGGTAGGAAGAATCAACATAGTGAAAATGGCCATACTACCGAAACTGCTATATACATTCAATGCAATGCCAATTGAAATTCCAACACTATATTTCACAGAACTAGAAAAAAGAATCCAAAAATTCATTTGGAACCACAAGAGACCTAGAATAGCAAAAGCCATTATAGGCAACAGTCACATGGCACCAGGTGTAACAATTCCCAATTTGAAACTATACTACAAAGCCACTGTGATAAAATCAGCATGGTACTGGCAAAGAAATAGGCCTGAGGATCAATGGAACAGACTGGAAGACACAAAAACAAATGCAGATGTACTCAGCTACCTCATCTTCGACAAAGGAGCTCACCATCCTCAGTGGAGGAAAGATAGCCTCTTTAATAAATGGTGTTGGAAAAACTGGATATCAACCTGTCACAGATTAAAATTAGACCCTTATCTTTCGCCATGCACTAAATTAAAATCCAAATGGATTAAAGATCTAAATATTAAAACAGAAACATTAAACTTGCTGGAAAGTAAGTTAGGCAGAACTCTGGAAGACATTGGTATAGGAAAAGACTTTATGAACAAATCCTCAGTAGCACGGGAACTAGCAGAAAGAATCAACAACTGGGATCTCATCTTACTAAAAAGCTTCTGTACTTCAAAAGAAACCATTAGCAGAACTAAGAGACAATCTACAATGTGGGAAAAAATTTTTACCAGCTGTACCTCAGACAAAGGACTATTATCAAGGATATATAAAGAACTCAAAACAATCAGTCCCCCCAAATATAAAGACCCGATCCAAAAATGGGCATCCGAAATGAACAGACATTTCTCATACAAAGAAGTGAAAGCAGCAAGAAAATATATGAAAAAATGTTCCACATCACTGGTCATTCGAGAGATGCAGATGAAAACAACACTGAGATTCCACCTCACCCCACAAAGAATGGCTGCTATCAAGAAATCACACAATAACAAATGTTGGCGGGGTTGTGGGGAGAAAGGAACCCTCCTCCATTGTTGGTGGGAGTGCAGACTAGTGCAACCACTATGGAAATCAATATGGAGATACCTCAAAGAGCTTGGACTGGAGGTTCCATTTGACCCAGCCATCCCTCTGTTGGGTATCTTTCCAAGAGAACTAAAAGAATCATATCACAGAGAAGTATGTGCACCCATGTTTATAGCGGCACAGTTTGTAATAGCTAAATCTTGGAAACAACCTATTTGCCCATCCGTTGGAAACTGGATAAAGAAGTTGTGGTTTTTCTATAAAATGGAATATTACTCAGCCATAAAGAGCGAGAGAATAGATTCATTCATAGGAAAATGGATACATATTGAAGATATACTCCTAAGTGAAATAAATAAGTCCCACATGTGTAAATACCAAATAGTTTCCCTGGTGTGAATATTCTGCAACAATGCATAAGATTCTAATAAGATTACTGACATTTAGAAATGGGAGGAAAGGAGCTAAAGGTGTAGGGAAGGTGTGATACGTAGGGGAAGAACAAAAAGGGAAAAGAAAAAAATGTGAGAGAATGAAAAGATGAAAATAAAGTGTTTGTAGATGGGGAGGGGAGGAGGGGGTGAAGGGAGGGCAGAGGTAAGGGGAAAAAAATGAGAATCAAGACTTGCCATGTAAAGGTACATGATCCCAACAATGAATGTAACTGTACTGTATCCCTAAATGTACCAATAAACTCAATAAAAAAAAAAAAATAAAATTAAAATTAAAAATGTTTTCTTTATCCAGTATCTCACTGAGGGACAACAGGGCTGCTTCCAAGTTTTAGCTATCACAAATTGTGCTGCTATGAACATGGGTGCACATGTATCATTGTGGAATGGTTCTTTTAATTCTTTGGGGAAGATACCCAGCAGAGGAATAGATGGATTAAATCAGACCTCTAGTCCTAGTTCTTTGAGGCATCTCCATACTGATTTCCACAGTGGTTGCACCAGTCTACACTCCCACAAGCAGCGCAGTAGGGTTCCTCTTTTCCCACAGCCTCAACAGCATGTCATAATAGCAGCCATTCTTTCTGGGGTGAGGTGGAATCTCAGTGTTGTTTTCATTTGCATCTCTCAAATGACCAGTGATGTTGAACACTTTTTTATGTTTATTTGCTATTTGTACTTCTTTGTCTGAGAAATGTCTGCCCATTTCAGATGCCCAGATTTGGATTGGGTCTTTAAATTTGGGAGGTCTGAAATTTTTTATTTCTTTATATAGTCTCATAGACATTTGTTTGAGGAAAGGCTGGTGGAAAGTTTTTCCCATGTTGTGGGTTGTCTCTTCATACTGTTTGTCATTTCTCTTGCTGTGCAGAAGCTTTTTATTAAGAAGATATCCCACCAGCAGTGCAGGGAGCTCGCTGCCCCCTCACCTCCAGCACCTGGGCCTTCATATGAGCAGACCAGTGAGGGCTGCCCAGCCATGCAGGGAGCACATTGCTCCCCCAACTCCAGCACCTGGGCCTTCATCTGAGCAGGCCAGTGAGGACCATGTGGGTGCCTCTGCAACATTCCCCATTCCCACCCCCTGGTCTCAGGCCTCCTGGTTGTGCCTGTACCTGGATCCACACTGCCGAAGCACAGATGGTCACAAAGGCCATTGGACTGAGCTCCAGAAGATAGAAGAGAAGTGAACAATTGCAATAAAGGCACACCAGACCTCCTCAATTGGTAAGTTGAAGGGATCACCACCTTCCATCAGAACTTGAACTATCTTCAGGGAAAGGGCAGCTGGAACCTGCCATAGAAATTTGCAGAGTTCAACCCTGCAGGAGGTCAGGGAGCTCAACATGGGCCTTGCAGACAGAATTCTGCCTGAATCTCAGGCATCTGCCATTGGCTAGCTGAGATTAATCTACTTGGTTCTTCTGCACATTGCTGCCCACACTGTCTATTGTGACACCAGAAATATACCCTGAAAGAGGCTCTTCATTTTCTTTTCTTTTCCTCTTAGTTTTAATTTTTAACTTTTATTTTTAAAATTGTATTTTCCCCACTCTTCAAATTCTTCCTTTTTTCTTTCTTCTTTTCCCCACTCAGTCCCTTGTACCCCCACATTATTCTTCATCTCACTTTTCATTATTGTTCCTACCCTAATTCAGATATCTTCTTTTTCTTTTCTTCTCTTTGTCCTTCACTTGATTGTCATTAGTTTCAAAGGAAAGTGAGTACAATTTATAGCTTCCCTAGGATTATTAAGCTGTTCTATTCTTGTCTTTGTTCTTGCACTCTGTCTTTCCCTCTTGTCTTCAATAGTTTCATAGAGTTTGCGTGATAGTCATGTGTCCGCTGGCTTCAAATGAAACCTTCTCCTATTCTTTTACCTATCTACTCCTCTCCTGCCAACTCCTTCTAAGTCCTCATCCTGAAGGGAAAAGTTGCTAAATTGAAAAATATATTCACTATAAACATATTTAGGGATTCTCCTCAATTTTGATTTAATTCACATTGTTAAAGGTGACAGATTAATAACTACCACTAATGGTTAGTTTCTAAGCTGTGCATGATGCTACTGTGTTGCTGATTGTATCAGTTCGGCTAAAGCATTGTGATTGATTTAATCAGTTGTCCTTCTAGATATTATGAAAATGAGAGTGTCTCTGAGTCATTAGAGACTCAAAACCTAAAGAGCAGCTATATCACGAAGACCAAAGTACTAACCCAAGAATTAAACTAAGGACAGCTCAACAATAAAAATAAAAATGAGAAAACACTTAAGCAAGGTAGGAATACAGACATCAAGTTCACCAACAGCAAATTCTAGGGGAAATGAGGTGGAAAAGTCTGACAAACAACCACCAGGACAAGCTGATCTCATAGCAAAGGAAGCAACAAAACAATCAGGCTCTAGAAAAATTCAAAGCAGAAATAATTTTCCAGGTAACCACAGAAATGGTGAGAAGAATGAAAGAACACAGAGAAAAAACATAGACAAAAAATAGACTGAAGCCATGAGTGCCCAGCATAGGAAAGAAATGGAAACAATGAATGTTCATTATAGGAAAGAAATAGAATCCATGAAACAGATTCAAACAGATATCCAAGAAATAAAAAGCTCTACTGAAAGCATTTTCAGCAGAATAAACAATTGTGAAGATAGAACGCCAGATATAGAAGACAAGGATTGCAGTTAGTGACCATGAAAAAAAAAGACCTCCTAAAAACAATAAGGGATCATGAGAAATCGATTCAACAACTCCTAGATGATGCAAAGAAGAATAACAAAAGACTGATAGGAATTCATGAAGTAGCAGGAGAAAGTACAAATAATTTTAAAAAAATCTTTGCAGAATTAATGACAGAAAACTCCGCAGAGGAGAAGAATTTAGCATATAGATAAGTGAGGCATATAGGACTCCAATTAGCCATGACCAAAAATATCTACACCTGGACATATAACAGTCAAGATCCTGGAAACCCAACAGAAGAACAAAATACTGCAAGCAGTTAGAGAAAAGAAATAAATCACATACAAAGGCAAGCCCATTAGAATCACAGCAGAATTTTTTTTTTTGAGACAGGGTCTCACTATGTAGTTGAAGTTGACCTGGAACTCACTATTGTAGCCCAGGCTGGTCTTGAACTCACAACAATCCTCCTGCCTCAGCCTCGTGAGTGCTGGGAAGACAGGTGAGTGCCACCACAAAAGAGTTTTCAACATAAACCCTCAGGTCAAGGAGAGCCTGGGGTGAAGTATTTAAAGCCCTATGAGAAAACAACCTTCAACCTAGACTGATGTAACCAGCAAAGCTCTCTTTTAAAATGGATGGGGAACCACACCTGCTCCCAACCCAGCTGCCATCGCTCAAGTGCTGGGAGGTAGCCTGGGCCCCGATCCACAGTGGGAAGGAGAGCCACGCCTGCTCCCGACCCAACCACCATCACTCAAGCGCCAGGAGGTACCCTGGGCCCCGAGCCATCACGGGAAGGAAAGCCATGCCTGCTCCCGACCCAGCCGCCATCACTCAAGCGCCGGAAGGTAGCCTGGGCCCCGATCCACCACGGGAAGGAGAGCCACGCCTGCTCCCGACCCAGCCGCCATCACTCAAGCGCCAGGAAGGGAGCCATGCGGGTGCACCTGAACCCACATAGGTCTCCCCACGCACTCTCAGACCTTCTGACTTTGCCAGTCTTTGGACCCACTCTGCAGAGGCAGAGGTGGTCATCAAGGGTATTTTTCTGAGCTTCCAACTTTGAACATCTTTAAAAAAAAGGGTGTGGGAAACCTGTAATAGAACATTGCAAAGTTCAACCATTCAGAAGGTTGGGGAACTCAATCTGGGCTTTGCAGCCCGAGGGCAGTCAGTGTCATGAGGTTCAGCCATCAGCTAACTGAGATCAGGGGTCTTGCGTCCTCGCTCTGTCTGAGCCATTAAATGGTAAATACACTATATTGAAATTTTGTTCACTGCAGACATGTTCTGGACTTCTTCTTGATTTCAATTTAATTCAAATGATTTAAGGGTGATAGACTAGCGACTATCACAGGTGGTCAGGGTCAAAGTTGTGCTTCATTTTAATGTGTTGCTGATTGTATCAGTTGGGGTAAAGCATTGCTGTTGATTTGATGAGCTGTTTTCTCTGATGTTATGAAGATGAGCATGTCTGTGGGTCATTAGAGACACAGAAGCTAGGGCGCAACTATGTCAGGGAGATTTGGGTGATAATCCAGAGATTAAACAAAGGACAGTCCGACAACAAAAATAAAAATGAGAAAAAACTTAAGCAAGACACAAGGAAAGACTTCCAGTTTACCAATGGCAAACAGTAGGACAAATGAGGATGAAAAGCCCAATAGTGAACCACCAGGACATCCTGAACTCAAAGCACAGGAAGTAACAAAACAGATCAATCAGGCTCTAGAAAAATTCAAAACAGAAATAATTTCCCAGATAACCATAGAGATAGTGAGCAAAATGGAAGTCGTGATTTGAGACTCTAGAGCAGAAACTGACAAAAATATAGATGAGCTCAGGACCATGATAGAAGCCATGAAGGCCCAGCATAAGAAAGAAATGGAAAAAATAAACACCCAACATAGGAAAGAAATGGAATCCATAAAACAGATTCAAACAGATATCCAGGAGATTAAACACTCTATTGAAAGTGTACACAACAGAATAAAAGAATGCGAAGATAGACTCTCAGATATAGAAGATAAGATTGCAGTCAGTGACCATGAAAAGAGAGATCTCTTAAAAACAGTAAGGGATCATGAGAAATCGATCCAACAACTCCTAGATGATGCAAAGAAGAATAACATAAGACTGATAGGAATCCATGAAGTAGCAGGAGAAAATACAAATGACTTTAAAAAGCTGTTCACAGAAATAATGACAGAAAACTTCCCAAACAGAGGGGAAGAATTTGACATTCAGATTACTGAGGCATATAGGACCCCAACTAGCTACAATCAAAAAAAATCTACACCTAGACATATAATATTCAAGATCCCAGAAGAACAAAATACTACAAGCAGTAAGAGAAAAGAAATAAATCACATATAAAGGAAAGCCCATCAGAATCAAAGCAGACTTTTCAACACAAATCCTTGGGGCAAGGAGAGCCTGATATGAGATATTTCAAGTACTAAAAGAGAACAACCTCCAACCTAGACTGATGTATCCTGCAAAACTGTCTTTCAAAATGGATGGAGAAATAAGACACTTCCAAGACAAAGACCACCTGAGAAACTACGTGAATACCAAACCAGCACTACAAGTAATTCTAAACAAGATCCTAGAAAAAGACAATGAAGGCAACAACACCATGAGGCCCAACAGAGCAAATCAAATAGGCAAGGCAAGGAATTAAAAGGAGAAGGTGAAAAAGTAAAGTCAACAAAAGGCCAATAACATGTCAATAATAAGTCAGTACATATCAGTTATAACCAGCAATGTCAATGGCCTCAACTCACCAATCAAGAGAAATAGACTGGCAAAATGGAATAAGAAGCAAAATCCAACAATATGTTGTATACAAGAAACACACTTAGTGTAAAAAGAATCCCACAGACTGAAAGTGAAAAGATAGAAAACAATTCTCCATGTGACAGAAGCTTAGAAAAAAACAGAGGTAGCAATCTTATTTGCAGACAAAGTAAATTTCAAACCAAAAGTGATTTTAATATTATTGATGTAGGATGGTATTGTATCATACCTCTATGAATGTAAAATATCTTGTACCTGCTCTATGATACATAGTAGGGACCGTGCTTTATCAGAGCTACATTTAATGATATTACTCTAGAATGTTCTCTTTCCATATGATGATTAAGATGCTAATAAAAAGAAAATGGTCCCAGGTGCCACAACAGCAACAGAACTTTGCTGTTTTCTGGATATTATTCTTTTCTTTGTTTTTTTGTTTTGTTTTGTTTTGTTTTGTTTTTAATGGAATGTGCTGAATGTCTATAATTTTGTTCAGATGACTGCAGAACCTGGAAAAGCTGTTGCTGCTATCAATGCATAACATACTATTATTAGTCTTTTTATAT
>NW_022900944.1:19302434-19374646 GCF_012274545.1 Fukomys damarensis
TTGGGAAACTTTAACGGTGCTGCCAACTTTGGAAAAAGTCATCCCAATTTACTGTGTTGAGTTGGCATTGTACAGAAATGTAAAGCCATATTGGTCTAGAAATGTTAATTTATTTTTATTTTTATTTTTTCCCCATGTGTACAGGGGTAACACATTGTACTAAATATGTAAGGTCATATCTACGTGGGTTTGATTACAGAAACTAATAAAGTAGTCTCTAAATAATGAAAAAAAAAAGAATAAGATAAGACTATAAGAGCAAGAAGCAATTTAAATATGTTTGGGGGCCATTTTCATCTCCAGAATTAAGGATTATTTTAATGTCACATCATTGCCTTTTCTCTTTTACTTTCCTTTTTAGTTTTATTTTAGGATTCCCTATTTTTAATGTTCATACAGAGATTTCTTTAACTGAAATACCGAATAGTTTCTCTGGTGTGAAAAACTACAATAGTACACAGGATCCTAATGAGATAATTGATAATGTGAAATAGGAAGTAAAGGGCTAAAGGTGTAGGGAAAGTGGGAAGGGTGGGGGAAAGGTAATAAGGGAAAGGAAAAAAATATGAGAAACTGAAAAAATGGAAATAAAGTGTTTGTAAATGGGAAGGGGAGGAGGGGGGTGAAGGGAGGGCAGGGACAAGGGGAAAAAATGAGAATCAAGACCTATTATGTAAAGGTACAGAATCCCAATGATGAATGAAACTGTATTGTATACCTAAATTGTACCAATAAACTCAATTAAAAAAATAAAAATAAAAATAAAATGGATGGTGAAATAAGACAATTCCATGACAAAGAACACCTGAGAAACTTCATGAATATCAAACCAGCACACCAAACAATTCTAAACAATATCCTAGAAAAAGACAATTAAAGGTCACAATACCATGAGGCCAGAGCAAATCAATTAGGCAAGGCAAGAAACTAAAGGGAAAGGGGGGAAAAATTAAAAAGAGCCAACAACAAGATAATAACATAATGATAAGTCAATACATATCAGTTATAACCATCAATTATAAAGGCCACAATTAACCAATCAATAGAAATAGGCTGATGAATGGATTAAGAAGCAAAATCCAACAATATGTGTATACAAGAAGCACACCTATTCGTAGACTGAAAGTAAAAGGATAGAAAACAGTTCTCCATGTGTCAGAAGCCCAGAAAAAAGTAGGGGTAGCTACCTTACTCATAGACAAAGTAAATTTCAAATGAAAACTGATTAAGAGAGATAAAGAAAGCCACTACATCCTTATAAAGGGAACAATCCAAGAGGAAGAGATGACAATCATAAATATATATGCAACAAATATTAATGTTCCTAACTATACAAAACAAATATTAAGGGACATGAAAAACCAAATAAGTACTAATATAATTGTAGTGGGGGACCACAACACCCCACTTTTACAAATAGACAGATCATCTAGACAAAAAAT
This sequence comes from Fukomys damarensis, assembly GCF_012274545.1. NCBI lineage: Eukaryota > Metazoa > Chordata > Mammalia > Rodentia > Bathyergidae > Fukomys > Fukomys damarensis. The sequence goes on from NW_022900944.1 coordinate 19,303,877, forward strand.
CGACAATGAAATACTAGAACTGAACCAAGCTTTTGATCAAATGGAATTAATAAGTGTCTACAGAGTGTTCCACCTCAGAAAATCAGAATATACATTATTTTCACCTGCACATGGGTCATTCTCCAAAATAGACCACATGCTAGGTCATAGATTATGTTAAATAAATGCAAAGAAATCAAAGTTATCCCATGTACATTATCAGACCATAGTACAATTAAGCTGGAGATCAATAGCATAAGAAACCATAAGAACTTCAAAAACACATAGAAATTGAACAACATTCTCCTGAACAATCAATGGGTCACAGAGGAAATTAAAGAAGAAATTAGTCAGGTTTTACAAAAAAATGATAATGGCAATGCAACATACAGGAATCTATGGGACACAATGAAAGCAGTTATACATGGAAAATTCATAGCGCTGAATGCCCACACTAAGAACACAGAGAGAGCTCAAATAAACCTAATGCTTAACCTTAAACTCCTAGGAAAAGAAGAGCAAGACAAACCCAAAGCTCGTACAAGGGAGGAAATTATAAATATCAGAGAAGAAATCAATGCAATAGAGACCAAGAGAACTATACAAAAACTAAATGAAGAGTTGGATATTCAAAAGAATAAATAAAATCGATAAACCCTTAGCCAACTTTGTTAAAGGAAAGAAAAGGCTCAGATCCATGCAATTAGGAACAAAAAAGGTGTCTTAATAGATCCAGCAAAAATCCAGAGGATCATCAATACCTACTTCAAGAACCTATACTCTAATAAAATGGAAAACACAGAAGAATTAGACATATTTCTACATATTTATAAATTACAAAAGTTGAACAAAGATTTAAAAATTCTAAACACCCCTATTATATTCAGTGAAATTGAAAACATAAGTAAAAATTTACCAAAAAAGAAAATCCCAGGTCCTGAAGGATTCACTGCTGAATTCAACAGGACATTTAGAGAAGAATTACTACCACTACTCTTTAAACTTTTCAACGACATTGAAAGGGAAGCAATGCTTCCACATTCATTCCTAAAAGACAGTGTTGCTTTGATTCCAAAAGCAGAGGAAGACCCAACCAAAAATGAGAACTATAGGCCAATCTCCCTAATGAACACAGATGCAAACATCCTCAATAAGATACTGGCAAACAGAATACAGAGGATCATCAAGAAGATCATACACCCTGACCAGGTCTGATTTATTCCAGGGATGCAAGGATAGTTCACCATACATAAATCAATAAATGTAATATATAATATTAACAGAGTCAAGGACAGAAAACCATATGATCATCTCAATAGATGCAGAAAAAGCATTTGACAAAATTCAACACTAATTCATTATTAAAAAAAAACCTGAATAAAATTGGAATAAATGGCCTTTATCTCAACTTGATAAACACTATCTATGAAAACCCAACAGCCAACATCATATTAAATGGCCAAAAACTGAAAACTTTCACATTAATATCAGGAACAAGACAAGGATGCCCACTATCACCACTTCTCTTCGATATAGTTCTGGAAACAGTAGCCACAACAATTAGACAAGAGAAATAAATTAAAGCAATAAAGATAGGAAGGGAAGAGGTTAAACTGTCATTATTTGCTGATGATATGACACTCTACAAGAAGACCCAAAAAATTCTGCTAAAATATTTCTAGACTTAATTGACATTTTCTGCAAAGTAGAACAACACTTAAAAATCAATAGCCTTCTTGTACACAAATAACACACTCAGTGGGAGAAAAATTTGGGAAACAATTCCTTTCACAACAGCGTCCAAAAAAATGAAGTATCTTAAGAGTCAATCTAAAGAAGGAAGCAAAAGACTTCTACACTGAAAATTACAGCACTTTGAAAAAAGAGACACAAGAGGATATGAGAAAATGGAAAGATATTCCCTGCTCCTGGGTAGGAAGAATCAACATAGTGAAAATGGCCATACTTCCAAAACTGTTATACAGATTCAATGCAATTCCCATTGAAATTTCAAAACTACATTTCACAGAACTAGAGAAAACAATCCAAAACTTCATTTGGAACAAGAAGAAACCTAGAATAGCAAAAGCAATTCCATGAAAAAGAAAAGTGACAAGTCATATCACAATCCCCAACTTGAAACTATACTACAAAGCCAGTGTGATAAAAACCAGCATGGTACTGGCAAAGAAAAAAAAACAAAGGATCAGTGGAATAGATTGGATGACACAGAAACAACTCCAGATTTACTCAGCTACCTCATCTTTGACAAAAGAGCCAGACATCCTCAGTGGAGGAAAGATAGCCTCTTCAATAAACTGTTTTGGAAAGACTGGATTTCAACTTCCCAAAGATTAAAACTAGACCCTTATAATTCACCATGCACTAAACTAAAATTCAAATGGATTTAAGATCTAAATATTTAATCAGAAACACTAAACTTGCTGGATGATACATTAGGTAGAATTCTCAAAGACACTGGCATAGGAAAAGACCTTATGAACAAATAAATCCTCAGTAGCACAGGAACTAGCACAAAGATTCAACAACTAGAATCTCATCTTATTAAAAGCCTTCTGCACTGCAAAAGAAACCATCAACAGAACTAAGAGACAACCTACAATGTGGGAAAAACTTTTTACCAGCTGCTCCTCCTTTATGTATCTAGAATACGTAAAGAACTCAAAACAATCAGCCCCCCCAAATATAAACACCCAATTCAAAAATGGGCATCTGAAATGAACAGACACTTTTCAGACAAAGAAGTAAAAGCAGCAAGTAAATATATGAAAAAATGTTCCACATCACTGGTCATTCAGAGATGCAGATGAAAACAACACTGAGATTCCACCTTACCCCACAAAGAATGGCTGCTATCAAGAAATCACACAACAACAAATGTTGGTGTGGTTGTGGGGAGAAAGGAACCCTTCTCCACTGTTGGTGGGAGTGCAGACTGGCAAATCAATATGGAGAAACCTCAAAGAGCTGGGACTAGAGGTTCCATTTGACCCACCATCCCTCTGCTGGGTATATTTTCAAAACAATTAAAAGAATCATACCACAGTGATCTATGCACACCAATGTTTATAGCAGTACAGCTAGTAATAGCTAAAACTTGGAAATAGCCCATTTGCACATCAGTTGGAAACTGGATAAAGAGGATGTGGTTTTTCTATAAAATGGAATGCTACTCAGCCATAAAGAATGAGAAATTAGATTCATTCATAGGAAAATGGATACATATTGAGGATATACACCTAAGTGAAATAAATAAGTCACACATGTGTAAATACCGACTAGTTTCTCTGGGGTGAATAAACTGTAATAGTACATAAGATCCTAATGAGATAACTGACATTGTGAAATGGGAAGAAAAGGGCTAAAGGTGTAAGGAAAGTGGGAAGGGTAGGGGAAAGGTAATAAGGGAAAAGAAAAAAATGTGAGAAAATGAAAAGATGGAAATAAAGTGTTTGTACATGGGGAGGGGGGAGGGGCTGAAGGGAGGGCAGGGACAAGGGGAAAAAATGAGAACCAAGACCTGTCATGTTAAGGTACAAGATCCCAATAATGAATGTAACTGTACTGTATACCTAAAATGTATCAATAAACTCAATTTTAAAAAATCAATGAATAACAAATGTTGGTAGGGTTGTGGGGAAAAAGGAGCCCTTCTCCACTGTTGGTGGGAGTCCAGACTTGAGCAATCATTGTGGAAATCAAAATGGAGATACACTACTCAAACAACTATGACTAGAGGTTCCATTTGACCCAGCTATCCCACTGCTGGGTATCTTTCCAAAAGAATTAAAAGCACCCATGTTTATAGTGGCACAGTTTCTAATAGCTAAAACTTGGAAACAGCCCAATTGCCCATCAACTGGAGACTGAATAAAGAAGATGTGGTTTTTCTATAAAAATTGAGTACTACTCAGCCATAAGGAATAAGAAAATAGAGTCATTCATCAGAAAATGGATGCATATTGAGGCCATATTCTTAAGTGAAATAAGTAAGACATACATGTGTAAATACCAAATAGTTTCTATAGTGTGAAAAACTAAAAGTGTAAATAAGATCCAAATTGTGTAACTGATAATGTGAAATAGGAAGACAAGGGCTAAAGGTGTAGAGGAAGTGGGATGAGTAGTGGAAAGGAAATAAGGGAAAAGAAAAAATATGAGAAAATGAAAAATGGAAACAAAGTCTTTGTAAATACGGGAGGGTGGAGTGGGTGAAGGGAGGGCAGGGGTATGGGGAAAAATGAGAAACAAAATTTGTCATGTAGCGGTATAAGATCCCAATGGGGAATGTAACTCTACTTTATACCTAAGATGTACCAATAAACTCAATGAAAGGACAGAAAGAAACAGAAGATTCTATTTATATGCTAGTGAGATTTTAATATTGTTTGTTACACATCAATAGCTGCCTGATGCAAGACCCAAAATAGTGACACTTTTGATTGCAATAAATGTTTGCTTCTCCTTTATGCCACATTCTAGAGGTTGACAATACAAGGTTAGTTGGACAATACAGGGTTAGTTGGACAATACAGGGTTAGTTTCCCAAGACCAAAGCTCTTATTAATTCACTACTTGACTCTTCTTCCTGTTCCTCATTGAAATTGTCTTTATTGCTCATTCTACGATAGTTTAATATTCTTACTTATGTTCCAAGGAAGAACAGTATGAAGTAAAAGTAGTAGAAAGACACTGTGGAAAACATCCTAGCTTCTTCACTCACTAAACTTTCACACATGCCATTAGCCAGATAAAAGTCACAGGTCCATGTCTAACTTTACTTTAAGTAAATAAACTTGTAGCTTTATTTTTGGTAGACCTGTGTATAGCTAAATATCTGGAGCTATATCACTGGAAAAGAAAAAAAAGAACGGAAATTTGAGTACAACTAACATTCTTTGCTACAGGTCTACCACATAGCACTCAAATGCACATACACAACCTACTGGAGAACATATCCATCATTTGCAAAAGGAAGAAACTCCTAAAGTCCCATCAATTACTGCACCCAGCTAAAAATCCCTCATCTCTGGTGATATCAAGTTCCTTGCACTAAGGATTGATACAATTTGGCAAGTTGTAAACTAAAATATACATTTATCTGTTCCTAACTTCAAAGCTTGTGAAGAATTAGATATGGCAGGCTGTACCCCTCTTCAGCAAACGGAGATCATAAAACACAGAACAGTCACTGAGCAACAGCAATAATCATGTCCTACTAGGAAGAAATTACAGTATGACCTGACCCAACCATGCAGTGAGTTCCTTGTTAGGCCTATCTGGAAAGCCCTGATGTTGCTTTGAAGAAATGTCCATTTTCTTGGAGAGCCCCTGGTTTTACCCATTGCAAGGTGCTTTTTCTCTCTTGTTCTCCCTTGCCAAAATGAAGTAGGCATTATGGAGATTACTCTTCTTGGATATGAAAATGTTTTTGTAGCTGTTTTTTGCTAGTCTTGGTTTGGCAGCTCAGGGATTTACTTAGAGGCTGAACAATTATAGTTTTTGTATGCCATGTAGTTGTTCTTTATCCATACAATTCCCTCAGAAACTTAGTAAGCTTCCAGGCAATTTGTTTTGGATCAGTTCCATATGTAAGTAACTGCAGCCAAAGATCTAATCTAGATGTAGTTTTTAAGCCTAAAGATGCTTGTCTTTTCCTTATTACTCTGTGTGCTTTACTTAACCCCTCTTTGGAAAGAATGCATCCAGGCTATCTGAACCATTTTGTTTGGGTGGGAAAGAAATACCCTTAATTCGATTTTGCCTCTGGTCTGGCTCCCAAATCTGGCAGAGAAATGAGCTTATCTCCTGCTGAGGCAGTGGCTTTGAAGCCACCAACTGTAATTACTTTGGTTTGGAGTACAGAAGGAATTGACTTTTTCAACTCTAAAAGGTCTTAAATTATAGGAGTCTCAGTAAAATTATTTTGCTAAAGAACTGTATTCCTTTCCACCTCTGTTTGCATACTAGCTAACTCAAGTCTGAGTTTATCTTTGTAACAGAATTTTGCTGGGAGAGCAAGAACCATTCAAGTTTCCACCTCTCTTAGCTGATTCACCTAATGTGCTGGTCTCAGATTAGCATTGCCAGCCTTTTAACATTTCAAGCTATAATTATTCTAGTTCTTTGCTTTGGCATCCTTAAGAATAAATAAGCTTTGTAGACCCAATAGTGTGTCTCTTCCTCCTGCTTGCCAAATGCTAATCATACTGGGTTGTATTTTTTCTTGTACCCCACTTCTGGCACAAAATTCTGTCTTAGGATATAGGTTTGGGACATGTAACAGAGATTCAAACAGAAGAAATAGAGAAAATAGAAATGTAGTCTTTTGTCATTCAAAATATACCTTCGTAAAAGTCTCCTTTATGAGATTGTCTCTTTGTTTTTGAGAGCACACAAAGTAATTTCATGCTCTATTAGGAATATGGTTAAAGAAATTAAAAATTATCTTTCACTAAAAATAAATATTGATGAAAATATTCTAGGATAGATGGCAAGCTAAGCACACTTGTAAAAGTTCTTCAAACTTCAGATTCCTAGCAGTAAGTATAAAAGTATTGCAAAACTAGGGTATAAGCTATATAAGAACTAGACACTTTGTGCCAAAAGTTACAAAAGCTTTCTCTTATAAATCATCTGGATAAAATAAGTAAAAGGGAAACTACTGTCTCTCACAGTTTTATCATCATAAAACTTCCATTTTTGTTTTCTTTTAGATATTCCAATTTTATTTTAAGTGAGATTCAGACATTCATTCATTCATTCAAAAAATATTTAAAATATCAAAAATATCTGTTCTGTTCTTTTATGAACGGGTGTTGTTCTAGGCTTTAGCATTCAGAAAGTGTTCCTATCCTTATAGAGTTTACAATGTGCTGATGTGGAAAACAAGCTATACTGTGACTGTAGCACACTATCATTTAAAGGAGAATCATTATGAACCATGCTGGCATACCACAGCTTGGTCTCCCACTACAGGAACAATCCAGTCTCAAAACAGAGTAATTTTCAGAGCCATAAATCACTATCATTTGATGATTAAAAGCTATGGGAAGCACAGTAAGGTTAATGGGCAGGATTCTCAAAGGTAGGAGGCATTTCCTCAGTGTCCCAGGGAGCCAATAGCTCAGGGAATGTAACTTTTGTAAGTAACTAAGTAGCCGTCCATCCAAATAGACAGCTAGGAACAAAAAATTGGCCCTAATTTAGTGGTTTCCAAAGGCCTGTTAAGAAAAAATGGAAAGGGAAAGAAGGAAAAAGGGATGAAGAGGCAGGAGTAGAGTAAAAAGGAGAAACAGGAAGTAGAAGAAAAGCAGGCAGAAAATGGAGAGAGAGAGAGAGAGAGAGAGTGAAGAAAATGGAGAGAGAGAGAGAGAGAGAGAGAGAGAGAGAGATAAGAAAATGGATGGGGAGGCCTGCAAGGATGTAGCTCTTTTGCTACTGGAAGCATTCAAGGTAGTGAGCTAAACAAATGAATATTCTTGCCCATACATCTCAAATTATCACAGGATGAGAATCTAGCAATAACTAAAAAGTAAGTAAAATATATAAAGTGCTATAGTCTAGATCTAAATCCCCAAAGTTCTCCTCTATGGAGAGGGCACTTTGGAAGATAATTATATTACCATGTTGGGGTGCTATACTCACCAGTGGATTGAACCACTGATGAGACACCTTGAATATATCTCACTCTGGTTCTTCTTTCTCTCTCTCTGCTCCCTGACCACCATAGGTTCAGTAGCTTTCTTCTGTCAGGCCCATCCACCATGCTGCTTCCGCCTTGGAGCCAAACAGCTATGGATGGAACCTGATGAAACCATGAGCCAAAATAAGCCTCTTCTCTCTAAGTTGTGTGTCAGGTTATTTTGTCCCAGTGATGGAAAAGTGATTAATACATATAGTATGTTAAATAAGGAAAGATTTAGCCCAGAATGCAGAGGAAGAGGAAAGTGAAGGAGGATTAATTTTTATACAGATTATTCAGGGAAGGTCCAACTGAGGAGAATTTGGGAAAAAACCTGAGGAGTATGCCAAAAAGTTATCTGAGAGAAAATATTTCCAAGCAAAAGGCTTTGAGGCTGGACAATACCTGGACTATTATAGCAACAGCAGAGGCTAAAATGGCTGGAATCAGGGAAGCAAGGGTTAAAGAGGTCAAAAGGCAACAGAATAGAGAAAAACAAAAGTGATTATCTCCTAAATGTTTATCTCTGATAGCCATTTGCTTAATCAAAAAGGCTTCAGGAAAAAGCTGATTTCAAAGTGACTCTCAGGACTTTCAGGGTACTGGATAGTAAAAAAGATACATAGAGTAAACAATTCAATAAGAAGTCTGGAGATCAGAGGAAGGTCATTAGGTGCAGATTACAAAGTAGGAAGTTGTTAGAGCAGAAAGTATATATAAATTCATGCTAATAAATATATCATCATACATCATTGTGGTCTAAATCATCAAGGACATCCTGAAGAAGTTCAAGGACTGAGCCACAGAACAATTTGACATTAACAAAGGAAGATAATGGAAGGAATCAGAAAAGGACAATTTGAAAAAATAGCTAGAGAAGAAAACCTTGGAAAACCACAAGGCTAAGTGAAAAACATTGTTGCAAATAAGAGAAGAAAATGAGCTCTGGAAATGAAAGATGGCAGAATGGGTGTAACCTATATCCCCAAAAGTGAGGAAGAGTTCTGGGAACCAAGAGATAAGTGAAAGAAAATAAGAAGTGCATGGAAATTTGAAAAACTGCTGCAGAGAAGGGTAGGGAGCAATTCATAACTTTAACCCTGGTTCTACAAATAGCGGCAGGGAAAGAAACACTGTGTGTGTAAGAAAAGCTATCAATACAAGCAACCTGCAATATTACTAGCCAAGCAGCAGTCCTACCTGCAGGCCAAAGACATGATCCATACAAGCTTTCACTCCAGCTCAGCGACTTGGTATGAAAGTCATTCCACCCATAAAACATGTTGACACTGGAAAAGAAAGCCACTGCATCACTAATCAAATTCTCAAAGGGCTACAATCAGAAGCCACCTTGAGAAGGATCCTATTATTAGGGATTAATTTCCTTTAGAGATCTCAGAGTGATCACAACTACAAGTCCCTTGGATGCCCTGCCGCACTGACTGGTGGGAGACCAGATAGGACAGTCTTGGTTGTGGGAACTATGGAACAGATTCCCACTTAGAAGTCTGTGCAGAAAGTAGCAGGGACCAAGAAAGAGGGAAGAGGGGAGTACAGGTCACCTTGCCCTGAGTGATTAGAAGCAAAACCCGAGTGCTTGAGGAAAAAATATATTTGAGAGAGATGCTGACAGAATTCTCTGTCCTCAGGGCCACTTCTCCAGCACGGAACTTAAAAGACTTAATCTACCATCCTCTGAAGTTTCTCAGGGATGTGCCAACATACCACAGCCTGACCTTTTCTCCTGTACCATCCCACCCCACCTCAGTCCCATACATACACTCATCCATGCTAAGGATATGCCCACCTGGGCACTGCCACCAGGAGCAAACCTGAAGATGTGCTGTAGCCTAAACAGGCTTCACCACAGGCATGCAGACCAAAAACTTCAAAAGACGTTGATGGTCTACCATGCATGGTCTAGAGGACACCATGTCTAGATCAGTGAGAAAGGAACCTGGCAGCTGCTCACTCATCTGGCACTCTGCTTGGCACCCAGCCAGAAATGGAACAAATGTGCACCAGTCTTGTGCACTCCTGATGCTGCTGAGGCTGGGTTGGAGCCAAGGGTCTGTGGCTGCTCCTGTGGACCACATACCCCACAATATGCACACAAAAGTCCAGCTAAATCACATATTCTCAGACAGTCAAAATTTTCTCAGTCTTCCCAGTGAGAAACGTGTACCACAGCCTACAAACTGTCCTAACAGGTTGGCCACAGACAGGGGAAGCAGCAGATCATAGCGGCTTCTCATTATCCACCCCATAACTGGCTGACTGCTTCTCCAAACCAAATTCCACATGGACTTTCTGACTAGTCTTTTTGCTTTAGTTTCTATTTTTGTTCAATTACATTTGCCCCTTTTCTTCCATCTATACATTTTTCTTTATTTTTTCTTGTTAAAAATGCTCACTATTTTAATGTTTAATTTACCTTATTGTTTTATTTTGTCCAATTAAATTTTATCTCACTCACCTTTCTTTCCCATTTTTTACATCTTCTTACTTTTTCCCCATTTCTCTCTCTTATGTCGCTGCTATTATTTTTTCTGTTCTTGCTGTTGGTGATGAAATTGTGCTTTATTCTATTAATCCTTAACTTGTTAATATATTGTATACTATCTTTGCACCTTTCTTATGGTTTATGGGTGTTGTGATGACTTTTTGGTTGTTTTTGCTGTATTGCTACACCCTGTCTGTTTATATCAGCAACTACTACTGTTATATGTGGTCCTCCCTCCGAGCAGTGCTGGGCATGGAGCCTGGTGCTACAAAGATACTGTTTAGTGCTGTGCCATGGAACTACACCCCCAAACCAGTTGAAAGAAATTTGACCTTACTTCAGCTATGACCTAGTCTTACTTGAAATACAGCAGATACTTCAACCTAAACAGAGAAGGAAATAAGTTCCCAAAGAACTGGCTTTGAGGATGGACAGGCTAGAGAGTAAGTCAGGTCTTACTTTTGCACATTTACCCAGCAGAGAGAAACACAATTTTTGTAGACCACATCTACTAAGAACCTCAGCATAAATCACACTTGTAATCTTTCAAACCATATTGTTTAGAAAATTGGAGAAGAATCCAAGAAAGTCCGTCCCACACTCTCTGCTGTTTAAAATATACCTGCCTCAACCACTAGAGGGGCCTTATTCCTAAAGATTTACAGAGAAAGTGGGACATTCAGGATTGGTCCCAGTATGTGCTCACAAATCTCACTAATCACAGACAAGGAAGCCACAGGGAAATACATGATGAAATACACTGAGAACTACACTCAATGCTACACAATAGAGTAATATTATGGGGTATATTGACAGTGAAGTCCCATGGGAAGACCCTCCTAAAAAAGGGAAAAGAATTCCATCACAGCAGATGAGCAAATCTCCATGTAGAAAGTTACACATGAAAAAACAAGGAACATGGTCTCTCCAAAAGTTCCCTAGTAACTGATCCCAATGATATCGTGATGAACTAGATACTAAAAATTTCACAAGAATAATTATAAAAATCATCAATTAATTCAAAGAGGATACAAAGAGGATAAACAACCAAATGAAATGAGGAAGGAGGGAGGGAGGGAGAGAATGACAGTTGAAGAGCAGTTATTAGAGAAGGAAATCAGAAGGCAGGGAGTGGGAAAGGCGAAGGGAGTAAGGAGGTAGAACTGATCAGAGTGCTTTATATGCATGTATAAATATTCCGAAATGAAACCCATTATTCTATATAACTAATATGCACTAATAAAAAGATCAGATTTGTCAAATTTTGTTGTCAAGTAAAATAAGATGAGGACTAAGATGTGGCCACTGGATATTTGTTTATTGCTGTCAGTCCCTGTTTAACAGATTGCTATGCCAGGAACTTCTTCTGTGTTAGACATTAATAAATCTCTGGGACTAGAATAATGCCTACTACACAAATCACATTCAATAAAATATATTAATAAATGAATAATCTTTTAAAAGTTCAAAATAAATAGAAAGTGTTTATAATGGTAAAGCTTCTGAATATTATTAGATTTTTAAAATGCAAAAGATTGCTACAAAGCTTCATGTTCTAAATGATATAAATATAAAATTCAGAGAAACTGATAGTTCATTAAAACCTTACAAATAAATCATTAAGATGTACATTTCTAATGCCCTCTTTATTTTATCCAAATATTTTATCCAAATATTTTATGTAAACAAATGTGATCTTTTGTATATTTTTACAAGAACACATTTAAAAATCACAGTTTTTTTCCATTAAGTTTATTGGTACATTTAAGGAAAACAATACAGTTACATTTCATCATTGGGATCTTGTACCTTTACATGATATATCTTGGTTCATATTTTTTAAATTACAGTTTTTAATCCCAAATCAACTTCTTGCGAATAGCAGTATTACTGCTATTAACACAGACTAAGTCACCATGCTAGAATTATATTAGTTATTGGACATCTCACAGCATACTTAGATTCTTAAAATCAAACTTTATACTAATGCCATAAGAACCAGTCTGAGTCTACACTATCCAAATGCTGCGTAACATTTCAATAACTCTGTCTTTATAGTTCAAAATGACAAAAAATTTCAGCACCATATGCAACATAATAAATTAGAAAGTGGAGAATGTTGATGGAACAATGACAATGCAAGAGAAACATGCATTAAATGAAGTTAAAGCAGAAATACTTCAGTAAAGTTTCTAATTAGATTTTATGCTGATGTGTATAAATATATCCTATAAATAGTATAATTTGCTGAGGTATTTCATATTCTCAAAAATACATCTGCAGTGTGCAATTTATTCACAGTTTTTAGGCAAAAATAAAGTACGGATTTGAGGTTTTCAATAAAATGTACCTTTGCTGTTTTGACAAAGTGAATACAAAGGCACTTTACTCCGATAAATGACTCTAAAGTAACTAGTTAGTCCCAACTGATGACTGATTTTATAATATTAGTTGAATATTGGGCTGGATGAATAGAAACCTACTAGAACATTCCTAGGCAATTTGCCAGCGAGAGCTCGTCAAGTAAAAGAGTGCTGTGATTTCAACTTTGAACTTTGAACTGTACATTGTGTGAACCTGTCAAACACTCATCCCACAAATAACCTCATGCTCTTTCTGCTAATCTTGCCAACTGGAATGAATCTGATTTAGTGGAAAAAAATATTCGAGGCCAAGAAAAATACAAACATTGTGTATAGAGTGTCAATAATTCTGGAAACATTAGTTTACCTCTATACATGATTTCACTTTAAAAGAATGCAAGGTTCTTTTTGCTCAAATATTTTTATCATAATTATCTCATTTTTTCCCCTAGGGAAACATTTTCTTTATATTTACTATGCTTGTGCATTATTTTCCTACAGTAATTAATTCCACTGGTTAAAATATAGTTCTACTAAGGTCATTCATCTCCTATCCCCAGATGGCTTAAACATTAAACATGTGACCTAAATCTTTCCAATATCACTTTATAAAACAAAGATAAAGTGAAATTCTCTTTTTCTCTAAATATCTTTCACCTGTTTTGGGAAATTATTGTATGTAAGAAAAGTATGAGAAGAGCTGAAGTTCTTTTAAATAATATTCTATTTTGAATGTGAACAAATATATAATTAATCTATATTTTGTCCTCTTGAAGGAGACTGAATGTCAGCATTAATGAAAAATAATGTCAACAGGTGCCTCAGAAATTTCTTTAGAACAAAATATAATTTTCCTACTAACACAAATATAGTTTTACCTTTGAATTATTTGCAAATATTAAGAAAGGGAAGAGAAGGTTACAAGTAACAGTGAAGGAGTTTGAGCACAGCAGAAAGTGGCTGTGCTAAAAAATGAGTATAGAAAAGCAACCCTTGTATTGTGGGGCCACAACAACCCAAAGAAAGATGAACACTTTTACAATTCTTCTCCTAATGGGGATATTTGCTGTGAATTTTCCCAGCATTGCAGCTTTTACCTAGATTAGGTCCCTCCAAAGCCCCATGTACTCACAGACAGGGATTTTTGGAGGTGGCTGGATCTATGCCATGTGATACCAAACTTAAGGGTGTGTGCTACTAAATTAATTCACTAGTTGACATTAGCATAGTTCTGAGTGGCAACACTCAAAAGGCTGGTAGCTTGGATGGAATAAAGGGTAAAGGTACACAGTCTGGCTGCAGCTTCTTGCTGCTTTTCTGCCTCCTCCCTGCTCTTCCATGAATTGTTTCTCCTCTGTAATGACCATCTGCATGCCACCTTGCTTTGGAGCCAGCTGCCTATGGAATGAAACCTCTATAAATTGTTAGCTAAAAGAATCATTTCCTCCTTTAACTTGTGGATGGTATTTTGTCTCAACAACAAGAAAAGTAACTGAGACACTCAGAGTGTCTAAGAGTGGATGCATCCCCAAAGCAAGGATATAACTATTGAAAAACAAAAACTAATTTTTAATGTAGTATTTGTTGTTGGGACATATTGTACACCTTTGCATAAATATACCAACCTTCTTCCAGCTTATAACCTGACTAAAATAAGAAAGAACTTTAAAAAAAACAACTGATGGAGACTAAAATATTGCTCTGCCCATCACTGAACTTGACTCTATTTCCCTACTTCAGCTCTACTAGGAATGGTAATTATTTTATAATTTCTGAGCCCATGTAAGGTAAGTATCCTTGGCATTATCTCATCTTACTTATGACTTATATTTAAAAGAAATAAATGGGACAGTTGAGTGGCAGTTAAGCAAGAATGAAATAAAGAAGGGTGAAGGGAGGGCAGAGGTATGGGAAAAAAAAATTAGAACCAAGATCCGTCACGTAAAGGTACAAGATTCCAATGATGAATGTAACTATACTGTATACTTAAAAAGTATAAATAAACTCAATAAAAAAAAAAGAATGAAATAAAGAAGTAAAACAGCAACTAGACATCTGATGGTTGGAGCAAATGTTATAATGTTCTCTGATGTGATTCTAAATATATATAGAAGAAATGTTTAAGAGAATTATAAAAAAAGAAAATAAATGGATAAGAAAAAATTAAGCATCCTACACCTTTCTAGATTAGAAAAATAATTATGCTAGTAAAGTATAAGCTATATGTATAACTAATACCTAGAACAACCATTTAAAAAGCTATGTAAAAAGACAAATTAACATAGCAAAAACAACACAGGTAAATAAGAATTGAATTTTAAATAAATTTATAGGAAGGCAGGAGAAAGGAAACAAAAAGAACACAATAGTAAGAGGACAGACTTAAACCCTAATATATGACTATATATAATATATGACTATATATATATATATACTATATGTATATATACATATATATATATATGTATATATATATGTATATATACATATAGCATATAAATGTATATATACTATATGTAAGTAGTCTATCCTAATTAAATGATAAAGATTGTCAGACTGGAACAAACACTATGACCCAAGTTTCTATGAGAATCTTACTTCAAATATAACAAGCAGATTGCAAGTAAAAGAATGGGAAGGAAACATCATGCAAACATCACAGGATAATGGGAGTGGGGCTAAATTAATACAAAATAAAATGGACTTTGGACCAAAGAAAATTACTGAAGACAAAGTGAGAAACAGTTTAATTGACCAAGAGGACAATTAATAAGTGAACATGCACCAAGCAACAGAGCTGCAAAATAGGTGAACCCCAAACTTCTGGAATTGGAAGAAAAATAAACAAATCTAAAAGTGTAAATAAAAGTACTGGATACTACAATATCCCTTCCTCAACAACTGACAGGACAAACAGACAAAAATAATCAGAAAAGACAAAGAAGTAATTAGCAATACCATTAACCAACAGACTATCAATATCTATTGAACATTTCACATGACTGCTTAAAACTACTCATTTTTTCAAATGCCCAGGGAATAAGGGGCCAGAAAGACCAAGATAGACCATTTTCTAGCCCTTAAAACAAGCCTCAGCCTATTAAAAGAACTGAAATCGGGGCCAGGGATTTAGCTCAGTGGTTCGGTGGCCTGATGCAAGTGCAAGGACCCAAGTTCAATCCCTGGTACCAAAAAAAAAAAAAAAAAAAAAAAAAAAAAAAAAAAAAAAAGAACTGAAATCATAGGCACTGTGTTTGCACAACAACAAAAAGTGAAATGATAAACAAATAAGAAAAATTGTGGGTTCTACAGGTTTATTATGCAGCAAGGTGATTATAGATAATAATAGTGTATTTTATACTTAAATATTTCTAAGTGAAAAAAAAATTAAGTGTTCTTACCTTGTATATGTTGATGTCATCAATATGTACATATGTATAGTGGTCAACTCTAATATAGGCACAAGCAAAAGAAAATAAAGACAAAAATAAATGGGAAAACCTACAAATACTTAGGAACTAAACAACATACTTCTAAACAATACATAGGTAAAAGAAGAAGTCTTGGGGAAATTACAAGATAATACATTAAACTTAATGAAAACTAGTGCCTATAATCCTGGCACCCTAGCAGGCAGAGGCAAGAAGATCATAAGATTGGGCGCAGCCTGGGTATCTTAACAACTTAGTGAGATCCTGTTTCAAAATAAAAATTTAAAAAACAGCCAGAGTTGTAGTTTAATGAGAAGGTGCTAGGTTCAATTTCCAGTAAAACATATATTACAGCATAACAATTTGTGGAATACAATGCTGAAAGAGAAATTTATAACATGAAAATAATTCAGTAATAAAGTAAAAAATTATGTAATCAAAAATATATGCTCCCACCTCAAGAACTCAGAAGAATAAAAGTCCCTCCTCATCCAACCAGAAGGATACAAAATAACAATAGGAAGTATATAAACAATAGGAAAAAGTAGTGAAATAAAAAACTTTTATAAGATCATAAAACTGTTAAGGCTATAGTAAAGCTTGAGAGAGAATATATAAACTAGAAATGTTAGGAAAGAGACAGGTAATACACATCCTGCATACATCAAAAAGTAATTTAAAAATAGTACAACGATATCTCTGGCTCTCTCTATTTATGGCATTATATAAATTCTGAAAGGTATATGTAATAACAATTTTCTTACTCTGCAAATTGAGTTGTTATACTATAACTTATGTTCTTATTTCAATACATTTTATTTTAAAGTTAAAATTTTTTAAGTTATAAATCAATACTTCACTCTTGAAAAAATAGTATGAACAACTGTACACTCAAAAATTTGACAACTCATAAAATGGAAAAATTCCTTGAAAAACACAAACTCTCACAACTCATCAATATAAAATAGATCACTTAAATAGCTTTATAATCACTAAGAATTTTGAATATATAATTTTAAAATGAAAAATGAATTTTCCAGGTTTAGATGCTTTTGCTGAAGAATGTGTAAAGAATTAAAACAGGTTTACACAATAACCTACAAAGAACAGAAGGATAGCAAATACTAACTCATTTTATGAAGATAATATTGCCTCATCCTAATATAAACTATTCTAAAACGACAGCACAGAAATAACTATAAGCCAATATCCTTCAGGAATATAGACTTAATATCCTTAACAAAAGGTGGACAAATAGAATACAACAATGTATAAAAAAGTATGTACCATGACCAAGTGAGGTTTATCCCAGGGACACAGCTGAGCCAATATTCAAAAGCCAAACAAGTAATCCACCATGTTAACAGACTACAGAATAAACACTATGTGTGTGATCATATCATCCACAATGAAAAAAATGACAAGATGAAACAGCCATTTATAAAAACAGATCTTAAAAAAAATAATACAGAGGCACTTCCTTGATAAAGAGTATACATAAAAATCTACAGTAACAGTGTCCTTAATGGTAAAAGATTCAATGCTGCCACTAAGATCAGAAATAAGACAAAAATGTTTACTTTTGCCACTCTTAATCAAGTGGTGGAGGTTCCAGCTAGCTTAAAAAAAAAGGCACAAAAAGGAAATACAACTATACAGAGATCCTAAAAGAGGAAATAAAACTGTCCCTCTTTGCAGATAACATGAGTATCTATGTGGAAAAAACCAAGAAACACATAAAAGAATTTCAGGAACTAACATATGAGCTTAGCAGAATCACAGGATACAAGATCCAAAGATACAAGATCCAAAAATTAATTGTATTTTCATCAATTAGCAACAAATCCATGATCAATGAAGTACATAGCAGAGGGTCTTGCCCAGATATCAGCGAAGCGCTTCAGTGCTCAGATCCCAGCCAAAGACCCACCAGAGAAAACAGCTGCACAGGCTCATAGGTCCCAGCCAGAGTTCTGCAGAGATACCATCAATAACTCCTCACAGAAACCAACCAGAAGCCCATACACACAATGACATGTAGGTGTGAGGCCCCAGGAAGGGCCCTGCCCAGACACCAGAGGCTTGAGCACACAGACCCTAGCCAGAATCCCACCCAGAGAACAGCCCAGCACTGGGATCCAGAGGCAATCATCCTGAACTCAGGAATTGGCACAGTAGTGGACAGCAGAGAGAAGACCTCTCTGAGGCTCCTTGAGAATTGAAGCCCACTGGGAGAGCAGAGTCACCACTATAAACATGCAGCACTCTTCATCAGTTGAAATGAGAAGCCACCTAAACAAGATTCAAAATAAGATTTCCAGATCACCAAAGGCACCCCCCAAGGGGAAATGAGATAAAACAATATTAATTCAACTACCTGGACTCCCTGAACTGGCAACAAAAGAGGATATGCTTGTCAGGTGTGGTGGCACATGCCTGTAATTCCAGGACTCGGGAGACTGAGGTGGGAGGATCACTTGAGTTCGAGACCAGCCTGGGCCACATAGTGAGTTCCAGGTGAGTCTCAACTATATAGTGATAGTGAGAAACTGTCTCAAAAATAAAAAGAGGATATGCTCATGCCTTCCCCCACCACCCCAAACAAGAGAAAGAAGGCCTCTCTGAAGCTCCTAGATGTAAGTTGAAGCCCACTGGAAAAGTGAAGAAAATCTGTGAAAAAGACACACCACACCACCATAATTGACAAGTCAAAGGGACCAGCACCTCACATCAGAACCTCATCTAATTTCAGGGGAAAGACACCTGGAACCTGCAGTAGAACTATGCAGAGTTCAACCCAGTAGGAGGACAGAGATCTCAATTTGGGCCTTGCAGCCAAAAATTAGCCTGAACCTCAGGGGACAGCTGTTGGCTTGCTGAGACTAATTAGGTTAGACCTGCATACTCCTGCCTGTACTGTCTACTGTGTCAAAAGAGAGGCATACCCTGAAGGTGGCCCTCTATTTCTGTTTGTACTTTTTTATTTTCAAAGTAATATATTTCACTTATCTTTAATCATTTTTTAAAATTTTTATCGTTCTTTCTCAATTTTTTTCCTGTTTTTAAATTTTTCTTATCTTTTGTTTCTCTCTCACTCTCTCTCCCACCTTGATCTCAATTACTCTCCTTTTTTTCCCTGTTCCTATCCTAATTCAAATTTATTTTCTTTCTTTTCCCTTTCTTCTCTTTTTCCTTCTCTCAAAAGCCATTAGTTTTAAAAGAAAGTGATTACAGTCCTAGCCTCCCTATTGCTGTTAGTTTGCTCTGTTCTTGGTAATATTTTGTTGTCTTCTCCTCTTCTAACAGCTCCCTAGAGTTTTTGTGAACTTCCTGTATCCCCTGACCTCATTTCTACCCTTTCTCTATTCTATCTATCCCTCCCTCCACAACTCCTTCTAAATCCCCAACATGAAGAGTAAAGTTGCTATATTGAAAAAAAAATTGTTCAAAATCACTGGTCATTTGAGAGATGGAAATGAAATTAATGCTGAGATTCCACCTCACTCTAGAAAGAATGGCTGCTATGAAGAAATCAACCAGTAACAAATGTTGGTAGGGTTGTGGGAAAAAAGAAGCCCTTCACTGTTGGTGTGAGTATAGACTGTTGCAACTACTGTGGAAATCAATATGGAGATACCTCAAAGAACTAGTATTATGGGTCCCATTTGACCCAACTATTCCCCTGCTGGGTATCTTCCCTAAAGAATTAAAAGAATCATATCACAATGATATATGTTCATAGCAGCATTTTTCATAATAGCTAAATCTTGGAAACAGCCCAATTGCCCATCAACTGGAGACTAGATAAAGAAGATGTGAATTTTTTTATAAAGTGGAGTACTACTCAGCCATAAAGAGTGAGAAACATTTATAGCTAAATGGATAAACATTGAGGCCATACTCTTAAATGAAATAAAGAGGATATATGTGTAAATACCAAATAGTTTCTTTGGTATGAGACACTGAAAGTGTAAATAAGGATCAAAATGTATAACAAATAATGTGAAATAGAAAGAAAATTTCCAAAGGGGAAGGGAGAGGGGAGGGGGCAGGAAAGAAGAGAAAGGAATAAATATGAGAAAAGGAAAAAACAGAAACAAAGTCTTTGTAAATAGGGAGGGTGGAGGGGTGGAAGGTAGGGCAGGGGAACTGGGAAAAAATAAGAACCAGGATATATCATGTAAAAGTACAAATTTCTTTTGATGAATATCATTATATTGTATACCTAAAATGTACCAATATAGTTAATCCATAAAAAATAGCACTTAATATTGCTCAAGGTAAAATAATCTACATGCAAATTTAATTATCTTCTATAGAACTATTTTGAGAATTAAGAAGCACAATGAAATAAATAAAAAGTCTAAATAAATGAGAAACATCACAGAACAGACTGGAAGTTTCTAGTAGATCTACAGGTTTAACAAAATTCTATCTTAATCCTAGAATGATATTTTGTTCATATAAGCAATTACTTTAAAACTGGTAAAACAGAGGCAATAAAAGAGGTATAACCATTTATAACAAGAGAACTCAGTGGGCAGTTTCACTGCCATCAAGACTGAGGCTGGTGGAAGAACAGATACTTAGGCTAAAGGACTGGAACAGAGAACCCAGATATGCAACCACACAGATATGTCCACTTGATTTTAGAGAAAAGTCCAAATGTAATTCAATGAAGAAATTAAAAAGAGCTTTATGGTTGGATAATGAGACATTCACAAGCTAAAAAAGAAAAGTAACCTCTATCTCACTTCTTCTCACAAATATTAACTCAAAATGGATCACAGATTGACATATAAAATCACAAAGCTTTTAGGAAAAAATGGGAGAAAATCTTTGAAATAAAGAACTAGACCAAGTGTTCTTCGACTTGACACTGAACACACAATCCACAATATGAAAAAAAATGATAAAGTGTAACTCTCCAAAGTTTTCAATTTTTACTCTGCAAAAGACTGTGATAATCACGAAAATACAAGCTAAAGGCCAGGATAAAATATTTACAAACAATATCTAACAATTGATTGACCACACAGACCATATAAAAATCTCTCAAAATTCAAGAATTTAAAAAACTGAAGTAGAGGGCCAGTGATATAGGTCAGCAGTACACCACCTGTCTGGAAAGTGCAAAGCCCTGAGTTTGATTACAAAAAAAAAAATAAAATTAGAAAATGGGCAAGAGAAAGAAAAAAGATATGTCACAGAAGAGGATATACAGAGGCAAATTAGCAATTTAGCCAGTAGGAGAACACAAATTAAAACCTCAATGAGATACCACTGCACGCTTTTCAAAAACTTTTAAATAAAAACTGTGACATCACCACATGCTGGCAAGGACTTTACATACTTGGGATCATTCACACTTTGCTGGTGTAAATGTTAAATGGTACAGCCACTCTAAAAAGCATGGCATGTTTTTAAAAAACAGAAATGTAACTACCATATAATGTAGAAATTACACTCCTGGGCATTTATCCCAGAGAAATAAAAACTTACATTCTCACTAATATTTATAACCACTTTACTCATAACTAATAATATTCATAACAAAGCTGCAATGTTTATAGCAGCTTGATCTTAAACAACCAAGACATCTTTTAATGGGTGAGTGGTCAGAACTCATTAGTGCTGAAGACAGGGTGAGGGTGAGGAGAGGGAAATGGCTATAAAAGGCCATCAGCCTGGTGACAGAAGTGTTCTGTAGCTAGACTGCACTGATGTCACCCTTGAGGATGTTGTGCTACACTACAGTTTGCAAGATGTCACTAATGAGATATTCGGTAAGGGGCACATGGGATCTTCATGTTGTTTCTTAAACTGCTTGTGAATATAATTATCTCAACATAAAAACTTTAATAAAAATCATTTAAATAAAAACAACAGAGGTGTCACCAACCATTAAAAGAAACAGAAAAGTAAAAGACATTTGTGAAAATCAATATACAAACCTTATTTCTACATTCAGCTATATCAAATGTCTTGGTTTTCTCTGAGTTTTACCTCAAGTTCCAGCTTAGCCTCTTCTAAATCCCACTCCAATTCCATCCCTCTAGTTACAGCTTAGGGTATTCCATAAGCTATAACTTTTTCAACAATGAAGCAGGTTGACGGGAAGAAACCAATGTACTTTTTAAATTATTTTCTGATTTTAATCTTCTAGCTAGTGCAAGTGTGCTATTCTAAATAGTGTTTCAGCTAGTGACTCATGGAGACAGATATTTCAGAATGGACACCAGATCATGAAATACCAGCACATTCTCAGAAAAAATATGCAGTAGAACACAGGGACATATTTAACAACCAGCCTGCGATGGGAGTGGGATATGGAGGAGTCTGCAGCTTGCCAGTTTCACCATGTTTGCCAACAGTCCTACCATGTTGTATTTCAAGCTACCAGTAAATTTGGGAAGAGATGCACACTTTTGGCTTCTGTGAGTGTGTAAGCTAGCTCAAACATACCACAAAGCATGACATAAGACTGACAGAGTATCAACCTCAGTAAGCTTTTAACCAGCAAGCTTGAAAACTTGTGGTGAAACGAGATTATTACAGACTGAAATAAAATAATGTGGTTGCATCTTGCTAAGAATCCTTTAATGGTTGAAAGTTGGTGAATGGCCTATGTTTAGTAAGCAGGAAGTGCGCTCCTTTACAACTCATGACCAGAGCACATACAAAAAAAAAAAAAAAAACCTGCATTCACAGTGACTTGAGACACATGAGCAAACACAGCAAGGAAATGAAGATAGGTTCAGAATACAATGCTCCAAAATACACCACCTTAACATTTGAGAAAACAGCAGAAGCAGGAAAGTCTTTCTCACCCTTCCCATGCTCTTCTCTCCTGAAGCAGATCCTGTGACCCTCATTTGACAGATACCCTCCCTGCACCCAGAGGAAAGAGCATCCTTATCACTGAGGACACAGGGACACAGGAGTATCCAAACAGGTCTTGCTGAGCCCCTCACCCTAGTTTATGACCATTAAATCACACCATTCTTTGTCCAATCATACTTTTTCCCAACATTTTTCACCTCTTCATCAAAACTAAGCATGGAAATACTCAAATTAATCTTTTTTCTGGATCTTCATTTCCGAGAGGTCCTGGTTGATACAAAATTTATACTGAATATATTCATCTACCTTTCTCTTGTTATTTTCCCATTTGTTATAGGTGCCTGAGCCATGAACCCAAGAAATATAAGAACCTAAGCACAAGTGAGGAAAAAAATTCCTCCTCTACTGCACAAACCTGAGTTTGTGAACTTGCTGAAGTCTTCACTTTTTCTTGGGTCCCCAGCGACTATTTCATGCAGTGAAAGATGTGAAGACAAACAGAGCTTACTGAAGGCAGGATTATCTGATTTGAGCACCAAATGAATCAAGCAAGGGCCTCTCCTTTTAGGAGGAGAATAAAGAGCTGAAGCAAATTCCACATCTGTGCTGCCCAAAGAGATTCAATGCCAAGTGCTCCCAATTGTTGTTGTTGTTGTTGTTTATCCCAGCATGCAAAAGTAGTGGTGCCCATACAGAATCTACCTATTTCACACATCTTCGAAACTCGTTTCATCAGTGGGAAATTTTGTCTAACATTATTTATGGTAATTAACAAACCTCTTGCAGATTCAGAAAATTCTTTTTCCCAAATGCTAACCAACTTTCCTCAGACTTTGGATAACTGTTGTGGCATTCTAACGATAAGTATTTAAAATTAACTTCCCAACAATATTTTTTAAAATTATTTTGGCTCTGATATAATATATTACTTCATTTAAAAAAGTTATAGTTTTTCAAATGCTATTCTTTAGAAAGTGCAGGAAATGTTGAATATAAAAGAGTTGGAGGGGCCGGGGATTTAGCTCAGTGGTTCGGTGGCCTGCCTTGCAAGCGCAAGGACCCAAGTTCAATCCTCAGTACCAAAAAAAAAAGTCTGTGATATGGAATCATACACAGATTCATGGGCTTTAGGAGCCGGGGATTTAGCTCAGCGGTTCGGTGGCCTGCCATGCAAGCGCAAGGACCTGAGTTCAATCCCCGGTACCAAAAAATAAATAAAATAAGGGGAAAAAATGAGAATCAAGACTTGTCATGTAGAGGTACAAGATCCCAACAATGAATGTAACTGTACTGTATCCCTAAAATGCACCAATAAACTCAATTAAAGCTGAAAAAATAAATAAATAAATAAATAAAATAAAATAAAATAAAATAAAAGAGCTGGAAGATAGCATGTGGGTCCATTTTATACCCACATTAAATAATAACCTATCTGTTCAAACTATTTCATGGAATTTATGACTTCCTAAAGAAAATTTATTTGAATGAGTATTAAATCTTACTCCTACTACTGACTCTTAATATATTGCATTTTTCCCTTGCGTCAGGCAATGTGTAGAATGCCTGATACAACCTGGCATCTCATCTAATCCACACAGAAACCCCTTGAGTTTGCTTCCATTCGACCTATGAGAAAACTGGGAATTGTAGCTCTTGATACTTTCCTGACCACAGTACTCCATTAAGACACAGCTTTCAAACACAGAATACTAACTCAGATACTCTAGTCCAAAATATCTTATGCTAACCACTACTGAATGTTTGTTGGATTTGCCTATGAACCACCGGAGCATATGAACCACCTGAAGTACTTGTTAAACAGAGACTCTGATTAAGTAGGGTAGAGGGACCCAAAAATCAATTTTTGACATGGGCCCACCCACGATTCTTGTGAACAGGGAAGTTTAGAAAATCTCAAACTATGCTCTGCTGAATCCGATAAAACCAAATCTACATGTAACCTAAGTTCATCTCATTCTAGTTTGTAGAGTTACTTCTTTCCTGATGATGAAGAACAGCAAACATTCTTTCATGTTCATTCTTTTCAGAAAATGCTAGGAAAGGTCTCCATCTCATTACAAAGACTGCCTCCAGAACCTTCCAGAAAACATAGCAAAGCATGGTATAATGATCACATAACTATATACAGCAGAAGTAAGGGCCTGATAAATAAAACATCTTTTCTCCTTTCATAATTTTCTTAAAAATAACTGAAACAGTCTCTAGTAAATGAATGAGTGTTGAATATTTTCAGGTAAATAAATACAGAAACATTTAATATGTTAAGTGCCAGACTGATGGTTTATAAAAATCAAATCTTTAATAAAAGAAAGAAAGCTGAAAGCCCTAAGGCATCCATTAAGCTGTTTTTGATGGTCAGTTTAATAAAATAACAGCTTGATGTGACCAAAATTTTAATATACATAGCTGCTGACTAAATGATCTCTTTTGTGTGTTCTGGGACAAAGACCCAATTTCATCCACAAATTAAACTCATATACAAAAACACATCTGAAGAATTTCTGGTTAGATCAGTTTTCATCAAGCTTGTTTACCAGACTCTTTTTACTTTAACCAGAGATTCTGCTATTTTTACACAAGACTATATTCATTCCCTAGTGTAAATTCACAATGTCAGCCATGCAGTGGTTTAACTGCCAACACTGTCCTCGTACTAACGACTCCACAATAAAGGAAATGTTTTTAAACAGTGAATATGTAATAAGGCAACAAGTGATTAAAATTCAGTACATTATATCTTTGGAATTTTATTGCTGCAGGTGCAGAGAGTACAACTGTTCCGAGACTTGCTAAGGGCAAGGTTCCCTTTAATTAAAAACAATTCTATTTACACACCTGCATTTACAAAGACGTCAAGTAAAAGACCCAGGGAAAGACAAGGGAACAAGAAAAGCACTAAACATCCTCACAGAAGTCTGAACCAGTCCTTCCCCAGGATGACGAAGTAGTGGGAATAATCCTTATCCAACAAAGGTATCAGCAAAGATACTTGTGTTCTCAGAAATTCACACATGCTATGTTAAATGAGGGGAGGAGGTATCATCTCCCAATACAGAAAAGGTTACCAGGAGCAAAAGCTAAGAATTTGTTCCATGCTGTTCATTATACAATTATTGCTTTCAATTAAACAAGTATGTATTAATCATCTATTCTTCATTCCACACAGATTTATTGACAGGCCACCATAATTAAGACATTGTATTGTGTATACAGTTGGAAAGGGTTCATGTAAGAAATTAAGGGGTATGCCTTGCAAGACATAAAAGTAACTAGTAAATAGAAATACTAAGCCACACTTACACTCTATTTACTGCCGGAAAGCACATCATACACCATCTATCCAGAGTAACACAGTGCTAGGAGAATTCAAAAGAGAGGAAAGGAAGAAAGGCACTTTGATGCAGTGAGGATTTGCAGAGTTCCTTCCATATGCCTGACATTATTTTTTTTCACTGAGTTTATTGGTACATTTTAGGTATACAGTACAGTTACATTCATTATTGGGATCTTGTACCTTTACATGACAGGTCTTGATTGCCTGACACTATTATACATCAACTGAATTGTATGCACCTTTCATTTTCTGTTATTATGAAATTTAACACTGAGTTTCCCAAGCATCCTTCACCTGGCTTCCAAAACTATCAATTGTTGTCATTTTATTTTACCTATTATCTCACATTTTCCCCATTTTTTCACAATTTAAAGCAATCACATACATCTTATCTCTTATATCATTTACCTCCAACAGAGCAAGACTTAAGTATACATGTGTCCAACTGGAGGTGTAGCTTAATGGTAGAGTACTTGCCTAGCAGTAACATGGCCCTGGATAAGATCCCCAATACCTCAAAAATGTAAAAAAAAAATCTTAAATAATACATAAAATGTGTGTACACACATAATACTGTCACACACGAAAATTTAGAAAAATATTTAAAACAAAACAAAATCCTTTATTGCATATAAATCTATCTTCCTATTTATATAAATTAGCTACTGAATGTCATTTTTTATGTGGACTTTGCTATAGAATTTAGCTTACTTTGAAACTTTTCAAAACCCTTTCATTTGTAGTAGAAACCAAAGATGGATACCCACCGGTCTGGCTCTCTTGTTTTGTTTTTAGCTATACACAGAGATTAGGAAGACATTTCTTCCCTTACTTCCATCACACCCCTCTCACTGTCCATGATTTTTTAAATGCATTTTGTGTTGTGTTAAAGGAATACCTGCGAGGGAGAAACTTACGATGAATAAGAATTTATTGGCTCTCAGTTCTAGAGACAAGGAAGTCTAAGATTGAGGAGCTGGCCTATGACAAGGGCCTTCTTGCTGTGTCATCCCACGATGTGAGGGCAAAAAGAGGTCAAGAAAAAGACAAAACCAACCAGAATTCACCCTTCTTATAGAGCCCACTGTTACAGTAAGGGTTTTAATCCTCTCACTCCCTGCTCATGGCCCAGTCATCACTCATTAGCCCCCACCCCCAATACTGTTACATTAGGAATTAAGTTTCCAAAACATGCCTTTTGAGACACACATTCAAATGGCCATGCCCTTTGTCTGAGGGGGGTTGTAAGTTCTCAGGCTTTTAAAAGAAGTCTTGTTCCTCCACAAGCAGATAGGTATTGAACAGTCTCTTGAGAAAGAAACATTATTCCCTGTGGAATATCCATGGTTCATGTGCTGGTTTGGATGGGCTCACCTAGAAAGTGTAGGAGCCCTTTCCATATAATTATAATATATGTATATATATATATATATATATATAGTGACAGATGATAATTTAGTATAATAGTTAGAGAACAAGTATTTAAGTGTTTCTTAGTTGTCCAATCAGTGAATATGAAGATTCTTCCTAATGTCTAGGTACAAACCATCTCTTCCAGAAGAGGTTTTAGTGTTTTTCATAGTTGTGTGCTGATATTGATTAATTTCCCATCTCTCCCAGCAAGGGAGAGATAACCCTCGTGTCCTGGCTCCTTGAAACTTGTTTGTATTGAGACAACATAGTTATTTCATTATTATTATTAACATATATTAATTACACAAATTAATGGGATTCACAGTGGTATTTCCATACATACATGTAAGATGCCATATATCTACCACAGCCATCCTTCTTTCTTCTGCCCCAGATCCTGACCAACTTCAACCCATCACAGCATCTTTCCCAGAAATCACTTTTCTACTTTCCGATCTATTCCTTGTTGTTTGTTGTTGTTGTTGTTTCCACATATGACAAGGTATATGTGATATTTATCTTTCTTTCTGTATCTGATTTATCTCTCATAACACAAAGCTCTCTAGTTCTATCTATATAGTATAGATCCTGACTCTGCAGCTCCTTCATCCCAGTTCTTTCAGGCTGATACAACATTCCCTAGGAAGCTGCCTCATTCCTTTTGCCAACGTGGTACCCAGTGGCTACCAAAAGATGAAATTGTGCTTTGATGATAATGACTACAAAAGCAAGTCTTATCCTGAGCATGCAGGAAAATGTGAATCATAATTCCTTTTCTGGTCATATTAAATTTATACAACAGAATGAATATCTTCCAACACTGTCTCTTATTGTGCTTGTCAGGTTATAACTGTGGCAGTCATAGAATGTGAACTCTTTATTTTGAAACTACAACCCGGGCTTCCACATGCCATCAACACGTGAAGGTTATGAGAAGAACCATGGGTAGAACAAAGGAGTCCCATTGAAGCAAGGAATACCTCTCCTTTCCCTAACATAGGTTCAGACAGATCAGGGAAACACAAATCCACATACATCAGAGACAAGAGAATGTGTTGATGAGGATGGACCAATAGTGTTAAAAAGCAAAGGTCTCTAGAGTCCTTAGAGAGCTGGGGCATAATCACTTGGATGGACTGTCTGCACAAGGGTTGGTGGCCTCCCTGGTTGCCAGCCTTAGGAGATTACCTATCCCTCAGGTGCATTACCTTAGAAGAGGTCTTGCCATTGGAACTCCTGGGCAGTACCTAGGTCCCATGGGTATCTTAAAGTCAAAGCTCACTCTCCCAGAGACCTGCAGTCATCTACTGCCCTACAGGCAGTGATCATTCATAATCACTGTGTCAGCACCGTTCTAGTGATCCAATCTTGTACCAAACACAAGAAAGAAATGCTATGACAGTCATATGAACCATCTGTTCAACATAATTCATCCCTTGAAATCTGGCCCATCCATGGGCTGAGGTGACCCCATAACACCCCAGCATTGGAACTCTAGAGACATCTGTTTGGCTCCCTAAGCAGACTAGAATGTCAGAGATCCCCAGTGGGAGGCACATGGACTGCTGACCACAGGGTATGATTCTGGCTACTGCTGCTCCTGAATAAAGCACTAGTCGTGGATGGCTCTGTCTGATCCTATCAACGGAGTGGAGGAGGGGCTTAAAAAATTTGGAAGAAAAGGCTTTCAGCAATGAAATTCAGCTGGTCATCCTGTATTTGTATTTATTTTTAGTTCACACTTTATTCATTTGAGGTATTATTAACAATCTATTTACACCATGATTTATCTATCAATAATTTTTATTACTTTTTGGTCATCTAGAATACTTCTTAAACTAGTATTTTCAAGAAAGACACATAGGTAAGAACGCTCCCTAAATTTTGGCATACACACCTATCTCCATTGTTCTTTCTCTGTTGATGGCAGTTTGTATTTGGCAGAAATGAATATAAGGTCCTTTATATAGGTTTTGAAATAAAAATTCTATTTTTTTCTGCGTAAATACTTGTACTATATATATGCATAACAGACAAACACTGATCATCTACTAACCACTTTTCCTATTTTATTTACATAGCCCAGGCAGATCTTTAGCTATAAGGCAGAGATTATGCCTTATTCATTTTTCAGTGTGTAAGTCTCCTCATTGAGAGCATATTTTCTCATTCTGCTCAGTCTTGATACTGGATTCATAGTGAGAAATGTCTGAAAGAATATTCAAATTCCACAATTCCGTGTGAGAAACAATAGGAAAAGCATAATGTTAGAAAGTGTGAGACTATAAGACAATGTAAGTAGCCTTATTAGAAACTTAATTTCTATGTATGAACAAAGTGGGAAATGGGATTTGAAATGTGGCTCACTACCCTTTTGTAGCTCATGCATGGAGATAAGGGAGGAGAAAGCCAGTTAATCTAAGTACAGTGGCCTGTGTCCCATCACGGAAGTTAGGCCTACAGCTTGAGAGGACCCTGAGCTGAGGTGTGCAGTGGACAGCATTGACTCAGGGGGATGAGGGGTCATATCCAGGGCCACTGCATCCTGTTTCCCCAATCGTAGCCAGCCATAAGCAGGACAGCACTTTTCACGTCTTAATATTTAGAAAATAAATCAGCTACCTTCTGATACTTACTCCTGAACCATCAGATGTTTCAACTTCACAGCTTTTAAACATTTTATCATGCTAAGATGGAAGAGCAAAACCATCCTGACTTTCACTTGTTTAAATTCTATTAACAAATAATGTCGTAGCAAAGTAAAATAAATAACTGCTTCTATGCTATGGAGTTTTGCTGACAATTACGCTAATCCCTGAAATTAACTTATACATTAAAATTTCTAAAAAGCCTTTCATACATAATGACCTGCTCTGAAAAGTCAAGATGAAGTAAATGAATGAAGAAGACTAATTAGAACAGTGGGGTTTTATTAGGTTTCGTTTTTGTGTAAAGGGTCTCTCTGAGAGCTGCATAAAAACTACTGGCACACCCACAGATTTGCACGTCATCTCTCGGAGCTGCTAGACCTCCACAAGCCCCTTTACAGAGTCCTGCTTCCAACGAGCCTGAGTGACCCAGTTAAAATACAGAATACTGTAAATTAAATCATGTCTTGTCCCCACCTCTCCTTTATGTCTAAACTTTTTAAGTAAGAGAAAGTTAGAAGGAAATAAAAATGCATGAGCTCTAAAACACACAGTAAGTGCTAATTATTGAGAGAGCTTCTCCACAATAAGCACAAAACGTCATAAAGCCAAAATATTGGTTTCCTAACTTCTCAGCACAGAAATCAGTCTGTACTTAACTGGTTTAAAATCTAATTTTACTTCTTTTTTCCATAAACACTTATGGGAACCTACACGGTAGTGTGCTCAGCAGAGGAGCAGGAACATTGTCTGTGTCCTCCAGGAGATTGTAATTTGACAGAGGCACTAGAAGCCCTGCGTGAGGAATGATTAGGCAAAACGGAATGTGACTTGTCCGTGAACACACGGTGATACGTCACCAGGAGGAGAGCAGAGTAGAGCTATTCGGGCACATCAAAGAAGGCCTTTCAGAGGGCTCCAGATAGGCTATGAATCATGGATAGGACAGTGCATGAGAACACCAGGAAAGTGGTCCTTCTCAGTGAAGAGCAGCAGCAGAAGCAGTGGCTGACACAGAGCAGGGCCCATGTTATGCCACAAATGAACAAGCAGAACAGCACAGAAGGGCAGGAAGCATCAGGTCTTGAGGAGACACAGTGAGCCGTTTATTGTGGCAAAAGTAAATGTGAAAAGGAGCCACAGGGAGATAGATGGGGAAAGTAGGCTGGAGAAATGGATGAGAAGAAGCTATTGAAGGGTTTGGAGCCACAGAGTAGTAAAATGAGTGCAAGGTTTTAGTGGGAACAGAGCAGGATATAAAACTGAAGGGCACAGCTCGATGCTGGGAGCCATGCCATCACAGGGCACGTGGCAACCACTCCGTGTGAACCTCCCCAGAGCACAGTGCATCACCCTACCTCTGGGGTGGCAAGGGTAGAAACACCCTACACATAATGGATAGGGAATATGATTGCATTTCAAACTGACACCCAACTGTTAAACAACTATGTTCATCTTTTTGTTACAGTAAACATGGTTGATTATCATCAAAATGCAAACTGAAAATGAGGAGAATAATCATGTTCAGAAGAGAGCCACTGCCACCAAATCAGTTTTCATTTGTTCTCACATCCACAGATGGGTCCACTTTGCGGATGGTGAGCTGCTGGGGAAGACTTCCCACTCCACCACCATCCTTTACAGAATAACAATACCATGAGCCTTACTAAACCCCAGGCCCCAACATTTACACAGGAGATTAATCTTCCAGTCAGTAGTTATAATACAATACTACAACTTATAAAGTTTCTATTCTCTGGCTTGCTCACAACACTATCTTTTTGAGACTTTTTTTAGAGCTATCCTCATTTCATCAAAACCAATGAGTAGAAGGATGAATTCAATGGAGAGCTCGTGAAATGTCAGAGAAACTGATATATTTTTTATTTCTGATAGAAAGTTTCAGACAGACACTGTAAGTAGCCCTGTTGTTTACATTCAGAGTCAGATTGTGAATTAGCTTTAAACACCAAACACCTATAATATTGTAAATTATAACCTTAAAAGAATAGACAATATGTCCTTTCTTAAACTCCACCAAAATTTAAATGAAATAATGTAAAAATAAAAATGAAATATGTAGTAGGAAAATATAATCAGGGCATGGAATTGTAACAAGTTTGTAACACAACAAAAGCCAAATTTTAAATGGCAGTGCCAAGTGGACCATCAAAAAAAGACAATCTGCAATCAAGATGCTTCCAATAAAATCCTACTTTCCAATAACCCTGGGATGTTAGGGTTCCAAAAGCACAGGTATCAGGTATCACCTGGTGTTCTAATATTTATACTAATGATACACTGTATTTGCTTTCAATAATTTTTCCATGAAAGAATACTTTTTCAAAAAGCTAGTAGAGCAATTTTTTATTTGCTTTATTATTGTTTATTTAATGAAAAATGCATCTGTCTTAACCCTGTACATAGGATACAATATTCAGCTTGTCAGGGGATGGGGTCCGAGGAGGTCCACCCAAGATGGGTGATCTGGGATGTGTGTTCCTACTGTCTGTCAGGTTACACACCTCATGGGCTATGTTAGAATGCAAACCATTTGCAAATGTTCCAAGATGAGATATGTTGCCCTCTAATGTTATTTCCTTGATGGTGGATATCTGGAGAAGCAAGGGCAATTTACAGATGAAAGACATGGCCCAGGCCCTAATTTAGACTTACTGTGCCTTTAAACCCTTAGAAATTTTTTTGGAGGGACTTTTTTTAGATAAGAAAATTGTCTGAGTCACTTTCTGGCCTGAAGTTGTAGTTTTTCTTAACAGTAGAATTTTTAAATTACTGTTTTGTCACCTTTCTTTCTTATTTTCACTTCTTCTATTCTACCTCAAATCTACTTTCATATTCTGTTCTGTATAGCTCTATAATGATCTCTGTGGAAATCAAACAAAACAAACCAGTCAATTTCAACCCATAGTAATTATCAGCAGTACTTGAGACTTTTCAAAATAGCTTTCTGCTATTTTTCTGAGATTTAAGGAACAATCTCTTTTGTACAAAACTTTTTGGCAGAAAAATATTTAGTAATATAATGTGTCTTGAGAAGCCTAAAATGGGTCTAGGAATTTTAGTTCACTGTTTCTCAAAATTATTTCATAAATTCTTATTTCAGAGTTTGGAATTTATATCTATTGATTAAGTCATACTAAATGGCATAAATTTCTATACCATAAATACATTAGCTTTTCACAATGCTTTTTCAAAGTAAAACAATACCGCTTACATGCATGTTAATTGTCCTAATTAAACTATTTTAACAACTAGACTTTTAAAATATGAAATACAGGGCCGGGGATTTAGTTCAGTGGTTTAGCTGCCTGCCTTGCAAATGCAACGGCCTGAGTTTGACAGCTGGTACCAAAAGAACAAACAAAACGTAAAATACGAAATACAAAATCCAAACTGCATTTCTCACTCACATTCTCTGTCTTGAGATAGAATCATGCACATATTAATAATCCTCAATACAAGACATGGTGAGTTTTATGCAAATGAAAAATGTTTACAAGAGTATATTTTATTTGACTTCATTTAGATTCAATTTAGATTTATTTGAAGGACAACTCAAAATTATAAAGAATTAGCATCTTCTAACCTCTTAAGTAATTTCTCGGGTCTGAATCAGACATTAAATAATCAAGACAGACTGCCAAATTTTTATTACATACTAAAACCACAACTATAGTATACTAAGTAGATTAATGTTAGAAGTTAGGTTTTCATTCTTTTTTTTTTTTTTTTAAACCAGGGATCAAACTTGGAACCTTGAGCATGCAAGGCAGGCAGCGGCACTGAGCTAAATCAGTGGCCCCTAGGTTTTCTTTCTTAAATTGACTTAATTCAGCAAAAATAAGGTGTGGAGAAAAAGAATATGGAAATGTGGCTTATTCTTAAACTTATTACGTAAAACACACATTGTCTTATGCCCTCTCACAGTACCCCGCTTTTACTTCAAACACACCTATCCCTTCCTTTTTGCCAACTTTCTGAAGCAGTTCCGGAAGTCCTCTTTTGTGAGTAGCTTTAGTTGCACTGTCGTGGTTGCCTCACTTTCTGGAATCCATTAAAAACATACACTTTTGGGGGCCTTTTCAACTTTGGAGAAAAGCTACAAATTTCAGGTAACCCCATCTGGTACATACAGTGGATAAGGACACACTTGTGATGTTTTTAGGAGCCTGCCTTTCCTTTGAGTGGCACTTGGTGGCCGCATTTTTTGGTCGCATCTTGTAAAGACACTCAGACAGATTCCAGAACTGCTTCAGAAAGTGGCAACAATAATGGGAGAAGTCTGTCCTAAGCAAGGGGAAGTATTTTGAGGAGGATTAAAGGCAATGGTTCTTACTGTAATAACTTTTTTTTTTTTAGTTACACACCATGTTTTCTGTATTCTTTGTATTTCTTTGTATTTATTGGACAACCACTAAACTTTTGTTAGAATCCTGTAAAAGGACATGGCCTTCTTTATATAGTTGTATTAATTTATCCATGTTCATTCACTACAATTGTTGCTTCAGCACTTCTCCATTTCAGGCAGTGGTCTGGGTGCAAAGGGTCATAATGCTAAAGCGCAAAGGCAAAGTCTTGCCCCTTATGGTACTTAACTCACTCACATAAAGCTGCTGTGCCAAAATGAAGAGTACACATAATTAGACAAATATGTCAAGAAAAGTGAAATTCCCCTAAGATGACTCAAGAGTAGTTTTAGGTAGATGCTGTGGGTGCAGAAGGGGTTAGTAATAAAATGGAAACAGGAGCCTGTAGGACAGTGTGTAACCTTCCCAAACTAGGCAGGGCACACCCCATGCCCCTTGAGGACACTTTAACTGCTGCTTTTCACTCGCATCTGTTTTATCTTGTGGGATTGTACATGAGATTTCATTTGCCAAAAGATTCTGCTCAAAGAACAAAAGGAAAATCTTTGAAAATCATTGACCTAATTACTGAGCCTCCTTTTATTCCTTAAACGTGATGAAAAACTACTTTAGAACTGTGTAAAACTCCTTTGATGTTCTGGAAAAAGTTTTAAACTGGTTTCTATTTTAAAAATTGGATTTGGAATAATAGTCTTCTCTAGCTGTGTTTTCCAGACATGTTCTGCTACAGCAGCAATGCCCATCCATTTATTACAGGCCCCACACCCCACTCCAAGAACACAGCTGTGTCTCCCCTCAGGCACGACACCCATGCTTGTGACCCTGCCTTCTGAGTCACAAGAGTCTGGACCTGGGTCACTGACTTTTTTTTCTTCTGGATATTTGCACTTATGACTCACAACTGTTATCAAGTTTTGACAGCTTGGACAGAAAGACATACGACTGCAAAAGTTATTTTATAGCATGAGCACAGAGAAAGACAGAAGCAGACTTACAGTTCAAGATGGGAAAGAATGACACAGACATGCAGACAAAAGCAGAAAAGAGAGACCAGGAGACTCTGGAGAGACAGTCAGCGTCTTGTCTGATTTTGAGTCTCTGATTCTGGTGCTTCATGAGACCCAGCTGCAAAATGGGTTTCTGTTCCTTTCATCTGGAATCCACAGGTCCTCCAGTTTACTGGCTTTGTTCACTGTCCCAGATTGTCCATCCTTTCTTTTTACTCAGGTAGAGTAATTGTCAGCT
This sequence comes from Fukomys damarensis, assembly GCF_012274545.1. Lineage (NCBI taxonomy): Eukaryota > Metazoa > Chordata > Mammalia > Rodentia > Bathyergidae > Fukomys > Fukomys damarensis. The sequence goes on from NW_022900944.1 coordinate 19,339,750, forward strand.
TCAAAGTCTGAAGACACAGGCAGGGTTTCATGAAAGGTAGTAAGCTACATTTACAAGTGCTTATCCCAGTCTGCATACTTGTAAACACCTCCATCTCTTAGGTCCCACCCTGAAAGGTGTCACAGGTGAGTTCATGCAGTGTTATTATCTTCCAGTCTCTCTCTGGGATGCATGCTGCTTGCATAATCACCTAAAGCACAGCACCCAGGTAATGACACCAACAACTGTCTACACTTGGGTCTATATTTGCTATGCAATTTCACACCTCTCGTTCTCTCTTAAACTTGCTCCAATTAAACTTTTACCCATTCTGCTGATGTCCATACACAAGAGGCTTTAGGATACAAAGAAGAGTATTCACATTCAAACTATGTTCTTCTCAGTCCCAAATTTTGCTGATAAAACTTTCTTAAAATCTTAAAGTCTCTTCAATGTTCCAATGCAACAGACAAAAGCTGAAGCACTTATTCTTAAAATCACAAATTGAAAACAATTATTCGAATGTATTTTTTAATTTGAAGTTATGAAGTTGCCAAGGTCAAAATCTCTTCCTCTTTTTTAAACATCTAGAACACCGTAAATAATAAATATTAATGCCACAGTTTTGACTCTTAAACACTTTTTCCCCACATTCTGAATCTTCTTGAAGCTGAAAACTGCAAACTCATTGAAGAAGATAAGTACTGCCCCAGGGAACGATTTCTCTAGCAAGGGATAGGTGACAGAATAAATAGATGGATAGACGGATGTCTGTGTGTCAATGTGCCATTTCTTCATATTCATAATCCAACAAATAACTGAGATACACCTTTGTATTTCGCCATTCTTCTGAATCCCCAATGAGCAAAGGAAGATGGAAAGAAGGTTCCCATTTCACATAGCACACACTGCCTATTCCCAGGTTTCATAGCTACTTACCCGAGCTCCAGAAGTCCTTTAGCTCCTTTCCTAAGGCAAGGTCCGTGGTATCCCCTTGCCTTGCCAAATGAATTGATCTCTCCCTCCTCCATGCTTCTGAAATATTACGCTTCTCTGACAACACTGTATATTCTCCTTCAAGATATATTTAGCTAAATGTGGGCATTACTCTTTCTCTTTAGTGAAAGGGACTGCTTCTTGTTTAACTTTTTATCTCGAAATATGTTATTAAAAACATTCATACAGTAATAGGTTGTAATAAACATACTTATTTGAATTGTAAAGCCTTTGTGCTGAATGTTTAACGAACAAAAAAATCTATATGCTGCTTCAGACTATTGGTCAGAAATAAATCGCAGAAGCTTGGAACAAGTGAAACAACCATTACGAGAATTTTTGCACAGGCAATATATAACTAATTGTTCTCTCATTCTTTTTACTATAAAGTGAAAGAAATCTAGATTATGGGATGCAAAAGCGAAACTGAGCAAAGTGAAATCTCATCCTAAAAAATAACATTCAAGGGCTCTTAATGCCATTTTTCTCATAAGCTTCAAAGAACCAGATGATATCACAACAAAACAATAATGAAAACAATTCATTTTTACTATCTAGCAAATTCAAGGTGCATAATATATAGTTTCAGGTTCTCAAAAAGTTAATGAATAAATGAAAAACATACCTTTTTTCTGAAATTGAGGCAAATAAGAGTACTAATTTTTAAATTTGTAATTTAAAAAATGATTTATATTCCTTTCAGTCATCTGGGTTTTTATCAGCAGTTAAATTTACGTGAACTATAAAAACTGAGATTAAATCAACTCTAAATAAACTTTAGGCAGTGATAAAGTGAAGCAATGATTGAGAACAGTCAAGGGTTAGTGACATAAGTAGCTAGTTGTACATATGAATTGTTATTTCTTTAAATTTCTTTCAAAGTAGTTCTATTAGATCATCATTTTGGGTTTAACTTAATTGGAATTGTTCAGTAATCCAGGTTCATGCCTCTGAGAAGTCTGGATGGTCAAACTCCAGAGCATATTTAAACCATAAAGCCTTTATGATTCAAGAGATTACTATGGAATTATTGTAGTCAGGGATCAGATGGCCAAAGGAAATGAACATCCTTGGCTCTGCAGAATGCTTCTGTAGTGGGGAACAATTTAATTATGACTCATACCATAAACATCACCAAATTTTACCACAAACTTAACTCTTGGACTGCAGTCATTTAATACATATTTCTTCATGTTCTCTTAGTGCAAATTATGACATTTTGGAGGTTGCCCTGATCCCTAAAATTAACAAAAGCTACCACTATCAATGGAAGATGGTTCTAAATGTATACAACTTTTTCAAAGAATAAAGAAAAAAAACAGTTGCCAAGTTTCAAATTCCCTATTAATCTGCTGAAGGACCTCATACCAATAAATTTCTTTAAGTCTCAGTTTCTTCACATATGAAAGGGAAAATATATCACTTTCCCATGACTGAGCAAGATAAGTTACTGCAATGCCTGATCTTCAATATAACAGTACAGTAGCTATTATAACTCCCCAATTTATCATGGCAGATCCATAAATAATGGGAAATAAGTCACATATAACACAATTCTGTAAATGGACAGGTAAGAAACACTTCCTCCTCCCAGGTCAAATCACTAAGTCCTAGGGGGTTAAGAGGAGACCAGAGACACCTATGGAAATACTGTCCCAGGTAGCCCTTTAATCTCCAGTTCTACTGAACTCTAGTTTCTGTCTGTGGACAAATGAGCCTAACTCACTTGCAGACAACTCCATAGGAGTAAAAACAACATCACAGAATCATGGAATTGGAAGAGTTTCAAAAGGAGACATACTAAAAGCGTAAATAAGATTCAAATTGTGATAATGTGAAATAGGAAGAAAAGGGCTAAGGGTGTAGGGGAAGTGGGAAGGGTAGGGGAAGGAGAGAAGGGAAAAGAAAAAACATGAGAAAAGGAAAAAATGGAAACAAAGTATTTGTAAATAGGGAAGGGTCAAGGGGGTGAAGGGAGGGCAGGTGTATGAGGAAAAAATAAGAACCAAGATCTGTCATGTAAAGGTACAAGATCTCAATGATGAATGTAACTGTACTATATACCTAAAAAGTACCAATAAACTTGATGAAGAAGAAAAAAAAAAGGAGACATAAGGTAGCTCCCTACACTGAAGTGGGAGGACCCTTAAATCATCCACAGCAGATGGTTATCAACTCCTAGTTTCAAAGATCTCTAAGGACTGGACTTCCCCATGTTCCTTGGTCACCTGTCTCAGTGTTTAATCCCTTCTTTCTACTTACGTCCATCTTTATGACCAACTGAACTTTTTCTCTTGTTACAATTTAAAAGTATTTCTTTTTATTTGGTCTCCTCTGAAAGTAAAGAACATCTGTTCTGCATCTCCCATATAATAACCTTTCAAATACTTGAAGACAGTTAAATCACTCCTTAGTCTTCCCTCCTCCAAGTTAAACAGTCCTGATCCCGCTGAGCCCTCTCTTAGGACCTGGTCCCCATTCCTTACATCACTTTTGCTGATCTTCGCTGGACCTTCTCCAGAGTCTCCATATTCTTTGCCAGATGCAAAGACCAAAATCGAACGCAGCAATAATGCCAAATAAAGCAGAAGGATCACTTTTCACTTCTATATCCCTCTCTTGATAAAACATTCCAAGCGGTGTGCTTGCCCTTTTTTCCAAAAGTATATTGCTCTTTCTAAGTCTCTTTGCTTTGTAATCATGTACGCTATCATCTTTTGGTACCTTCTCCAAAGCTCATATCGGATTTCAGGTGCTTCAAATAATTCCTGTCAGTAAGGAACAAATTTAGACGCACACTGCTTCAGAACATTTTTCTACCTTCCATAAAAGCCTAAACAGAGAAGCTGTGAAAACAAAATAAAAATTCATGTAACCCATGAAATAACTATCAACATTTACATCTTGATGACATTTTTAAAACATGCTTTGTTCATGATGGGTATACAGAAATCCATCTTGTTCTAACTCAAGAATAATGCAACCTAACAAAACTTGTAGGTGTACTTTAGAAACAAAAATAGAAACAACAAAACAAATTAAAAGGCTAAAATTTATAGAAAAGTATATCTGTAAGTTTATGAAAATGGTTAAATTCTTAGATATCTCAAATATGATATGAATTTTGTAAATGAAATTTCCAACCGTTTCTAACGACCAACCACATTGGCTTAAATACTTGAATGTGTTCATCTAGTGATATATTTCTTAGAGTTTCAAAGTTGTCAATAGCTAACAATTTACATTGAATTACTGCAACAGTATTTGAAACCAGATGAAACTCCTCAGGTTTTTTCTGTTTACATTCATAAAAATATGTACGCACAAATTTTCACTTCACAAATATGTTAAACCAGAATTAGTTCCCTGACACAACTACTTGTAGTTTTTGGTACTCTTTGAGACACCACTTAAACATTTTGTTTATAAATGCTGAAAGTGGAAGATGGGAAAAGGAAATGTGTTAAAATGATTTGAAGAAATCAACGTGAATTTTTTTTTTAATTCAGCTTGTTAAAGTGTAGAGAATTTCCTTTCCATTTTCTCCCATTTCTTTAGAACCTCTTCTGGATACCTGCCCTTCTTCACCATTCCCTCAAAGAGCAGCAAACAGTGTAGGACCTGTGTAGAGGAGATGCTGGACACACAGCAAATAGGAAAATGTAACTTCCTCTGTCGGGTTACCTCACACCCAAGTTATCTGCATATTCTGATCATCAAAAACATCTAGAATATCCTTACAAATAAATAAGAAAATAACAAATAAACAATTTTTTAAAATGGACAAAAGACACGAACAGGCTTTTCACAAAACAGAAGCACAAATGGCCAAAAAACATACATACAAAGATTTCGATTCGGTATCTTTAGTGATTAGGGACTGTAAATCAAAATTACTTTTAAGACCGCTAAATTGCAAAAACAAAACAAATTCTGACACACATTGGATAGGACACAGAGCCAAAAACACTTTATTAACCGACTAGCAGAGGCTAATTGATTTAGCTATTTTGGAAGTAGGGTTAAACATTCATATACTCCACAGCTGCTATGTGCTAGTGCACAGCACGTGCCTTGGAGAAACTCTTCCCTGTGTGCATTAGAGAGCAGGTCCCTGGCAGTTCTGCTGACCAAAGCCAAGCATACACGCAAAACGTCCTGTAAGCAACACAATGCCCACCAACAAGAACATTTAAGATTCCACGGTAATATACTGAAAAGCATGCTATACAGATGGCAAAAACAAATGAAGAGTAGCACTCAACAATATGAAGGATTCTTAGTAATCAAATATTACATGAAAAAGTAGGGCCCAAAAGATCATATGTAATGATACTGTTACTTCCACTGAGTCAAAACAACTAAATTTGAAAATATACATTTTGTAAATATATACAGATACAATAAAATTATAAGGGAAGCAATACAACAATGAAAATAAAATTCAGAATTTCAGTTAGCTTATTATTACAAAAATGATCCAGTTACTTCTCTAAAAGTCTTCAATTTTTCAAATACTCTTTCCTGTACCTAGGTCCTTTACATTATAATTCTGCAACTTCTTTCACAAAGAGGTAGAGTCTACTTCTTTACCCTGTAAAACTGGACTGAACTTGTGACTTACTCTGGTGAACAGAAATGTACTTTGTGCCAGTTTTAAGCCTGAGCCTCTCTCCATTATATTCCTGCTTCTGCCAGAAGAACACACCAGATTAGCCAGCTGGAGGTTAAGAGGTCATATGAGGCAGATTTGAGACACCTTGGCCAAGACCATCACCGACCAGGGCAGTGACAGCCAATTCACCAAATGACCACAGACTCAGGACCCGGCCCAGCTGAGATCAAATGAGCCAGTTCCAGAGCAGCAGAACTGAGCCTAGCCAACCCGTGCACTGAATAAATGGTTGTTTTAAATCTCAAAGTTTTAGGGTGAGTTTTAATGTAGAGTTTTCATAGTAACAGATAACTAAAAAACCTCATGTGGAAGTCAGAGCTGTATTGTCTGTCTTTATTATTTTGTACCCTATAGTTTAAAAAAAAAAAAAGAACTTAAATTTCCATTCATTAACACTGTCCATATTCTGACAATTTTTAGTGTTTCTGTTGTAGCTCATCTTAATACTACATCAGTTTATTCAATCTCATCGCTGTATCAGCAGCAGCAAAGCAAAGTCACACTGATTTTAAGACTATTAACTTAAAGTAATACAAAACTGTGCTCTCGTTGTTTAGTTTTCTCCAATAAAATGGTGGTACTGCACAAATTTTGGAAACTTACAGACCTCTGCCCATCAAGTTTCAAAGACTTTAAAGACTAAATGGGAATAGCATTATCATTCCCATGTCATGAGGAGAAAGTGGAAAGCATACGATATCTTTACAAACAGTATTTAAAATGTCAAGAATAAATGAAGTATTTAGTCCTGATGAGATACAGTACAGTGGTGGAGGTCTGTATTGCCTGTAAATCATCTTTTTAGGTTCATCTCAACAGTGACTCTTGATACCACCACAAGCTAACGGTGGCAGCAGTCTACAAAAAAATACATGACAGAAGGCCCACTGCTACTAGGCCAGTATCAGGTATTTCATTCCTGTAGAAACCCTTGCAGCTCAAGCAAAAGGTGAATATGGAAGCTAGCCAGGCTTGCAGGCACATGTCCACACCTTCTGAAACAACCCATGCATAATATCCAACAGCTATCAAGAGACGATATGTTAAAATATGACTTCTACTCTTTACATCTGCCAGAATGACTACTACTAAAAAAAGAACAGAAAAGAAGTGTTGGTTAGGAGGTGACAAAAAATCAAACTTTTATGCACTGTTGATAGGAATGTGAAATACTGAAGCCACTGAAGAAAATAGTATATTGGTTCCTAAAACAATGAAAAGTACAGTTATTAAATGATTCAGCAATGCCCTTTCTGGGTATATATTGAAAAGACTGAAGGCAGGGTTTAAAAAAATAATTTGTGTATCCATTGTCATAGCAGTATTATTCGAAACAACCAAGGTGAAATCTCTCCAAATTGCCATTAATGGATGAATAAACAACATGTAGCATATGCATACAATAGAATATTCTTCTGCTTTAAAAAGAAACAAAATGTGGGTAAACACAATGTAGGTGAATTTGAGAACACTATAAAAAATGAAATAAACCAAAAAAGACAGTATCACATGAGACCATTTACATGAGGGTAGTTAAATTCATACAAATAAAGAAGTTGCCAGGAGCTGGGGGATGGGACAATGGACTGTTTAATGGATTTAAAGATGCAATTTTGCAAGATGAAAAATTCTGGCAATTAATTACACCTCAGTGTAAATATTCTTCACAGAAGTGAGTATACACTAAAAATAATTACGATGAGGCTGAGTGCATGTGCCTATCATCCCAGCTATCCAGAAGGCTGAGACAGGAGGATGGCTGGAGCAAAGGAGTCTGAGACTGGCCTGGGCAGCATCAGAGACCTTGTCTCAAAAAGAAAGAAAAGGGCCAGGTAGGGAAGAACATGCCTGTAATTCCTGCACTGTGGGAAGCTGTGGCAAAAGGATTGCAAGCTCAAGCCCAGCCTGGGAAAATTAGTGACTTAGTGAGACCCTCTCTCAAAATAAACAAAATATTTTTAAAGGCTGAGGATATAGCTCAGAGTAACTACACTGGGTCCAATCCCAAAAAAGGCTGGAAATTTTATATTATATGTTATACATATTTTACTACAAATTGTTTTTTAATGTTGATGTGTTTGTGTTATATATAGATTTGACCCAGGAATCTCAGAAGCAATTTACCTAAGTATATGTTCAACTAGTAAATGAAAAACCTAACATGATGAGCACGGAGAAAAGCCATCTGCTCAAACGGTGCTTACATGTGGTTCTGGAGAAAGGCATCATATGTATCAATCAATACAAACACAACTGTAGCGGCTTGAAAGATGTCCAAAAAAAAAAAAATCAAACAGAGCAAGTTAGCAAGTGACCAGATGGCTTTTCAGATAGTCCGAGACCTCCTCTATGGAGAGGTGGCATAAAGACTAAGATCACAGTGACAAGCAGGAGTCAGTCACATCACGATGCTCAAGAGGAAGGCATCCCACACAGAAATAGCAAGTGTAATGAGTCTATATTGGAAGCAAGCTTTGTGTTCAGACAGGAATAAAATCAGAGCTATCAATTAGAATTGGGAAAAAGAGAAACAGGATTCAAAACAGCAGTATCTTATGAATAATAACTCATAAATTTATAAGTATTTCCTATACTCTACCCCTTCTGCTTAAAGATTATTAATTTGTTGCAAACAAAAACAATCTACTAAAAGGAAATGTGTTGTAGCACCTATATAAACAAACATTATTTACTTATTAGTGTGGCTTTTTCCAAAATTATTTAGAATTCAAATATTTTTAAATTACAGAAAAAAATTTAATGGTTGTCCCAGTTTATTCTTAGGCTGAGAAAGTTTGTTATCACTGTCCAAGCCCAGGTGCAAAAACATTTTTCCTAATGTTACAAATACACTACTTGGAGAGAAAAGCTACCCAAACACACCTGCACCTTTTCAAACTGATTTAAAATTGTGTTAAAAGTAAATGTATTAACATGAATGTTTATTCATCAAAAAGTTGCTTTTCCAATCTGCTACTTTGAGAGAATTAAATGGGCTATTTGGATTTTGATAAAGATAAACTTGCATTGTCTGATGTCCTTTCCAAATACAATGCTATAAGGAAGTACTCAATGCTTATAATTACATCTCAATATGTTTGCTCTTGAGATTTAAATAATTGTGAACAATGGAGTAATGTCTAAGCAAAGGAATATATTCAGAATACATGGCATTTAATATCACATTATATTGTATGAGGCAAAACAGTATAGTTACTAAGAATCCAACCTCCGACAACAAACTGCTTGATTTTTCACTATGCTTATGCATCTTTGTAGTTGAATAAAATTGGATATAAACTCTGTGCACCCAGTTTCCCTATACAGGAAATGGAATAAATGATATTTACATCTACCAAGATGGCATAATCATCAAATAAGTTAAAACATATACAGCACTCTGCAGTTCCTGATACCCAGTAAATGACAGCTATAATATTACAACTTGTTTTTATTATGTCATACACAAAATGTACTCCCATGAGTCTACTGTCTGGTTTTCATGCACACACAAGTTTGTTCATCCAGTTACATTTATCAACAAACAGACATAAGAGAAAGACAATACAGAAAGTACACATTGAAAAAGTAAAAAAAAAAATCCAAAAAATATAATTTAGAAACTAATTTATAATTTTACAAATCTATTCCTTCCCCTCCTTCTCTCTTTCAGTGGTAATGGGGCTAAAACCCAGGGCCTTGCTCTGATTAGGCAAAGCTCAATCACTAGAGCTACTCTGCAATTTACTTAAAGGATGTACAGTACTTAAGGTCTTTTATGCTCACAGACAAGAAAGAAACCATACTAAGAAACCACTTATCACTATCCTGATAGGAATAAAATTTTTATTAATTTTATTGGTATATTTTAGGTAGAGATTCATCATTGAGAATTTGTACCTTTACATAATCTATATTGGTTCTTATTTTTTTCCTATTCCCCTGCCCTCCCTTCAACCCTTCCACCCCTCCCTATTTAGAAAGACTATGTTCCTATTTTTTCCTTTTCTCATATGAATTCCATTCCCTTCTTTTCTTTCCCCAAATCCTCCCACTACCCCTTCTCCTTTGAACCTTTTCTTCCTATTTCACATTATCTATTATTCCTTTAGATCCTTATTTACACTTTTAGTTTCTCACACCAGAGAAACCATTTGGTAACTACACATGTGTCCTATTTATTTCACTTAAGAGTATGGTCTCAGTGTGCATCCATTTAGCTATGAATGTTTCTAATTCTTTATAGCTGAGTAGTACTTCGTTTTATTAAAAAATGTTTTCTTTATCCAGTAAATCTCAGCGATACATGTGCACCCATGTTCATAGCAGCACAGTTTGCAACAGCTAAAACTTGGAAACAACCCAACTGCCCATCAAATGGAGACTGGATATAGAAAAATTTTGATAGCAGGTTTGTGTATAATAGAAAGAATACATTGTATATTACCTGTCCTTAAAAGTAATACTGGTACTAGCACAATTCATTGTATAAATTTTTAAAAGTCAATAACTCAATATTACAAATATAAAATACATATTACATCTCTTCTGTGTCCTCAGTGACTGTTCACCAAAGAAATATGCTTGAAAAAAGAAATAATTGATGTGAGGAGGTGCTGAACTGACTCATGTAAACCTGGAAGAAATCCTGTTGGTCCATTTCCTGAAGCTCTTTCATGTCATTCACTGACCATTGGAAGTGAACTTCTCTAGCTACAAAGGGGACAAGTGCTTTGCCGTTCTTAGATCAAATCTGTGGTTACTTTTTAAAGAACTGTCCATTAAATAAAAACAGTAAAACAAATCAACTGAGAATGTTGACAACTTTGAGAAGAATATATTGTATCATGGAGGATATCTACTGCTCTATTTAGTTATTTTCCCTAGTAGTGGTTAGAAATATTTTTAAAGAGAAAAGAAAAAGAAGGTAAAGGAGACAAAGAGATTGTGTCTTAGAACAGAAGCGTTTTCAGGTTCTCTGAACTCAATTAGATTTAACCTTCTGTGTCAGCTTATCACAATGATAAGTAACTAGGAATTAAGGGAATCATTAGACTGTGCACAATATTTATCACTATAATAGTAAATGATTAATTTGATATTTTTATTTGGGAAGTTTGAAGGTCTCAAATTTAGTCTCAAATTTTTATTCAATTGACATAAAGAGCAAAAAATTACTTCCCCCAGGCTTATTTAAATCGTTCCATTTCTTTTATTAGTAACTCATTATAATCAACTCAAGATTCATTAATTCTAAACTACAATCTTCTCCTTTAAGGCATGATTCTTACAAACCGTTTTAGAATCTCTCCACGAAGAAAGATCTCCACAAATCAGGTGAAGGAATGCACAGGAAAGGGATCCCTTGCGCTTTGTGGAGAATGAAAATTGGCATGTAAATAATTATAGAAAACAGCATGGAAGTTCCTTAAAAAAAACTCAAAATAAAATTACTATATGACCCAGCAGTCCCTCTTCTGAATGAATACCTAAAGGAAATGAAATTAGTATGTCAAAAAGATACCAGCACACACATATTTATTGCAGCATTATTCACAAGAACTAAAATACAAAACCAAACTTGGTGTCCACTGATGGATGAATGGACCGAGAAAATAACTCACTCATGCATTCATGCATGAACACACACATACACACACAGGAATATTATTCAGCCTTTAAAACAAAAATCTTATCACTTGAAACAACACAGATGAACCCAGAGACATTACGCTAAATAAGACAGGCACAGTAAAACAAATACTACATGACTCATTTTTATGTGAAATCTAAAATATCAAACTCAGAAATAGGGAGGAGGGGCTTCAGGTTGAGGAAATGGAGAGATTTGATCAAAAGTTACAGCTTCAGTTTTGCATAATGAATAAGTTCTGCATCTAAGTTACAGCATGGTAACTGTAAATAATAACACTGTATTATATACGTAAAACTTGCTACTCCAGGATTCTTAAATATCTGGACTATGGGGTAAAAAGGTAACTGTGTGTTGATGGATATGTTAATTAGCTTGATTGTGGTAATCATTTTTCAATGTATTTGTATAATAAAAATCACACTGTACACATTGTGCAAATATGCACAATTTCTGTCGGTCATACCTCAATGAAGCTGAAAACAAAATCTCTGATAATTCTGATACTGAAAAACCTACTGAAGATTCTAGGGCAGTGATGACAAACCCTTTAGAGCTTTCAATGTTGCAAACAACCACTGCCACACATGTGACATAGGTTCACCACCATTGCTTTAAGGCCACTCAGCCTGGATTTCCATCCCAGCTCCACTATGTACTAGCCAAAGGATTTTACACACATTTGTTTACATTTCTGTAACACCATTTCATCATTCATGAAAAGAGTTTATAGAGTTAATAATTAAGTAAGTCTCTTATTTTAAAGGATTTTAGTACTATGTCTGAATGGTAGAACAAGCTCAATTAGCTTAGTTATTTTTATTATTAAATTAAAATGTATGAATGTAAGAGGAAGTATTAACAAGCATCAACAAGAATCCATTGTTAATTCACTGTGAGAAATGCTTATCAGGTAGATTCTGAAGATATTCTAAAGTGTAAAATCTATAGGGTGAAAAAATAGTAGTGCTAGCATAAAAAATAGCATTTTTATGGGAAACAGAATTCAGTGAAAGAACAATAATGAACTACTTTTAAAGGTATTTTATTGGTTTAACAATATAACAATAAACATATAAGAACAATATGAATTTTTAAGAATCTGTGTCTTCTTGAATTCTAACAAGAGAAAGAGAAGCAGGAACAAGAACAATGTGGATGAACAAAGACAGAGACATGAACATTTCTGATGACTACTGTTAATGAGAGACAACTGCTCCTGGACATGGAGCTAACAGTCCAGAAGAACAGTCAGGCTGGCAAAACAACTCAGATTAACTGAAGACATAAAAATTGGTAAAATATGAAAGTGGTAAACATAAGAGGAACAAAAACCAAAGACCTGTCCTTTGGGAGAGATCCAGGTTAGTACAAAGAAGGGAGGTGACACAGAAAAATAGCAGATATCAGCAAGAATTGGAAAAAGTGAGGAGTTATAAAGCAATAAGAGTCAAAAGAAAGGAACACTTTAAGAAATGAATAATTCCTCTGCTATTAAAGCCAGCAGCTGAAGTCAAGCAAGAGGGGAGAAGCGAGTAAGATGAATTTGAGAAGAGATCAGAAAATTTGCCTACAAAGAAATTGTAGATTAGTATTAAATGAATAAACAAAATTCAGGTAGAGAACTGAATAAAAACTAAAGAGGACAAAATACACACAATATTCTGAGGGAAACGGCTATGACATTTTCCCTTTTGTATTTATTAGCTGAACTGTCATTAAGTAGATTTGTGTATATAATTTTTCTATAAATCTATTTAAGCTCAAAAAGCTAAGATCTAGAAGTATGACAATAACAATATGTCAACTATAAAAGTAGTTATCCAAGGATATGTTTGCTGTTCTCAGTTAGAAATAGCTACATATATGAACATGTACCTACTAGCACTTGACAGATGCACAATGACATAACATTTTTTGTTAGATAGAAGATGGGTAGATAGATAAGTAGATATGATCTTCCTTGAAAATATCAGCATTATCTGTAATCATTTGCTTGTTGAATTTGTGTGTGCGTGCGCATGTGTATGTGTGTACAGAGAGGGAGGAGGGAGAGGAAAAAAACAAATGGAGGGAAAGGGAACAAGGAAAGAAAAGTTGAACATCACTCAGTGATGTTGCAATATCCAACTAATTAATAAGTGAACATTAATGTCATGTGATTTTAAGACTCAGTAAGCGTATATGAAATAATTTTTAAGATAACCATATCCTTAATCAAACCTTTCATTATATGAGAGAATCACTCTCCATGAGTCATAAATCTCTTCATACATGAATCTTACTAGAAAAATGTAGCATTTGAAATTACTTTTCAATAACAAGTTCCACAAAACATTTATTTAGAATTCTAATAAAATTCTATGGAGATAAAAGAATTTCAGTTGACAATATTCCTACTTACTTCACAGGAAATGGGGGTTTATAAGAAATTGAAGTATCTTAAAAGTAGTAAGAAATTCACATACTTGTAATCCTAATATGTTGGGAGGCTGAGGCAGGACGATTGCAAGTTTGAACCCAGACTGGGTAATTTAGGAACTTGGTGGGACCTGTCTCAAAATTTAAAAAAAAAAAAAAAAAAGGCTAGTGATATTGTTCAGTGTAAAGGCCCAGGGTTCAATCATTAGTACTGCCAAAGAAATGTAGTCAGCTAATTGAACTACATATTGAACGGAATAACAGGATATCATTTATAGCAGTTACTCTCAACAAATCTAAGAAATTATATATTTCTTTAGATAAAAGTTTACAGTATAATCATCTTGATCAAGCTCATGCAACAGAAAAATGGCAACTCTAGACAAAAACTAAGAGGGGCCGGGGATTTAGCTCAGTGGTTCTGCCACCCACCTCGCAAGCACAAGGTCCCAAGTTCGATCCCTCATACCAAAAAAAAAAAAAAAAAAAAAAAAAAAAAAAAAGTTCCTAAAAAAAAACCTTAAAGGTCAAAATCCAGATATTAGACAAAAACAAAGACAACATCCTGCTAAGCATTAAACTTCAGAAAGATGTGCTCTTGCTTGATAAAGATCAAAAGCACGGAGAGAAGGAAAGCCCAGCCCTTACCAAGGCACAGATGGGCAAAGATTGCTTAAAGCCGGGCCTGGATAAAAACCCTGAATCCTAAGGTAAGCAAAAATATCCTTCAAAATGAAAAGCAAAACACATTTGTAGACAAGCGATACATGAGGAAATCCATTCCTAAAAGATCAATTCTACAAAAAATATTAAAATAAATCATTCATAGAAAAAAAGAACACTACCAAATAGAAATGTCAATCCACACAAAGAAATTGAAAAAGACCAGAAATGAAAAGGAGGGGTAAGCACAAGGGAAATTTTTTATTTGTAGTAACTTCAAAAAAAAAAAAAAAAAGAATGACTGCTATCAACAAATCAACCAATAACAAATGTTGGTGGGGTTGTGGGGAGAAAGGAACCCTTCTCCATTGTTGGTGGAAGTGCAGACTGGTGCAACCACTGTGGAAATCAACATGGAGATACCTCAAAGAGCTGGGACTAGAGGTCCCATTTGACCCAGCCATTCCTCTGCTGGGTAACTTTCCAAAAGAACTAAAAGAATCATATCACAGTGATGTATGCGAGCCCATGTTTATAGCAGCACAGTTGTAATAGCTAAAATTTGGAAACAGCCCATTTGCCCATCAGTTGGAGATTGGATAAAGAAGGTGTGGTTTTTCTATAAAATGGAATACTACTCAGCCATAAAGAATGAAAAATTAGAGTCATTCGTAGGAAAATGGGTACATATTGAGGATATACTCCTAAGTGAAATAAGTCACACATCTGTAAATACCAAATAGTTTCTCTGGTGTGAAAAACTATAATAGTACATAAGATTCTAATGAGATAATTGACAATGTGAAATAGGAAGAAAAGGGCTAAAAGTGTAGGGGAAGTTGGCAGAGTAGGGGAAAGGAAATAAGGAAAAAATATATGAGAAAATGAAAAAATGGAAATAAAGTGTTTATAAATGGGGAGGGGAGGAGGGGGTGAAGGGAGGGCAGGGATAAGGGGGAAAAATGAGAACCAAGACCTGTCATGTAAAGGTACAAGATCCAAATGATGACTGTAACTGTATTGTATACCTACAATGTACCAATAAACTCAACGAGAGAAAAAAATAGATGTCTTCCACGAAAATGTTAACATTGTCTTGCAGACTTTATAACATGCTTGATGAGAAAGCACAGGACGTGGGGAAAAGAATTATAACCAAGGTGAACTGCTCTCCCCATGAAGAGGAGTAATATTATTTTAAAGTAGACTGTTACATATAAGTCAAACATGAGCATTTACAACCTCTTTAGTAGCTACTATTTTTCTAAAGAACAAACACTAACAAGATGTTTGAAAAACTATAAATAAAAAGTTAACAGTATAAATTATTATGGACTCATTTTTTTTAATTCTAAATTTCAAAGAAGACAAGGGAAGAGCAAAAATGGAACAAAGACCAAACTGAACAATTAGAAAACAGTTAGCAAGATGGTAGATTTAAATCCAACCAAATCATAATTAAAAAATATAGATCGATGCTCCCAACATACAAGTGAAAGGTGATGACTGTTAAACTGATTCTCAAAAGCAAGATATACATAGATGGTATAATCCATTCTAAATATGCAAATACAGATAAGTTAAAAATATAATGATGAATAAATATCATACAAATACTCTTTCTAAAGAAAGTTGAGTAGCTAAATGAATATAAGGAAAAGGAAATTTCAGTGAAAGAAATTTTGCCAGGGTTAAAAGTTATATTAAATAATATGAGCCCCTCTTATTTTAAGGAGAAATATAAACATGAAGTATATGCATCTGACATCAAACTATGTTAATCAAAAGAGGTAAAAAGAAAAATTAATAATCCTAGTTGGAGATTACAACATTCATCACTAAGAAATCCCCAGAATGAGCAGACAGCAAGGCCACAGAAGGCACAAGACGACACACAGCAGGTCACATGGTAAATGGAGTCCTGTCCAAGGTCAGTTTATAACAGGGCCCCTGAGTCCACGGATGCGCTCAGGGCTATCCCACATGAATATCTAACTGAAATAGTCACACTTGTCAAAGGGCACAGCCCCCATACTGAATCCTGAAGAATGGCTGTGGCCAACCCCCAGCTCACCCATGCAATAGTCCTGACTGCAGCTGCTGTGTTCTTCCTTGCTAGAGCAGAGTGTGATAGCCTCAGAAAGACCCCAAAGAATTACTGATTTTGAGAAAAAGTTCTTTTCTATCCTAGTCAGGAAATGAAGTCAAAAATCATTTTGAATTAAAATGGAACAAATAGTAATAATATTCACTCACAGTCTACCTCTTATCCTCAGTTATAATAAGAATCTGGGCCAGCTGGAATCCCATAGAACTCTACATGGATTAATTCCAGCAGTGATACCACATTGATTGGAAAGGATGAACAAAAGATGGGACGTTTCTGGCTTTACAAAATCCATGCACTCCACAGGAGGACAGATACACCCTACAAAAGATTTTCCAACAAACCAAAGCTTATGCACTAACTCACTGTCTACTTCCTGGAAATGCTGATCTGCCAAAGATCACAACTGCATGATTTGGATTCGAAAGCTATAAACCATATGAAAATAACTTTAAAAATATGATACTTGAAACTAAGCTAGAAGTTGAAATCATTTCATGGAACACATTTGTATATAAATGCTCTCTTTTAATTCTAAATATATGGTATTCATTTTGATTTAAAAACTTTACCCAAAGATAAAACAAGTACATAGGATAAAGCCATATTACACAAAAAAAAATTCCAACCTTTTATCCAAATTCATCCTCATAAAATTAAAAGAATATTTTTTCAGTTAACAGTTCCATTTCCTACTGCTAAAAACAAATTGAAGGAAACAAGCACATATCATATCAGAAAGAAGATGTTAACAAATGACAAATTGATTAGATTGAACAACATAAAAGTCTGGGACTTGTCCAGCTTTTGCATTAATAGAATCCCAAGAGGAATTTGAAGACAGAGTACACGGCATTTTACTATATTCCAGCAATCTATAATATATATTGGACTGATGCTTTATCTTAAGATAATATAGCCGATCAAATTTTATAACAACATGTTATGTAATAAATGTGTATTTTTATGCTTGCAGAAATTGCTAACTTTTAAAGTTCTTTGATTTTCAAGGCACTGATAATGGATATGTATGAAATCTATGATTTCTGTTAAACAAAACAACATCCTGCGGAATTTTTAAAAATAAAGAAACACCTTAGCTTAAATCACCATAGAAATCTTTTTCATCAAGTACAGAAAGACCCCAGTGATCCCTGTACACTCAAGACTTGAAGCTTATAACAGGCAGTTTCTTACAAGGATCTCCAAAGGGTCCTCACAAGTCTTCCAAGAAGATGGTCACAGCCAACCCAGTGTATATTCCTCCCATCTTTGTTTCAGATGTATTTTAGTCAAGTAAAGAGCCAGTTTTTATATTGTTTCATTTTGTTTCGTTGGTACCAGGGATCAAACTTGGGTTCTGTGCTTGCAAGACAGGCACTGATACCACTAAGCTAATTCCCAGGCCCCAGGGCCAGTTTTAAAATGGCTGAATTTCTTTTCTAACGGTGCAAAGCGAAAAGACTTATAATCTCACAATTCCATCCAGGAAAATGTCCAACCAAAGGGATGACTTGGTTAAGATAGGTAAAAACATGATTCAGAAAGAGGGAGCATTTATCACCAAGTCAAGGCAAAATAGATGCATTCATCACAATATCCCTCATTGCTTTAAGAGTCAATATCAGTCCTACCTTAAGAAGAATTTCTTGAACTTCCTCCCTCATTTTGGGGATAGTACTGGGGAAGGCAAGCACTCTACTCTGAACTACAGCCTCAGCACCCCAAATTTTGACTGTAGTACATGTCAAGGTGTTATCACAGTACCTGTGGTTGAATTTATTATCTTCTGTAGTTATTATACTTTTATTGAAATATAAGTCACAAAATATAAATTTAACCTTTTTGTGGTATACTATTCAAGGATTTTTTAGTATATACACAGTTATGTAATCACCTCTAATACCTAATTGCATATTTTGTCATCCCTCCAAAAATAAAATCTCATATCCGTTAGCCTTGCTTCTCCACTCCTCCTTCCTTCTACCCCTTGCTAACCATGAATCTACTTGCTTTTATGGGTTCACCTATTCTGGCCATTTTACATAAACAGAATCATGCAACATGTTCTCTTTGGTGTCTACCTCCTTTTGCTTACCCTAATGTTTTCAAGGATTATCCTTATTATAGTATGTTACAGAGCTTTGTGCCTTTACAATTGAATAATAGACAATTACATACCACATTTTTATCCATTCATCTGTTGATGGGTATCTGAGCTTTGACTATGGTGAATAGTGCTACTATGAATGTTTACATTTGACTACTTAAGTGGACCAATGTTTTCAATTTCCTTGAGTATATAGGAGCAGAATTGCTGGGTCATATGGTAACTTCTTTTTTAACGTTTTGAATAACTGCCAAACTGTTTTACATTTTCTGTTCCCACTAACAATGTAATTTCTTTCATTTATCTAGTCCATAAACTTCTTGAGGACAGAAACCAAGTTTTGTGCTCTACTATATACCAAGAGCCTAGCGAGCATAGTGCCTAATGCAATAGGGTTTTCTACAACTATTTGTGAATAACAAAATAAAGGCCTCTGTGATTTTTTTTTTTTTTTTTTTTTTTTTTTTTTTTTTCCTTTTTTTTTTTTTTTTTTTTTTTTTTTTTTTACTTTTTGCCTTCTGAGACCTCCTTTCATCAAAATATCTTCTTCAAATATCCTTAACTTTCATCTCTCCAGACTGTGGAGCTCTGCTGTAACATACTCCTGGATACCGACACTTCCTGAAATACATGCTATGTTTGTTGGACCAGAAGACTGTATCTAACTGGATTTCTCAACTGCATGTAACAGGTATTAATGCAAGATAATCTGATAGCAGAATCAAGTGTTTCTAAGTTGGTGTCTGTTCACCCACAATTGAATGTTCAAATATGTTTCCAAGGTTACATGAAGCAAATATAAGCATAGGACACATTTGGCCCTATGGTCCCCTTGGCTGGCCCTGCCATCAGCAACGCTACCATAAACCTGGTGGGGAAGACAGCTCAGTGGCTCCCACATGTGGCAAAAGGCAACATATGGGACCCACCCCATTACAAAGGCAACCAGAGAAGATCTGCAGATGAAAGGGTTCTCCTCCCAGCCGAGGAGGTTGGGGTGGGGATTAGCCTCCCATGACTGGCACTCAAGTAGCCCGATGACTCCCAGCTCTGGCTAGTTAAAGAGATCACTGCATAAAGGAAATATCCACTTTGATCCTTGAACACAAAATGGACATGTGACAAGACTGGAACTTACAGTATAGTTCCTTTTGCTCTTGATATGAAATAGATTATATGCCTTAAATAATCACATAGGAATGAACATAAATTCCATGTAAAACTTCACCATAATCTTTGCACTTTGGCTCCTGACTGATAGATATGAATTCATTCTCACCAAAAAACATGACTCCCTCTGATGTTTTATATATGATGCATATAACTGTACGCATACTATTTGCTTCATTTCAAGAATAAAAATTGAACAAGCACCTATGTACAATAAATCATTGGAATGTCATATAAATTATTTGTAGTGAACACAATGCCTTTTGAAGTATGCCCATCCCCTAATCCCCAGAACCTGTGACAATATAACATGACATGCCTACAGGAATTTTGCAGATGCAATGGAGATTATAAACCTAGAAACACAGAAACAATCCTGGATTGTCTAGATGAGTCCAGAATCATCAAAAGATCTCCTAAGGTGTTATCAATGGAAATGTTGGATACATTTCAAGGGTGAGAGGGTCTTAACCTTCTGTTGCTGGAGGAGCGGAGGGAATAGCATGAGACCACATGGGAGCTTATCAGAAAATTAGGATCTCAGTCCCCCAATCACAAGGAGCTAAACCTGGCCAACACTCTGAATGAGAATGGAAGCAGACTAAGCCAGAGAGTCTCCAGACAACAGCTCAGTCTGGCCAACAGCAGGATTTCAGTCCTGAGGTGTACTAAACAGAGGATTCAGCTAAGTCACACCATATATACAGAGCTATGAATAAATGTATCCGTGCTGTTTTAAGCTACTACCTTGGTGGCAACTGCTATGGCAGCAGTAGAAAACAAATATATTTCCAAGTATCAGTATGTTCAAGTCTAATCTCCTATGATTCTGAAACACAGTAATCTCTAGAACCGTCATTTTAACTTGCACACCCTCAGAACCAATTGATATCCTGCTACCAAATGTTGTTATTTATAATGAGCTCATGGGAATTTCTTGTTATAATTACTCGGTATTTTAAAGAGTTTATGTAATAATTGTACATGGAAACCCACATATTTATCATCTTCAATGTACACAACTTTCTAGATCTAAAAAGATGATTATTTGCCAGGTCTTTTCAAATTGTCTTACTGTTTGGTGCACTTCACTTCAGGAATACATCGCTTTCATTATATAGGTAATATATTTTATCAGGTTGATATTTTATATAACCTAATATTAACCACATTAAAAAGGCTAGTGGTTTAGTTGAATCAACAGTTAGATAAATGTGAGAACATAATGTCAGTTTGCAAGCCTCGAAAATACAAATTTTTTTTTTTTTTTTTTTTTTTTTGGTACTGGGTATAGAACTCAGGTTCCTGTGCTTGCGAGGCAGGTGGTGGAACCACTGAGTTAAATCCCTGGCCCTCAAAAAAACAAATTTTAAGACAAAAGTTACTCCACACTTTTAGTATGCGAATGCATAAAATGAGTAATATTGAGTTCCCTTAACAGGACTTTATTGGAATGATGATGATATTTTGCTATTTACATTTCTTAAATTAGCAGTTCAAGGCTGCATGTGGCTTTATTGCAAGCATATTATAGTTCTTCCTATTCCTGATCTGAACACATACTTCAGGACATTTCAAGTTTTACCTGCTGCCAGCAGTTGCAGTAAAGCCCAAAGTATTGTTATTTTACAGAGATTCTAGAATATGACAAAAATCTAGATTTGAAGCATGGGCACTTACTTCTTCTGAGTTCTTTTAGCCAGTCTTGTGATCTCTATAGCTGCCTTCCTTGCTTCAAAATCTTCCCTTTTCAGAATCTCTCCAGTCCCTCGGTAGCCTAGCTCCACCAACTGGCGGGCCAAGCTTTCATCCTAAGAAGAAAACAGATGCTTGGGCAAATGAGACATTTCCTCCATTGTATACCAAACAATTCATTTAAGTGACAAATTAAATGTATTACTTTAAAATGATACAAGAACTATTAGACATGAAAAACTAGCTTTCTAACAATGCATCTATCTACATCTTATTCTTCCATATACCATAGATATGAAAAAAATAACATCAGAAATAAAATAACAACTAAAATTTCGAAGGGGTTGGAGGACAAAAGTCTGTGTGTTTTTAATCACTTTATGAGAACAGCAGTAGACAATTAATAAAGTATCTTTAAAACAATAAAATTAGAGACAATAGTGTTCATAGAAGAAAGACTTTGAAAATCAATTGCACAAAGGGAGAATTGGGACAATTTCAGAAAGCTCAATGTTTTAGAATTACTTCCTTGAAGTCAATTAACTGATGACACAGAATATTATGACTTCAAATACAACTAAAGAGGAGCAGATGGACTTCCTACTTAACTAGGAAGATATTGTTTCCATATAATGTTGGTGCCAGTAAAAACAGAAAAGTAAACACCCAAGAAGATAACCACAAAAAGCTTCAAGTTGAAAAGAAAACTTGCCCACAGAATGTTGGGCCTTTCATGTTTTAGTTACTTTAAGAATTGCCTCTTACATTTTTGTCATTTACACAGCAACCTCAAAAAAGAATATTTTCCCATAATTTAAAGAGGTAAAATTTTACATTTACTAGTATAAATCATTATATAAAAATTTTATATATTAATAATTATCATCTTCAATAAAACACAAAACATGAGAACTACAATAAAAAAACATATATTTTGTTAGTATAGACCTTTAATCAGTATATCATATAGAACACATGAACTGTCAAACAATTAAGATGCCTGGTTAATAACCCACTCAGCCCACGGTGGCTATTTTAAAGTCATAACTATTCTAACAAAACCCAATAACTTAGATACTAAACACCTGCTGCTTTCCTTTGCTAAGCATAAACAGCAAAAACTGAACTCCTTGCAGCAATGTTTATACATTAGCCATTTATTATACTGCAAAGCACCAGTCCTTGAGAGGCCTAAGGCCACTGGCCTTACTTCTGACATGTTACTGGACTTCACTGCTGTATGTTAACGTGAACCACAAAACTGAGCAAATGCTTCCACCTAGTGGAACTATTCTTTAACAGAAAGTGCAATGGAGATTTAGGGTTTAACAACAGTGAGAGAAGCTTCTACATGAATTTTGTAAGATTCATTACTAAAAGTGATAGCAACGACTCAGCTCAACAATATTGTGGGACTCTTCCATAAGAGTATAAATCCCTTGGGGTTAATAAAAAGTTGCTGCACTTATTTTGTATACTGAGCAGATTCTGCATTCCAGTGTGCCTCATCTGCGATCAACATTAATCTATATTGCAACAAATGGACAAAATATATAGAGAAACAATCAGAAAGCCAACGTTGGTTGTTTCATCTGTGATTTTCATACTTGAACTAAATGTTAGAATGATTAGTCATCTCCACTAAGATAACTTCTTGCTTACATCTCTGAAAGATGTTAGTCAACAGCAAAACTGGAGAGAAAAAATGGCAGAGGCGTGAGAACCAGCAGCAGCATGGCTTCTCCAGGACAAAGTGCCCAGAGTCTGGATCTCAGCAGCCCAGAGGCACATGGGAACCATCAGGAAACTGACAGGAGAAGAAGAAGAAGGGAAAATTTTTAAAAAGGACCCATTGCTACAGAAGAAATAGCTCACTACTACAGACCAGAGACCTGGCGGTGTGGCAGAACAGCTGTGTAGCGGCCCCGCGGGGAAGCAGCAAAAGCAACTTTGCTGCTCACTGGAAACAGAGACCAGACCGTGCTGAGAGAATATTATGCGATCGGAAGCAGTAATGAGAACACGAGACACTTTCCTGAGCAGGCCCAGAATCAACAGTTGGTGAATGAGCGGAACGGCAACCCTGTGCACAGTCAGTGGCTCCACGCCATGCCATCGGGGCAGCCATTTTATTTCAAAAGGCTCGGGCTTGAACTCTGACGACAGAACGTCCCTGGGTCGCTTCGCTGCCAATGCCCCAGAGTGGAAAGAGGGAAGGGCCATCCAGTCACAGTAGACTGCTGGCAGTTGCAAAGCAGATTGGGGGAAATTCTGCTGAGAAGCAGGGACTGGGAATACTCAGACTTCACTCTGGAAGCCACCAGAAAACAGTCGCAGCCCTAGCTGCAAGGAACTGGAGGCGTCCTCCTGCTCTGCCACTGGAGGTGCGTGGTCGAGCAGCCTTGGACGGGGGTGGGACAGGGACCCCTCCCCACCCCCGTCGTCCTGCCACCGGTGGCACAATAGGCAAGCAACCGGAGCTAGTGGCAGAAGGGCGTCCCCCACACCTACGGTCAGTACGTGAGAGTAATCAGCAGTGTGGACCTGAAGAGGCCGTTCAAGGTCCAGGAGGGGTCAACTGTGCACCAATCTGGGAGCATCTTGGGCTGGCTCCATCCTTGGGCTGGCACCACAGCAGCTGAGAGAGCGGTGTGGAGACGTGGGCGAGCCACCTGAGGGGCATCTAGAAAGCTGCTGGCTGAAGAACGGCCACAAGCAGTACCCAGTACTAACCCTAATGCAGAACTGGAGGGACATTTTCAGGCTCTGTCTTGGACATGAACACAGAACCGTGGACGCCTTAGGAATTTTATTATTTTTCTTCTTTGCTTGATTCATTTTCCTTTTTCTGTCTGGTTGGGGTTTTTTTTGCTTTTATTTTTGGGTTTTTTTTTGGTTGTTTAAAGTTTTTACCTTTATTTTTGCTCTGTCCGATTGTCTTCTTCCTCTCCTTCCTCATCTCTCTTGACATTATTATATTTTTCCTGTGAGTGAACAGTGCCTCCTGTCTTTCTGGCTCACTGCAATATTCTCTTGCTTTCTCCTTCATTCTTTCTCTCCTGCCCTCTTCTCCAGTCTCCCAAAGCTTGGCTGTTTATCCTTTGCCCTCTAGCCTTGTTTTACTATATTTCTCTTCACTTATGTCTCTGTTTTATCCCCTAACCCTCTTAAATTCCCACACAGAGTAAATTACATTGCATACAGATAAATTCATTGCATACAAGTTTCTAGTTTATGTTGGATTTTGGTATATAAAGGTAGAGCTTGCTCATATAGTTAAAGGTATCAAACAAATAGTTTCCACAGTTTCTCAGTCACTATGCTGGGCTTGATGCTATTGTTATTGCTAACTGTATTACTTTAACCAGAATTTCATACCTGTTATAAACAGTGGTTATCGTTGTATGACACTGTAAGTATCTGGGGTCACAACCATAGTCTAGTACCAAAGGACTGGGTGCTGAGCTAACCTCTCACCCTTAATAAACTGGGAAGATAGGATCTTGGGTTAGACACAAAGTCCAAGAACCACTTATACCTAGAAGACATCTCTGAGGAGTAGACATTTTGTAGAGAATCCTCAAAACTAGTGATAAAGCTAACATAAGAAATCTACAAGTAACAACTCAGAAAACAAAACTAAATTAAATTAATAGAAAATTACAAGACATAGAAGCAAAATGCAACCCCAGACATCCAGTCTATCCAGGACAAGTCCAGGGGACAATGAGATAGAGGAAATCAGAAGCCACCTACTTGAAATTTCCGAAATAATAGCAGCAGAAGTAAAACAAAAAAAATAAGTGGATAAGGCTATAGGGAAAATCTTTCAGGTAAAAAAATGACAATCAAAATGAAAGACATGTTCAATGAATCTAGAATATACAATGATAACAAAAATAGAAAGGCTTAGGGAAATGATGGAATCCATGAATGCCCAATATATGAAAGAAATTGAATCAATGAAGCAGATTCAAACAGATATCAAGGAAATTTAGAAAAATCCATTGAAAACATACACAATTCCTTGAACCAAGTTAAGGACAGAATACCAGATCTAGAATATAGGATTATAGTTACTGAACATGAAAAGAAAAATTTCTTTAAAATAGCAAGGGATGGTCTGGGAGTTAGCTCAATGGTTCCAGCACCTGCCTCACAAACACAAGGACTTGAGTTTGATCCCTGGTACAAAAAAAAAAAAAAAAAAAAGAAAGGGACCATAAAAAGTCAACCCAGCAATTACAACATGATATAAAAAAGAATATAAGATGGATACGAGATAGCACACACACCATAAAAAATATGTAATGGCAAAAAACTTCCCAAACATGAAAAAAATTAGACATATACATAAGTGAGGCATATAGGAATCTCAATAGCCAAATAGCCATGACCAAAGTAAATGTACATCAAACCATATAGTAATCAAGACTCTAGAAATTCAGTACAAGAATAAAATATTAAAAGCTGTTAAAGAAAAGCAGCAAATCACATATAAAGGAAAGCCTGTCAGAATCACAGTTGATTTCTCAACACAAACCCTAAAAGCAAGAAGAGCTTGGTGCGAAGTATTTCAAACCCTAAAAGCAAACCTCCAGAAAACCCAGATTCATATGCCCCACAGCAGTATCTTTCAAACTTCATGGAGAAATAAGATACATCCATGACAAAAAATATTCTGAAGAGCATTTTTAGAAAGAGATAACAAAAATAACAATTCCAAGAACATCATCCTGCCTCTTAAGACTCCTCTTAAGGGCTGGGGATTTAGCTCAGTTGGTACTACTGCCTGCCTCGGAAGTGCAAGGTCCTGAGTTCAATCCCTGATACAAAAAAAAAAAAAATCCTCTTAAATGGAGAGTCACTAATATATGTCATTGTTTTCCCAATGAGTAAACAAAAGACTGCAGGTGATTCTAAAACATAGGAATTAACACTTTTCATAGGGAACAGTGTCTTGGTGCAATGATAGAAAAAAATATAATGGTTGGCTGTTAGTTGGCTTATCCTACAGTCATTATCAATTATGTTACTTGATTCTCCCTAGAGTTTCACTCAGTCAATACTTGCCAAGTAATTTTAAGGTTATATCCAAAAGATTTCATTTGTATGTTTTAATTTACTTCTATTTTCCAAATAATGGGAAGATACTGCTCTAACTAAAACTCCTTGATGTTTACCTCTGTAAATCATTTAGCCATGACAGGGATCCATTATTGAGGAAATTTTTTAAATAATTCTAACATCCCTTGATCCTTTATTCTAGAAAAGCAATTCCTCATGACTTTTATTTTTCCATTGGTCACAGGCAGCCACTAAAATGAAGAGGCTGTGTTCAGTCAAGTGGAAGGATTATCAAGAAGGAACCCAAAAAATCAAAGCATAATTTTCTTAAAGCCTTTCAACAATTTGTATATTTATTTAGGGGATTCATTTAATTAGACTAGATGATACTAAATCCTAGAACAAAAATCATTGTTTGGGTTAGTATATGTAAATCTAACTGCTGATATAATAAAGTTCTTTTAATATTTTGTAACTATTTAAACAGCTGATATAGACTATCTTTTTTAAGCATCTTGAACCTTCTTTCCCATCCTCCAGTTGTTCAAATAATTAGCTGGGATCAGTAATCATTTATTTCCCTTTCTTCCTAACCAAGGATCATATAAAAAGTATTGTGTTTATTATTTTCATACACTACATGTACTTACTTAGCACTCTTTATTAAATGACTGTGTAATTATTTTGGTCAGGGTGGCAAATAGTTGCCAAATTCAAGAGAAAACTAAAAAAACAGAAGCATTTAAATGTAAAGATATGGACAGAATTAATGAAAACCAAATGGAATGCTGAAGCATTCTCAGGTTGACAAGAGTGGTAGTCATTACTACCCTTGGGCGTAAAAGGAGATAGGAAAGGAAGCAGTTGTGAGAACAGGGAGTGATGCCAAACCCTGGAAAGAGTCTGGAGCTCAGGGAATGAGAAGTTGAGCAAACCTAAGGCATGCAGCCAATTTCAAACCACAGCCAGTAAGGGGGTGACAGGGAATAAATCTTCTAACCACTGTCTTCTAACCCTCTCTTCTCCTGCTGCTGTTTCCTATTCGCTGAATCCAACCCAAAGCCAAAGATGACTGAGAAATGACCTCCAAACTCAGCTCCCAGGAACAGAGGTATGGAAGCCAGAACAGATAACATGGCCATTTCATGTGAATCGTTGGTACCAGTTTTTATGGAAATGAACTGAAAGCTTTTCGCAATAGAATTATATTCTATGCAGTAAAACAGTAGCCAACATATACTTGGAAGATAGTAAATACTTGTAAAATATGGAACAAATTAAATTTAGACTGCCACTATAAGCACTGTACTAAAGTTAGGTGATGAAGATCAAGTCTAGAACTAATTCTTAAACTCCTAGCGATTAAGGGAACATCTGCCACAAAAGGCTCTTGCTGAAGATCACTGGATGAATACACAGAGGCATGGATGGACAGATGGAAGTATAGACAACTTAAAGAATATTGACTGTAACTTAATATAACCCCTTTATTTTTTCATGTGCAGAAATAAAATTTCAAATTGATTAAAAGCACAACATTGCATAGTCAAATCTCATGACTTTAGGCTCATCCAACTACAATATACTATCTCTAATTTATCTTTTAAAATTTGCTCAATACAAATAAAAGATGTATTGTCCAATATTATGACTGTGTATGTCAATAAAAGTATACTATATTCTTGAAAAATGCTAAGAAAGTACATTTTAAGTGTTTTCACCATAAAATTATGAGGTGATGCATGTGAATTAGCTCTATTTAGCCATTTTATATCGCATATATAATATGTTGCATGTACATGATACACAAAATTTTTGTCAACATTTTAAAATTTTTAATATTCTCCATTAAATCAAGGTTAATTATTGTTTTTTTTTAAATTAAAAAAAAATTTTTTTGGTTTTTTGAGACAGGGTCTCACTATGTAGTTGAGACTGACCTGGAACTCACTGTGTAGCCCAGGCTGGTCTCGAACTCACAGCGATCCTCCCTCCTGCCTCAGCCTCCAGAGTGCTGGGATTACAGGTGTGCACCACCATGCCCAGCAAGGTTAATTACTGTTAACAAAGAGAGAATGATAGAGTGTGTGGGTGGGGATCACCTCACAGCATGACCCATGACCATGAAACTTGCTTTCTGTGCTGCTGAAAGAATTCTGAGGTTCGACTAGTTTCTGTGTGATCTAAGTGGGCCATTAGCTTGCATCCATAGAAAGTACTTGAGAATATTAGAATCCAGATCTAAGAGCACCTTAAAAAACAGTTATCATTAATCAATCCAACAATGCACACTCCTCATTCTAGTATCACTGTTCAACTTGTTTCTTGTGACAGTATGAATAAGCCTGCTCAATGCCAAATTTAAAGGAAATTAGTTTGTCTTTCTTTCATTTGCATTGTCCTTTGTTTTGCAGACTTTGAAAGTTCTGACCAATGAAATACAAAGTATTAGCTAATTTATAATCTCTAATCCACATAAATGTTTTAATTTCTTACACAAGAAACTGCCTTTAAAAATTGAAATCTTTCTCAATGATGCTGGGCTTATGTTAGCCAATGTGCTGTGAAGACGATTTTATTTTATCACGATGTGTACTGTCTGCATTTCACTTGGTTTAAACATTAGAAAATTTGAACCCAAATTCTGTTTAGTTGCATTATTTTTGCCCTTGAATTTTAGCATCTTAGATACAAAATGTAAAACCGATTTTCATATAAGTCACACCTGTAAATACCGAATAGTTTCTCTGGTGTGAAAAACTATAATAGTATATAAGATCCTAAAGATATAATTGACAATGTGAAATAGGAAGAAAAGGGGCTAAAGGTGTAGGGAAAGTGGGAAGGGTAGGGGAAAGGCAGTAAGGGAAAGAAAAAATTATAAGAAAATGAAAAAATGGAAATAAAGTGTTTGTAAATGGGGAGGGGAGGAGGGGGTGAAGGGAGGGCAGGGACAAGGGGAAAAAATGAGAACCAAGACCTGTCATGTAACTGTACAGTATACCTAAAATGTACCAATAAACTCAATGAGAAAAAAAAAAAAGAACGATTTTCATGACTAAAATATCTGTACCGCCAGGGCTGTAGCTCAGTGGTAACGTTCCTGCCTGGCAAGTACAAGTTCCTGAGTTCAATTCCAAATAATAAATAAATATTATCTGTACAAAACACCTATATGCCTGCTTCTAAAGTCAAAAGCTACCTAGGAAATAACACCTATAATTAAATTTTAACATAATTACAGAAAGAAGAAAGTACTTGTCCGCGGTCACATTAACTTGCTTGTGGCAGAGCTAGATCTCAAATTAGATGTTTCTGTTCCCCTTCAAATTATTTCCAAATCTAGCACAGGAATGTGAGTTGAAGGATAAGCACTTAGTGAAAGTCCACTCTCGCCCTATTTCTGAATTTCCAAAAATTTCAATGAAGTATAAAGCAGTCGCCATGTTTCAGATTAAATGTGGGGGAGTTGGAGGCAGGATTCACGTTTGGTTTGATGCCACCTGGTGGCGGTTGGCCTCTGTGGCCTAAATAGGGAGGTAGCAACAGGGCCTCTGGTGGCAAGGTTGAGACTTCCTGGACTGGACGGGTGGGGACTTGGCTCCGAACACCGCCCCTTTCTCAGAGCCGTTAGCCTGTGAGGCTCCTGCCCAGCAACCCACTAAATCTGCACCCGTTTTCTTTCCTCGTACTTTTAGTATTAGCATCCGTTATGAATAAAAACTTGCTCACACTGAGTCAGGAACTACCTCTAAGGCGGCCCCACGAATAAGGGATTTCCTGAATAGTCCGCGTGAGGTGCAAGCCTTTGGCCCCAGTGCCCACTGTGACACCAAATGCACCAGCCCGGCGTTGGCAGTGGCCTGGAGAGATACTGTTTGCTGTTCTTTTGACACAAAGTGAAAAGGGAACAGAAACGGGTCGCTGGTCCTGAACGACTGCAGCCCTCTTACCTCCGGGACAGTAGCCTTCGAGGGGGACGAGACGGGGAGGCCAAGACGCAGAGGACCGAGACACCCAGGCGTGCGTGTGCGTGCGTGTGCGCAGAGTACGCGAGTGACGGTCCAGTTCCGCCCGGACCCTCAGCCCTCAGAGCCGGATGCCCTAGTGGCCCACCGCCAGGGGGCGACAGCCGTACGGCCACAGGCCTAGGGACTCGGGGACGGGAGGCGGTAGCCACTCTGTGCGCAGCTGCTCTTACCCCCAGGTAGTACAGGTCCACGGTGGTGATCTGCGAGTCGAGAAAATCCTCATAAGTGTTGAACTGTGTAACTATGTTGTCCACGCTGGTCCGTCCCTCATCCTGGTCCATCGCAGTTGCTGGGGCCGAAGCGTCCTTAGCTACAGCCGACTGGGGGCGGGGCTGGTCAGCCCCACCTACTCAGTTCCTTCCAATCAGCTGGGGTGGCTGTGTTGCGCTTGCTTGTTAGTCCCTCTCTTGCCCCGCCCTCACCCCCCCCCTTTAGTTTAGTAACTCGGTTTCAGGTTTGCGCTTGACGCGGGAAAACCGTCTCGATTCACCCGCGCCCAAATCAGGTCTGACGCCAGCTGCCTGATTCACACCTTGGGGAAATGTAGAGCCGGGTGGAGAGGCGAACTGCAATCCAAAGAGAAAAAGTACGATTTTGCCGGGATGTTTAGACACAGTACTATGGATAAGCACTTCCAGTCACATTCTAATTAACACTATGCTAGAGGAAAATACAGACACTTTGCAAGAAGAATATCTCAAAACAAGCCTGTTGTGACAAAAGCCAATTACAAATACACTAATGATTTTGTTCAATATTTTTAAATTACAGTTTTAAATTATCGATATCGTTTGGGTGAAAATTTTACCAAAAAGAAAATAATATCTTTAAAAACGTCTTTTGACACTGTGCTGGCTTTTTCATTTTGTTTATTCTTTACTATTTAAATGTCAATAAGCACACACAAAATCACTAACCTTGCTGAAGCTGCCTTTTTAAAAACTTTAAAATATCTGGAAAAGGTAATGATTTTTCGCTAAAAATTTTTATTTTCCTTGAAAACATTTTGTTTTTTAAAATATTGGTTTAAAGTAATCCAGCTGGCAGCTGGCAAAACATTTCAAAACCCACTTTAGGGTTTTAACATTTTTCAAATCATCCTTGAAAATTAAAATAGTGTGATGCTGTAGTGTTTGCTAAGTACTTGCTGAATTCGTTTATAAAGTTTTCATAGATGTGCTAAAAACTTTGCAATGAAGACATCTAGTAAGATATTTCACTTTAGGGCAGCCTATACAATTTTTTGAGGTCATCTCAAAAATCAGGGTGCCATGAATGTAAAAATTTTAAGTGGTACAGATATAATCACTTCTATAATATTACTTAGTTGTCTGTAATGAAAATATTCTGAAATTTTTTAAAAAGCATTTTGGACCTTATTTTTAAATGCAACTTAATCATTGAATTTGAAAGGACAGGGAGGGGAAACAATGCTTAAGACAAAGCATGTAATCATAATAGTGACAATATATGAATAGGCTCACTAACTAGTATTGGTCAAATGAATAACCATCAGCAATTTGACATTATCTAATACCGAAAAAAGATAAGGAAATTCAAAATGCCCAGGAAACAAGACGAAACCTGACTTCGACCATTCCGATTTATAAGGAACCTCGGTCTCTGTAAAATCTGTTATTTCCAGATTGCTATGAGTCCTGGAAGAGCATTATTCCAAGTAAAGCTTAGAAAAGACTCAGCCACTTATGTACAAAAAATATAAGTACTGTATTTTTGGTACAATAATATTTAATATGATATTACCATGTGCCAACCCTATATGACTTACCTCGTGTAATCATGAAAACAAACATCCTAGAAAAAATAGTGTTGAGATTATTCTCAATCTAAGAACAGAATAATTTAAATGACTTTGCCGAAGTTCCAAAGATGAAAAATACATACACAACTTATTAACAGAACAACTTATTATTCCCCATCTCACACAATAACAAAGATAAAGAGATGTTTTGAAAAGTCACATAGAACTATTTAGTTGTTTGATCATTACAAAAGAAGAGAAGTCACCTAGTAATATGAAATGTGGATTGACACAGATGCAGGAACAAAAAGGATGACAAGGATGTTCCAAGATTTGGAGGCCACGAAGACCAAGTTCTCTCTAGGACAAAGCACCAAATTGTTTTGACCATTGTGAGGAGTACCCCAAGAACAGCAGAGGGAGGAAGCTGGTAGAAAACTAGTGCAGTGCTAGGCAAGAGAGTCTCCCCAGGACAACAGGTCAGTCCTAGAACTAAGAGGACTGGACTCAAATGAGATGGCTTCAAGAGCTGTCTGTGCCCTGCTGAATGCTGATGGATCTGTATTGAGCTAATCCGTATCACACTCATTTTGCAGTCCTGCTACCTCAGGATTTCAATGTTTTCAAGAAACAGTAAAGTGTCTATGGAATGTTTAAATTCACAAAACTGAAGGGCTTTGATCACAAGGCTATCTCAAAGTTAAAACAGGGGGTCACCATTTACCTGTGCATTGTCTTATCACGGCCCAGGCCAATTGTGATTGTACATTTTCGGGGAGAACCTCATTAAATTAATCATGTGATCAACAGCTCTTTGTGAAATAATGGATAAAGCATCTAAATTTGAGCAATCATGAGTATTTTCAAGCACTGTGTATAGTTAGTGTTTTCCAACTCAAAACAGTGAGGGTGATTTTCAACAAATCAGCATCTACATTAATATTGAAAGAAAAAAATTATAATTGTAGCCTTATTCCGCACAGAAAAGCTACAATTATAGTAAGCTTAATGTTTTCCTAACACATTGGGACATACCTGTGCCTGAAAAATTACATGAACCAGTGGCAACAAAGAAATGAATAAGCATCAGCAAGTCTCTCCTTCCTACTACCAGGCCTTTGTTATAATCAGGGAATACTTTATTTTGGATAATATGCATTTCTACTTCAACTCCAGTATTTTTATATAGGATCCTGGAATTTAGCACCAATCCCAGAAATTCCATTCTTTGTCAAAAGACAAGCAAGGATTATGCATACTCACAAGAAAAACTCCATGTCTGAGACAGGAAACATATATAATATAAGAATAACAAAATACATGTTATATTGAGGTTAGTTACTGAGTGAAAACAGCATAATTTAAAAATAAAAGTCATAGGTAGAACCAAGCATAACCGTATCTGAAACAAATTGGCTTTGGTACCAATGAAATAATTTCAAGTTAAACTCTATATTTTTCTATTCCCAAGTACTTACCAGCATTCTATGATGGCTGGGAAAGTAAATAGAAAATATACTTTGGTGTGCTGACCTGAAAGGAAACAGAATACCTTGCTTATTATGATAACAAGGTGCTAAATATTCTGAGTAAGAACTTGAAGCTCTATTAGGATGAACTTAATGTATTACTATATTGCAAGAAAGAAAAACATATACTCACCCTAAATAAGATAAGAGATTTGGGTCTGATGTTGCCAACTCCTTATTAAGTGTCTGTGATTACAGATGAGGGCTATTGCTTAATCATAATTCAAGCAGAGCTCTTTTGCACTTGCCAATAATGATGGCAATGAGTTTATTTAAGCTATTTCTTGTGATGAGATCCCTGGACTTCCACAAAGTCTCAGTTATCCTAAAGTGCTAGAGTTCTTGTTCCACTACTTCTTAGTCATGGAGATATGGTGTCTTCGTGTGCCCTAAATCAGAAATTTCTCCTTCCTTGTCAATATCTGACAATGGGAGAGGAAGACTCCAGAGACAAATATAAGATGGGACCATACCCAGGAGTGGGGCTGACAGTGTCAGCAGCTGATAAAGAATGAACACTGTGAAGAGTCTAGGTGAAGGGTGTGATAGGAAGGCCAAGTCTTTGGAACAGAGGAAAATTTGGCCTCCACTGACTCTATAAACTTTTCCTAACATCCTTGCTAAGGATCCCCCTCAACCTCTGTGCTCACATGGAAATAAGGCCACATCCAAACCCCTGACTGGCCAAAAACTCTCAGGTAACATCACAAGGTGCTAGAGGCCATGACAGCTAACACTGAGTTGCCGGTTTCAGGAGCTGCTGAAGCACTTCACCATCAACTCTCATGTTTTTCTCTTATTTTCTATAATTGCCTTTTTATTTTCAAGTATCTCTTTAATTCTATATCCTCCTGTCTCAAAGTAGATAAACACTTTAACGCCTACTCCCAAAGAATTAGCCAGATTGGCTTCCCTGTAGTCAAACACAAGATTTTGCACAATGCTACTGATCTTCTTCTTTTTCTTCTTCTTTCTTCTTCTTCTTCTTCTTCTCCTCCTCCTCCTACTCCTCCTCCTCCTCCTCCTCCCCCTCCTCCTC
>NW_022900944.1:19374742-19426686 GCF_012274545.1 Fukomys damarensis
TTTTTCTTCTTCTTCTTCTCCCCTCCTCCTCCTCCTCCTCCTCCTTCTTCTTCTTCTTCTTCTTTTCTTCTTTCTTTCTTTGTGGTTCATGGGTCCTGCCTATACCTTCACTCTTCCTGGCTCTATCTCATTCTGACCTCTCAGATTTCCTCATTTTGATTATCCCATAACGTTAATTCATCTTCTCTCTCCTTCTCCTTCCTTTTTTCCATAAGCTGCTTTACAATTTAAAAAAAGAAAGAAAACCAAGCAAATGAATTCAGAAGCAAACCACCTTTAAGCCCACAGTCAACTTCAGCTATAGACTATCCTACACATCACAGCACAGCAAAATTTCTGGCAAAACTTATGCTCTGTCACTCTCTTCCTCCCATGACCTTCCACTTGCTGCTCAATGCATTCTAATCTGAGTTCACACACTACTTCACTGAAAATAGTTTCACCAATGTCAGTTTTCGCCTCTTTGCCATTATGCTCAATAGACATTATTTTTTCCTCACCTGCTTGACTCTCAACAGCATTTGACCCTATGACTATTCCCTTCACTTCAGAATTCTCTCTTTGACCTCCATCAAGCTACCCTGCCCAGAGGTTGGTAGCTGCTTCTCAGTTTTCTTTGCTGGATCCACTTCCCTTTAACTTACTTTTAAAATTTGGAGTCTCACAGTTTTTTGCTTTCTACTCCCCTCTCTTGTCACTTGGAAGTTTCATCCATATCCATTGCTTTACATTACTTATAATCATATATGCATCTAATTTCCTGATCTGTATGACTACCCAGCCACTCTTCTGCACTCTGACCAGATATGCAACTGCCTAGCAGACACCCATTGGCTATATAATATATACAAATTTGAATTTTTTCCTCCCTTGGTATTTCCTCTCTCAACTTACTACCTCCTTTTCTCTCTGTGGTTCATGGAAGAAACCTAAAAGCCCACCTTGACCTTGCCTCTTTCTCACCCTTGAAATATAAAGGCTATAGGGTACTTTCCCAAGTATATTTTTTGGAGACTTCAATTTCTCTCTAGGCTCATTGACACTGTTTCCTTGGCTAAGCCAAAGTTTGATACTCAAATTCCAACAATGGAATTTCTGGTTTCCTGATATACCTTCGGCTCACAGTCCAAGTCCATCTTCATGGTGAAGTCAGAATGATTGCTTAAAACCAGTATTCTCATCATAGCCTTCCTAAAAAGCTTCATTGGCTTTCTTAGGTGAAAACACAGCTTGTTTTTTTAGCATGACTTACAAGGCCTTCCACATTTTGACCCTCCTCTGGTGCCTTCATCTCACCATGCAAGCTCCAATCACACACTGACAGCTCCCAGTTTCGAAAGGAACAACCATTATTTTACCACCCGGTCTTAAACCTGTGGTTTATTCTTCCCAAAACATTCTTTCACAGTGCACACTTTCTCCATTCACCCATTAGTTATGTATTATACATGAGATATAGAAATAGAGACAGATATTAGTCTTCTCAAGTACCTTCTAATATTACATATCTATATATAACCTTCTAATACTAACCCCACACATTATTTTTTTACAAATACCTTGCATATAAAAAATATTTACTAAATAGGTCATTAGGATCTATGGGCA
The DNA here is from genome assembly GCF_012274545.1 of Fukomys damarensis. NCBI lineage: Eukaryota > Metazoa > Chordata > Mammalia > Rodentia > Bathyergidae > Fukomys > Fukomys damarensis. The sequence goes on from NW_022900944.1 coordinate 19,376,351, forward strand.
TAAAGGCAAAGATGACATCAACACTCTTCCCCACTCTATTTCTGGCATCTGACATGGTGCCTGGAACATAGCTGTTCCTCAAAATCATTTGCTAAATCAAACAGTTTTCTTTTTTTTTTTTCCCCACTCACTGAGTTTATTGGTACATTTTAGGTAAACAGTATAGTTACACTCATCATTGGTATCTTGTGCCTTTACATGACAGGTCTTGGTTCTCATTTTTTCCCCTTACACCTGCCCTCCCTTCACCCCTCCTCCCTTCCCTATTTACAAATACTTTATTTCCATTTTTCAGTTTCTCATTTTTTTCTTTTCCCTTATTCCCTGTCCCCTATCCTTCCCACTTCCCCTACACCTTTAGCCATTTTCTTCCTATTTCACATTGTCAATTACACCATTCAAACAGTTTTTTATATGTTTTATTTATTCATTTTAGAAACTGCTAGTTAAAATGTACTATACTCACTGTGAAGAATATGAACAACCTGAATTTTAGCAATTAAGTTTTGGGAAAGTACTTAACAACACTGGTGTTATAATAAATAGCATGTGACACCGCTATTTTTGAAGTGCTGTGCAAAATCAGAAAAGTCAAAAGTCACTGCCGACCAGAAGGATCAAGAAAAGTTTCAAAGACAAAGTCGTGTGTGGAGGTGGGGAATTGGGTCCCCAAATAAAAGTCCATCTGAACAATCACATGTGGTAAATTTCAAGGTGAGAAAACAAAAGCTATTCAGGAAAGAGTGATTGAGTAAATCTGATAACAGCACAGGATGTGTGCAAGAGAGGAGAAAATAGGGTGGTCCATCCAAAGCAGACCATTAGCGTAGTCTGCCCCTTAGACAAGACTGTACCATGTTCACCAACTCAAAGAGAGCCACAGGAGCTGCCTGAAAAGAAATGCCCATCCAAGCTTTCTTTAAAAGATGATCATGACAGCAGTGAACTGCAGGAGGAGAGGCACAAAGACTTCTTCAGGTCTAGAGACAGAAGGAAAAGGGAGCCTGAATCTGAATTTATCTTTGGAGAAGATAAAGTCAAGAAATCTCTGAGAAAAGACATCTCAGAAAAGAGACTGATTTCAAATTCATCACACAGTTTTACCCTGGAGCAAGAATCAGGAGATTTTTATTTCAGACCAAATTTCTGCCTGCTCAAAATAAGAAATACAAGATGTAGTTGGTTTTTAATGAAAATTTGCTAGTACTTAACTCAAGGCACTGGGTTAAGGGTGAAAAATTCAGATAAATTTCAGGATAAGATAAAAAGTGACACCTTTAAAACCCAGAGACAAGATGGAAATAGCCTGCCTGTCTCAGGAGTATATTTAGTCCCTCTAAAATGCACAGTGACCTCCATAGAATTCTTAAGAGGAGAGGTTGGATCTATTTTAAATTGACATCTTCTTTTCAGCCTTTGAGTACAATGTCAGAGCTCACCAGGTACTCAAGTACTCATCAAGTACTTCTGCAGTGAAGGTAATAACTGAACCCAAGTCACAGCTAAGCCAAGAAAGAATGGAAAGTGGGGGGAAGAAAATTAAGATGACTACACTTGCTAAAAGCAACATTAAAGGAAGTGGTGCTGACTCTATTAAGAGCTAATTTAACTTGTGGGTTACCGCTCACTTTGTTTTTCCAGGACCAAACATTCTCTGAATACAGATGAATTATATCACAGCCAAGGTGTTTTGATCCAACTTCCCTACTGACTTTGACTTACTGGAGCAAAAGTAAAACTTGTTCACTTCAGCAATGAGAGTGCAACAGAAAAGAATGCCTGTCCTTTATATTTTTGGAGATATTTTCAGTTGGGGTGAGAGCAGGAAGTTCTGGAAGAGTAGATTCTCAAATAGAAGAGAAAGGTGAGATGGTGTAAGCAGATTTGGGGAACAAAATTGTAAATAAATGAGACAGATATTTTCAGCAGTGATGACAAAAATATAGATAACACCAAATGGAATGTATGTGACATATATGAGAAAATGGATTCTGTGTGTGGAGGACAGATTTAGTGGAAAAAATTCAAGAATACATGTTTTAAGAAATCAGTAAATCATCTTGTCTTCGGGAAAAGAATGAGATGGGACAGGATGGTTTCTCAGCATCAGAATTCTGTGATAACATTCTAACTTATGCTTTAATTAAATGATTGGTTTTACCCTGAGGAATGTACCTCAGAAGAAAGGGATTGAGTACAGTTTTTCTCTGATAGTGTGCTTTGATGGAAGAAAGCCCTCAATTTTACCCAGAAATCCCAACATATTTGGCCATGCTATCATACTGCCCTGATGTGCAGTTTTTGTTCTTAATGTCTGTTTCGTATCTTCATTCCTATTGTAAAATTTCACCCACCCCCACATCATTCTCCTCCTGCTCTGCACTCCAGCCCACACCCAATGTACTTCAATCTGCTCCTCTTTCTAAGTCCTGGCCCCGACACTTAATTCAGATGTACAAGAAATCCTCCCAGTAACCCATCCACTGGTTTCCTGCACCTGTGGTGACGGGCTTGGCCTTCACATGTGCTCTAAAGGATATAATGCTCCTCTGAAATGCTGTGCATGTCCCCCAGTGTCCTGAACCATCTCGCTCCCCTCCCTAAGGACTTCACCCTGCCACTGTGCACTCTCTTCCAGGTTCACCCACTTCTCCCCCTCTGTGTCACCCTCGACAGCACACAAACAGCTGTAGGTTCTCATATCTTTAAAGAAGCAAAATCCTTCAACCTCATTTTTCCACTTACTAGCATGGTTCTTCTTGCATAGTAGTAAATAAAACAACAGATTTTTTGAAAGACTGGTCCGTAATTGCCATCCTCACTCCTTTACCTCTCCCTAGCTTCCTACAGTCCAACATTTCTCCCTTCATGGACTAACACTGCTCTTTTCAAGGTCACAGATTACTTCCTTGACATCAAATCAAAGAGATATGGCTCTAATTCTATATACTTGACCATTCTGTGGTTTTAGACAATCTGACTGGCTTTTCTGTTGTAAATTACTTTCTTGTCTTGGCTTCCATAGCACCCCACACATACTATACTGTTTGTTCTTAGCGTACTTCACGAATTCCACCACCTTGGTTAAAACTTTACGCTGTGGGCATTGCAGAGCTCAATCCTTGGCTCCTCTCTTAATTGCATGGTCTCCCTAGGTCTTGCTATTGTCATTTCTTCCCCTAGCTCCTCTGCAAGCATCATGCCACCATGAATGCACTGCCCCATCAAAACATAGTACCTCATGATGAATACGGAGTCTCGGGTCATCTGTGAATCAATAATGGAAGTTTAATTTCATAGTCCTTTCCTATTACTCTTTTTTTTTCACATTCGCCTCCTTCATTTCCTCCTTTTTCTAAATTTCTCAAGGATTAGACAGACCATGGGTTCCTACATCACAGGATATTCATGCACACTTAGAGATACAAAGAGAAATGCAAGGATATTGCTCAAGGGCCATCACCTGGACACAGGGAGGAGACAGAAGACTGATGAGAGGATGCAGTGCTTTCCAATGGTTTCAGAGAGGAGACCTTCACAGGCAGCTAAAAGAAAGAAGTAGGAACTTGAAAGCTGCCAATAAATAGAAAGACTGTGATTGAATAAGACTGGCCTATAAAAACTGCTTTAATGGATTGAACCTCTAGTAGAAGGATCTGAACAGTAAGACACCAGTCTGTATCAGCACTTGTTAAGGCCAGCAGGACTACAGCTATTTTCTTTTTCATTTTTGTGAAGTTTCCATTTAAGTAGGAGGCTCTAAAAAATACTCTCTTCTTCACACATATACACTTAAATATGGGGCTATTTTCTACATTCTGCCTGTCAGTGATGGGTTTATCAAACTATCCCAGATGGCCAGCCAGTGACATAGAAAGTGGAATTAAAATTTTCAGCATTATGGTATGATTTATAAGAAACAGTGGGGCAATAGAAGTAAAGTGATTAATTTGGAACAAAGATGTTACTTTACTAAGATAGAGAAGAACCTCCAAATACTAACTTAGAAGGTCAATAACAGTAGTCATTGTGAGGAAAATGTAATTATCATCAGCAGCTTAATTTTCAAATGCAAAACAGACAAGGTAGGCATTATTTTTGGAAAGATTCAGACATGGATAACAGTAATGCTAGTCAAATAATCTTAACACTAAACATACTTAAATCTTAGAATGTACTTATGAATAAAAATGAACAGCTTTTATACATAGATAAGCCGAAATGATGAGATTGTCACTGTTTCCCTGAAATAAGACCTAACTAGCAAATAATCAGCCTTGAAAACTAGAGATCAAGCATGCCAGGCCAAAGCACCCTATACTCTTTTTACCTGCTTTACATGTTTTATCTCTAGTTGCAAGGATTATTATTTTCTGGTTAGGTCTTATTTTGGGGGAAATAAGGCTTTAGCCAAACAAACACAAAAAATGTTTATTTCAGTAAAAATAATAAGGCCTTCAGTGAGAGAGGAGACCACCCTTCCGTATGAAATTGGGCAACTATGAGATAACTGTGTTATTAAGCAATTAGGGGTTGACTAGATAACTATGCTCTTCTTAGAATGTACCTGAGTAGCATGACCACTTCTGTAATCTGTCATCAAAGAGGCGTCAGAAAGTCCTGCCAGAACTCTTTGCTCTCCTCTCTCCTCTGCTCTGTTTTGTGTAAATCCTGTGTGCTCTATTCCCAGGGAAACTCCAATGCAGTTGCTTCATAGGTATACAAAGAGGTATATAAGGAAGCTCTCAATTCGGGGCTCTCAAGACTGACAGAAGTCACTGGCTGAGCAGCTGGCACCATTAAAAGTCACTTTTGTTCCTATTTTCATGTTAAAGAGTTATCTGTGCTGGGGTCCTCACTGCTTCCTACCACATCACATCCAAGCAGACAAAAGGAGAAGGCGTGGTGGTGGAGTATAAAGGAGGAGGAGCTGGGAGAAGGAAAAAGGAAGAAAAGAAAGAAAGAAGGAAGCGGGGGAGAAGGAGGGAGGGAAGAGAAGAATAATAGGGAGATGAAGAAGCAGAAGGGGAAGGAGGAGGAGAAGTAAAGATGAAGAGAAAGGATAGGAAAAAGGAAGAGGAAGGCAAAGAGAAGAAGAGGAAGAAGGAGGGGGAATGAGCAGGAACAGAAGGAGACAATAATAGTGGCACTAAAAAGGGCAGGAGTCACTCGCAGCCTCCTGCCTCCAGGACCAGGGCCTGACGTGTGTCCCAGGACAAAGCCACAAAGTCCCTCATGGAAACACAGTAGAGGTCCCATCCCGCAGAATCAAGTCTTAGGGGCCACGCTCTGTGTCTCTGTGCTTCCCAAGTTGTGTGTGAGGTTACAGAACTGCACTACTTGTGCCATTCACAGCACAGGGGTGGGAGCCAATCTAATGAAGGCAGGGCCTGAACGCTCCACCCCGATTCAGACGTGTCGGGGAATGCCCCACTCCCTTGAGCCCATGCAAGGAGCTAGGTTCTTAAAGTCCAGAGAAAAACTCCCTTCTGAAGGGAAAACTAAAACAGGAATTATATTTCCAAAGATATAAATACATAAAAAAACAAGAATAGCTATTCCTAACGGCTACTGTGTTTCAAACAGTGTTCACATATTTCCATAGACATAACACAAAAATATACTGGTATGGCTGTGTTAAAATGTGCTCAGTTTTTTCCTTTACTGTTCATATTTTTATTTTTCAGATGTTTAATTTTCTCCCAAAACATACCCTCTTCCATGGCCATTCAGAATATCTACTGTCATATGAGTGTGCCAGTATGTAATTCCTAGCCTGCATCTGTGTGTGTGCGTGTGTGTGTGTTTTGTTGTTCTTGTTGTTGTCGTTGTTACTGCTGCTGCTGCTGCTACTGTTGCTAGTTTCAGCATTTCAAATTCCTTTGGAGCTGGCTTCTTCCCAGGGCAATCAGTGTGCATGTTCTTGGACTTCCAGGACAGAAGACTGAGGCAGGAATGATGGCAGCAGCACATCTGGAGCAGCTATTGAAGAGCCTGTGAGAAACTAACATCAAAGCTTTGAAATGTGGCTCCACACATATGGTCATCAATAACTAAAAGCATTAGTAATGACAAACTAGCCCTGTTTATAATGCCATGTATAATGTACCATGCTTCTTAACTTTTCCCCTTTCCTTTTACTATGTGTTTTATGAGTCAATTATTAAACTTAGAAAGTTGCTGTAAAGGGTTGATAATAAAAATTGATTGCAAAGTGCTCTGAGAGCCTTTCACGATAACCATGCCAGAGAGCAAAACAGTTCTTTACCCCAAAGTCTTGAGTAATGTTTCCTAGTAGATGACATATTCCAGAAAGAGTAAATGTTATCTACAGTCAATTTTTAAAAAGCATACTTTAAAAACATTGTCCTTTACTTCAGTCTAATAATTTCTTTGAGGCATTGTTACAGTGGAGGCTATCAAAAACAATGTGACTATGGTCAATCATTCGAACTAACCAGAGTCATTTAATATTTCTAAATATTTACTGATACACAGTGAGAAATCTAATTGCTAATTTAAAACAGACCAAAAAATATCTTAAAACTACTAATTTTGGGAAGTTTGACGTACATAATTACTCATGAATGAAGAATTATATTAAACATTTTCATGTTTTGTTATAAACATATATAACTTATTGACCATTATAATTTACATGATGATATAACTAATTTGTAATTTGTTACTTTACATGCTCATCAATGTTAATTAATAGTATTTCTGACTAATGTGATTTTTATGTAGGTCTTTGAATACTCATAGAAGAAGTCATTTAATTTTGTGATTAGGTAAAAAAAAAGAATTCTAAAAAATGCAAAAAGAATTCTTTTTTATCTTATTGAGTTTATTGGTACTTTTTAAGTATACAGTACAGTTACATTCATCACTGGGATCTTACCCTTAAACAGCAGCTCTTGGTTCTCATTTTCCCCCATACCCCTGCCCTCCCTTAACCCCTTCCACTCTCCCCTATTTACAAAGACTTTGTTTCCATTTTTTCATTTTCTCATATTTTCCCCTACCATTCCCGCTTCCCCTGCACCTTTAGCCCTTGTCTTCCTATTTCACATTATATAATTATACAATTTACACTTTTAGTTTTTCACACCAGAGAAACTATTCAGTACTTACACATGTGTATGTGTTTTATTTATTTCACTTAAGAGTATGGCCTCAATATGCATCCATTTTCCTATGAAAGACTCTAGTTTCTCATTCTTTATGGCTGAGTAGTACTCCATTTTATAGAAAAACCACATCTTCTTTAACCAGTCTCCAGTTGATGGGCAAATGGGCTGTTTCCAAGTTTTAGCTATTACAAACTGTGCCATTATAAACTTGGGTGAACATATATCACTGTGGTATGATTCTTCTAATTCCTTTGGAATGATACCCAGCAGTGGGATATCTGAGTCAAATGGAACCTCTAATCCTAGTTCTTTGAGGTATCTCCATATTGATTTCCACAGTGGTTTCACCACTCTTCACTCCCACCAACAATGGAGAAGGGTTCTTTTCTCCCCACAACCCCGCCAACATTTGTTATTGGTTGATTCCTTGATAACAGCCATTCTTTCTGGAGTGAGGTGGAATCTTAGCGTTGTTTTCATCTCTATATCTCGAATGACCCATGATGTTGAACATTTTTTCATGTATTTACTTGCTGCTTTTACTTCTTTGTCTGAGAAACGTCTGTTCATTTCAGATGCCCATTTGTAACTGGATCTTTGTTTGGAGGGTCTGATTTTTAGTACTTTACATATTCTAGATAATAGCCCTTTGTCTGAGGAGCAGCTGGTAAAATTTTTTTTCCCACATTGTAGGTTGTCTCAGCTCTGTTGGTCATTTCTTCTGCAGTGCGGAAGCTTTTTAATATGATGAGATCCCAGTTGTTGATTCTTTGTGCTAGTTCCTGTGCTACTGAGTATTTGTTCATAAAGTCTTTTCCTATGCCAATGTCTTTGAGAGTTCTGCCTAACTTATCTTCTAGCAAGTTTAGAGTTTCTGTTTTAATATTTAGATCTTTAATCCACTTGGATTTTAGTTTAGTGCATGGTGAAAATAGGGGTCTAGTTTTAATTTACAGCAGGTTGAAATCCAGTTTTTCCAACACCATTTATTAAAGAGCCTATCTTTCCTCCAGTAAGGATGGTTGGCTCCTTTGTCAAAGATGAGGTAGCTGAGTACATCTGGAGTTGTTTCCGTACCTTCCAATCTATGCCACTGATCTTAGGGTCTTTTTCTTTGCCAGTACCATGCTGGTTTTTATCACAGTGGCTTTGTAGTACAGTTTCAAGTTGGGAATTGTGATACCCCTTGTCATGTCTCTGTTGCCTAGAATGGCTTAGCAAAAGGAATTCTAAAGGTGACTTTCTCAAAATTCAACATTTAACATTTAACATGGTATGGGTTTTGTTTTTAGAAAATAAAAGACCAAGTCTAATTCTTCCACTAATTGAAGGAAACCATAAACAAATCCTATAGCCCTTTTGTATCTTTCTCTATTGAGTGACTGCAGTAATAAATTAGAGTTTCCTTTAATCCATTGTGAAACAGTGACTTTTTTGGAGAAAATGAGTTATGATAAAGTAGAGACCAATATTTTCTGCTTTTCCCTTTCAGTCATGCTATTCTTCAATCCATGGGGGCAGTACCAAAGATATCAAATAACTAGCTTCCAATTATAGTGTTCAGGAGCTTGGTCTAGAATCAACTAGATTCTAACCTTTTTGTTGCTGTCATTCTTACATTTACAATCTGACTTTGATGTTCTACACTATATTCTACCCTACTTTCCCAGCTATACCCTTCGCAGTTGCTTCTGGCCTGGGGAGGTATTTTTCTTCCTCTGTGTAATGTAATTAGCCAAATTTCCTGTGGGTGGTGCTCCTGCCTGGGTCTCCCCAGCCAGAAAGCAATATCCACTCTGCTTCTCCTCTGCCCATGGTGCTCTGCAGGATCAGCTTTGCTCATAGGTGAAAGCCATAATATGGTATGGTTTCAAAGGCATCAGCCTGCCAGCCAAAAACTCCCCTGGCATCCTACCTGAGATTTCAGCCAAGGACCATCAGAGTTGTTCCTTAAAATAACTTTGCTTTTTTGGAATCTGAACTCTTCTAGCCCCTACTCCCACCTTTTCCTACTGAAATAATTGTCTTCTTGTATGATTACTGCAAATTCCAGGCTTCTTAAGTGTGAAAACAAAACACAATGCTTGGTGAACTACGCTTTTCTTTATCATGTAATCAGTTTATCTCCCTTTTTTTTTCTATTTTAGTATCTAGACAGAAAAAAAGTATTTTAAAAAATTGGCCTCTTTACCACAGAGAAAAGGTAGTACCCATGCAGGAGTGATAATGGGAGCAATAGCCGCTGTAATCAGAATGAAAAAGATTCAAGCAGATACATGGGACAGTGTTAAGACAGCCTCACCAGAAAATTCTCCTTAAATCCTAGGACCTTCTGAGTTATGTTAAACTGTGGGGGCTGTTTTCCAACTAAGTGCTTCCTGAGCAAGATGGATCCAAAGAATTTTGAGGCTTTTGTGGCCTGAATGAGTAAATGGATCATTAAAGCTACCTTTAATTAGCTAAATAAGTTCCTTACAACAGCAAAACATTTCCTGGAAAATGGAATCCATATTGATTTAGGCCAGAGAGAGAAAGAGGACAAGAATCTGAGGAAAGAACACAGGCCAGGGGAGATTAACTGTTATAGTTTGGGATTAGGAGCAACCAGCAATAAACATGAGAACATGGTATGATTGTTTAGGGTGTTGAGACGAAAACTCCAACAAGACCGAAGGATGCACAAAAGAGGGGCAGAGGAAAACAAAGGGAGATCTTCACTAACTTTACCCTTTTTCCTTGGGTTTACAATTAAAATGTTGCAAATATATATATATCCTTTCTCCTTGGAGAATACAAGGGAAAATCATGCACATTAATGCAATTTTTAGCAACAATTCATTTCTACTTCCAGGCCAGCCCCAAATATTTTCACAGTCCAGAGCTGACTCTCTTTTCCTCTCATTGGTAGTTTACTATGTGGACACCTCAGCCTGAGGCTCTAATCTGGGCTCCATCCTGTCCTGGCTACACTTAGTCAGGCAGAGTCAGTATCATAGGAGCACTGCTGACAGGAAGCTCTGGAATCCTGAGAACCTAAAGCCTAGTAGGGAGGAAGCTGGACCCAGATGGACAAGTTCTTTTGGCCTCATGAACTCCTTTCATTGGGAGGAGTAGGGCAGGGAAAAGAAGGTCAAAATGTCTCCTAGTCTCCGTCTCCCACATTGAAAAACATGCTGAATCTAAGCAAGTCTGAAACATTAATAACCAGCACTAAAGACATTTTATAAAATGGTCCATGTCCTATAATACATTGCTCTTGACAACCAAGAATATTTTGTCATTGATTCTGGGTTGCAACCACTTTGCTGCCCACATGTATTTGGTCAGTTTTTTCTTGTTTTTGTTTGTTTGCTTTTTGTCCTGAAAAACAAAAGCAAAGCAAAAGAGAAATAGAACCAAATTTAACTGTCTTTCAAGAATAGAATCTTATCTCTCTGCTATTCAGAATAGAAGGAATTTATGACCATTTTGGGATCATGACACCATGCCAAAAATTGCCCAGTGTTGTATTTCAACTGGTGACCTTGCCATCATGCTGCTCGTGCACAATTTTTACTTAAAACAACTTTCAATTAAGTTTAAGATATTGATGAGAGTTTATTAACAGCACATAGGAAAAGAAGACATATTAGTAAGGAAAGGTTGTATTGAAAAATGTTAGCATTCTGATTTCTTGGGAGAAAGGTATTCCAACAGCCAAATGTGTTCTTCTGTCCTCTGAATCATGGCAAAGAGTCATATCTAGAACTTACATCTCAGATTACATTTTAAAGATGAAAAAACATTGAATCAATGAGTTTAGACATCTAGATAGCACCTTGAACATAGTATGTACTTACAAATATTTGTTGAATGAAAGAAATAGCATCCAAGGCCAGAGAGAGTGGCAGAGCCAATGACAGAAGCCAGAAGGAGTCCTGATTCTTGGTGAGTTGCTTTTCTACATTTCCCTGCACATGTTCCCTGAGCTGTGTTCAGCAATACAGGAAGACATAATCATGCTTATACAGGTCCGTAATTCAACATTTGAAAGGAGAAAAACAAATATGAAAGCCAACAGAATGCACTGCCAATCACAGGTACATGTCTCTGTGCACTTCTGGTTAAGATAATGACAATTCTAACTCCTTCCAGAGGCATGGCCAAAATGTCCTTGCTTGATTTTCCATGGTGCCAGACTGGCAAACAGGAAGTCATTCCCACCTTATACTCAGATGGATTACAAGGAATATTTTAGTGTCTTTAGCCACCCCCATACACACACAAATGTACAAAAGTATATGCAAGTGTGTTTAAAACCTCTCCTCTAAAGAATATGTATTAAATAAACAAAAGTCCACCTACTAAAATTGCCCAGGCTCCTCAGGAAATAGGCTATGCTTATTTTATTTTACAGCATCAAATATTTTATCTAAATACAATATTTAATTGAGACATAGAGCTGCATTCAAGGAATCCTTTATTAACAGCCCATTGTTTTAAAAATAATACAACTACAGATCTGCTAAAAGCATGAAGTCATTCCTGACCAAACAAATGCTGCAAATGTTCCATCTGCTTGATACTTTGACATTTTAGGTCTGGGAAAGCACAGGGTGAAAGATGGCAAAGAGAAGAAAGTTTTTAGCTCAGAAGTACAGCAGCTCATATAGAACCCAACTTTAGGACAGCAGGATCCAAACCACTGTGAGTAATATATTTTGCAGATTTATTAAGTAGAAAGGCTCACGGGCAAAAGGGAGACAAGAGGCAGACAGAATTGGCTTTTGCAGCAGTTCTTCAGGATTCTGGTATGGTGCCCTACAATTATTTCCATAGCTGGGGAAGAAAAATAGGTTGCAAATGCATAATTCATTGGCAAGACAATATGTTCTGAAAATAGCATTTTCTACTGAGATGTCAACAACCAAAAAAATGGATCTAAGAGCTACACCAACTGTTTCTTAGGATAGAGTGCACCTGTTTCTAAAAGAAAAAATTCTGAAGAATTTGTTCTCTTATTTCACATGCCTTGACCTTTTTGGCCATTAGCTTCACAGTGTTAATAAGTGGCAAACCAAGTTTAAATAAATGAATCCACATTTTAGAAGCTCATTAGGCATTTATCATCTGCACTGTTTAAAATTCACTTCAAAAACAGTCTAAATATTACCTATTTTTATGCAGGTGTAACTGGAAACTACATGCTAAAAGGGCTGGATAGTATTTCTTAATTAACCGCTGCTTCAGAAACAATATTTTTATCAGCAACAATGCTATTGAAATATAATTCACAAATCATACAATTTCCAAAATCAGAGTTTTAATGCAATGGTTTTTGTATACTCACAGTCTCATGCATCCAAACAACATAATCAGCTTTAGAACCCTTTATCAATACCAGAAGAAAGCCTGTAGCCTTCATTTACCACCTTCAAGACACCCAGGCTCCTGTCCCAGCCCTAGGCGATCATTAATTTGCTTTCTTTTTGCCTATTCTGAACATTGTACATAAGTGGAATCTCATGTGTTTTATAACTGAATTCTTTCTCAGTATAATATTTTAAAGATCCATCCATGTGGTAGCATGTATCGATATTTCATATCTATTTTTATTGAATAATATTTCATTATACAAACAATATCACATTTTGCTTTTCCATTCATCAATTGATGGGAATTTGGATTGCTTCTATCCTTTCACTGTTATGTGTGGGCACATTTTCCTCTTCCCCTGGTGTAAATCTAGGAGGAGAGGAATGGGGACTTAGCTCAGTGGTGCTGCCTTCTGTCTCAAAAGTGCAAGGTTCTGAGTTTGATCCCAGGTACCAAAACAAACAAAGAAACAAATAAATAAAATCTAGGAGTAGAAATCCTGGGCCAAATTCATGTTTAACTTTTTTTTTCAGCTGTAATTGAGTTTATTGGTACACTTTAGGGATACTGTACAGTTACATTCATTGTTGGGATCTTGTACCTTGGCATGTCAGGTCTTGGTTCTCATTTTTTGAGGAGCTACCACACTGCTTTCCACAGGTGTGCTATTTTACATTTCCAGCAGCAGTGTATGAGAGTTTTTTGGATTGTTCACATTTTTGTCAACACTTGTTATGATTTGAAGTTATAATTATAGCCATCCTAGTGAATGCAATGTGATACCTTATTGTAGCTTTGATTTACATTTTGCTAATCACTAAAATATTAGACATCTTTTTGTGTGCCTATTGCCATTAGTACACATATCTATTTTTTCCCCTCACTGAGTTTATTGGTACATTTTAGGTATACAGTACTTTTTAATAGAAGTATATATTGCTATGTATGTTTGTTTATTTTTAACTGGGTTATCTTTTTATTATTGAATTGTAGGAATTTTTCTATATTCTAAGTACAATCTCCTTTCAGATGCACTTTGTTTTTTGTACCGGAGATCGAACTTGGGACCTTGTGCTTGCAAGGCAGGCAGCAGAACCACTGAGCTAAATCCCCAGACTCAGATGCACTTTGAAAACAGTTTCTCTCATTTTAAGGGCTTTTAACAGTTTTCAATTTTGATAAAGTCCACTCACTCAATCTTTATTTTTTCTTCTGATGCTCATGCTTTTGGTAACATTTAAAAACCACTGCCAAATTCAAGGTCATGAACCTTTAGCCTTCTGTTTTCTTTGAGAGTTACATAGTTATATCTTTGACATTTATTTCCTTGATACATTTTTAGTTAATTTTTATAAAAGTGAAATAGTGATCCATTCTTTTTCTGGTGGCTTTCCAGTTATTCCAGAACTATTTTTTTTTAATTTATGTATTTATTTTTCGTACTGGAGATCGAACTTGGGTCCTTGCACTTGTGAAGAAGGCGGTGGAAACACTGAGCTAAATCCTGTGCCCAGAACTTTTTATAGAGAGAATTTCTTTCTTCTTTGAATGGCTTGACATCCTTATTGAAAATCAGTTGGCCATACCATATGGTTTTATTTCTGTCCACTCAATTACATAGGTAAGTAGATAGAGATAGAGATCAGTACTAACTACACTGTCTTGTTCTGCGGTAACTTTGGAAATTGAGTAGTAAAAGTCTTCTAACTTTGTTCTTTTACAAAATTGCTCTGGCTCATCTAAGTTCCTCCAGATTCCACAAACATTTGAGGATCACCGTCTATAAAACGCCAGCTAGGACTCTAGTAGAGGTAATTCTGAATCGATAAACCAGTTTGGGGAATTTTGCCATCATAACAATAGTAGATGTTTCAATTCATGAGCAAAGGAATATATTTCTATATACTTAGATCTTTACTTTCAAAGTATTCTAATTACTTTAATGTTATTGTGAGTGAGAAGTTTTTATTGTTTGTTGCAAGAATATAGCAATACAATGGATGTTTGACTCTTGCATTTCACAGTCTAGCTGGAGTTGTCCATTAACTGTTGTAGTGTTTTAGTGAATTCACTGGGATTATCCATCTACACAATCATGTCACTGCAAATGTTTTAATTCTAATAATGCTTTTTTAAAAGACAATTGCTTGTAATAATTTAGCTTTAAGTTATACAGTTTAATGTACTATAATCTGATGTAAAAATGTATACACTTAACTAGATTTTTCTTCTTAATGAAAATTTAATTTTCACTAATATACAATTAACTCATAAAATATTCCTTTTCTCTGTTTTGTTTTCTGTTCTTTAATTGCTTAGACAAATTGCTTAAACAGTTGCTTTCCTGGACTACTTTACTTTCCTGTAATTACTTACTTATCTGCTAATATAAGAGGCTATTGTTAAAACAAAATAGTATATTATCTAACAGAGTCTGTAAGTAGTTTTGATACAATAAAATGGACAAATTTTTTTTACAAAATTATTTTATGTGTCAAAGTCAGAGAATCACTGTCACATCATTAGGGCTATAAAATTCACAGTAATATAAATAATATAATAGAACACCTGTCTTCAAAGGCCAGTTACTTCCTTAATGTACATGCCTCCACATTATAAAATGTAAACACTTGCCATATATAGCTACTTTTCTCCTCTACATAGAAAATTACTCCTGAGATTACTTTGTAACATAGTTAAATGACTATCATCTGGCACAAGTCTGATAGCAAAGTAATAACAATTAGTCAAGAATTATATAATGATTCTGGAACTACTATGAAGTGTTCAACATCTCTCTCGGTTTCTACTCAAAATCCATCCATCATCCACATATGATTGTGCTCATTAGAATTATACTTCAGAAACACACATTAGGCAGCTAAGCTGACAGGTTAGTGGTTAGTGTCTTACCGTGGAAGTGGACTGAGTTCAGGAGCAACCTCATGATCTCAGGCCAAAGCATCCAAGAACAAGGGTCTGTTATGTGGAGTAGGATCTTGAAGATTCAAGTTTTTTCCATAAAAGTATTTTGAGGGGCTTCCTCCAGAGTTTAGGTGAAAGAGGCACTGACAAAGAAAAAAAGACCGAAAACAGAAAGAATGAGAACGGTGCTACTCTTAAAGCAAACATTGTCATTCACCAGAAAAACAATAGATTAATCTGCAATAGAGCTTCAGCTCTTTTTAGATATTTTGCATTATGTGTTTCTACAGTGACAATGTATGTAATACCAGGAAAGGCTTAAGCAATTAGTCTTCTAGCCTGGCTGTTTGCATTTCATGTTTTTAACAATTACCTACTCCCATTTTTTAAGACCAAGTATTTAACTGTTATAAAAAGTTATCGAAAGTATATTAAAATTTGGCAGAGTTAATAGCCTAAGTTATCATTAATTCATAATACGGAAAACTGCAAGAATGCTTATTTACAAGTGACTTGTAAACATGCTCCCTTAAAAGGTGTTTAAGGGCTGGGGATTTAGCTCAGCCATTTGGTGGCCAGCACGCAAGTGCAAGGACCCGAGTTCAATCCCCAGTATCAAAAAAAAAAGGTCTTTAAGTCTTGTTGATTTTAATCCCAACGAAGAACTAAAACACCCATATTAGTAAAGAAGCAAGAAAATCAATCCAGAATTGACTCCAAGGGCCTTGTCTTGAAATGCTGGTCTTGAATACTGGATCTGCCTTTCTACAGCATCCTAGGAAAAGTGTAAAATTGCTCCTACTCATGATCTCTTATTTATAATCTGTGAGTAATAGAAGTACTTACCTTATGAGATGTTTTAAAAATTAAATGAGAAAATTCCCAATGCTTGACATATATAGCCAGTTGTTTTTTCTCATTGAGTTTATTGGCACTTTTTAGGTGTACAATGTAACTGTACTGTATACCTATAGCAAGTTCTTTTTTTTTTTTCAAAACAATCTTGTGACTATCTTTTTTTTTTTGGAACCAGGGATCGAACTTGGGTCCTTCTGCTTGCAAGGCAGGCGGCGGAACCACTGAGCTAAATCCCCAGCCCAGCAAGTTCTTGAATAAACTGAATTTTGTTTCTATTCTTAGCTTTCTTACCTGAAAATATTAATAATTTATATGCATTACACTCAGTAGTTTTAATTAGAATTGAGATCTAATAGGCTTATACTATAAGTCCCTCATTTATAACATATTCATTGATAATGCTGTTATTCATATTAATGAAACACTTCACTATATAAGCATATATGCTATATAAACATATATATGATATATGATTTCTGAACTTCTCTCACAGCATTTGGCTTATTGCCTCCTGTAGGGGCAGGAAGGCAGTACTTTCTGGATGGAGGATGAGAAGATAACCATCACAGGCTGTGTTGAGTCATATGCCTATGCTATTTTAACAGCTTCTATCATGTCTAGGCTGTGTCTTTTCAGAAGCAGTTAGCACACATAAGATGAGATATGACAATCCCACATTCTCTATTACCTAGAGAGCTCAGTGTAATACCTAAGAGATAATAGGAACTCAAAAAATATTGAGTGAACAAGAACTACATCTCCTGATGAAAGATAGATGTTTCTGACCCTTGCAAGGAATATGTCCCACTGAATATGCTGTAAATAAATATAAAATATTTTGAATTAAGATATTGCTGATAATTTTATATTCTATAGTGGTACTTATATAATTAATAAACAATAAATATAATTTATAAATAATAAATTATGGAACTGTGAGCTAAAATGATTTTTTATTAATAAGGTTGATTTTAAAAGATACAGGGACTAGATTCCCCTTACCTTTTAGTCTCTCTCCGTATCTTTTAAAATCAATTTTATCAACTCATCTTTCTACTTACCTTTTGATCTGTGCATATTTTTTTTCTTTTTTTAAATTTCTCACACCTGAAAATTTTTTTGGCTAACATACAGATGGAATAGAGGAAAGGCATACAGGATGTGTGAGTGATTATTATAGACATAAAATAGATTGGGATAGGTCATGTAGGCATCCAAATTTCTAAGCCTTATTGATACCATGAAATTCTGCTAATCCAACTCTTAGTATGTATTTGAAATATTTCACAATTCTTATTAGGAAAACTTGCCTTGGTGTATAGTTTTCATCTCACCTTCTTATTAAACCATCAACAGGATTTGTAGGGGAATTGGGTGTGGTTGGGATCACAGATGTCTTTGCACCTGGGTGGCCCCAAAACCCTAATTCATACATGTAGAAACTTTCTTGTTACTAATTTCTATCGCAGATTGTGATTGTCCCCTGGAAAGTTATCCTTCCTTTGCAAGCATGAAATGTCAATATTTTTTAACACACAATGTCAACACACATTACATTTTATATGCAACAAATGTTTTATAAATATACATGAGGTAGAAATTGAAAAAATGAGATAAAATGCAATTCATATTTTAAACAAATGTAAGTTATCAGTGGTTGAAATAATTTTGCTCTTACTAATAATATTATATTTTATTGTGATTAATATGATTTTTTTAAAAACTTGATTTAATCCTTTGTGATACAATTGAAAGTTGCAAAAAAAAAAAAGCAAGTTGCGTGTCTAAATTCACTATATGGTTCAATATGTTGTTTTAAATGACTATTATAACACAAAAAATGTTCTTCATACCCTACATAGACCCAAAGGAGAGAAGTATAATGCAGGCTCTGCTTGCCTAATTGCAGTAACATCTTCAATCTTATCTACCAGTTATACAAAGCATTTCTCTTGAGATCCAGCAAATAAATCTGTCTTTCCTGAGAACAATTAGCTGTTTTTTCATGCTAATTAGAAGGTGTTTTGCACCTTTATCTAGTGGAGATCTCATTTACTCTGCTCTAGCTCTTTCCTGTTCACCCTCTCCTAGTGGGCATCGTGGCTGCCTTCAAGGCCTTCCTTGGTTTGTTTAAAGAGAAGTAAATAAATGGTTCACTAAGTGGGCTGAACCTATGTACACATATACCTATCTGTTTCAAAGTTTGCCAAAACAACATGAATGAGAAATTGACATTTATTAATTAACCTTTATGTCAACAAAAATCAAAACTCACAAGAAATTTTGAAGTGATCTCTTCTGGGTTAGCAGTTGGAAATACATTAGAATAAAAGAGAATGAAGGAAGAAACGGGAGAAAGATGGAAAAAGAAAAAAAAAGATCTTTTATGCTATGGTGAAGGAATATTTACAACATTTCATGCAGGATGAATGGAATAGAAGGATAATAAAGATAGAGGCCATATCTGTCTCCTTCCTTACGTACTCCATTTAAAATCTGATCCTTGCTTGGTTTCCAAACCCAGCAGTTGAAGTCAGCCGTGATGAATGGAGTGCAATAATTGTGTGATATGCTTCATATGGTATCTTTCAGAATCACGTGTTATCTGGAGCATCATTTATGAGATGTGCTGTAGCCAAACTCTTCTCAGTCTTCTAAATTGGCTGTATGGTTAAAAAAGAGTCATGAAATCAAACGTAAGACATCTAACAGTAGTCTAAAAACAGAGCTTAAGGAATATCTTACTTTCTGTGGGCCATTCTATTTATTTCCCAAAAACTTAACTGTAGAAGGAACTTAATGGGTTATTCCTACTGGCTTTTGTGATTGTCACAGTTGGAAAGATAAAGTGGATCCTCTAAGTTCATAGGGTGAACATAATTATGGCAATTTCTGCATTTCTCTTAGAACACCAGTCTTATTTACTGAAAAATGAGAGGTTAACTTTAATAAAAGAAAGGGCTAAAGAAATAAGATATGGGGATCAAGATCTGTGATGTAATAGACTTCATGGCTTCTTAATAATATATAAATATACAAATGGCCACTTACTATGAAACAAAAGAACTAGGAGCACAGCTTTGATTTCAGAGCTGGGAGGAAGCTTACTGAGCAGTGCAGATAAGGGAACAGGTGCAGAGCATTTAGGTTATTTGACCCAATTGTGGCTCTTGTTAATGGGAAGGCAGGTGTTCTAATATAGATTTCCTCACTCTCAAGCCAAAATTCTTTCCATGCCCTTTATTGTTTTCCCCTCTCACAGAGGATAGCTGGAAATAGGGTCATGGGCTCAGTTTAATTGTGGACATCTCTACTTTTTTGTGGGCCCAACAGCCACGTAAAGGGTGCCTAAGGAATCATAGCAGGAACAACCAAGTGCCTTGTAGCCTGGAGAATCTCCCTCTCCATAACAAGATCTATGATTGGTAGGCTGCCTGATTGTCTTATCATATAGTACACATTTGTGCTTGAAGTAAACATCAGTAACTTTCTTTCAAATTGTCGAAAGTTTTTGATGTCCTGATCTTTAAGTCTCCACATAGTGATTCTCAACCCAGCCACCACAGCAGAGTCAACTAAAGAACTCTTAAAAAATACGAGAGCTTGGGGTACCATCTCAGGACAGAGAAATAAGAATTACTAGGAAGTGGCCTGCAGCAGTCATTTTCACTTTAGCAAATCTCTGGTCAGCAAGAGGTAACATACAGGATGTGGTTCTCTAAGGTTTGAATGGAGGCGAAGCATTCCTATCACCTAGAGATGTCACAGTCATCATAACACCCTGGCACAATGTGCATGCAGTGAGTCTCACATCAACAAACATACTGCACAACCACTTGTATGAAAGCATACTGCTACAGTTATACACACTACCTAGTATTTGATAATGATACTAAACAGCTATGCTACTGGTTTATATGCTTCTGATATTTTCATCCTCAATGTACTCCTACCTATAAAAAGAAGTTGGCTCAAAAACATTATTCCAGAGACACCAACAGAGACTTCATGCCTCTCACTTCTTGACTGCATAATTTTCTCTTCAGCTCGATTTAACTCTATGTCGATTTGCTCATCATGGCCTTAGAAGCAATGAGCTATACCATACACGTACACACCATATGACATGGGTGTGTACTGGGCTGTCCCACCTAGATTTATGTAAGCACACTCTGCAATGTTCACCCAGTGACAAAATGACCTAGTGAATTTCTTAGAACATACAGGATCCCTGGCATTAAGCGATGTCTAATTGTATTACTATTGTGGTTAAAAAAAATCAGAATGATATTTTTAGAGCATCCCCACATGATTCCACTGTAAAGTCAAGATTGAAAATTGCCACTGTCCAGAGGAAAGTTATCTGGAGCCATCTTAATATCCTGGTACTAGTTTTAATTGTCCTTGTAAAAGGCTCTATTGGGAGTGGTAGACCAGAATCACAGCTAAAGTCTCAGGCCAGTGAACTTTCTAACCTCTTTGGTACTTTCTTTGGCATCATTTCTCCAAGGTAGTATATTCCAACTCTCCTGCTCCATGGAAGACTTGCTAAAACAGATTTCTGGGCCTCCTGCCCAAAGTTTCTGATTGAGTAAGTCTGGGGCGAGACCAGGGAATTTGCCCTTCTGACAAGACTGCAGGTGGGGAGGCACTTTGAGAATGCTGAGCAGCTGATAAAATCCCACCAGGTTCCTTCTTCCACAGTGACCTTTGGCACGGAAGGCAAGGCTTTGGCAACTCGCCCTCCCAAGTTGCTGCACCCTTCCTTCTCCTCGGTGCCTGACCTCCAGGGAAGGTACTGACCACTCAATAGCACCAGTAAGCTACCAGCAAATTACACAGGTAGACTCTGCCATTTGCTCTTAGTTCTTTATCAATAAATCTCATTTCCTCAAGAAATCGCGAAAGCTTTTCAAATAAGTCACTTTCTACAAACATACAACCACAGTTATGCTGCAGTTTCACGTCTTGTCCTGTAGACAGGGCGGCCACAAGTATGTTACCTTTTGCTTCTTTACATGGTACAAATAAGTAAGTAAAAATTTCCCAGATTTTCCCCATCTGAAATCACTAATTGGAAGAAACTGCTGCAAAAAATGGAAATAAAACCCCAAACATTCAATTCAAAAAGTTTAAATTAGAGATTTAGAGTAAAAAAAGAACTAACATATACCAAATGCCTACCATGAACCAAAGCATTACCTGGTGAATTTTTAGCTCACAGGACAAGAGTTTGTGTTTCAGCAAGCCCTCAGGTGATTCTCAGGCAGACTCATCTGCTGAAATCAGTATTTAAATGTTGATATTTTGGAAGGGAAATCCAAACACAAGCCTCAGCGTTTTCACAGATGTGATGCCATCTCTCCAAAAGGAGAGATACAGAAGAAAGGAAACAAGCTGCCTGGGAACTTGGGGGACAGTGATCTTTGGGGCCGAGAGCAATGTTAGAAGAAATGAAGCCCTAGCCTGTAGCAAGCAGATTGCATGGAGGCCTAGTGCCCCATCATGCGCACATTCAGGCACTCAGAGATCCCTTCTGGGAGGTGGAGAAGTGACATTTCACACACAGCCTGGCCAGGTGACTTTCGGGCTTCCCATTCACCCCCAGGGTTCCCACTGTTCTCAGCACTGAGGACTGCCTCAAAAATCTGTCAAACAGCTGGGCATGATGGCACACTTCTGTAATCACAGCACTGGGGAGGCTGAGGAAGGAAGATTGCCATGAGTTCGAGGCCATCAGGGTGGCTTAGCGAGTTTGGTGCCTGACCTCCAGCCTCAAAAAGACCCTGCCTGGAAAAACAAAACCAAATGAAAAGGTCAAAAAACACAAGTGAATTCATAGATAAAATTAAGAAGAAATCAGTTTGGGGTGAGGGGGCGGGGACAAAGCAGGGAATGGAGGAGTGTAGTGCCTGAGTCAGACAGATTCAGACTTAATCCTGATAGTCACTTCCTAGTTGGTGATCTCAGCAAATTACTTAATCTAAATTGGGTTTTGTCCTTATCTATAAAGGGGATAATCATACCTACCTCAGAGAATTGTTGTGAGGATTAAGAGATAATAACCTGCTTGGCACCCAGTAGGAACGCAATTGTCCAAGAGCAGCTGGCAGCCCCAGCACTCCCTCAGGCATAATGGAAGTTGCCCTACCTTTTCTCCTAAACAGCAGCTTTCTCCAGGGCTTTTGCTTTTCATTATCTGCTTTGTGTAAATAAAATGTCCAGAGAGAAAGGAGTTCTTACCCCAGGAGCTGCTTACCTATCAGCTTTTCCTGCATCCCAAGCTTCCTAGACTCTTCTTCCCTCCAGCACTGGGCTGGGGGTGGGTGGGAGTAGGGAACACCCAAGGTGGGTCTTTCTACCTTCTTCAGACACTGGCCACCTCTGCTTGGACAATCAGCCTTCATTAGTCTTTTGCCTCACCTAACTCAGCAAATCTGTGTTTAAAGTAGAAACATTTTACATGGACTTTAATCTCCCCCTTTGCCTTTCCACCTCAAAAAGGTGAAAAGATAAAGTCCAGATGAAGGAGGGTTTGGTCTCCTTTTAGTGCAATCTGCCTATTTTGGATGTGTGGATTTCAAGAGTAAATACCTCGAAGATGTAGATGAATGGTGCATGCCAGCTACCTGTCAAGTACAGCGACTACTCAGCCAGCTACTGCATTAGGTTTTGGTTTAAAGCCACTCTGAATGATTTATTGTTTTTAAATTATTTACACAGCATTATTCCTTTCTTGTAAAATGCTGGAATGCTGTCAGGAACAGTGCAGCAGCAAGGTGATGAATGGGACTACAAGTAAATCAAGGTAATTAGGCTTCAAGTTGCAAATACTGACAAGTTGTCCAAAAGCCACCACTTCACTGAGGATAATAAAATTTGCATGATTTCCTGACATTATATTCACCACATATTTTCCCTGCATGCTCACCATAATTATTTAAGGCATGATCTCACGCACACCATAAGCAGAACTCTCACTGAACCCAGCCATGACTGTCACAGATGCGCAGAGATGAAGAGAGATGGAGGGAAGGGGAGAGTCCCCCACATAGCTTTAGGGATCTGTGATGCTTCACCTGAATCTTGACAGTGAAGAAAAAGGGGAATATTCTCAACCACTCCAAATAAAGCCAGCTCAAATTTCAATGAGAGAAAAGTATCTCAGGCGCAGTTTGGGTCCTAGGTTTCATGACGGTTGATTCCTGAAATTTGTTTTCTGGGTCCTTGATGCAAGGAGCGTTTGTGTGTGTGTGTGTGTGTGTGTGTGTGTGTGTGTGTGTGTGTGTATGTGTGTGCTGATTTTTAACTCTGATATAAAAGCACATCTAGGCATAAATCTAGTTGTAATTATGGAAAGAAAAGTACTGAAACTTGTGGGAGATTAGAATGAACAAAATAACTCTGTGTACTTTTGAAAGTACAAAGTGACTGAAGCAAGTCAAACCCAAGGTCTGTAACCCATTTCTAGCTCCTGTTGGGTCAGTGGTTAGTGGATCTCTCATACACACCAGCTCACAAATCAGACACCATCTGTGTTCAGGCTCAGCAAACCAAATGTGCGCCTGACCATTTGCTCTTTTCTAAAGCTACAGCAACCGCAGACCTGTCTCAGCAGAAGTGGGGAAAATTGGGTTCTGAGCTACATAGTTCCAAGGGTGAAATAATGTGGGTACTAAAATTTAATGATTAGTAACCTGTGTGGCATCCAACTAGAAGACAGGAGGAAACAAGAACCCACTTTCATTATCAGCTTTGCCTTGTGATGGGGTTTATATTATGCCCCAGCATCAGTTTTTCCAACTTGAAAAGGAGAAATTACATGTGCAGTGGTTATAAGGATGGATGTGGAGAGAGGAAAGCTTTTAGCCCAGTATCTGGCATATAAGAAATACTGGTTGGATATGAATTCAAAGATAGAGCAAATACCCAGCAGTGTCCTAGCCACCTCCATAGGTCTTTTACTAAATCCACAGAGAATGGGAAGTCTTTCCATGGGAAGCAGAATCTGAGTTAAGAGCCTGTTGGAAGACAATGAGGAAAGGAGACTCATTTTATAGAATATAATACTACATTGTCACACCTCAAAAGGAGAATTTTTGGAATGAATCATTTCTCTCTGCCACAGAAAGCAGCTGGTAGCATAGCAAAAAAAACAACCAGTTGGGTAATCAGATCATAGCATTTGGGTTGCTGCAAATTATAGTACTCCCACACCCAGAAGTGTCTACTGGTAAATCCTGAAAATAATGGAATTCATGAAGGATTACCACATCTTGGGCTGGCTCTACTCAAAGTTAACAACAGTAGTTACTGGATCTACTTCCTGATCTATTACAATGCAAATATCTTTTGTTGTTGTTGTTGTTGTTAATATGTTTGGGAGGTGGTCAGTTTTTGAGATGCTAAGGTCTATGAACTTGTAGTAACATATGCAATCTTTAGAAAAGTGGAATAAAAGTCTGTTGTAAATAGTTTGCGTTAATTAGCTTAAGGATTACATCAAGCTCTGCGGTAGGTTTACTCATCTTTAATTATATCCATTTTTAGACCAGTAGTAACTTATGAGATTTCTGGAATGTGTTTAGTAATCCACTGAGGAGACTGACTCAGAGTCACAGAAGAAAGATATCCAGTGTGTCCAATTGCCATGACCACTGGCTTCTATCATTTATTCCCTGCACTTTAACGTGAATAGAGAACACATCAAGAGTACACAGTTCGACTGGCACAATAGCAAGTGTGAGGTTTTTATGTAGATATGACACATTTATGTTGAATCATAATGAGTGGTCATAGCTTCTGCTAAAAATGTATGCATGTCATTTTTCAAGTGCCCTTTCCTTTGCCCTTGACTGAATTTTGAAGACAAAACAAACCATCTTTTGTAGAACTCAGCAGTCTGCTCATTTTGTTGTCGCTGTTGTAGTTGAAAACAAGTGTTCTCATTTCTCCTACTCAACATATGTGGGGAATCAGTCTTATCAAACCTTTCACAGGCAAGAATTTAAGCTTCCTGAATGGTACCATATTACTGAGTGGCATATTACCAAAATAAGCACATCTTAAAGTTAGTTCTTATAAGCCCAATTATTGTATTTTACCATTTCAGTCAGCTTTTAATTACATTACACAAATTAAAATTAATCTAACAGTGGGTCAATCAACATGTTCACAAGTAGTGAGTACATTTGATGTATATTCTAAAAAGCTTAGATTCAGATAGTGCCTCAACAACAATTTATTTCAACTTCCTGTGTCTTACTGTATGTATTTATAGCTTTGCCTTAGTTTTTTGTCTAAGCTGTTAAGAGTTTTTTTTCTCTTACCCTCTCCTTTTTGGAAAGAATTCACTCTGAGGGGAAAATAAAGAGTTTTAGAAGAGAAATTAGATTATTTGATAGAGATTAATGGGGTCCATGTTGGGAAGTGTGATTTATTTTGCAAGAATAAAGTTGAAGACAAAGTTTGAATTTAATACGAAAGTTTAAAGTTTTTGCTTACTTCTGTGTTGGAATCATTAATTTTTTTCTACCAAGGGTGAAAAAATATTAAAAGACCTTTGAGAGTCAGTGTGCACCATAAAAGGAGATGAAGAAATGTTTGTTAATTTTTTTATCCATTCAGTTAATTGTACTGATGAAACTAACCATGTTTCCTGGCATCTCCCCTACTGCTTGGTTATCTATAACTGCTAAATAGATCATTTCTCAGTGTACCATGTTCAAAAAGTTTCAGAGATTGTGTGTCCTAAGAGAAGACTTTCTCATGTTCACATCTAAGGAGCCTGCAGATGTCCTCAGAGTTACGGTGAGAAAGCAGTGTTCGGAACAGAACAAGTCAGTGCTAACTGCATCCAATTTGGAAACTAGCTGGAGGGGAAACAGTAGAAAACTCAGCTCACATTGCTGGGGAATTTTCAAATTATCATATCAAACCTTGATTAAGATGTCCAAAACCTTCCTGTTAATTAGTGCATGGATAAATTGAAGACACTGACTCCTGTCTAACAATGTCAACCCTTCCTATACCAGGGAGTGCATTTGAATGTTTCCCAGATTTAGAGAATTTACACAATCAACAAGGCAAGACAAATATACATGAAGCAACTAGAGAAATAATAAGTCTTCTGTAGTCATTTCTCCATAGCTGAATAGAGTCGATTTGATAAGTACTACCTAATAAATGCCTAACTTCTTATACTCTATTTAAAATGGTTATTTATATATTGACATACTTTATTTTTAATTGCTGCTGACCTGTGTGATTTGCAACTGGTCTTTATTGAATAATTAATGTATATACAACCTAAAAATAAACTGAAATGTGCATCAAGTAATTGTCTACTCAATTTGTTGAATCCCCAAATAATGATATATTATTTCAAGTTTCAGTATTGTCAGTCCTAGTCTTTGGATATAAATTATCTAAGACATATATCCTAATTTCATTTTGCCAAGGAAAATACCACACACACACACACACACACACACCTTCCTGTGAATATGGTTAGATTACTTGTTGTTTTGTTTTGTTTTTTTAAGTAAGAGTTAACATCAGAAGGCACAAGAAAGAAGTCTATTTGGCAAGTTAAGAAGCCCACTGAGCTTTACACCTAATAAGTATTGTTCATCTGTAGAAGCATATATTTTTCTAACTCACTACGTTTCTATGAGGATAGTCATTTCTGCTATAACCCAACATACTCGTTTCTAAAATTCACTACTGCATGAGAAATTGTTAAATAAAAACCAAAGAACCCATGAGAAAAATGGGGTTAAGAACTCAGCACTAAAAAGAAAAAAAAATGGAGCCAAGAAGTAAAATATGTAAAATAGTTAAAAAATAAATGCAGCATTTTACCCTGAAAACGAATTTAGGTTTGCTTTTATTTATGTTTCCAGTGTATAGTATTCAAAGGAGGAAGAGAAGAGTGAAGTAAGACAAAATTTTTATTATTAAAGTGCAGAAAGGGGCAAAAAGAAGCAGAGAACAGAGAAGATAATTCAAAGGGGCTAAAAGGAAAGAGGCAAATTAAAAAGAGGGAGGGTGCTGGGCACCAAATCCAGGTGCCCATGGAAGCAGGGTTGGAGCTTGGGAGATCTTCTCAGGTAGTTTTCATTCATCTGCATGAGGCACCAGAACAAAATTCCACAGATTGGTGGGTCAGCTGCAGACCGATTTTCTTACAGTTCTGGAAGCTGAGGGTCCCAGATTCAGTTTCTGGTAAGGACAGTCTTCTTGGATTGCAAACTGTGGGCTTGATCATTCGTCTTCTGTGAGCAGAAAGAGCTGGGTTCTCTTACTCTGCTTATAAGGACTCCTGTCCTATTGGATGGGGGTCCAATTCATGTTGGCGTCTAATCTCACTGCGGCCCCTAACTCCAATTTGTTACATTAGAGGGTAGAACTCTGATGTATGGATTTTAGGGAGGGTGTCTACAATTAAGTCCATAACATGGTCCAAGGAGAGGTACAGAAAAGCAAGTGGAAAGTTGTGAACACCAGATACAGTTAGCTGTGGCTCACTGATCCCAGGAGACATAGGTGTAGATGTATTCACGATATATATTCACAATATTCGCAGACAACTCAGTCCTGCTGAGGTAGAAATTCCATTTCTCACAGTTGGAATTACATACAAGGCAACACAATCACCCGGAATGCTCCAGTGGTCTCCCTGTATATCAACTGAGTGGGAAGGACATTAGTGTTATCAACAAGAGAGTCATCGCAGAACTGACTGTACTCCTCCGTTCATTCAATACGTTGGTGGCAGACACATGGCTAGGCACCAGAGAGACTGCAGTGAAAAAGCAGAATAAATCATCCTTCTGGGAGGAGATGGGCCACTCAGGTCCTGGGGAAAACCAGAAATACTTGGGAAAATGCTCTGAGAACAATAAAGGGGGATGAAACAGAGTGAGTGGGAAAGCTGGTGTCTATTCTGTGAGGATCAAAAGAGGAACTGGAGAAAATCTGGAGGAAGGGCATCCCAGGAGGATGTGATAAGGCAGAGTTCATTGCTTCAGTTTAGAGAGGAGGGTGTAAAGCAGAGTGAGGGGAGGACCAGGTCCACTATAGTGAACTGGGGAGCAACTGAGGAATTTGAGTAAGAAAGTGGCATTTCTTTCTTTTGTTTATTTGTTAATTTATTCATTTATTATTTAGCACTGAGGGCCAAATCCAGGGGTACTGTAACACTCAGCTACATCTACTCCCTGCTTATTTTTAAATTTTACACAGGATTTGACTAAGTTGCTCAGGTTGGCCTTGATCATACGATCATTCTGCCTCAGCCTCCCGAGCCAATGAGATTATAGCCGTGCACCACTGTGCCCAGCAAGTGACATAATTTCTACTTTAAAATTTTCATCCTGACTTCTTTGTAAAAAGTCCACCACACTGAGAAGGATAACCAGTTGGGAGCTCTACCAATAAGATGAGCTAACAACGGGGATCATTATAGGTACAAAGCTGATATGAGGCCCCCAAATCAATGTGTGCTATCATGTTCATTTTCCCTCTCATTTTCTTCAGTGATGCAAATCTGGCTGTAACTTCCCTGGCCTTTGAATCTCTTTATTAGGCAATTAGACTCTTGACCAATCCCTGAATCATTCAGTTCATAGGATGCTCAGCGTTTTATTGTTCTGATGAATGACTCATGGCATGTTTTGAAGAGTTAAAAGAGAAATGGACCCTTTCCCACTTGGAGCCTTTTGGGAAACTTTGAGAACCTCTTTTCTGATTGGAAGATGACAGTCTGAGTTGCCTGGTAAGAAGGACAAGAGGCCCCAGTTTCTCTCTTAACCTGCAACCTCACTTCTTATGAATGCTCCCTTCCATTAACCCTTGAATGAGTCATGCTGATGCTGGGTGATAATCCTCTGGTGGACATGCTTCTCCTCCCAGAAGGAGTGTTGACAGGAGTGGTCAGGTTCCCTAAAGCCAGACCAGTGACCCTAAATTTTTAACCACATCGGATCCTGCCTGCCATCCTGCCTCTGGCTCCACACCCACCTTTACGCCCACGGCATGAAGCTGTGACCACAGACACAGGCACTTGCAGGGTGGTCCTCTGCACACGCCCTCAGGGGGAGAGAGACATGAAATATTTATTGACTGCAGGCCAAAGCTGCATGAGCACTGGCTGAAACCACTGAAAGGGTGCCTCTAACACCCTAAGTAGACACAGCAACATTTGCCAGCCCCCTCAAATGTCCTGGGGGAGACTGGTTTGCACTAATCCTCACAGTCCAAAAAGCAGCAGCTGTTCTCAAAGGGAGACTGATAGATAATTCGTTGCTTAAGGCCAACAGTGGGAGGTGATGTTTTATAAAAAATGTGCTAAATTGTTAACAATTTTCTAGCTTCCAGCAAGCAGGTAGAAAAAGAGCTGAAAAGTTAAGCCAGACTCAGCCATATCACATTTTGATTTTTAAATTCACAACCTGTTTCTATGTTGTGGCTGTCATTGTTTTGGAAAATAAACCGGACCCTGGAAAATATGGGGCAGATTTTCTAATTGCTGAGAAATCCTAAAATCATACGATCATTGATTTTCCAATTCTAGATATCAGGTCAATTTTTTGGCTGTAACAGGCCGAATTTAAGATCTCCCTAAAAGGCCTACATATCGTTTTTCTATGTTTAGTAGCTTTAAACAAGCAAAGAAAAAATCTTTCCCCCTTAACAAAATCTAGGTAGGTCAATAAGCATGAAAACATGCTATGAATTCCTAAAGGGAACACTGAAGGAACTTGTAAACTAATTTTAAAATATACCATGTAGCTGGGGACTTAACTCAGTGGTTATGGCACCTACCTTGCAAGTGCAAGGACCCAGTTCAATCCCTGGTATCCAATAAATAAATAAAATACATCATGTAAACTACAATTTAAGCTTTTGAGTCTATTGTGGTAAACAATGTCCTAACATATTAAATTCCTCTGGCAAGAGCAAATGCCATTTTTAAACCACTAAGAACTTCATAATATTCAAAAGATATGATTCACTACCGTGATAATATAAGCAAGAATGTAAATTTCCTTCAAAACACATACTGTGTTTAAATCTACCCAGAACTCCAGCACAATGCAGGTATAATGAGCTAAATAAACATTCAATATAATAAACATTCAATAATACTAGAAATGAATTAGTGGTTCCTGTCATACATTATTAGTGACCAAGAAATCATTATTTTTTTAGTTTGAGCTGGCTCCTTTGGATCTCGGAGTTTTGCTAGATGGAGTTGATTTTTCATCATTAAACACTCACCTCCCTTGATGAGTAGAGAGAGCTTTTGGTCTGGGCTCTGCACCAGTAAGCTGGGGTGGAAGTGTATTTCTCTCATTTATTCTCTTGCTCGCTAGATAGTAAAGGCTAAGAATCTAAAATATGATTCCTAAGGTGAAGCAAACCATCTCTGGGAGCTGACCCAATTTTCTTACACAGAGCTATAACTAATGTGCAAGTTAAATGAGCATGAATTTTCCTCCCAGTCACAGTGTCCAGGAACTCCAGGCCACAGAGAGGTTTATAGAAGTCATTGTGATGACTGTTACTCTTCACTACTTAAGCAGAACACGTGTTTTTGCTCTTTTGTAATACATCCTTTGTGGAAGAAAAAAAGAGGGATTTGCCAAAAAAGAACTACATTTATGTTGCTTCTCCTTCCCCAAATTTAAACTCCTGTCTCACATGCTCTGTCAGGACTGTTAGAGAATACAAAAGTCTTTGTACATTCTCTACGTGTATGTTATTCTAGTAGACAAGTCCAATTATTTCCAGGGGCCTTTTATTGAGACAAATTTAGGACCACTAACAACCTTTAAAAGTGTAAAGCTATAACCTGTGCCCAAGTATAGGGACAGGTGGAGGAAGGCACACACCCTGTCAGGAGAGGCCTGTCATAAAATGAAATGCTGCTGTTTGAAGCACAACAGTTCCTGCTCCATGGAGAGTAAAAGACACTGTGGTGCCTCCTCAGCAGAAATTCACCTCCCTGCATGAAAATCTAATAAATTTTCCAGTTTCCCACAGAGGGAATGACAGAGAATTTAATAGGAAACACATTGGAACAGGACCTGTCACTGTACAATTATGCATTCACTAATCTCTCTGTAGTGGGGAAGAAAAGGTTCAGCTTCTCTGGGTGAGTTTATCTGAGTGAAAGGGAAAAAAATACATCTAGAAACAAATTACCAAAAAGAAATGTCTTCACTCTCCTATTGATACCTATTGCCATCCTACTGGACTGCTTGTTGGACCTACAAATAACCAAATCATCAGGATTAGCATAGTAATCTATTTTTTTGATTGCCAATAAAATCAAAGTGTCATGTTATGGATAATTTATTCACACCTAAATGATGTTTGTAAGTGCTGATAGTTTCAGGTTAGTCTTAAAATTTTTGTTTGTGAAAATGAAGTACAGTGAGGGGATAGTTCTTTCTCTTATGGTAGGAGCTGTCTTGGCTCCTACAGTGTGAAAATTGTCTTACCTATCACCACCATCTTCATCAAATAAATCTTATTCAGCAACTTTATCCATCCCAAAAGCAGTTTTGGGCAACTAACATATGCCAAGGGACTAAAAATATAAATATATATCAAGTTCTATGAATAAGTAGAATATCCAATAGCCTCAAGTATTTCAATCAGAGAAATACATCATTCAAAATTGTTACCAGCAAAGAACATTTTTTTATGTTCTTTTTATTAGCTTGATCTTAGATGGGGGCAAAATGCAATGAAAGCAGATATATTCCCTGGAGAACTTCAAAATATGAAAGTACATAGATGTGAGCCTTTACAAAAATATACAGGATACATATTAAGCAATAAAATATGTATTATTAGCAGAGCACCCAGTGCAAGGCAGGGCCTTTGACAAACAATTCCCAAATAATGGGCAAAGAAAGAAAAAGGTAAAATGCAGCTGTGTCATGAGCTATCCTTATTTGGAGGACTGATGTCAAGAAGAGATTATTATTTCTTTATGAATTTCCAGAAGATTCTTAGAGAAGGAATTTAAGTCATAAAAGAGGTGCTCAAAAATTCCATCTTGAAGGGCTGGGAATTTAGCCCAGTGATTCCACTGCCTGCCTCACAAGCGCAAGGTCCTGAGTTCAATGCCTGGTACCAATAAAAAATAAAAATACATCTTTAAGGTCCTAGAAATTTTTATTATCAACAGTGATACTACTTAGACCAATCCCTTCTGATTAATTCAAATTGTTGATGTCCTTCATAAAATACTAAATTCAAACATGTTCTCGATTTTGTAAATCTCTTGATCTAATCTCATACTTATTTAGTTGTTTTTCTGAGAGTGTAGGTGGAAACTTGGCTTGGCGCATGGCAGACAGGTACTCTACCACTGAGCTACATCCCCAGCCCTATTTTGTTTTGTTACTAAGACAATGCTTTTCCAAAAATATTGATATCTATTATTTCACTGACAGTTTGTTATATGTGGTTGTTTGGTTTCATCTGAGCACAGATTATTAGTTTTATCTGAGGAGGAACCGTGTCT
This sequence comes from Fukomys damarensis, assembly GCF_012274545.1. Classification (NCBI taxonomy): domain Eukaryota; kingdom Metazoa; phylum Chordata; class Mammalia; order Rodentia; family Bathyergidae; genus Fukomys; species Fukomys damarensis. Next base: position 19,409,165 of record NW_022900944.1, read on the forward strand.
TTTTCCTTATACCTCAATAGAACTGTTGACATTTAAAAACTCATACAATGATTGATGATTACCTGGAAATGATCTTAGGAATCAAATGGTGGAGGTCAAAATGAAGGCTACAGAGTGACTTGGAATAACTATGGCTGAGTCAAGATAGAAATTAATTTAATAAGCCAGCTGTGGTGGCAAATGTCTATAATCCCAGTACTCAGGAGGCCAGGAGGATCACTGTCAGTTTGAGGCCAGCCTGAACTACATAGTGAGACCCTGTCTCAAAACAAAACAAAACAAACAAAAAAACCAAAAAACAAAACAAAAAACAAAACTAAACTAATTTTATAAACAAAATTGTATATTTATATTCTAATATATTAACTTAGCTCACTTGACTGATTTAATGCTGAATTTCTTAGATGGAAAAAGGCCTCCACTGATCCTTGTGAGCCATATTCGTTTATCTAAAAGTTTCTTTCTTTCAAAAATTTTTAAAAAGATGATTGGCTTTCAAAATTTATTTTATGTGATCAGAACATAGATTTAACAATAAAGTCAATCCCAAAGGAAGTGTCAAATTCTTCTGACATGGCATTTTGGTTGGTTTCCATTGTAGCAATGTCTACAATACTATTGTATTATTAAGATACATAGCACTATAGGCAATTTGCTGCAAATGTGAAAATGAGTCAAATTTTCAGTTTTTGATTAGTGCAATATTTTTACTTTGCTATTCATCAATGTGAAAAATCAGGCTCAATCTCACTTTCACTTGGGAGAGTAAAAAATACTGATAATCATTCCATTTTTTACTTTATGATAAATTTCATAAAATATTTACCTACTTGCTTTATGGTGTTTTAATTGATAGCACTGTATACATATGTACTACACAAGTGTATGTGTGTGTACATTAACATACATATAATATTATGGAAATATAACTTTTGCTAGTATTCCTGATTATTGTTATGTGGTTTGGAACTGCTGGGACCCTGTAACTCAAGCTTAAAATCCTAAGGTAATTTGCATACACTCAGAGACTAAAATTAGTTCTTTTAGAGGTAAATAAAGATACAATTTGTGAAGAAAAATTATAATGTTATTATCTTATTGGGAACCTCAATCACTATAGATGCTTCAAATAAAAACATCATAAATTAAGAACTAAACATGGGCGGGCATTTAACTCAGTGGTTCCACCGCCTACCTCAAAAGCACAAGGTCCTGAGTTTGATCCCTGGTACGAAAACAAACAAACAAACAAACAAAGAAAAACCCCAAAAAACTAAATATAATATAATTAATTAAAATATCAGTCTGAAGACATTTGTCACCTCTCAGACAAATTGGATCCTAAATATTAGTATAAAATATAATGACATTTTTAGATGAATATAATCACAACCAAACAACTTTATTTGATATTACATGGGTCTAGTTATTTAAAAATAATTTTAGAAACTAAAAATGTAAGAAATTTTTTAGTAAGTTATAAGGAGTTGTATTTACACATGTTATCTGTCCATTAATTCATTCAATTAATTAATTTGAGTAACTTTATGCTTCCCTGGACATTAATTAAATATAATTGTATATGGCCAATAAACTAAAGATAAGTGTAATTTTTTCTTTTAATTTTAGCTTGGCTTTAAAATTTGATATTAATGAGTCTTAATTTGCATAACATATATTTGGCAGCTCTTCTACTTTATCCTTCCTGTGTTAATCAAGACAAGCTAAGAGTACAAAATAAGTTACACCTCTTCAGTTTAAATTGAGTTGCATTTAGCCTATATTATCTATATACCCACTAATTTAGTTACAAACTACACTACAAACAACAGTCATTATATCCTTTTTCTTGCTTATTTACACACACATTTACTAGTCACATTCTATAACTTAAATTCTTCATGATACTAAAAACAATAAATAGCACATGATTCTTAATAATAGATCAGAATAAACTAGAAGAGTATGTGTATCTTTACACTATGCATATAAGGTGATGGCCAACTGGACAGGAGTTGGAGATATCATTGTTTGCAAAATGTCATCGTTTCATTTAACCAATGAGTAAAGTATAAACTAATTAAAACTTGTCTAGCATTTCATTTTATACTTTTAAAAAATCATGCATTAAACCCAAGTAATGCTTAATCAGATTTTTTGTTTTATAATAAACTACTAGAGAATATGCATGATGTTATGATGTATGGGTGGATTTTTATATATTATTCATAATATATAGTTTGTTCCCAATAAAATAAAACCATCTCTATGTGTGGTACTAAATTTAATTTTGATGAATTTTCGTGGTTTTTGCACCAAAATTAGCCAAACTTTGTTTCAAGAAAATAAAGTTTACCAGTATCCTTTAAACGTATTTAAATACAAGCCAAGAACTTTCTGTGAACTCTTTTTCTCCTACTAAGAAAGACATATCCCGCCTGTGAACTATACTTTTTATTGCAACATTTCTGAATATAAAATGAACAATGTATTTCATAGAACTCCATAAAAATGATTATCCAAGAAAATATATTTTATAACTCTTCATCAGTTAAATTTTCCGTGATTTATGTCCAGCATTCAGTACTTGGGTTGAGAATGAAAGTCATCTTCAATTCATCAAATTCCTAAATTAAGTTTTCCACATCACAGGCCAGCTTTTTAAAAAAATATATACATCAGAAGTACTCTTATAAAAGGGCAGCTCCATACACTGGAATAGTTTCTTTTAGGGTAGGAAGCTCAAAGGGTGTTTGAGTAATAAGAATATTTCAGACAATGTGATGACATGGATTACTATTTAATGATTCGTCTCCTTCAGTTCGTCATCTTTCTGTACTAAGTGGCTGCTCCCTGTGGATCTATACAGTAATTGTGGCTGAGGCTCAGAGAAGTATTTTTAAACTGTCTGACTTCATAGTGTTTGCTTGATGGGCAGAATAATATGTATTCCTTCAGCTGTTCAAGAATGAGGGCAGGGGTAGTTAAAAGGAGAAGTAAAGGCAAGACAGAATTAAATCTCAATCAGTGCTGCAAACCTAATGTACTTTCACCTCTAATCCTTCTCCTTACCTCCCACTCTTCACTTGATCTTAGCCAAAAGGCCAAGAAGTGACTCTTATCTCCCACTCTTAATTCCATCAAAATGTCCTTAGATTTTCACCTTACTTTTCACCACAACTGTACAACCCAGCCACTAAAAGGGTAGGATTCCACACTTCATGAATTTGCACACTCATACACACAAATTCAAGCTGAGTCTTTGGTGCTATGCAAGAACATTTAAATATTTAAAAATGTAGAACTAAACAAATTATCTGAGGTATGACTAAAAAAAAAAAACCCAAAACAACAATAATGGAGTGAATTTAAAAATGCAAAAGAAATACACATTACAAATAAACTATAAAGACATTTATGATTCATAAACGCATTAAAAAATGATTGCTAATATATTAATTGAAATAAGAAAAGTAAGAAAATATGCTCAATGCAGAGGTACTTTAAAAAAAAAGAAAAGTTAATAAAATATTTTATCTGCATCAAAATATTCTTTGGAAACCAAAAATAAAAATGCATAATGTATTTTTTGAGTTGATCTATAAAAGTCAAAAAATACAAAGTCCAGGCTATTTAACTTTCTGAAAATGCAGAATTCTAAATATCCCCTAAGCATAAAGCAAAAGGCTTTGTGTGTTTCTGAACTGAAGCAGTATGCTCCTTGGATTGGTACAAAGAATTCCAGTTCCATTCCTTTCAAAAAACATTTTTGTTTCAGTTAAACTGAAACAAATGACCTGGCTTCCAGACAATGTAAGTATAGCTGAAGCTATGTCTGATATTTTTTCCTCAGAGCTTGGAAGACACCTGTAGAAACACCTGAGGGAAAAGAATAGTTTCTCCCAAGACCAACACAAGTATTATCCAAAGCGAAACTTGAGTCTGTATTTCCCCGTACTGGGACTTCTGCGAGGTGTAGAGAGGGGGACCTTTGGCTTGACAGGGTTAGGTGGCTTCTTTTTTTCAGGGATAGTAACAGTGAAAGACAGTTCTGGCTGTTCCGACTGCTTGAATCTTGGTAGAAAATGAGTAGAGACGTGCTGCGGTTTAACCCGTGGGCTGCAGCCTCGTTTAGCTTTCCCTCTTTTATTCAGGGCCACATACCACTCCCGCCCAGTCTTTTCAGTTCTGTGTATTGCTGAAGCATAGGTATTATAGCTGTTTTCTTGAAATCGCTCCCTGAACTTGCAGTCATCTGTAAATTTGGCCTACAAGGGAGAAGAAGAGGAAAATGAAATTGTAGTAATATTTTCACCATATAGTAAAATGTGAAGTCATACCAAGAAGGCAAATCAAGAATTTCATTGATCCCTTGCCCTCCTCTTCCATTCCCTTGCATACAGACATATTTGCTTCTTTTAAAGTTGTGTTAAAATTTCTATTTTGGCTTCTATATCCCGACATTATTCATCTTTGTGCTTAGTGATGTAATATCAATGTATATACAAATGATAATTGGAACTCTTAATTCAAACCTTTAAAACTCTTAATGTCATGCATTTAAATACTGTTGATATTTTTGAATACTTTGCAGTTATATTTTTGTGTAACTTTTTTTCCTTGTAAGTCACAAAGAAAAGAAATAGGACTATATGAAGAAGAAACAAATGTCTGGGTAAAAAATGAGCTTGAGTTTTGAGAAATGGGGTCAAATTATTTCTTTGGAAGAAGCATGTATATTTCAATGTGATCAGTGTAACGTATGTTGCTGAGAGAAGAAGAGTGTATGGCCCTATTGATAATGCATATGTTAGAGTACTTTCAGAAAAACTATGTCTTCACAAATGGGATATGGGAGAGTACATTAGAGGCCAAGAAGAAAATACACCACCAGACTCACACTAGCAACATTTCAGCCATACCGCCTTTTGCACACACACACACACACACACACACACACACACACACACACACACACATTTGGCCTAGAAGTGCTCACAGACTCGCAGAATGATGGAGAAACAGACAGGAGACATCATTCATGAGTAGAATGATAAATGAAATTGTAAACAACAGCATGCAGAAAATACAATGACAACAGAGAAAAGAGGCATCTAAAGGGGTAAAGATAGCAGGGAAGAGAACAAAAAATCTTTCCTAAATAAATCTGACATTAGTGAAGTCAAGTACTGCTGTAATTAGGGAGAAAGGTGAAATGATATTGGATATGTTAGAGAGGACAAACAGTGTGTTTGACGATTAGCAGGATACTTTGAATACCTGTAAGTAGTTCACTGTGACTTCTAGTTGGGACACATCAATGAAAGAACAAGAGGTAGATGACACAGTGAGCCAGGACCACCCTGAAAGGGCTTGTTTTGCCATATTGAGGAATTTGGAGAAAAAGGGTAGGATGAGGAGTATGAGCGTGTGGGTCAGAAATGCTACCAAATACTCATTCTGCCAAGCAAGCAAACTCTTAGCTTTCAGCTCCTTGTCCTTAAATCTTATACCCACAGGGCTATTATAAGAATTCATATAATTTTTCTTTGGGAGAGATCTATAGCTTTCAATAAACTCAAAGGAGTCCTTAACTCCTAAGGAATTAAGAGTTCCTGCACTACTCGAGACTACCAGGTTTCACAAGTGCAGGGAACTTCATTTCATAGGATTCCTGGGCTTGGGAAAACCAGAGTTTCATCCTCATCTATAAAAACTCTCAAGGCTGTGTACTTCTGTGTTGGGCAAGATGTTCTATACTGGATTAAAGGCTCCCTTTTCTTTGCTTTTTCTAATACAGGAAACTCTTCTCTCAATACAGATCACAGTGCTGTTACCTGAAAGTCTTGCATACCACTAGGCAATTTACATAGGTCCATTGCTTGTACAAAGCACTGATAGCATTAGAAGGCAGCCAGTATCAGAGCACTGAAAGCAGCACAGTTTACCTAAGTTATTTACATTTAAGTGCAATAAAGCTCTGCATTGGGAGCCTTGAAGCTATATATCCAAATCTTCCACAACTCATAAGGTGGATGTCTGGATTTGATCTCCAGCAGGCTAAGAACAACGGTGTCACCCTGTGTGTGACTTTCTTCTCTCACTGTCCTACAACCTACCAGTCTACGTGTGGGCTAAGGGGGCCATAGTGACTTCGGTATTGAAAAGCACAGTTATTCTTCCTGTTTTGAAGACTTTCTTACAAATTAAATATAGATTTATGTACAGCTGCTGAGCACTTAAAGAACTCTCTCCTTTAATTAGATAATACCAAAGTTTTATTTTAAAACAAATTCTATAGCCATCTGGAATGTTTCCAGCTGCATAAAAGAGTAAGCATTGTAGAATGGCATGAAACATTTCAATGAAAGAAAAACAGAGGCTGGAGCTGGAGCTGGAGTTCCGTGCTAGAACACATGCCATTTGCTTAGCATGTGTGAGGCCTTGCATTCAATTCCCAGCAACACATATGCACAAAAAATATTTTTTAAAAATGTAGCTTAATAACATACATACTATATATATTATACAAAAAGTGTTTTATATGCATTTAATCTTTATAAATATACTATAGCTTGACTTCTACCTCTGTTTCACAAAACTAGCAGCAATAGCTTTATCCCATTTTGGTACATAGGTGTTTAAAATGCTCTGTACTGTTCAACATTTCTTACCCCTTCTTTTGTCCAAGAAAATAAAGAACATGTCATTTTACCATTGATATGGCTGATCAGCCCACATGCTCACACAGAAACATACACACACACACACACAACCATATAAAAAACCTGTATCAGTTGCATCTTAGAATTTCTCACATGTGTGAAAATCCATATACTTTACCCCATAAAATCACTCCATTGTTATACCTTTCTTTCTCCTTTCCTCCTCAAGATTCATATTCTGAATTTATTTCTTAAAAGGAGCCTTGGAAGGAGACAGATATTCAGGCTGCAGGTTTTTCAAGGACCCACCTGACCTATGGAGCAGCAATGTTCAGAGTTCTGAGGACATACACAATATATGAAGCCCCTCAGCCATTCCAAATCCTACAAGACTCCTGACAGCCAGACTGTTTTGACTTTCTTGCTTGACTTCCAATTTAATGTTTTGTCTGAAAAATTATTCTAGCTCTGATGGAAGAGAATCACTGGAAACAAACATTTCAGTGAATTTCTTGACCCCAAATATATAGTTTCTTCCTAAAGTATCAACTGCTCCACTTAGTATTATAGCCTTGCTTAGATGAGTGACCCTAGGCAGCCCAACTCTGTATGTAACATCATGCACAGGACAGCTTAGAAGCAGGCTCATCAAGAAGCATAGGTCTTAGCTATAGATGAGAACATACCTCTTTAACACTAGGCAATTTTGATTAATAAAACGTTGAGAATAATTTCCATGTTTAAACTGTCCTTTGAATTCTTAGAAAACCTTCAATAAAGTGTATACTTTTAAAGTGCTATAAATATATTATTTTGGACTTGGGTGTGGTGTTACATGTTTGTAATGCCAACACTTGTGAGGCTGAGGCACAAGGATCTCTAGCTTAGGGCCAATGTAGACTATGTAGTGAGGCTCTGTCTTTGCAAAGCATGCAAACAAACAAAAAAAAGGTGTTATTTCCCTAGAAAAAATAAAGTCGACATAGAGACTTTTCTGTGATTCAGGTGTAAAGTAAGGAGGTGAATTAAGTTTCAATTAAGTGATTGAAATCATGTCTCCCATCATTTCACTGCCCTCCCACTGTCAGCCACTACAACAAAAAAATAAACCAAGATGTTTCCAAAAATCTCTTTGTTTCAAATGTATTTTTTAATTATTTATTCACTGTTTACTAATGGTGACACATGCCAGGCACTTGGCTGGTGGCCACTCGATGTCCTGCCCATGTTCTTCGATGACTTATATTATCTCTATTTTTCTCTTTATCTCTCCCTTATCTTGAAAGTGTCAAAAAACTTACCTTCAACAAGCCATGATCACAAAATTAAAATGAAATGCTCAAATCAACTAATACTATATAGTTTAGTATACTCCTAGTTGTCAAAACAGATAAAAAAACATGTTAAGCTATGCTTCTTGACAGTCCACATTATTCTGAGGAGAAGAAACACACTGCTGGTGAAACAGGAACTTTTCATCAGAAAATACTGTCTTGATTCTGCTCACCTCTTCTCACAATGAAAAATCCATTTTAAACAATGGATGTTTTAAAAAGGTCAAGTTCGGTTCAAAGAAAGCAAACTCAGATTAACTGAAATATTGTGAGAAAGATTAATCTTATGCAGTTGAAATTAAATGGAGGATCAGTTCAACCAAATAAAAAATTCTCCCTGAAACCATATTGTTTAAAAACACTGCCGAAAATCTCTTAACATGGTTTTGTTCTGTAGTAAATAGCGTGATCTGTGATGGTTGGGGATCTTGTAAAGAATGAACAGAGGTTACACAAACACCAATTCTCATTATGTATAACTATGGAAGTGAACATTCTGTGCATGGAAGCGAACATAAATCTTAAAGCTTGTGAGATACATAATCAAGTTTAATTCTCTATTTCACCTTGATTTCTTTGATTTGCCTCTTTATCCCAAAAAAACAAAAAAACTTACGAAGCTAAGAAATAATTCAGTCTAAGTTATTAAAAAGTTATTGTGGACTGTAGTAAAAACAAGTATTGCCCAAGCTGTGCTTAAGCAAAGTTCCCCTGCTGCTTGCATCCCTCACACCTGCTTGTTTCCCACGCCTCCTTTTGGTGCTCTACCCTACAGGGCCCCAGGACAGGCCCCACAGCCCAGCTACTCTGTGTGCACCCAAAGGAGCCGCCCATCACTCCTTACTGCACACATTCCGTGTGGGTCAGTTGTCCCCCTGCCATGCTAACCCCGAGGGCTCGGGCTATAATCCCTGTGGGACACTGCACTCCGTCCATTGTGTGTCTCAGTTCTTCCGGCTGAGGAGCCAAGGAAGTACACATGTTGGTTATGTGGTGAGGAATATCAACCACAGGATTGCTTCTCCGAGCTTCGTGAATTGCCTTACATTTACTTAGGGAGCCAGTTTAATAAGCAGATTCCCCATCTCCAGGGATTGTTTTAGTAAGTATGAAGTCAGAATCTGAACTCGTATCACCACCCAGCATCCTAGGCAAATTTGAGGTAGGTAGGTGGGTAAGGTAAAAACACTAAGAGACACATGGCAGCAGATAGAAGCTTTTGTTCTGATGCCCTTACTAGCTCTGTAAGCTGGGCTATGGAAGGCAATTTTGTAGCAAGTTCCACCTGTGGTTATTTACCTCTTACAATAAATAACTCCATGAGATTCAGATACAATTATCTGATTTTCAGTCAGAGAAATAAGGAAAATGATCCTCTTTAAGACCCAGTTATCAAATGCCTACACTGGGCCCATGACTTAGAACTTGTCTTTTGATTCCCGGACAAAGCTCTTGCCATAACACTACTAAAGACGCAGGCCATCTCCCTGGATTTCTTACACTCTTGCTTTAAGCCGTCCCGTTATGACACTGATAAACGATAAGTGCAGTGTAACTCCATCCATCCTGTGCTTCAGGACATACAAATCTGGGCTGTGTGTCAGTTCATCACACCCAAACTTCCTCAATAAAGTCGGACTTTTTGCCAGTCTTCCAGACTGTAAAACTTAAGGGAAGGGTATTAAAATCAGAAAGGCAGAGCTCTATGCAATGGCTTGAATTACTAGACAACTGATTTTACGATTATAGATGGAAAGTTCTTCAAGGTTAAGGTAAGTTTTTGTGCAGATGCCTTGATATAGCTCATACTCTTGACTGACACAGTGGAGTTTTATAGGTTATTTTTTTAAAGCTGATGATAAGTATTGCTCAAGCCTTCGTTTCCCCTTTCAGCAAACATGCCCAGCTTTAGGGGCTGCTGACTCCTCCTCTCTCTGCCCCCAGCACTGGAAGTCCAGTCCAGACTCTCCTCAGGGTCAGCCAGCTGGCACCTTCTGAAACCAGGAAAGAAGTATGTTCTAGTCCTTGCTTAGGGCTGATCAAGCATACATTCCATGCCTGTTTCGTAAACTCTGCAATTAGCTTTCCTTCCAAACATGATCCCCTAAAACCCTGAGGAATAAAAATAATCCCACCACATGGTTCTCTCTGGATTTTTAAAATAAGCTAACATACTTTACCCACATAGGTAAGCTGGTATCTTACATAATTTACGAAAAGATAAAAGAATGTGATAACCATCTTTCCTAGGGTTTACAACTTTTAAGGAAAAACAAGATGGGCTATAGGGCTGCAAGAAAAGTACAAGATTATGACCTTGTACACTCTTTCCATGTTTAAGAGTGAGAGTTTGGGAATTCTTTTACAAATCAGGTTCCCAGAAAAAGGAAAATGCCATGGTTATGAACAAAAAGTCTAAACCAAGGGAAAAAAGGTCAATGACAAATAGGATTGGGAACTTGTCTAAATAACTAAGGGGTCACAGCTGCCTGACCCCAAAATCATAAAGAAAAGGACTGAGGATCATCAAACAGCTGCTAGAGAGCAAATTCAGGAAGATCCATTTAAACATTAAGTGCTAAATACTCTCCGGTCATTACCAAGTGCTTTATAAATACCATCTCATCTAAAACACTCAATCATCAACCATACATGGTTACTGTAACTTCCCCCCTTTTATCATTAAAAATTAAGGAATATAAATATGAAATAAAAGGACACAGTTGGTAAGTAGTGGAGTGGGATTTGGCCTTGAGTGATCTAACTGCGTCCTCAACCACACACTGTAGGACTTTAACTCTCCCATCCGGCCCCACCTCAACAAAATCCAGGACTTTCAGTAGGGACTTCCAACCTGGGGAACCAGGAACAGATGGGAGGCAGAGACAGACAGAGAAGAACACCTGATCTCTGCAAGTACCTCTGCATGGGAATGTGTTGAGACAGAAGGCAGTAGAGGCCATGGGGGTGGCTCTGACTAACCCTCCTGGTTCTCCAGGTAACTATCTCCTCTCACTCTCCTTGATTCCTGACATATTCTAGGAGAAGAAGACTGTAAACCTTCCTCCTGCAAAGAATACTGGGAAACCCTGAATGGTAGGATTTCAGCCACATTGTGTTCTTAGTATCCCAGAGGTTTTACAGAGGGCTGCATGTAGATGTCAGGCTTGAAAGAGAGCAAGGAGCCCAGTATATCTAGACAGCTGAAGTTAAATTGAAACTTCTCTTATGATTCAGCAAACTCAAAATTAATGCTGTCTCAATCTAATGGCTCTTAGCTTGCAGTTTGCTATCTTGTGAAGATTTCTATGAACAAAGCAAATCTTTTGTGTTTGGATAGTTCATCTTGAAAATGGTTCTCTAAGCAACACATCACCAAGCTGAATAACCAACATTTGTAAAAGTCTGTGCTAAGTTTTGTGGCAGACACTTCCCCTTTGGTATGGACTCTAAAATCAAGTTCCAGAGACAGAAGAAAATAGTGGTTTGAGGAGAAGGAGCAGAACAAAAAAAGTGTTCTGTATGGAAGGCAACTAGAAGGAAATTTGCAACTTTAACTATATATCTAAATTGCTGACTTATTCAGCCAGTAGAGTCCTATAAATAGTCTAAGAATGTGCCACAGTATTAATCTTTTATACACTGTATAGAAATATTACTAAATCATGCACTTATTAACTCTTCTACATAGGTGAAAACAATGTAATTGGCTCCAACATGTAGCAGTTTCTTTCAAGTCAACTTTTATCTACCCATTATTATAGTGTTTGAAGAGAGAGAGAAAATTTTAAGCGGATACAGTTCTGGTTCAATCACTTGTTAAACTGTGTATCCTTAGGAAAATAATTTAATATCTCAGGCTCTTTCCTCACCTCATTATCTAATGGGATAATACGAGTGAAAGAGCTTTTATAGAACTATGAAAGTACATTATCCCTGACTGGTAACCAATTTTTAACACTCTGATTGTTACTGTAAAAACCATGATGAAAGCCTACAATTATCCAAGCATATTTCCCAATGCAGTGAAGGATTTTGTTTGCCTAAAATTACATACCATATATATATGTATGTATTATAATATATATATATTACTTTAAAAGTCTAGACTATATTTCTACTCCACATTTACTTTGCAGATTAGAACCTTAAAGACATTCTTTAAATGCTGCTACAATTCGAAAGCAAATCCCAAGTTCCACATCTAACCTTGAGAGTATGAGTTATTAGCCCTTTTGGTGATGATGTAATTTTGTAAAAATCAAAACTAGACCAATAATTATATTTAAAGTAACAAGAACAATTTTTCAACATGCTTAACTAGAAACTGAAAAGAAGAAGGAAACCAGCTGGGCATAAAACTGATAGTTGCTAGGATTAATACAATCTCTAACTTCTTTGCAATATAATACAATCTTTAACTGCTTTAAAAATAAATCATTTTATAATTTAATTAGGTTTCCATCTAGAGAAAAGTGCCAATGCAGCTAAGATAAGAGAAAGTAGGCTTGCGTGATTTGTTTAAAAGGAAGCCCCATCATCATAGGGCTTAATATTTTTTTATCTCCAATTCAGCTCAAAGTCCTCAGAATGACTTTTATATCAAAGAGCTTCAGTGAGTGACAAGAGCAAGACTTGCTTTGTCCTGTTTAAAAGTCATTATTCCATGAAATAACTTTAGCCTGCCAAGATGAGAAAGAATAACAGATGCGGTTTTTGCATTATCTGCACTATTTCCAGCCGTCATCCTTAGACATTTGGGTCAAATTTCTAGAAATTTGTTACTTGCATTTGACAGAGGAATTATGTACCCTAACCTCTCAGTTTGACCTTTCTAATTGGCATCCATTTGTAATACTTCGCTTTCTGTGGCAATTATCCTTAAGCTGCTCCGAATTTAATCTGTTGTTGTTGTTTTTTTTTTTTTTAATGTGTACTGGTGCATAGTTCAGAATGTTTTCAAAGTTGAAACTTTCACACACAATAAGCAAACCAATAAGAGACAGTTTCTTCACATATTATGGTGCATAGATTCTGAAGCTCTTTTAATCTTTTACAACCTTAAAGTAGACTGAGAAGTTATTTTGTTCAGATGTGTTTATTCATTATTTTATAATCTGTATGTGGATTTTAAAAAATCAAATATTACTCTTAAAGGTGAAATCTCTATTTTCCATGGTGATGCAAATTTTGTTCCTAAAACCAAATAAATAGAAAAATCAATCATTTTCAATTGCTCATCTGAGCAATTGTTTTACAGATTATTATATCACAAATTGCTATATCATAACAGCCAGATGAGCAAATGAAATAGGTAAATCATTTTATAATTCTTATAATGAATGAGTAAAAGTTTAACAAAGATATCTATTCATTTTAGTAAACTGGCATATTAGCGGTTTATCATATTTATATTATAGTTACCTTATTAAATAGAATAGGCAATATTTATTGAGCTCTTACAATGTATGAAATATTCTTCTAAGTATTATAGAAATTATTCATTTAATCTTCAAATAATTACAGAAATTGCTCCAACTCTACCTTGCCCTTCAAAAGTTATTAACAAATTACTTGTAGATGCTAAGAAAAGGAAAATTGTAAAAGTCTTACACATAAAATCAAGTACAATTCTCACTGAGTATTTCAAAAGCATGGCTTTTTCTCTTTTACTTTCCTTTTTAGTTTTATTTTAGGATTCCCTATTTTTAATGCTCATACAGAGATTTCTTTAACTTAAATACCTACCGAAAAGTTTCTTTGGTGTGAAAAACTATAATAGTACACAGGATCCTAATGAGATAATTACTAATGTGAAATAGGAAGTAAAGGGCTAAAGGTGTAGGGAAAGTGGGAAGGGTGGGGGAAAGGTAATAAGGGAGAGGAAAAAATATGAGAACATGAAAAAATGGAAATAAAGTGTTTGTAAACAGAGAGGGGAGGAAGGGGTGAAGGGAGGGCAGGGACAAGGGGAAAAAATGAGAATCAAGACCTACTATGTAAAGGTACAGGATCCCAATGATGAATGTAACTGTATTATATACCTAGATTGTACCAATAAACTCAATAAAAAGAAAAAAAATAAAAAGCATACAAAGTGAAAATCTCACATAGTGTCAAGTAATTGCATTCTCAATTAAAATTTCTAATATACTGTGAAAATTGGAAAGCAGATAATTTGGAAATTTATTAATTAGAATTAAGAAATAAATATTAAAGGTCTAATTTTAAAGACAAATTGTTTTCTAAAATTTAAAATGTAAAGAAAGTATGCTTCTGAAAAAGCACAAATCATTTTTCAGGGCCATGCATACATTCTAATACAAATAAACAGAATCCACAAATGGAAAAGTTAAGCTATATATATTATCTTTAAAATGCTCTAATACTTCATGGATAATCAGCATTTTCATAACAAAACACAAAAATACTTCGTAAATTGATTATAAAATATACAAATGGTCTGAAAATTTTTAATGCAAAATTTGCCTTCATAGTATTAGAAATTCATTGAAATTTGATGGCCAAAAATACACGATAAAAATTCCTCAAAGTCAAGTAAAATATCTTTCTGGAAGGTCTTGTCATTACTAATTTTTTTCCCTCTCTGTTACTATGAAAATGTTGTATCTAATTTTTGACATCGTTAGTAGCATGGAAATTTAAACAAGAACTTCATCTACTAAACACACACACCATCACTATGCACATGTAAATTAAAATTTTAGGTAGCATCTTACTGCCACGCTACTTCCCTGTACTTGGGCCCTTCTAAGAAAAAAAAAAAAAGGACTCTGGCTTTAAGAAGGCTATTTTCAAATGAACTTACCCTTAAAACTTGCAGATACTGTAATATCTTTTGAGTAAATAAAATATTTAAATAATTACTTATAAACACATATAACAATTCTTTTGGTTATATGTACATACAAAATTTTTTTAATTGCCCTCTCTCTCAGCAAGTGTCTGTCTTATCTACTGGTTTGGAAAATAGCTTCATTCTGTGTTACAAATGCAAAAGCTCCAGAACACCTTTAACAGATATAAAGTAGTTCTACTTACACTTGCATGGAGTTTTCCTTTTTTTGACATCGCTAAAAATTTGTTGCTGAAAACTCCTCGTATTCCTACAATCCCCTGAGACACAGCAAATATTTCCAAAATACCTAGGATGACAGAAATCCCAAAATAAAACACAGACTCTTCTATGTATCATATGAAGAATTAAATTTCTACATATTCTTTCTATTTTTTATTACTAGAGTTTAAAAAAAAGAAACAGTATTTAATGTCCTTGTTTTGCGTGATTTTCGCTATGCTTTTTAAAAAGGCTAGCATTTATATTCATTTTAAATGATTAATTTTAATATTAAAAATTTGATCCTCTTCATCGGCAATCCCCCATCTCTCTCTTTCTCTCTCTCTCCCTGAAATTAAGTTGTTGCTTTTACTAAACAAGATTTGGCCATAGAATCTTTTCAAATTCTAAAGGAATTGAAGTTAGACAATTTTTTTGGAATGGTTTTTGAAAT
This sequence comes from Fukomys damarensis, assembly GCF_012274545.1. Lineage (NCBI taxonomy): Eukaryota > Metazoa > Chordata > Mammalia > Rodentia > Bathyergidae > Fukomys > Fukomys damarensis. The sequence goes on from NW_022900944.1 coordinate 19,424,696, forward strand.
GATTCTCACTCATTATTTTTCCATCAGAGATAACACATTACTTTTAATATTAAAGCACATAAAGTCTGTTTCCACAACTAGTATAAACAATTCAAAAGTCTGGTATAATACTTATTTGCTAAGATAAATCCCTCTTCTCTAATCATAACAACTTAAGAAAACAATTTTTTTGTACCAATTTCAATCATCTAGTGAGCAATTTATGTAAAGACTTTACATAACAAGATACTAAAACATTATAAAAGATTTGGGATTATCTCCCAAATCAGTGAAGTTTTTAATGGATTATGCTTTGAGACATTTTGCATTTTGAACACTCCCTGAAAAAATTGAGATTTTATTACATTATTGTTTATATTTTGTATTTCATAGTTAATATTATCAAGCCAATGTCTGTTTCCTGCAATAATTCCAAAGTCTATATCAAACATATCAAGAAAATTATTCACCACAGTATATTTTAAGAAGATGAAACTCATAGTTACATATAATTGGAAAGCCTTCCTATTTATCATAAATTCAATATATAATATTACAGGAACATAAGAAAAGTATAAGTATGTTTTGTTAAGTTACCTATATAAAGTTACAAAAACGGAAACAAATAAAAAGAACAAAATAATATAGTTCACTAGAGCTAAAACAGGATCTGTCTTAGAGAAGAAAGAAAAGAGGTAAAAAAAATCTCAATACTTCAACCCATGCTGTTCTAAGCATATATATATATATATATATATATATATGTATATATATATATACACACATACACATATACAGTGAGATATCTCAAAAATTCACCAGATTGCCTCAAAATGCGAACCTATTACTACAATATTTGAAATACATAAAATTATTAAATTTATAAGAAGTATACATACACATGGATGAATACATTTATTGAGTGTTTATATTGTACAGTGAAAGCTAAGCATCTACAATTGTAGCAAATACTGTTGTTTACTCATTCAGCTTGGTTTCTTAAAATTTCTTGATTAGAAAGTTTATGGGGGCAGGAAGAGGATAAGTAAACAACTGGACTTTCTTAAAAACATTCTTATCCCAGAGTTAATAAAATGCATCTCACAAAATTTGTGGAGCTTAATGGTTTTAATGAACAAAATTAAAAGGAACTATTTTTGCTTCTAGGAAGATGCCATTATATAAGTTGGTGTCCTATCTGTCCTTTCATTCAAAATGCTATTTACAATCAATTTTGCTATTATGATACACACCCACGTGTTTAGAGGCATTGTCATTTTATCAAATAGTAATAAAGCACATAGAATTTATAAAGTAGTGAATTTGAGTTTACAAAATTAAATTATGAAGATATGTCACTTGAAGTATATTTAACTTTATAAGGTTAAATTGAAAAGATGTAATTGTTATAATAATATTATTATTAAAATATGATTACAACATTTGATATAAAGTTACATTTCTGTCAGAATTACAAATGATACTGTGAACACACTACTGATTGGAGGTATTTGGGAGAGCAGGACTGTGGTTATGAATACTAATCAACCTGTTAAACAGAGGGAAGAACATGAGAAGTCATCCAAGTGCAGGACTGATGCTAAGGCGACCATGTGGGGTTGTTGGAAAAGGAGACTTGGCTGTGTTTCCTCCGATTTACCTACGGTCCCAGTTTGTTAGTATTTACTCCATTATTGGGAAATTACATGGCTTTGTAAGTTCAAGTCAATTGTATACTAATGGGAAAATGTATGGCATTATGAAAATACAATCCTAGTAAGTATATGTGTTTGCAGGCTGACTTTTAAAATGTTGAGATAAAAGGGCTCTATACATACTTACTTAATAAAAGCAGTATTCCTTTGTGTAGCTATTGTTTTCTGACCACTAATATATTCTGTTTTAAAAGAAAGACCTCATTAGGGCCAGGGATTTAGCTCAGCGGTTCGGTGCCTGCCTTGCAAGCGCAAGTACCCAAGTTCAATCCCTGGTACCAAAAAAAAAAAAAAAAA
>NW_022900944.1:19426737-19432454 GCF_012274545.1 Fukomys damarensis
AAAAAAAAAAAAAAAAAAAAAAGAAAGAAAGACCTCATTAACCTGTATCTCAACACACTATATATATTCTGTGTGTGTGTTATGTACAGTTTGCATTGCAATTAATTTCAGATTTGAAGAAGACTAAATAATATAGTGAAAGTGTTATTATATATTAAACAATTTCTTTCATTATGAGCTCCAGAATAAAAATCTGTGCTTCCTAAGAGTGGGAAGATTGTATAATTTGAGAATATTGGACTGTATTTAGTTGAAAGCTTAAAAATGCACTGCTGTACATGTACAACATTCTATCTAATTTAATGAAGAATGGAAGAAAAAGAAAAGAGATTAGATGAAAGAATTCTTTTTCACACTGGTAACTTTCATATTGATCTTTGAAATCGTAATTATGGCCTGATCTGGGGAACACTGTTAAGATCATAATGTCTTGTTTTGTAGAATACTGGAGCAGATTCTACAAGTTTCACAATTCCCCCTCCCCAAGAGAGCACGGGCTTATCTATTTTGTCTGTTTCACAGTTCTGAAATCTAGTAACTCATTACAGAATTCTATGTAAGGCTTAAACACATGTGCATTAAGCAAACATATATCAATCCCAGGAAATATTTCCCTAATATTAACTTTTTAAATGTTAGTAATTCCTGGACCCTTCTCAGTCATAATAAATTTGATAGAAATGTACAGTTCATCAAATGGGTGCCAAGAGCAATGTGTGAAAGACGAAGTTTGACTCAGGGGTTACAGGCAGTCAATGACTTTCTGTTGTGTTAATTGTCTTCTTTGACCCTCCCCACTGCCTCTCTTCTCTCTCCGGGTCCTAGGTCAGGACGTCCCATGTGTTCTTAGGTAGTACTTTCCTGCTATGGCCACCCTCTCCTGCTGGGTGAGGTGAGGGCTCAGTACAAATTAATTCACATCAAATCACCAGTGACCATGCATTTATCTTTCCTAAGGTGCTGGTGTTTAAGACATTAAAAGAAGGACGCAATGCTCAACATTAGAAAGTAGTCTTTCTTAGTAGACACTCAGGGTTGATGTCTAGGTTGAAGGAAGTGAGAATTTCTTGTGTTGGTCAGATTATATACACTATTCAATTCACTATAGGGATAGCTGTAAGTTATGATGTAAGTTTATTTCAATACTCAAACACATATCCATATCTTTTACTTAATTCTCTCCATATTTCTTAGTATAGTAAGGCTGTATTATTATAGACTTGGTGAATGAAATCCAGAAAAATGCAGAATTCTATGTCTTCAGAAGCTCTCAACAACCCATCTGAAAATTTCCAAAGAAAAAATATTTTTAAATTGAAGTTTCTCTACTCGCATCCAAACAGTAACAGATATGCCACGCCAAGTTATCAAATCTGAATTCTGAAATACCCAGTGTATGTTGCAGCCCTTGCTGATTAAATTAGAAACACAAAATTTCCACTTGAGTTTTTCCACATACCATATACATATTCTGGTTTATCTAAGCATGGAAGAGTAAGGTCACTCTATGACACCAAAGGTGATGAATTCAGATTTTTAAAAATCAGTGCAATTGATTAGTCAAAACATATGATTACTAGTTTCTTAGGCAAAATACGTTACTGGAACTTTTATATTTTATATGAATGTTTTGTACAGTCATAGCCTTAAACTTTTCCTACCTGAATTAACCATTAACAAATTCCTTATTCTTCAATGGCCAAAGACAAGTCAACATAACAGTCTATTGAAACTAAACTTAAAATAAATTAAGGCAATGATTGAACTGTTTCATCTGTCTTGTCCATCTTTCTTTATCTTTCCTGGTATTTCCTTGTAATATGGTTTTATATGCAATGAGCTTGATTCCATTTTTCATCTTCAAAACTGAGTTACCATTGGGCTGGGGAATTAGCTCAGTGGTTCCACTGTCTGCCTTGCAAGTGTAAGGTCCTGAGTTCGAACCCCGGTATAAAAAAAGAAGAAAAAGAAGGAGAAGGAGAAGACAAAAAGAAAGACTACATTAATCAATGTACATAAACTACTAATTATTTGACGTCTATGGCCAGAGTGTGCATTTCATGCTGAAAGTAGAAAATATTCACAATTTGCAAAAATATTTATCATCAGTGAGAATTTGGAAACACATATGTATTTATCTGTTCTATATGAAAAATCTTATTAGATCAAATCTTGTTAGAATGCAGTTTCATGGCAAAGTTTTGACTTTCTGAAGTAGCTGGCTTATAGCAAAAAGAACCTAAGTTTTCTATCACTGATAGTTCACAGACAGCAGAATTAGATGATGTGGTACAAAGTAATGCATCCTATATGGTTTGGACTCAGCTGTGACACATATTTCCTGGTATACTTTACACAACAGTCCATGACCAACACCTTATTTTACAAAATATCATAAAGTGCTACCATCAAAGAAGTAAATGACCAACTGCAATAACAAAGCTGCTGCTTCTCTTTCATAGCTATATAAGAGTAGAGACTCATTTCAAACTTCAAAATTACATGCCATCCTACTAAATATGAGTTTATAGATTCTTAATTGAACAATGGTAGTGAAACAATTATTCTGATGTAAATATTTAAGTTATGTTTTCCATCAGACAAATGTATGGAAGAGAAAATAAAACAAAACAACAACAAAAGCAAAAGCAAAAGCAAGAAAAATAACATGCGTAGTGAAGTAGGTATCCTAAATTGGGTTCAAGAATGAATGAATAAATAAAAGCAAGTTGTGTGAAAGAGACACACTAAACCCTGAAGAGATGTTTTAAATGGGAAAAAAATGAGAAAAGGGCTGGTTACATTAAGTTTTATTTGGGAAGTGTTTAGAAAACATCTCTGATCTTTTACAGATGCTGTTCAACATGAATTTTAAAATAAATTGTACTCTGGAAACAACAGATAGTGATCAATTATTTAGTGGAATTAATTCTCTGCTAACTGTTTTTTCCTTGTTTTCTTTTCTGTGACTTCCCCCACTAATAAGGCCTAAGCTACTAGAATCTTTGTCTCCTATGGTGTCTTTGTAGAGAAGAACGTAAATCCTTGGAGGCAAGACTTGCTTTCAGAGATATCCTAGCACATTGAAACCCACCCTAGACACATTGGGTCAGCCCCCTGAGCTCCGCTGTTTACTGTGGGCTACGTTTGGATTTTACCTCAGTAAACACAATGGTTGTCCTCAGTTGGAGCCAGTTTCCTAAGTAAACTACAAAAAGAGGAGAAAAGACAAAGTATTTCTGGACGAAAAAAAAAAAAAGAGCAAAGACTGCCACAAATGGTGAATAAGCTCTGATGCCTAATAGAAAGAAGTAGAATGTGACAAAACAGAACGAGAAATAGAAATGCTGGAATAGCTTTATCTCTGAAGGCCCCTGAAATCTCAGAGAATTTATTTTGAACCAACAAACTGGGCTGCCCTTGTCTCACCAATGGTGGGCGTTATCTGATAAGACTAAAATAAACTTGCAAACAGGCTTTCTCAGAGAGGTGTGCAGGCCTCAGGGTTCACTGGGACGCACAGGGCCATCTCTCTGCGCTGGATGAACCAGGACCCCACCCCACATGCGGTGCCAGCTCGGACCCCAACGGATGGAGCAGGAGCAGGGAGCGGGGCGTGGAACTCCTACTGTCCGGGTGCAAAGTGTCAGGTCCCACACGCCTAGCCCCCATAATCCATCAGAGGAGGCCTGGTCAGCCAGCCACTCCCTCTCATCTCATTTACACCTCCAACCTCCTCGAAGGCCCCTAGCAGATTTTCAGTCCAACACTGAGCTCCGCTCTGCTGGAAGCCTGGATAAGCCGAGCCTTCGAACCCATCCGGTCTCGGACTCGGACTGAACAAGTTCGCTCCACCTGAGAGCGTCCAGGCTGACTCCTGGGCCGGGAGGCTGCGCAGCGCTACCTCCTGGCCACGTTCCCGCTCTGCCTGGCTGTCTCCAAGCCCCGACTGTAATTTTATCTGGCCGAAAAAGCGATGGAGACCAACTGAGGAAAAGCTTCGCAGAGATCACCCTAGTCCCTGGCACATCCCCAAATCCCCGCTCCCTCCAGCTGCCAAGAAGCAGTCAGAGAAATAGGGGCGGGTGCGATGGTCTGGAAACGCAGATGGGGTGGACGGGAAGAGGAGATGAGAGACAGGGAAAAAGCGCTAATGAGAAAACTCAGAAGAAAACTGAAAACTTGGTTTGCAAAAATTCCTGCACAATTTGTACCCATACCAAAATGAACCCCTTTTGTGTGTCTTTTAAAACGAAGAACTTCGCTCTAATTGTCCTAGGATGGCTGCGCTGCTAATGTTGTATTTTCGTGGCTCAAGATACTAAATGTCGCCAAACCCATCACGGGAGTTAATAATTCCAATGTCCATCACTCCTCCTTCTCTAAACGTGTCCAGTTTTCCGGATCACTGGATTCTTCCAAGCAGGAATCTCCTCCCCCTTCCCCGTTTCTCTCTCTCTGTATGTGTGTGTGAGTGTGTATACATGTGTGTGAACACACATATATCTATATTCTCATATGAATATATACATAAACATTAATTTAGGGATTATGGTTGTGGTTGGAGGGACGTATTTAAGATCTGATCTGTTTTTAAAAAAACATAAGCAACTTCAGCTATGTGCAGAGAAAGGGATGCACTTAGATGCTGAAAAAAAAAAAAAAATTGCCAGCGTAGTTGATGCCCAGAAAGTAAACAGAAACTGCGGGAGGAGAAGGAAAAAGGGGCTAGTCTTGGGGAACCAAGGCATCCTGGAGACAAGGCGCCCGGCTGGGCACTGGCCGCCGCGGGTCACCTGCACCTCGGGAGTCACCATTCCTCGTGCCCACGAGATGGGTGCGCGCGCCATGGAGACGCCTCTCCTCCCAGCCTTCCCGGCCGTTTCCAGGACCAGCTGCTTCCGGGGAGCCGCGACTCCAGGAGGTGCACCTGCGGCCCAGGGAACGCCGGCTGTCCCTTCCCAGTATCCGGCTGCCTGCCTAGGACAGGCTCCTCCGGAAAGCAAGCAACTTACTCAACATATTGGCTTCGTGGGAGCCGTTGACTTTGCCATCCGGGTAGATCTGCAGATGGAAACCGATGCCCACTCTGCAGTAGAGGCTGCCGGTCCGGCGCCCCGAGGGGCTCCACTGGAAACTGCCCTGCTCAGAGCCGCTGCCCTGGCTGCCCCGGGAAGCCGCGGGGGAAGAGGGCGCAGAGGAAGACGTGGAAGACGTCGCGCTGCTACTGCTCCGGCTGCTCCTGGAGACTCCCGGGTTCCGAGCCGCGGCCGCGGGTCCAGGTTGCCCTTTGGGAGCCACACGCTTCTCCTCGTGAGCCCAAGCGCTGAGGATCAGGTGGCTGAGGAAGAGGAGGAAGAAGAAGTATAAGCTCATTCTTCCAGCCGCGGGGGTCCTACGAGCATCTTGCAGGGCTGGCTCTGGGCTCCGGAGCCCCTGCGCGGCTGCGTTCCTCTGACGCTGCCCCCCTCGCTACGCCGGGTGGACATAGCCTCGGGGAAGGCAGAGGGAGACGGGGAGAGAGGGGCCACCCGAGCGAATCTCGGCACTGGCACCGGGATATTTATAACGCCAGTGATCTCACTGCTCCGCGCACGCCTGCGGAGCTTCCCCTCACCCGCTGCTCTGTGCACTCCCTGGCCGGTGCGGGGAGGGAGGCTCGCGGTCCCGGGGGCGGGGGTGTGAGGAGGGAGGAGACGCGGAGCGAGTGGGAGGGG
>NW_022900944.1:19432560-19436233 GCF_012274545.1 Fukomys damarensis
GACGCCGGGCGCGCCTACCCCAGAGCCACTCACCCGGGCGCTCTTCTCGCCCGGGTCACCGCTCCCCGCCCCCAACGAGGGCACCACGCCGCGGGGCATTGAGCTCCACGCGCTTAACACGCGCGCCAGGGACCTTGACAGAAATGGGATGGAAACGTGGCATTGGCTTCGCGTCCTCTCGCTCCTCTCCGGCGCATCAGCGTCCTGGCCACGCGAGTCCTGCCCACTCAGGACTTGATTTCCAGGTTCCTCTCCCGTTTCCTGTAGATTCCAGCGGTTCGTCCCTTCCCCCGGGGATCCTTCCTACGGCTTCAGGGGCTGGAACCACACACACACACACATACACACACACACAGCCCAAGTTGGGAAGGGTTTGGTGTGGCGCGGTTTGCAGGGAAGGCTGGTTTGTTGTTACTGATTTATTAAGGCGATAGGGTGTGTTTGTGGCGTTTAGGAAGGTACTCCCTCATTATGCCACGACTCGAGATGCTTCCTGTTAGAAACTCTGGATCGGATCGGCCTGAACGCTATGCCTAATTTGTTTTTACTTCAGGGGTTGTGTTGCTGCTGGTGAACGCGCGGGTGAGCGCGCACACACATATATACACGCACGCTCGCGCGCACACACGCAGGCACCCACCCACTCTTCGACCCAGCCAAGAGGGACGGGGTATCGGCCCCAGCACATGTGACTGACTGCCCAGTTGTCTCTCGAGCCCCTGGATCCCCTGGGCAGGAAGGATAAGCTAGCGGATGCTGCGGTTTACTCAGAGCTGCCATTGACTGAGGATGGACCCCATTGAATGATTAATGACGCGCACGTTGGGTCCCAACCTCGGGAAACCTGAGAGCGGAGAATTTCCCTGCAGAAGAGCTCCCACTGTTATTTATCTGAGAAATACACCTGCCTTGCATTCTTGGGATATTTCTGTCTGAAAACATACCTGAAGCTTTTAAACTAAGCTCTGATACATTATTCATTGGCCATTTTAATGAAAAGGCAGTGATTTTAACTGATAAGGTCAATTCACACAAGCCAAAGCTGAAGCTAATATATGGCCTTGTCCATGATTGAGTATCCGCTTAAGATTTCCTTTTGCAATAATGAAAAGCACATAAGATGCATGTAGATTCCCCACTACCACCACCACCAACTGGAAATCTTCCATAGACAGAGCACTTAACATCAAAGCAGCTCTCAAACAGAAAGTCACCTGGACCACACAGTGAGGTGACTGTGGAGAAGAAAGTGAACTGGCAGTGTACTGGCCCACTTAGAAGCCCATTGCATGAGGCAGAGCGCCTCTGACGCATTATAGAAGACAATGTTGGGGCTGCCCAGTCTGGTGTCAGCTGTGTGCTTCTGGCTTCCTGGGTGGGTAGATAGGTTCCTACAAGACAACCCTGCAAGTAGACATTGAGAACAGTTGCAAGGTCCATCAGAAAAGCCCACTTGACAGGACCCACGTCTTTCCAAGGCAATTAATTAATTGCAGGAGGTTGGTCTTGGGTGCTAAGCCTTCTGAAGGTAATTCCCTTGGCCCCATGACAAAGCTGTCAGGATTTATGCCACATTGGTGCTTCTGGGTGCCATCAATAAGTGCTCTCATGTGCCACCCAGTGTACTGCCTAAAGTGACAAGGATTTTTTAAAGCAAATCTGTTCACTTACCTCTCCCTTTCCCGTCTGAAGACAGTGAATCCAGTGCCTTCTCCAAAGCCAGGAGGCCAAGGTGGGGCTCAGGTCAGCTTTCTAGAGCTGAGATTAGGTCTCCTGTCTTTTCCCCACCTGCACAGAAACGGTGGTCTTTGTATCACTCTAGTGCCCCCACAAGAGCCGAGCTGGGCTCCAAATCCTTGTCTAGGACTAGGTGTTGTAGCTCAGTAGAAGAGCACTTGCCTAGCATGCCCAAGGCTCTGGGCTTGATCTCTAGCATTGGAAAAAAAAAATCTTGTCTGGAGATGACTTGGGAAGGCCCAGACGTCCACTCTGGCTTGAGTTTACTTCTTTTCTTCACATGGAAGATGGGGAGGTGCACACTTCTGGGGACCATGGGTTTAAGAAGCAGTGAGAGGAGGGCACAGGTCATTAAAAGGAGGCAAGGACCAGGTGTCTTGGGTAGTGATTTAATTTGTGGAACCAAACCCAAACTCCCTACTCTTCCATCCTCGAAGAGTGGGAGATGAGTGCACACCCTGAATCCCCACTGATGCACATAAACAAGTAGAGAAGATGCCATTGAACTTTGTCAGATTTATAACAAGTAGCTTATAAAGAACATGCATTGGGGTCAGTAACAGGACCTGCAAGGGCTAAACAGTGCAAGTGCTAAGACCACAGAGCTGGTCCAGAGTTGCCTGCCAGTCCCCTTCCTCCACAACTCCTGGAAGATGGGAACATGTGTTCTGAGTCCCCAGGTGGGGCCTGGGGTTACCCTTGCCTTGCCTGCCCTTAAGTATCTGGTCTCCACTGAGCTGTGTTCACAGTAAATCTTCCATCCAGGAAAAAAAAATCTTATTTTACTTTCTCAACCATCCCAGGGTTTACTCTGGTAGATACCACCCCAAAGAGAGCAAAAGCCTGTACTAAGTTTTATCTAGTGACTCTAATAGCAGAATCACGCAAAGCCCTCTGCTGGGGACATTCCAGGAGTTCCTTTAAGAAGGAGAGTAATTGGTCAAGGTTGCCAGGTTTTGTGTAGTTACAAGCAGGCACCTGGCACTCAGCGCTCAGTGCTGTCCCCTAATTTCTGCTCTCCTGGGCAGGGACACAAGTCATGGAGAAGATCCAGGTGCCTTCCTACCTGCAGAGATGAAGCAAATGCTCCTTGAAGACTAGTGCTCACTGGCCACCACCTAACAGGGCCCTGGAAAACTACCAGTCATGTATGCACCAGGTTCTGGAACTACACCTCTGCTTGGGTCACATGCCCTTAAATTTAACTTTTCCAGACTTTATGAACAAATCCTCAGTAGCACGGGAACTAGCAGAAAGAATCAACAACTGGGATCTCATCTTACTAAAAAGCTTCTGTACTTCAAAAGAAACCATCAGCAGAACTAAGAGACAATCTACAATGTGGGAAAAGATTTTTACCAGCTGTTCCTCAGACAAAGGACTATTATCAAGGATATATAAAGAACTCAAAACAATCAGTCCCCCCAAATATAAAGACCCTATTCAAAAATGGGCATCCGAAATGAACAGACATTTCTCAGACAAAGAAGTAAAAGCAGCAAGAAAATATTTGAAAAAATGTTCCACATCACTGGTCATTCAAGAGATGCAGATGAAAACAACACTGAGATTCCACCTCACCCCACAAAGAATGGCTGCTATCAAGAAATCACACAATAACAAATGTTGGCGGGGTTGTGGGGAGAAAGGAACCCTTCTCCATTGTTGGTGGGAGTGCAGACTAGTGCAACCACTATGGAAATCAATATGGAGATACCTCAAAGAGCTTGGACTGGAGGTTCCATTTGACCCAGCCATCCCTCTGCTGGGTATCTTTCCAAGAGAACTAAAAGAATCATATCACAGAGAAGTATGTGCACCCATGTTTATAGCGGCACAGTTTGTAATAGCTAAATCTTGGAAACAACCTATTTGCCCATCCGTTGGAAACTGGATAAAGAAGTTGTGGTTTTTCTATAAAATGGAATATTACTCA
>NW_022900944.1:19436551-19497154 GCF_012274545.1 Fukomys damarensis
GAAGGGAGGGCAGGGGTAAGGGGAAAAAATGAGAATCAAGACTTGCCATGTAGAGGTACATGATCCCAACAATGAATGTAACTGTACTGTATCCCTAAAATGTACCAATAAACTCAATTAAAGCTGAAAAAAAAAGTTTAACTTTTCCAGTCCCATCCCACCAGGATGCCAATATCTTTCCTTCTAGGCCTCCCCTATTCTGCAGGGGACAACATGGCAGTGAATTCCCTCTTCCCCTTTTGTCACCACAGCTGTGACCCAATTACTAACAACATAAATCTACTACAGCTACCATATCTTCAGGCTGGAACCCAAAATCCCAAGGAGAGAGCGATTGGGTGAAGACCTCAGTGCCCAAACTTCCCATTACCCAAGGGGCAAGTTCCCAATTTACAACATTCCTCTGTGGCCAGCCAGGTTTGCACATCCTACAGTGCGTCAGGGTAGGATCCAAGAAAGGGCAGGAGTCAGAGAGTGGGCTACAGTCAGCGACCTAAGCCAGAGCAAGCCAGTCCCACATGGGAAGCAGGCTGCTTTGGGGCCAGGTGGTGCTTTCACCAGCTTCTGTTTACAAACCTTCCTGAGACTACAGCTCTGATCCTGGAGGTACAGAGTACTCTAAGAAAGCCATCTGTTTTGAGGTTTGTCATGCTGTACAGTTGGAAGGCAAACCCTGCTTTTCTTCATTCCAAGCAATTGAAAGCCTAGAGGTTTCCAAAATGGTCTTCTGATGAAGCTGCTCAAACCTGTTTTTAAAGAACTCTGTGACCCTTTCCTCCATCCCTGCCACCTTCCACACTCCACCTATCCACATAATAATATGCACCACTTTCAGCTGGTACCAGTTTCCTTGGGACCCCACAGTGATCTCTAATCTCCTGAATGAGGCTGCGTAGACTGAATGTGTCACCCCAAAATTCATGTCGAAACTTAATTTCCAGTGTGGTGGTATTTGGAGACACAGATGTGGGAGATAATTGAGTCAAAATGGAATTAGAGTTCCCTTAGAAGAAGAAACAAGAAACACCTGGTTTCACTCCTACCCCTTCCCCCGGGTGAGGGAATCAGAAAGAGGACTCTCATCAGAGGCTGGCTATGAAGGTACCTTGATCTCAGACTTGCCAGCCTCCTGAGCAGTGAAGAACATATGTGTTATTTTAACCACTCCAGATTGTGGCATTCTTGTTGTAGCAGCAGGCACTGCCATAGACAGAATACAGCTGTGCTTATCAGGAGCTGACCTGCAGGGCCTCTGTCCGTGCTGTTGGCAAGACCCCCTATTTCCTGCAGGCCTGGCATCCCACCAGCCCATTTGGCAGCCATGAAGCAGCAAATAGCCTGCGGCTAAAGGAGCAGGCTGAGCAGGTTGAGAAGGGTGGGAAGGGTGGGAAGAAGGTTGGTTGTATAAGGAGAAAAACAGATGAAGGGGCAGAGGTATGTTCATGCAGGTAAAGGTGTCCTCAGCTTGCTGCAGGCTCCAGTCTTAGACCTCATTCCCTTTCTCCAGCATCCACTGCCTTTCTCTGAACGAGGCTGTGTGGAAACAGCCACCAGTAGCTGCTTTCTTCTACATCTGCTGAGTCAAAAATAAAGTAGCCTCTGCTGTTAAAAAGCAGCCGGAATGAACTCAGTGACATCATCTATTTTCCCCATGGGCTTTCCCAGTAACCTGATGACTGTTCTTCCTTTAAGTTCTGCTAAATCTGTGCACTGTGTCCTGAAGAGCCACAGGTCCCCAGTTATCTCGTGGTGAAAGAAGTGCTCTTCAAGTTCTAGATGTCCAGCCATAGAGTCGATGAGTCCCTGCACTGCATGCATGCAAGGGTGCTGAGATCCTGGCTCAAGATCACACCAATAGCCCTCCCCTCTAACAGAGCCCACTCAGCCCTTTGTGATGGGTTTTACTACGGGCACAGTCTGTACCTAGTGATGTCCAAGAGGTCTTATGAGGCTGTGTAGAGAGGTGTTGTGCTTCCAGTCTTAAATTCTCATGAGCAGTGCATTGAGACTTTTCTCTTCCAAGAAATAGAAGAGGAGGAGGTGGGAGGGGAGGGAGGGAGGAGAAAGGGGAGAAAGAACAAGGAGAAGGGGAGAAGTTCTGCTATTCCAATAACTTCAGCACTTCAGATGTATGCTTGGTATCCAGAGAGAAAAGCCATAAGCAAACGGGCATTCATTCAAGAAAAATGTGGGCAGAGGATCAGGAGAAAGAAGGCACTGTGTCCTCTTCCAGGACACCTTCTGGTGCCAGATGGGAAAGATGGGAAGAAAACAGAAGCAGACAAGGCCTCGTACCAGTCATAGACAGACAGAAAGCTGCTGAAAGAGCAACATGCCTGCTGTCTATTCACCAACCCGTCCAAAGGCCATTTGTTCAAAGAGTAATTTGGTCAAAGTTGACTCGTCCTGTTGGACAGTGACAGAGCCTGAACCCACACTACACTTTGTTTTCCCTGTAGTAAGGTGCTTGTTTTTCTCCCATGTCAAAGAAAAAAGAGGGCAAAACTTGGAGATACAACTGTTAGGGCAGGGAGAGCACAAAACTTGATACCTTCAACAATAGCACAGGAATATTTACTTTGCTTTAGTTTTTATTTGTTCCCCCCTCAAGAAAAGTTCAGGCATCACATTCTACAGAAATACTGCTTGCATATTTTTTCTGGGCAGTCAAAAAAGTGATTTTGGTTTAAACAAAAACAGTTCAAGAAGAAAGTAGAAGTGAAGTAAAGAAAAGCATTGTCTTATTGTGATCTCTAGAAAGAGAATTATTTAAGATCCTTTTGGCTTTTTCCCATGTTTTGCTCATTGCAAAATAATAGCTAGCTCAAGAATTGTGGACTATTCATTTGATAGTAGCATAAACTGCCTGATAAATCATAGTATATAGAAACTAGAATTGAGCTCCCCACTTTGCCTGCACTCCTATTCTGTGACCATATATTCATAATCTGAAAATCATGTAGATAAAGTCCTTCTGATAAAATATTTTTTCCTTCCAGTAGCTATCTCAGATCAGCATAAGGAAAAGATCCTAGCTTGGCTCCTGACAAAAAAAAAAAAGACATGGAAAGGAGAGAGAGAGAAAGAGAGAAAGACAGAGAGAGAGATTAGCATACATTTATAGTTCGTTTGTTTTTAAAGAATCTGCCTTATGCAAAACATCCTCTTGTCTGCTGTCTTTGAAGCTCCTACATGATCCTTAAAGGGAGGGATTGAGGTGCATACAGTATATTGCAATCAAGATTTTTCTTGGTTGTAAATGCAGTGATTTCCTGATGGCAGCTGGAGGGGGCATGGAATGGAACTCCGGTGTAGTAGTGAAAGTCTTCATCAAATATAGTATTGCATTTGATTATTGAATAGCTGCTATACTTTTAACAAGGGTATAAACAGTCTCCAGTGGATTGTAAACACCTCAAGGGCAAGCTCCTTTCAACAGTAACTGCCTTGTTATCTTCCCAGTACACAGTAAAGTACATCCTAGATGAGGACCCTTTTGAGGGATGGTTTCCAAAGCTGCTTGATAGGGCCAGGGATTTAGCTCAGTGGTTCCACTGCCTGCCTTGCAAGTGCAAGGTCCCTAGTTTGATCCCCAGTATCCCCACAAAATGCTTAATAATTGCTTAAATTTCTTCCCCCAAGCAATGAGAACTTTTGGCATTTAAAAGTATATTGCAATTCTGGCTGATGTGCTGCCTGGCATTTCCTCAGTGAAGGGGCCTGAGGACTGGGGAGAGTGTTTGTATGTGTGTTTCGCCATGTGCACTTCCATAGCTCTTAATTGCAGAAATCATTTTCGCAAATGGGCTTTGTTTTCCATTCCAAATCCCTGGCTTTTGGCAGGCTGTGCCAGCTAAACACCTGTTGTCTGGTTATACAGAAAAACACCTGTCAGCGGAGCCACGAGGTGCTAACACAGGGACTGTCACTGGGGTCTTGGGAAACTTTGCTACTGTCAGAAGAAAGGAAGAGCACCTGCCTAGGGCCCCGGATGGCCAAATGACAGCTATTTACTTCTGAGGGAAGATGTCAGTGAGTCCGGTCTCCTTCCTCTGCTTACTCTGGGGAGACACAGCCTGGGGCAGCAACATCTGTCAATAAGTGAATGACTGTGGTCAGTGTACGGGAAAATTCCTTTTTAAAGGACGCAGTTCCCTTTGAAATGAAATAGATACAAACACTTTTACAGGTGAATATGCATGTCATAAGAGTGGAGAAGAGGGCATAAGAAGAAAAAGGAGAGGAAGCAAAGAAATACTGACCTGAAAAGGAAGGCATATGATAATTTGAGAATGTGACAATTTTGAAGTTATTGGTGATCTGGCCTGGTTCTATATGAAGAAATAGGTAGACTTAATCTAGTCAGCATCACTGGAAAAGTCAGAATCAGTTCCTAAAATAATTAATTTTTCTTTGAAAGTTTAGATATTGGTAAATGGCTCATAGCCACCCATGGAGAAGGAAAAAAACAAAAACCAAAGTGAAAAATAGGGTCAGGAAGGAGAAAAAAGCAAAAATTAAAGCTTCACATCTTTTCAAGATAAACTTCAGCACTGGTATTTATTTTTAGATGTCCTAACCTTTCATTCCCCAGGCCCAAGATATATAGAAATCTGTACAGGCTCAGAAGCTCCTGGAACCTGCCTAAGACTGTGGAAGGTCGCCTGTGGAGTGGGGTAGCTAAGGCTCCATCTGCATCTCTTCCCAGCTGGAACCGTGCACCGCGATCCTTTATAGGAGGAGCTGCCAACTTTTACTCCTTCTCCAGATGGACGCTGCTTCTCTCTTCTGCCCCATTGTCTCTCATTAAACCACGCTCCTCTCCTCTCCTTCTGATTTGTTCTGGTCTTGGGATACGCTTGGTAATAAATAGAAATGGAAAACAAACGGAGGTAGGCTTAAAATCTGTAATCAGGAAAGAGGGAAGACAAAGGAAATCATTAAGAGGACTTTTGAATCTTAGCTTCACTCTTGATCCCACCCCCACATGCAGGCCATCAGAAATTCCTTCTGGCTCTATCTTCCCAGCTTATCCAGGGCCCACGTCCTTCTCGACTTCTCCACCTCAACCACCAGGCTTAAACCACTAGCATTTCTCAAGTGGATGAGTGCAGCATAGGTCTTCTTGCTCTTAACCTTGGCCCCTGACAATTTATTCTCAAAGTACTCTTCTTTGACGATCACTTGGTTTATGCCACTGCTCTTCTTAAAATGGCCCATCGCTTCTCATTTCACTCAAAATAACAACAGAAATCCTCCCAGTGACCTTCAAGCTCCTACTCGGTCCCCAGGCTCACTGTGTTCAAGCTTTGCTAGCTTCTTTGCAGCTCTCTGGACTCCAGGGTTACATTTTCACCTCCAGGGTTCACGAGGCTCACTTCCTGTGCTGTGATTGCTCTTCTCCAATATATCTGTGTGACCAATTTCTTTGCCTTCTCCAAATCTTGGCTTAAATGTCTTCTCAAACGTCACCTGAGCATATATATAAAATTGCACCCCCCATGTCCTCCCTGACAACTATTCTACTTTTCCTTTAACGTGTATTCTGCAGCAATTTTTAAAATACAGTTATGGAACCCCTACTACAAAGTGGACATTCCGATCAATCACTAATTCATCCAATGCTCACAACAACCTCAGGATAAAGAAACTGTTGTTTTATGTCTTTGGCCTCATTAAAAAATGAGGCACAGAGAGATGAAGTAATTTACCCAGGTCACACAGCTAAGAAGCAGAGGAGCTGAGGTTCAAACTCAGTGTCTCCAATTTCAGAAGCTTTTGCAGCTCTGCACTGCTGGACTTTAGTCCTTCTAATTTAAGAGTGTGATATGTTTCTGCACTGTGAATATTTTGTATTGTCGATTTCACCTTGCTAGCATATGCACCAGATGGGACTGAGAAACTTTCCTCTGTTTGCAAGTATTTACCAAACACCTGGAATGATGCTTGATACATGTTGGTGTGCAATAATTATTTGGTGAATAAACAAATGAACTTGACTGAGAGTCTGCTCTGTAGCTTGAGGTGCATTATTTCAGGTTCACTGCCAAAATACCCACTACTCAGATAATTCAGTTTATACATTAGAAGACTTCATACCCACTAGATGTTAAGGTTTAATTACAAAGTATCCTCCATATTCCTGTGTTGAAAGCTTGATCTCCAGTGCAGTGATGTTCAAAAGTA
Source organism: Fukomys damarensis (assembly GCF_012274545.1). Lineage (NCBI taxonomy): Eukaryota > Metazoa > Chordata > Mammalia > Rodentia > Bathyergidae > Fukomys > Fukomys damarensis. The sequence continues at coordinate 19,442,738 of NW_022900944.1, forward strand.
GGGACTAAGGAAATGAGTTTATAGTTGGATTGGCTGTTAGGAAGGAGGGCCTAGCTGGAGGAAGCCCAGATCACTGGGGCAAGTGCCTTAGAAGGGTATATTGTTGTCTCTGGACCTTTCATTACGCTTTCTTTCTCTGCTTCCTGTCTGCCATGGGTTGAGCACTTTTCTCCACTACGTGCTTTCCACCATCATGGCCACCATGGGCTCCAAAGCCATGGAGCCAAGTGGCCACGGACTGAAACCTTTGAAACCATGAGCCGAAATAAACCTTTCCTCCTTTAGGTTGTTTTACTCAGTATCTTTTTCACAGTGCAACAGGGAGAGAGAGCATTTTGGTTTAGATCCTTTATTTTATGCTGTAATTGCTGAATGTATATAAGTGCTTCCAAAATACTTATTTGACCTCTGTTTTTGTTAAGTTTCCTGACAACCCTTTCCACACTGTAAATGGAGTGGGTAAATGTGAGAAGACTCCGGGAAGGAAGGGACAGTGGGGTGTTCACTCTTGTTCTTATCCACACACACCAAACACCACTTAACCTATTAAATCTTATTTCCTTTGTGAAGGTCATAGTGACAACACCATACACAGAAGGATTTGGAACCAGATGCCTGGCACTGTGTGACAGAAATGAAGTCAGCTCTTTATGGTACACATACTGGGAAACAAAACAAAGAAATGTACAGCTAGATAGTGTCAACAGTGCTTCAAAACTTTGTCATGACAACAAGGACACAAATGGAAAAGACCCACTAGGGAAAACACATAAGGCTGAATTTTAATTCTCCAGCCCACTCCCATATAAACACACACACACACACACACACACACACACACACACACACACGAGTAACTATAGCCTCCATAGACTTCAGAGCCTTCTATCTGCTCTTGGTAAAAGTGCGGGCAATAATTTTTCTTTGCTGTTCTTTGTTTTTAGAAGAAAATAAAAGCACAGGTGTTACTGTGAAGGTGAAATCAGTGCACAACCCTAATTTCTATGTTAAAATGTATCAAAATAGCATGCTTTGCTGACATATGAAAAGCATCTAGCCATTGTACAAATAGAAAAGCGCTTTAATCAGTTCCTTTTGCCTTGGAGAAATAAATGAAAATGTAAACAAACAAAATTATGATGCTCGCGTCATCGTATGTGCGAGAGGAGCTTGGTCCTCTTGCTTTTTTACAAGGGTAGATTACGGATCCCTATTGGTATTTCCGCAACCGAAAGAGTTCCGGTGAACATTTGGGGACTACAGAAGGCATGAGATTTATCTGCCTCATGCTGAAGCTTAGGATTAAAGGAGAGATAGATAACCAAAATGAAGAAGCCCGCCTGGCTTTTCTATTGTCTTTACACGCTGCCCCTTTCTGAGGGCAGCACCGCGTTAAGGCAGTGAGAGCCACTGATACGTCCTCATCTTTGCCCCGCTCAGCCCGCCAGCGGTTCAGCACCTCTCAGAGTCTGTGATCCGTGGAGATAACTCATCTACTCTTTAAAAACAAAGATTTCACCTCGAGATTCCAAAGCAGAATACCTTTATAGAAGCCATAGTAGTTCAAATTATGTGTCTTCAAGTAAAACAGCTAACCTCACACTGAGTTGAATAAATTTACAGTATGTAACTAGCCAGAGAAGAGCAAACTTCAGCTCATTTCCACTTCCACTTCTCCTTTAGTAAAACCAAGAAACAAACTTGCAGCTTTAAGTGTTTGCCCTATGATCAATTTTTAGCATGTAAAAAAGTCTTTTAATTTTTTTTTCTCATTGAGTTCATTGGTACATTTCAGGTATACAGTACAGTTACAGTCATCATTTGGACTTTGTACCTTTACATGACAGGTCTTGGTTCTCATTTTTTCCCCTTGCCCCTGCCCTCCCTTCACCCCTCCTCCATTTTAAAATCAAACAGTACTCCTCACTGTGTTGCTTGATCTGCAATATGATTGGATTTGTCTGGAGAAAAACGTAACATTGACTATGACATAATTTTAGTGAAAGTTTTGAGCACACCGAAAACAAAAATTAAAAAGTTCTAATAAGAATCACTTCAAGATGCAGTCACTCAACTTGAAGAAATCAGCATACATCTAAACATCAGTATTAGGGTCTATTTGGGCAAACTATCCAGCATTATTCCTCTGTTCTAGCACATCTGACCTCGGACCACAGCATCCAATAAACTCTCAGGACAATTCCTAACTCTGCAAACTGGAGCAAGTTTCTCAGCATCGCTGAGCCTTAATTATCTCTTTGTAAAATGGGGACATTTCACTCTACCTGAGTGCACTGTTTCAATTACTGCCATGATACTTAAGTACTATCTATTCCTAACTCCCAGTAAGCCTCAATATCATTGGCCATTGGAATTCAGTCTCGGTTTTTCCCACTAAAAGATTTTTTTTAAAAATCATTAATGAGAAGAAGGAGAATCCCATTTTAATGCAAGTCAAAAAACACTGCTAAATTCACTTTCCAAGTCAGGTTTCTTCAATTCTGAAAAGTAAAGCACATGCTGTTTAACTTGAGTAATAAAAAACCACAAGGGATTACTTTTGTCATAAATATCAAAGACAATGACATCAGCTGATCCAAGGAGAAACAGTTGTCCTCAAATTTAATAACAATAGTGCATGAGTTTTGCAGACTATAAAATGACGATCTTTCGCGTCTTCTCAGTCTCCAAGTGATGTCCTCTAGGCACCCATATCATGAATTCTTCCAGGGAGTGTGGCCATATCTCTTCTAGACAAAACAATAAGGCACCTGCTATGTAGTGCCAGGGGAAAGCTCTAAAATGACACTTCATTTGTCAAATAAGTACATTACAAACCAGGTTTCCCTAGCCTGTCTATATATTTAGAACCATGTTAAAGAGACCATGTGTTACAAACATAAAACAACCAGACTGATGAAAACAAGAGCAAATGTTCCGTTTGTAGGGGAAGAATATAGCTTTTAGGAAGCAAATCTAATTCTGTATCACGTTACTTCTTGCTCTTCAGCTTGAAGCTCAAAGAGCAACTGGACCACAGTAGTCAATGTTATATTTAATTTATATTTTGTTTATTTTGTTTTTATTTCTTTTAAAAATTTACACAATGCAAAACTCATTCTTTTTTGGTGTGGTCATCTGAACACTGTAAATGCATTTTCATCGCTGCAACCAAGATCTTAATTTGGTTTTAATTGACCCTAAATAGCACTGTTATAGTTAAAACCTCAAATGTCTCCTAAAAGTCTCATATGTTCAGAGGTGGGGCTTTGAAAAAGTGACTGGATCACAGGGGCACTACTTCATCAGTAGACTAAGTTATGCATGAACTCAGAGCCAAATGTGCTGCTGTTAAGAGGTAGGATGTGGTGGGAAGAGGCAGGTCACTGGGGAATGTGACCTAGAAAGGTGTATTCCTGTCTCAGCCCCCCTCCCTCCTGGATGTTGCGGGTTAAATAACTTTCCTCTGCCAGATGCCATGCATCATACTGTTTCTGCCTTGGAGACCATCAGCTGTAGACTGAGACCACAGTTAGCCGTAACCCAAATAAATCTCTAGTCTTTAATTTGGTGGTGTGGAGTATTTCGTCCTAGTAATGGGAAAGTGAGTAATACAACTATTTTCTGCCTTTTAAATGATAAAATATATGAGATTCAGTCTTTCAAGTGGAATTTGTGAAATATGGGGCAATTTTAGAGGAAAAGTACTTGTATTTCTACCTTCTGATATGAACTCTCCACTTTCCCACAAGTTTGACTTTCATTTATCTATTTTTTCTAATATTTCAGCTTAAAATCCACTTTTTCAAATGAGCTTTCCTTGAGTCATCCTCTACCTCAAATCTGTTCTTCCATGACATGTCTTCAAAGTATTTCATTCTACTGGGCCAGGGACTTAGCTCAGTGGTTCTGCAGCCTGTTTTGCAAGCACAAAATCCCGAGTTCCAGAGTTCCATCTCCTGTACCCGCCCCCAAAAAAGAAGAAAAGGTATTTCTACTTACCAGAGTTGTGTCCATATAGTGGTTTTCTATATACCCTTTCATTGTATAAATTGTTTAATACCTGCCTCCCACACTAACCAAGCTAAGAAAGTAGTTGAGTGTAGGAATTGTCTTACCAGCCCTTCCAAACCTAACATTTGTTTCAACAATTTTTCAAACACTACATTAAAATAAGCCTCGTTCTTTTCATCAAACTCTTAAAAGCCCCATATCTACCCACCCCAACAGAAAAAATAAAAATCAGTGTGTCTAACCCAAAACCAGTAATATTATTTATTTGTTTGTTTGTTTGTTTACTTATTTTGGTTTTTTGAGACAGGGTCTCACTATGTAGTTGAAACTGAACTGGAACTCACTATGTAGCCCAGGTTGGTCTTGAACTCACAGCGATCCTCCTGCCTCAGCCTCCTGAGTGCTGGGCATGCGCCACCAAGCCCAGCTCAGTAACATTATTTATAAGGTTTATAAATGAAATTAAATGTGAAATCTTTTTGTGTGAACTTATGTCCTAAGCAGAAAATGAACCAAGACTTATCACAAGTCTCAATTTGTCTGGGGTTAGACTACAGTTAGCTAGACTTTACAGTAGTTTTAGACCATAAAGCCTCTGCTATTCTGGCCTACAAAAGTAGATATGTGCTGGCTGTGGTGGCATACACCTGTAATCCTAGTTCCTCAGGAGGCAGGGATGGGAGGATCACAAGTTCAAGCCCAACCTGGGCAACTTAGACAGATCTCTGTTCAAAATAAAAATTGTAAAAGGGCTGGAGATGTAGTTGATTGCAAAGGTCCTGAGTTTAGTCACCAGTGTCACACACACGCAAATGAGATATGGTTTTAAAAACTTGCAAGGAAAACTACATAGATGCTCCTCACTAAGTTTGCCTTTGATTTGCTTTACTACAGAAATGAGGAGAGAACGTGAGATGAGCCATAGGAGCTGACAAGCAAGAGGCTGGTTGGTACATGCAAAATGGGATTATTTACTCATTCTTTAAAGAAGCAGCCAGGTTATAGATCCCCAAACACTCTAAGCCTATTGCCTTTTACACTTTTTATCTAGGGGAATAGGCACACTAGTACTCAAGTTTCTAGTCACTAGGAATTCTTGCTGCTCCACAATTAAATGTTCTCAAGCTGTTTTTTTTGGTGTTATCTTGAATATGCAGCAACTGGGCATGGCCTCCAATGGGCTCCATGGGAATGTGGACTCTATCTCTTTTGAACCCAATTGACTTGAATCCCCACACCCTAGCATGATGCTTGCAGCAGAGAATATACTGAGGAGATATTTATTGCATGAGTAAGTAAATGAATGAATAGCTCTGGTTCTGGCTCTGCCATTGATTAATCATGTGATTGGACAAGTTACTTGACTTCACCATGTTTCAGTCTCTTCTCATCTGTGAAATATAAAATTTATGAAAATTATTAGATTAGTTTAGATTAGATTAGATTAGATGAGTACCACTATGGTATCTTAAAAAACTAGGTGGGTATCATTAACATAGGATCAACAAGGAAGATCACTAGTGTCTACACTAACTCTTTGGCTTTATTAACCTTATTATAGCCTGCTTCAATCAAACTTTATTATATGATAGAAAAAGTGTGCTTTAGCTCTGGAAAAGCTTTATTGGTGTGTGCTTCTGTTACCTATTACCCAAGCTACATGGACCTTCATGTTCTTATGCATAAACTCAGGAGAATAATGAAAATACTTTTGATAATTTTTAGAATTGGCATTGAATTATTCTAGCTTCTCCATATATGTAAAGTCATGCTTTTTGTGAAAATCGGTGAATTAGTTGCTTTAAACGTCCAATTTCCAGTGGTCCTCTTTAAACCTAGGTCAAATGAATAAGTCCTCTAAACTTAATAAAGAAGATAAAATTCATGAGAAAATGTTATTTCTGAAAAAAGTCAATAGAAAGTAGGTATAAAACTGGGAGGGGTGGAACATGTGAAAAGTGATGTCCCATCAGGTAGATGCAGAAAGATTAGCAGGAGGAACTATGAACACAACATTTCCTGCCGTGCGAAGAGGAAGAAAAATTCTAACTTAAAGAGTGGATCAATCATGACTTCATCTTCCAAACTTCTTTTTTCTCTCTTTGAGCTAAGGATTTTGATTTGAGCAGAACGATTTTACTTCTGCTTTAATTCCTATGAGGATTTCTTTTAGACTTTGGAAAAGTGCCAGGGATCCTGGATTTCTTCAGCTTTCAACCACATTTCTGATGCTATTCATCAAATAAGAAAGTACATGGACAGGATAAGTTCCTAGAGGTATTTTAAAAAGAAGGAAAGGGAGGGTGAAGAGAGGGCAGGGACAAGGGGGAAAAAATGAGAATCAAGACCTGTCATGTAGAGGTACAAGATCCCAACAATGAATGTAACTGTACTGTATCCCTAAAATGTACCAATTAACTTAATTAAAGCTGAAAAAAAAGAAGGAAAGGGAAACCTACTTAAGTTCTTTCATACTTTATTTAAAAAGCACTATTTTACATTTGATGAAATGAAAGTGCAGAAAAGATAGGAAAGATCCCATTATTCAGAGCAACTAAATTGAGAGGCTCAGGAAGAACAGAGAATTCTCTCAAAAGAAACTGGAACTGTGTGTATTCACACGCAATCCATTTGAAGAAAACATGAAACTTATTAAACAAATTTCTGCTCAGTAAACTTTCTTAAAAGCTCAGGTTTTTCAAAACAGTTGTAAAAAAGATAAGGAGCACAGCTACAATGACAAATTAAAACAGGTGACAGTGCAGTTTCTGGTAGGCTGAAGAACAAAAGTAGATCAAAACAATTTTTTTAATTTAAATTAAATTTATTTTACCTGATATAAAAACAAAATTATATATATTTATGGGCTACTGTGTGATTTTTGATTCCTATATCCATTGTAAAAATGTTCAAATCATGATAAACTTATCCAATGCTGCAAACATTTCTAACTTCTTTCCAGAGAAAACATTCAAAATCCTCTCTTCTAGGTTTTTAGATGTATTAGTACACGGTCTCTTTCTGTACTTACCCTACTGTACACTAGCATACTATGACATCTTATATTGAGCTGTAACATTGTGCCCATTCATCAACCTCTTCTCATCGCTTTTCTCCTGTCTACTCATCTACTCTCTCCAGCCTCTGGTAACCACCATTCTGTTTCAACTTCTATGAGACCACCTTTTTTGTTTTTGGTTTTTTGAGACAGGGTCTCACTATGTAGTTGAGACTGACCTGGAACTCACTATGTAGTCCAGGCTGGTCTCGAACTCACAAGCGATCCTCCTTCCTCAGCCTCCCGAGTGCTGGAATTACAGGCGTGAGCCAGCAGGTCCGGCTGAGCCACCACGCCCAGTTTATGAGAGCAACTTTTTAATATTCCACATATAAGTAAGATCATGCAATACTTAAGACTGTTAGCTTTAAGATGAAACTAAAAAATTTTTTTTGTACTGGGGATTGAAACTGGGACTTTGCACTTGCAAAGCAGGTGGCAGAACCATTGAGCTAAATCCCTGGCCTGACACTAATTAATTTCTACCTTTCCTTTTTTGTGGGTTGGAGGTACTTAGGATCAAACCCAGGGACACTCTTATCATGGAGCTACATGGTCAACCTAAGTTGCCAGGCAGGACTTGAATTTATGATCCTCCTATCTCAGACTAACTTTACAAAGAACATCTTCAACTAAATCTCCCAAGATCCCTAAAGCTCCACATGTCCTAAGTATCACTCATCTTTGTCTTAGTTTTAATCAGAGCCTCATGCAAGAATTATTTTTCATGAAAATAAAAATTTTATACCCATGAAATGGCTTCCACTTTTCCTTCTGCCAGCCCATGTAGCCTCTGATCTACTTTCTCTTCTGTGAAGTTGACTGTTTCAGACACCTTATGAAGTAAAACCACACTATTTGGGAATGACTCACAGCACTTACCACAGTGTCCTCTGGCTCATTCATGTTTGAGTACGTGACATGACATCTTTCCCATTGAAGTCTTAAGTATACACACATTGAAGTCCGAGTTCACACACATTTTGTCTATCATTCACCTATTCATAGACATCTGATTTTTTTGCACCTTGTGGCTGTCGTGAATAGTGTCACCTTTGTGAGTGTGCAATATCATGACATTTCTTTTGAATAGTTGTGGGCAATTGGAATCACTGGACCATAAAAGGTAGAATGATGGTTGCTCAAAAACTTAAAGTAGAAACACCAAGTACCATCCTTGTAACAGCCCCATGGCCCTTCCTCCTTCCCCTGCTGCTGTCTCCTCATTTTTTCACCCAACAGCTTTAATTGTTTCCCTACTTCTTCCTCCTCATCTGGATATATGCAGCTCCATGGTCCCTCACATCATCACACTGTGGCAATCATGTGTTCATTGTATGGTTTTCTCTTGAGATAATACACACTGTAAAAGGCAATGACTCACAATAATGACCAGGCATCCAGTTCAGGAGGTCCTGGGGCCACAATTTCAGAGATTGTGGTTAAAATTATTGTTGGTTAAAATTTATTATGGTGGCACATGCCTGTAACCCCAGCACTCAGGAGGCTGAGGCAGGAGAATCACCATGATTTTGATGCCTGGGCTACATAGCAAGTTCAAGGCAGCCTGAACTACATAGTGAGACTTTGTCTTAATAAATAAATAAATGTATTATAAGTGCTTTATCAAAGCTTGTCATATCATGATTTCTTTATCAAACAACCAAATGCACTTCTAGCCAAGATATGTATACTTGTAGCCAACATATGTAAAATGTGTCTCTGTATTGGGCTCTACATGTTCAATATTTCATTGATTTCTTAATGCTATACTTACATTTCCGGATAATCCAAAGCTTGAAAGAATATTTTGCATATCCATTAAAGCATATTGTTGAAATGAACAAGACAGCTATTTTAGGTTTTAAATTTTATTAAAGATGTTATGGCTTTCAGTTAAATATCATTTAAAAAATTAAGAAACTACCCTTACTCAGAGTCAAAGAGTCAATGATTTTGCTCTATTTAATCTCTTTCCTTTTTACTTTTATAAGTAGGTATATTTTTCACATAGTTTTAATCATACTATATGTAAAATATGGTTCCCGTTTTTACTTTAACATGGTGAACGTAATTATTTGCCAATGAGTAATAGAGAAGTCCTGCATTTAGGCTGAAAAAAACCCAGCTGCTCAAAAACAAGATGGATAATAGAAGATCCAGTGTAGAGTATGTTAAAACATTCAAAGATTCAACACTATACATATTTCCCACAGTCTCAATATAAATCTTTATTGAACTAAAGTATCTAAAAATCAACTGCAAAATTGGGATATTTGGAGATATGGGTAAATGTTTCTAAAGCTGAAAAACTTGTCAAATAGAACCAGAGAATTACAAGCAACATGATAAAAAAGATCTGAGAATAATTATCATATGATTACAAGATCTGAAGTTTAGCAAAGAAAACGGAAGAACTGAAAGGAGTTACAACTTTTGATAACATTTACTTAAATACATTCCCAACTCCAACACAAATATAAAAGTTTTTCCTTCAAAAATATCAGAGGCTTTATTTCTATAATTTTATTAACATTGAAAAACTTGACAACACCCTTAATGATTCATATATAAAAACCAGTGTCCCTTATATATAAAAATGTCACTGTGACTGGGAAAAGGGTATATAATTTCCAAGCCAAAAGAAATCCTTGAAATGACTATAATTTTATAATAGTCATAAAAGATCAGAAATTGAGTGCTACACTTAAAACATATTTCATCCTTTTAGCTAATTTTACTTTAAAAGAAATGCAAACATTTAAATGAAAGATATCCATATTTTAAAAACATAATTAATAGCCTGTACTATCTTTGTATACTGTTTCAAGCTTGTACACTTATATCTTTATTTCAGCTGGGCTTTGTTAGTATAAAGAAATGGTATTATATAAGACACATGGTTATACTTTTCTCATATAAAAATATACTAGAGTTGGCCCTCCTGGACCACATTAATATGAACTTAATTCCTTCTTAAATATTTGCTTTATATTACATAGAATGATATATAATAAACATTATTTTATAGTTATTCAAGTAGCTTCCAATTTTGCTTTACCATTTCCTTATAATGCGTTAATGAACTTCAAATTTACCAGTAATTTTGTTATGCGATATATATTCCCAAAACTGGGATAGCTGGGCCAAAGTTTATGTATATTTTGTATCTCAATATACAGAAATTATTTTTTTCAATATGTGAGTAGCTTTCCACAGACTCTTTGTAAATGAATGAAATTTTTTTATTTTTTGCATCTATAGGAACATGGTTGTTCTTTTTTCACGTTTTTGTAAAGGGATCTAATTATTTAAAGAGCTCTGCAAATGAGATTAGACTATTTCATCATATCAGGCATAGGACTATTAAATGAAACAAGTATGCTTGGTATAATTTTTGCAACAATCAGACTACTCATAAATGGAATGGACTGCACTATTAGGAGGTCAATTTACCATTTCTGGAAGATAAGCTTTAGGCAACCTTCCTAAAAACAATCTCCATATTTGCATAATGATTTATTCTTTACACAGAACATTCATAAGTTTGAAATTCCATTAATTTCTGCATGCCCATTAATTTATTGTTCTATAGGTTGTGCAATTTTAAAGCAATCTTATTTTAATTTATATTGTTATAAATAAAATGTATATTAATCTCAATTATTCTTGAGATTAATTCTTATTCTCCCCACCCCATCTTTCTTTGGCACTCTGGAAAAACAGAATGTTATGGGACACATCATTCATCAAAGAATAAGTGGCTTCCTTATCAATACCCTAATAATTTTCTTTTATAGATCACCTCATATTCACTTATAATGTAAATGTTTAGTTCAGACTTACTTGTAAACACAACAGAGTTCTCTTTCAGATTTATTTCTATGATCATAGCTAATGATAGTGATGTTGGTACCAGATTTTGACCCACCTTCCTTTCTCCCTTGTAATTAAGTTTTGATGAGAATCAAAGTCAGCTTTAAAAACAGAACTAACTGGAGTTGTTTCAACTAACAGAATTTATTTTGGTCAAAGCTGCAGTTCTCAGAAAGCCAAGAAGGGAAAATATCCTTAGACCAGTGAGCTCCCCAGACACCAGAGTTGGGTGGCTATGCGTCTTGGTGACTCCACCTCAAGGACAGGTGACTTGATATTTTCCAGATGTCACCACTCTGTTGTGTCACTGTCCAGCAGCAGCTACCAATTAGAAAAAGTCCTTCCTCCTCCTGAAGGAGCCTGGCCAGCACTGAAGGCAGTGGGGGAGATGCTGGCAAGGTAACGGAACAGGTGGCAGCAGCAGGTGTGATAGGCTGGAGATGACAAGGGCAAAGAGTATGCTGTTGGCAAGCTGTCGGAACCAGAGTTCAGGAACTACAGAGAGCAGAGAAATTGCAGAGATGGTGGCACGGGGACAGGAGAGCATGGCAGAACAGACTGTCATAGCAGGATGACAGGTACCCCCTGAACAAGCACAGACAGGGAACGTGATGAGAGTGGAAGTGGTGGCCGGCAGCCCCAGAGTGGCTTGGAATGATTGTGCTACAATGACAGGGAAGCCTGCAGAACTGCAGCAGACCCCAGTGCTACCTAGCGCTCACATGCCAGAAGGCAATTGATGCCCTATGGTCACCATGGGGAGGGGGAAACAGAGGGAAATGAACCTTACTGATCCTTTCTCATCCTCCCTTACTCTAAGGATCTTACAGTCTTGGAGTGGGATTCAGACATTGCAGGCCTTGTGAGAGTTCAATTTTAACTGCTTAATAGCTATCTTCAGGTCAGACATCAAGATGATTAATTGTAGATGATTGTAAAATGTTTCTTTCATATGATTCAATTGAGTAAATATTTATTGATGCCAGATTGCTGCATAAAAGTTTGGAAAAGCAGTGAGTCACTGAGGACTGCTGCCAGGCTGGAGTTTGGTGCTTCCTTGATGCTACAGTACGAAGACATTTTAATTCAATGTGATAGAACTCCATCAATGTTTTACCATGTCTGCCTCTACAAATTGTCTAGAAGGTACTCCTCTAGAAGGCTAGTATTCCAGAAATGTCAGTTCTGCTTGGCGGGGAGCTGAGGTGCACAGCAGAGTTCACTATCAGTGCGTTAAAATATGTACACTTCAATATACTGTATTCCCTCATAAACTTAATGCTAATTTTAAGGGTGATGGGTTTAAAATGTGAAGTTGTGGTAATGATTTTAAGATTCATTTTTTTAAGTTTCCCTGTTTATTTTGCTCCATATGCCATTCTGGGTTCTAGAAATACTATAATAAGCAACAACAAGAGAACTAGGACATTGTTGGAATCTTTATTTTAATTCAAATAGGCAAATAATAAATAAATATCAAAATAAAATATTAAACACAGTAAATAGGATAGAGCTATCAGGCTGGAAGAGGGAATGGCACTTTCTTATGAGGGGAGGACTTTTTGACGATTTGCCATTGGGAAGAGACATAAAACTAAGGAACCAAAGTGTGCAGTCGTAGAGAGAATAATATGTGGAAGATGCTTCGTGCAATTCAGAAAGAACAAAAAGCCGGCCTGACTAAAACAATGACAGAGGATGAGAGTAGCAGGAGAAGGCAAAGGGAAAGCCGATGCTTATCAGGTGTGATCTTATCATGGATGGGAAATCTGTTCTGAGAGACATAGGGAAGCCCAAACTTAGACAATCTGACTTGATTTTCCAAAGGATTACTCCTGCTCTGGATAAAGGATGACTCTGGACTGTGAGGGACGCAGGGATTAAAGCTGGAAGTTTCATCGGGAGATTATTCTAAGAATCCAGTCCCGAGATGATAATGGACTAGCGCACTTGTATTGGTGAAATGTGAAATGCTGGATGTTGGATACATTTTTATGATACAGCAGTTGGAGTAGCTGCTGGATAGAATGTATAGCATATAGGGAAACAGAAGAAGCTATAAGAACACCCAGTGTTTTGAACTAAGCAAGTTAACAGAATGGACGTACCATGAATTTAAATACAAGAGATTACTGGAAGAGAAGGTTTGGGAGAGAAAGCTGGAAGTTCTGCTTGGGCTATCTAATTAGGTAACCGTGACAAAATGCTGAGTAGGTGTTCATTAGAAGTCTGCAGATAGGGACAAATTGGTTCTAGAAATGAAATTTCAGAAGCCATCAGCCTATGCATTAAGTTTAAAGCTAAGGGACTAGAAAAAGTCACACATAAAACTAGTGTAGATTAAAAGAGATCTAAACACTTCAGAGATAAACAAAATAAAATGAAAATAAAAGGGAATGACAACTATCAGCCAGTGGGGTAAGAGAAAAACAGAGAGAGAGATGGCCAGAAAGCAAAAGAAGAAATTATTTGAAGAAGGAAGAACAAGATCGATCATGTTAAATGCTGATAATCAAGCTAGATCAGAACTCAGAATTAAGCATTACCTTTGTCAGCAGGATCCACTATTATCGGGAATAAAGAGAAAGATTATTTGCAATGGGCCCAAGAGAGTACAAGGAAAGATTTGAAGATATCTGGAGTAGGAAACTCTCAATCATTTATGAATTTTGATTTTTAATGGAACGGGGAAATGGGAGAAGTCTGTAGAAAGGACTGTAGGAATGAGAAAGAAGACTTTAAAAACTAAGATATTTTAGTGATATGTTTGCATGGAGATAGGAATAATCAGGTAAAGTGAAAGCTCTGACATAAAAGAGAGTGGGAAGAGGTGAAGAAAAGAGGGAGTCAGTACACTGAATAAGAAAGGGTTTCTCAACTTTAGCACTACTGACATCATGAGTGGAAAACTCTTTGTTGCCAGGGACGTCCTGTACATTGTACCATATTCAGCAATATTCTTCACCTCTACCATTCAAACGCCTGAAGCAGCGGGTCTCACAGTTGAATTCTGACAGCAACAACAACAACAACAACAAAAAAGATCTCCAGACTGTCAAAATCTCTCCTGATTGAGAACCACTAGTATAGGAATTGCTCTTAGGTAAAAGCACAGACATCTCATCTTCTAGAACAGTGGAAAAGGCAGAGTAAATGGTCATGGATATAAGTAATCTTGAAGATGTTGAGAGTGCTGTAAGGAATTTCTTCTGATAGATTCTGCTTTGGCCAAGAGGGAGAAGGAGAAAGAGTACTTTGGAAATTGGAGAAGAGAGGAGCAACGTCTCATGGAGTTGGCAGGGGCACGTAATCCAGGGAGATACAATTGGATTGCCAGAGAGCACTAAAGGTAGTGGTAATGAATTTAAAGTAAAATCGGTCAAATGGTGAAGGCATTAGGATTAGGGTTGTGGGTGGAGGATGAGGTAACTAGCGGAAAAGGGATCAAGGAACTGAGAGGCAGTGTTGTTATGTATATAAATAATATGGATACAGAAAAAGTAAGAGACAGAACAGAAATAATATGGGGTGGAGAGAATAAATCAAGGGTTTTAAGAAATCAGGAAACTTGGGCATGTGCAAATGTCTCCAACAAGGAAGGTGGCAAGAAGTGTGATGTGATTATGTGAGGTGCAAAGCTGGAGTTTAGGAGTGAGGGGTGCTGGTCTGGAAAAATATTTGCCCCACTTCTGGCCCACAAGGCACAGGAGTGTGACAGAAACAGCTGTGATTTCAGAGAGCTGTAGGGGAAACAAAGTCTTCAGGAGACAGTGAAGACTACATCAGGGCAATAAGGGAGGATTATAAAAATGCTGCTAAAGATATAATGGAATTTCCTCTTGGTACAACATGAGTTCCAGGCTGCACCATGGAAAATGTTTAAGGGTCAAGGGGGAAAGAAGACTATAAGAGGAAATTCGCAGAGTTGGATGGAGATGACAGGCTTCTTATGATGATACCGTAAGCTGCAGTGTTAAGTCACAATGGGGAAATCTGAGTGGTCTCTTGGAACACTGACTTTAAATGATCTTGTTTTAAAATACATTTGATGTGGCTTCAGGTACACACTTTCACCAAGTAATACCCAAGCTAATTATGTGCAATACATTTCATGTATTCTATTTTCTTTTTCTCATCTGCACTGTTCTTTTAAAAATGTGTCACTTACTGCTCTGATTTCCCAACCCACAGAAAGACCATATTTAACAGCTGGCAAAATGCTACATAAACAGACTGTGTGGAGGTGAGATTCTGAAGAGTCCAGCAGAGCAGCTTTCTCTTAAAGACTGTCCAGTGGTGGGGAACTAAGCACAATTCTTGTAATGGATATGAATTTCTAAATCCACAGGTGCAAGAAATGTAATTTTTAAAACTTTATGCAACAATTGAGTTTATTTTTAAATTTTGTAACTATAGTTTGCTCTTAAGCAACCTTGGGGATCTTGGTTATTAGCCAGTTATTACTATAGGATGCAACCGGGGTCAGGGATTTAGCTCAGTGGTTCTGCCACCTGCCTCGCAAACACAAGGTCCCAAGTTCAATCCCTGGTACCAAAAAAATAAATTAAATAATGATAGAAATCTAGAGTTTTAGTATCTGGTTTCTCATTCAGTTTGGGCCGGGGATTTAGTTTAGTGTTTTGTGGACTGCCTTGCCAGGGCAAGGTCCCAAGTTCAATCCCCAGTACCAAACAATAATAATAATAATAATAATAATAATAATAATAATAATAATAATAATAATAACAATAGTACTAATAATAATATAGGATGCAACTGGACTGACCATACCGTTGTTCCCTTGAACCATCCCTTAAAGGTTATTAAACCTCTGCTATATGTGTTCTGTATCAGCAACATGAGACTGCTAGGCTTTTCTCACAGCTTTCCTACATTGCAGTGCTGCTACCAGAGTGGCTCAGATGCAAGATGTCTTTCTCCTCAGGTACTCACTCACAAACTGGCCTTTTCCATGGTGTTGAAGGCTGTCCTTTTGGTCTGTGGTATGGAAAGAGACCTCCTTCTCACCCTGAGTTTCTGAGACACCCTGTTGATCCTGAGAATTTCCCTCCTACACTTTCACCTCCATCCACAAACTTTAAGTTCTTCTGAGCACTTGAGGTTTTAGTAGACAGAAATATTGTGTTGTTGGAGTGTATGCATACTGGATTGCATATAGAAGTGTATGTATATATAGCCCCTCTGATTCAATGCAGTGTAGTCAATCAACTGCTTGCATGAAGATGGGGACAAAGAGGCAACACATGGTGAAGAATTTAAATTAATAGCTCAAAATATCATTCCACTGTATTCCATAGCTGTATTAGCTATTTGGGACTGTTTCTTATGGTGAGACACTTTAATCAAGGATCATATTCTCTAAATTGTGAATCTACATTTATTTCTCCTTTATCTTTCTGATACATGACTTGCACCAGGCTTGCTCTAAATATTCACCTGCGTGTCATGGAAGGGTGGTAAAGATTTGGTAGAAGACATGAAAAGAAGGAAGGAAGAAATATTTGGCTTCTGGCATGCAAAGTAGGATTAGGTAGCAAGACTAATTAGGCTGAATTTTGCAAACCAGGCTGTTGTCTTCATAGAGCAGCATCTCCTGCTCAGTACTGCAATTCTTCTGTTCTGCACTGTGTGGGTCTCTCCTGAGCATGGTAGGGTGTTTGGCAAGCATCTCTGGCTCTGGCACAGTAGCATGCTGCCCCAAGCTGTGACAGCCCCATATGCCCCCAGACACTGCCAAATACGTCCTGTGGGAAGAAATTACCTGCGAGAGAAGACTTAATAACTTCCTTTAAACTCTGTTCAGTATATTAAGCTAGGTGTGAATGACTTACAGGATAGGGTCTCCTATAGGATGGAGAAAATCTAATATAGTTAAACCAGAGAAAAAGGATATGATCTGAATAGAGAAGAAAATGTACAGTTAAGCAAATAACCCCCTCATTTTCTTCAGAGAAATAAAGAAATACTCTGGATTTAGTCTGATTATCTCCCTCTGAAATTTTATTTATTTATTTATTTGCTATTTCATTTAATAGCACATCAGCTAGTAGAGAACAATTGTTATGTGCCTCTAGATCTTCTGATTATTAAATTAATCATTCTTGATTGCATGCTTGGGGATTATTCTTCTGAATAATTTTTCATAGGGAATGAAAAATGTAGTCTTTTTCTCTATGTGAATTAAAGCACGAACATATATCCTCAAGATTCTTTAAGTGCTTAAAGACATGGCCCTTTTTCTCCTTTCTTCCTCTCTCACTCACTCTCTCACTCCCTCCCCCCTTCCCCTCCTTCCCCTCCTTCCTTCCTCCCTTCCTTTTTTTCTTTTTATCTTCCTCAGGACTAGGAATTAAACCCAGGGCTTTTACACTGTGCTTCATTCCTAAAATTTTTTTTGAAATCTTTTCTTTTGAGACAGGGTATCACTAAGTTGCCAAGTGGGACTTATCAAATTCTCAGTCCTTCTGCCTTGCCCCCCAAAGTGCTGGGATCACAAATATGTGCCTCTGTGTTGTTAGACATG
The DNA here is from genome assembly GCF_012274545.1 of Fukomys damarensis. Lineage (NCBI taxonomy): Eukaryota > Metazoa > Chordata > Mammalia > Rodentia > Bathyergidae > Fukomys > Fukomys damarensis. The sequence continues at coordinate 19,460,230 of NW_022900944.1, forward strand.
GTTCTTAAGACACTGACAATATTCACATACATTGTACATAAAAGAAGAAAAATTCTGTTTCTTCCATGAGTGCAGAATCACCTTATATAATATTGGTTTCTCACCAAAAACAGTGCATTCCTTTCTGTAGTGGATGTTGCCAGTGACAAGCCAGAAAGCGCTCCAATACTGTTGAAATGCAAGAGTATGAGTTCTGGAACTGCTTGGGAGATGGGTTACATTAGCCCCAAAAGTAACTGCCGGTGTGATCCTTACTCAGTGTCTTCAATATCTGATGTTACTCCTTCTTAACAATAATTTTACCTTTCTATCCTTAAAGCTGTAACACAGTTATTACCATGTGAAAGACAGATCAAGTAAAGACTAATTTCAAGAATTCCTGCTCCAATTACAAGAAATTTCTCAAAGAAGAATGAAAAAAGAGAATATTCCTAAAGAGCTGGCAACCAGGGAGAGGAAGGTGGGGATTTGTGGAGGTAGAAAAGGAGAAGGAGCGGAGCAGAAGTAGGAGAGCAACAGCATAAGTATAGGAGGTTAGCACGCTTCCTCTGTCTCCCTTTCGGGGACTGATAACTCCCTGCAGATATAGCAACCGGAAGGAAGTAGTAGCAAGCAGGCTAGGGTGGGGTGTGGGGTGATGCAAGGACCTGAGAGTAGAGAAACTGAACACCTGAGAAAGGAAAAGGAAGGAAAGTGAAACCACGGAGAGAGGAAGTAGAAGCACGACAAGGTATGCTAAGTATCTACGAGTCCAGCGAAAGACATGAGGAGTTAGCAGGAGGAAGAGAAGCCTGAATTTAAAATAGAAATTGGTAATCAGAATAAAAGTTAAAGAAGGCAGTAAGTAGTGAGACCTTTGTTAAAACTTAAAACTAGAGGATTTATTAAATTACTTTAAATGCAGTTTAACAGTGTATTTTCTGTCACATAATTTATTAATATTGTATAAAATGATTTAAAAAATATAAACAGGTGATACATTAAGAATAGAACCATGCTTAGGATTCTCCAAACTGTGCTGTTAGGGAAGTGGGGAAAGCTGATATGTTTGATCAGAAGTCAAAGTTTAAAAGTTCTCCAAATTCTTTTGGAATGTGGTCATAATAAGAAAGAATATTTTGTAGCAATTTTAACTTCAAGAATGAGAATATCTAATCTCAACTTTGAAGAAAATAATATATGAAATATTTTCAAGTAAATTAGTGGCTTGGGTTTTGTTTTATGATCTTTTAGTACTCATGTTTTGTAACAATGAAATGCAAAACTCTGCTTAATACCACACTGGAAACATCAGTGAGAGGTGTAGACCTACTTTATTCATTCTTTTTACTATTCGCTGTGTTTGACCTAGGACATGGAACAGATGTAAAGTATTGCAGTAAAGAATAATTTACTTTAGTTACTCCATTATGTTGATATGATGAAACCAACTGAAGTAGGCTACCAACTCAGCTAGCCATAATGACCCCAAACTATTTTATTTGTTTCTCATGAAGGTCTGACACTCTCCAACTAGAGGTTTTTGGGGGGAAGTTAATGTAAAGTCCTTTTATAAAAACTTTTGAAAGATGTTCTTATAAAAGTTTAAGCCCTAGGATGGGAGAAGTAAGTATGTTAATGTGGCATTATATATATAAGTTGTTAATTTTAAAACTAAATAACCTAGCAGCACATGCCTATAATCTTGGCATTGTGGGAGGCCCAGGCAAGAAAATCACAAATTCAGGCCACCCTTCTGTCTCAAAATAAAAAATACTTAAAAATTAAAAATAAAAAGCTAGGAATGTGGCTCAGTGCAAAATCCCTGAGTTCAATCCATAGTATAAACAAAACAACAAAAAACTAAAAGTCATCCATGGATTATTCCCAGGGTTGCCATGAAGCTTAAGTGAGAAAATGTATCTGAGAATCAGAGGCCCGCCCCATAGCACTGGTGAATGTGTGCAGATCCTGGAGAGGAGCACTGTGGTCCAGACCAGCATGTCTGCAGACTCCAGAGGCTGAGGCAAATCCACCTAGCCAAAGGCCACCTAGAAAAGAGCAGCAGATGCACAAAACCTTCAGCCAGAGAACCATCCCATAGCATTGGTGAGTGTGCACAGATCCAAGGGAGCAGCAGTGTGGTCCAGAACAGTATGGCTGCAGGCAGATCCCAGCCAAGGATCCATCCCAACACCAGCAGCTGGGATAAACCAGCCAAGCCAAGGGCCACCCAGGAAAGAGCTACACAAGTTCACAAGCTTCAGTCAGAGGTTGCCTCCATAGCATCAGTGGATTGAACCCAGGAATTGATGTACTGGTGAGCAGCACAGAAAAGATCTTTTTGGCTGGCTGAGAATTGAAGACAACTGGGTGAGCAAAAAGTTGTCTCAATAAAGGCACAGCAGGCTGCATCTGTTGAAAGGAGAAGACACAGAAACAAGTCCCAAAACCAGACTTCCAGATCACCTAAAGCAACCCCAAAGGGAAATGAGATGGAACAATCAGATACTCAACCACCTGGACTCCCTAAATTGGTAACAAAAGAGGATTTGGTAAAAATGAAGTCAGAAATAATTTCTCAGATAACAGCAGAGATTGTGCCCATAGTACAAGATATGATTAATAAATCTAGAGTGGACACAGATAAAAAAAATAGAGGAGCTGAGGAACATGATGGAATCCCAACAATGGAAACAAATGGAATCCATAAAACAGATGCAAACAGGCTTCCAGGAAATTAAAAACTCCACTGAAAGTATATGCAACAGGTACAGGATCCCAATAATGAATGTAATTGTATTGTATACCTAGATTGTTCCAATAAACTCAATAAAAATTTTTTTAAAAAGAAAGTATATTCAACAGAATGAGCCATTGTAAAGAAAGAATTTCAGATATAGAAGATAGTATTGCAATTAGTGAACAGGAAAAGAAAAATTTCTTAAAAAGTGATCAATCCAACAGCTGCTAGGTGACACAAAGAAGAATAATATAAGACTGACCAGAGTCAATGAAGAAACAGGAGAGAATACAAACCACATAAAAAACTGTTCACAGAAGTAATAGCAGAAAACTTCCCAAATAGAGGAAAATAATTTGACATATGTATAAATGAGACATATAGGACTCCAACTAGCTGTGATTAAAAAGAAATAGTTAAGATTCCAGAAACCCAACAGAAAAAGAAAACTCTATAGGCAGTCAGAGAAAATAAACAAATCACATATGAAAGAAATCTTGTCAGAATCACAGCAGACTTCTCAACACAAACCCTCAAGGCAAGAAGAGCTTGGAGTGACTTATTTCAAGCCCTAAGGGAAATCAGCTTCCATCCCAGATTGATGTACCCTGCAAAACTATCTTTCAAAATTAATGGAGAAATAGGATATTTTCATGACAAAGAACACCTGAGAAACTTCATGAATACCCAACCAGTACTCCAAAAAATATTTAAACAGTATCCTAGGAAATGACAATTAGGATAGCAACCCCAGGAAACCCAGAAGAATGAATCCATCAGGCATGATACAAAATTAAATGCAAAGGGGGAGAATCCAACAAAAGAAAAAGTCATAAACAAGGATAAGTCAATACATATCAGTTATAACCGTCAATGTTTAATGGTCTCAATTTACCAATCAAAAGAAATAGGCTGGCAGAATGTTTCAAGAAACAAGATCCAACAATATGCTTCATGCAAGAAACACACTTCATTCAAAAAGAAATTCATAGGCTGAAAGTTAAAGGGTGGAAAACAATGCTCCATGCAACAAGAACTCCCAAAAAAGCAGGAGTAGCTATCCTCTTTGCAGATCACTTGGATTTCAAACCAATACTGGTTAAGAGAGACAAAGAAGAATGCTACATTCTTGTAAAGGGAGCAATTCAAGACAAAGAGATGACAATAATAAATATATATGCACCAAACACTAGTGTGCCCAACTATATAAAACAAATACTAATGAATATGAAAAATCAAATAAGCACTAACATAATAGTAATGGGGGACCTCAATACTCCACTGTCACAAATACATAGATCAACTAGACAGAAAATAAACAACAAAATACTAGAACTCAATCAAACTCTTGAACAAATGAATTTAATTGATTTTATAGAGTGTTCCACACCACAAAATCAGAATAAACATTCCTTTTTTTTTCAGCTTTAATTGAGTTTATTGGTACATTTTAGGGATACAGTACAGTTACATTCATTGTTGGGATCTTGTACCTCTACATGACAAGTCTTGATTCTCATTTTTCCCCTTACCCCTGCCCTCCCTTCACCCACTCCTCCCCTCCCCATCTACAAACTCTTTATTTTCATTTTTTCATTATCTCACACTTTTTCTTTTCCCTTATTACTTTTACTCTTCCCCTACCCATCGCACCTTCCCTACACCTTTAGCTCTTTTGTTCCTATTTCTAAATGTCAGTAATCTTATTAGAATCTTATGTATTATTGCAGATTATTCACACCAGGGAAACTATGCAGTATTTACACATGTGTGACTTATTTATTTCACTTAGGAGTATATCTTCAATATGTATCCATTTTCCTATGAATGAATCTATTTTCTCATTCTTTATGGCTGAGCAATATTCCATTTTATAGAAAAACCACATCTTCATTATCTAGTATCCAATGGATGGGCAAATGGACTGTTTCCAAGTTTTAGCTATTACAAACTGTGCCGCTATAAACATGGGTGTGCATACTTCTCTGTGATATGATTCTTTTAGTTCTTTGGGAAAGATACCCAGCAGAGGGATGGCTGGGTCAAATGGAACCTCCAGTCCAAGCTCTTTGAGGTATCTCCATATTGATTTCCACAGTGGTTGCACCAGTCTGCACTCCCACCAGCAATGGAGAAGGGTTCCTTTCTCCCCACAACCCTGCCAACATTTGTTATTGTGTGATTTCTTGATAGCAGCCATTCTTTGTGGGGTGAGGTGGAATCTGAGTGTTGTTTTCATCTGCATCTCTCGAATGATCAGTGATGTGGAACATTTTTTCATATATTTACTTGCTGCTTTTACTTCTTTGTCTGAGAAATGTCTGTTCATTTCGGATGCCCATTTTTGAATCAGGTCTTTATATTGGGGGGGCTGATTGTTTCAAGTTCTTTATATATCCTTGATAATAGTTCTTTGTCTGAGGAATCAGCAGAACTAAGAGACAATCTACAATGTGGGAAAAAAATTTTACCAGCTGTTCCTCAAACATTCTCTTTTTTGAACTTAGGACCTTGCTCTTGTGATGCAGTTGGCAGAACCACTGAGCTAAATCCCCAGCCCAGAAAACACATTCTTTTCAGCTGCACATGGGTTGTTCTCCAGATAGACCACATACTTGCTCATAGGATATGTCTAAGTAAGTGCAAAGGAATTGAAGTTATTCCCTGTATATTATCATACCATAGTGGAATGAAATCGGAGATCGACAGCAAAAGAAACTGCAAGAATTTCACAAACACATGGAAATTGAACAACACACTCTTGAATACACAATGGGTCACAGACAGTATTAAAGAAACCAGACAGTTCCTACAAATAAATGAGAATGACAATACAACATATCAGAATCTATAGGACACAGTGAAAGCAGTCTTACAAGGGAAATTCATAACACTAAATACACATATTAGGAAAACATAGCCAAGTGCAATTAAATAACCTTATGCTAACCTCAAGCTTCTAGAAAAAGAATATGACAAACCCAAAGCTCATACAAAGGAGGAAATTATAAAGATCAGAGCATAAATCAGTGCAATGGAGACTAAAAGAACAATGCAAAAAATCAATGAAGGACTGAAAACAGTGAAATTACAATGGACCCAGCAGAAATCCAGAGGATTATCAATACCTACTTCAATAACCTTTATGCCAATAAGATGGAAAATACAAAAGAAATGGACAGAGTCCTAGATTTGTATGAATTACAAAAGTTGAATGAAGATAACCTCAAAATTCTAAACAATCCAATATCATCAATTAAATTGAAAATGTAAGTAAAATCTTACCAACTAAGAAAATCCTGGGCCCTGATGACATCACTACTTAATTCTAAAAGACATTTAGAGAAGAACTACTGCCACTACTCTCTAAATTCTTCAATGAAATTCAAAGGGAAGTAATACTCCCAAATTCATTCCTAGAAGCAAGCATTACCTTGATCTCCATAGTAGAGAAAAACCTAACCAAAAAAGAAAACTGTAGGCCAATCTCACTAATGAACATAGATGCAAAAATCCTTAGTAAGATCCTGACAAATAGAATGCAGAAGATCATCAAGAAGATCATATACCCTGACCAAGTGGGATTCATCCCAGGGATGCATGGATAATTCACTATATCCAAATAAATGAATTTAATAATCCATATTAAAAGAGCCAAAAACCATATTATCATCTCAATAGATGCAGAAAAAGCATTCAACAAAATCCAACACGTGGGCCAAGGATTTGGCTCAGTAGTTCTGCTGCCTGCCTCACAAGCACAAGGTCCTGAGTTTGATCCCCAGAACCAAAAGAAAAAAAATCCAACATGCATTCATGATAAAAAAAAACCTATAGAAAATTGGAATAGATGGTCTCTACCTCAATCTGATAAAGCCATTTATGAGAAAGCAACAGCCAATATCATACTAAATAGTCAAAAACAGAGATCCTTCACACTAAAATCAGGAACAAGATAAGGATGTCCACTATCACCAATCCCATTCAATATAATTTTGGAAATGTTAGCCACAGCAATTAGACAAGAGAAAGAATTAAAAGCAATAAAGATAGGAAAGGAAGAAGTCAATTGTCATTATTTGCAGATGACATGATATTCTATATATAAGACTCCAAGAACTCCACCAAAAGTCTTCTAGACTTAATAACCATATCAGTAAAGTAGCTGGATACACAGTTAACACACAAAAATCAATAGCTTTTCTGTACCAATTAGATTCACTGAGAACGAAATGGGACAATCAATTCCTTTCACAATAGCATCCAAAAAATTGAAATACCTAGGAATCTGTCTAACAAAAAAAAAAAATCAAAGACCTTTACTCTGACAAGTACAACACTCTGAAGAAAAAAAAAGAGATTGATGAGGATATCAGAAAATGGAAAGACATCCCTTGCTCCTGGGTAGGAAGAATAAACATAGTGAAAATGGCCATGCTTCCAAAACTACTATATAGATTCAATGCAATGCCAATTGAAATCCCAGCAACATACTTCACAGACCTTGAGATAACCATCCAAAAATTAATTTGGAACAAGAGACCTAGAATAGCAAAAGCCATTTTAGGCAATGAGGAGAAGTTAGGGGGAATCACAATACCCAATTTGAAACTACTACAAAGCTGCTGTGATAAAAACAGCACAGTCCAGGGAAAGAAACAAACTGGAGGACCAGTGGAACAGATTAGAAGATACAGAAACAAGTTCAGACACACTCAGCCACCTCATCTTTGACAAAGGAGCCAAACAGCCTCACCGGAGGAAAGATAGTCTCTTTAATAAATGGTGCGGGACAAACAGGGTTTCAACTTGCCAAAGATTAAAACTAGACCTATATCTTTCACCATGCACTAAACTAAAATCAAAATGGATTAAAGATCTAAGTATTAAAGCAAAAACACTAAACAAGCCAGAAGAGGGGTTAGGTAGAACTCTTGAAGACATTGGTGTAGGAAAAGATTTTATAACAAAATCTCAGTTGCTTGTGAGCTAGCACAAACAATTAACAAGTGGGAAGCCTTCTTATCAAAAATCTTCTGCACAGCAAGAGAAATGACCAAAAGTGAGAAGAGACAACCCACAATGTGGCAAAAATTTTTCACCAGCTGTCCCTGAGACATAGGTTTACTATGTAGCATATATAAAGAACTTAATAAAATCAGACCTCCCAAATTTAAATACCCAGTCCAAAAATGGGCATCTAAAATGAACAGACATTGCTTGAAGAAGCAGAAATAGCAAATAAACATATGAAAAAATGTTCAACACCAATGGTCATTCGAAAAATGCAAATGAAAACAACACTGAGATTCCACCTCACCCCAGAAAGAAGGGCTGCTATCATGAAATCAACCAATAACAAATGCCATTGGGGCTGTGGGGAAAGAGGAACACTTCTCCACTGCTGGAGGGAGTGCAGACTGGTGCAACCACTGTGGAAAGCAATATAGAGATACCTCAGAATTCTGGGATTGGAAGTCCCATTTGACCCAGCTATTCCCCTGATGGGTATCTTCCCTAAAGAATTAAAAGAATCACACCACAATGATGTATATGCACCCAAGTTCACAGCAGCACAATTCGTGATAGCTAAAACTTGGAAGCAGCCCAATTGCCCATCAATGGGAGACTGGATAAATAAAATGTGTTTTTCAAAATATAAATGGAATACTACTCAGCCATAAAAATGATAAATTATAGACATTTATAGCTAAATGGATGCACATTGAGGTGGTACTCAAGTGATATAAATTGGACACGTGTAAATACTGAATAGTTTCTCTGGTTTGAGAAACTGAAAGCGCAAATAAGGACTAAAAGGTATAAAGGTATAATTGATAATGTGAAATAGGAAGAAATGGGACAAAGAGGAAGGAGAAATGGGAGGGATATTGGAAAGGAAAGAAGGGAATGGAATTAATATGAGAAAATTAAAAATAACGGAAACAAAGTCTTTGTAGATAAGGAGGGAGAAAGGGGTTGAAGGGAGGGCCTGGGAATGGGGAAAAAAAGAAAACCAAGTTTGATTATGCAAAGGTACAAATTTCCAACAATGAATGCAACTATATTTTATACTTTAAATGTACCAATAAAATTAATTTTAAACAGAAAATATATCTGAAATGCTTTGGTAGCTGCAAAATACTAAAAGAAGTAAACATTTCTTTTTAAATAAGTCATTGTAAGCATACATTGCTTCAGTTGAGCATTATTGATAATTCAGTTCAGAAAGAACATTACATGATGATATCTGAAGAAAAACAAGTTCTTGCACATTTAAAGAAAAATAATGTTGCCGGGCATGGTGGCTCATGCCTGTAATCCCAGCACTCGGGAGGCTGAGGCAGGAGGATCGCTGTGAGTTCGAGACCAGCCTGGACTACATAGTGAGTTTCAGGTCAGTCTCAACTACATAGTGAGACCCTGTCTCAAAAAAAAGAAAAAAGAAAAATAATGTTACTGTTATCAAAAAGAGAAAACCAAGGAATATTGACCCAAGTTTCAAGAGTCAAAGTACCATTGCTTTCCCAATATAATTGGGTTTACTGATAAGGAAAAACTTGTATGGAAAGACCTTATATTTATAAGACATGCTTCGGAAAAAAATTTAAACAGACAGTGTTGTTAGAATGTACCATGGAAAATAAAACAAAAAAATAGATAAATAAACTTTCTAAACCTTCTCATTTGCAAAATGAAAAAAAAGAATGTACAATGGTGGATAAAATGCTTTTGAGAAGATTAGGAAATTCAGTAAATACGTCTTTCAATAATTTATATGACTAGTGAATAATAATGCTAATGATAAATTAGAATAAAGCAATACAAAACAAAAGGTCAGCAAGCAGCAGAATCTCTGTCGGAGATGAGTACAAAGCAGGAAGAAGAAAGAGCTTTGGGACAGAAGCTGCTTGAAAGAATGAAGTAAGAAGAGGATGCACGAGCAAAGCATTTGTCCCCCTGGACAGGGAGCCAGGTTCCTGATGGTCTGATATTTCAAACAGGGTCTGTTTGTTTCATGGACCTGCAGCCTGGACAGCTGCATAGGGTCGGAGGTTGGGAAAGGCCCCATGCTTCATCCCATGCCCGCTGCTGTCATCTTTAAAGCCCTAACACTTTTTTTCCCCCCTCATACAGGACCTTGTGCTATAATCACTTTGAAAACATTAAAAGATACTAAAATATCAACACAGGGTTGTAATTCTCTTCTAAAATATAAGTTCTCTAATACTACAATTCTCTCATTTGTGTTTCTAAAGCAGCACAAACATCTTGTGCTGGCATGCCAAGTTAATTTTCTCAGAATACTTATAAGTGGGCTTTTTTCTCCCTTTCAATCCTATACCAGTTGTGGCAAAGCTACGGTACTCATACTGCAGTGGTAGCTCTAAAAGGTTCCCCGCATTATAACCAATGCAGAGTGTAACTGAAAAAGTTGAACTTTCCCTTGAAAAACACCTGTGATTTCATCATGGCCCAGTAGAGAAATTAAGGCAGAGAGAACTGTTCTAAATTCTCAACTTGAACCAGAAAGAGACGTCTATGTTTTATACTTCTCATATTACACACTCTGAAAGTTATTTCTGCTTGCTCATTCCCACCACAGCTATTTATCCTGTGGCCCAATCCTGGCTAGCGGATGTTCAGAGTATTCAGGTGTGCCAAATTAGTGATGATTAAGTGATGTTGAACATACATATTCTTTGACTCATCCTTTCCTTGAGTCCACAGGAACACAACTGTGAATGCTGGTAACACCGTAGTTATTTATGCTAAGTCAGACAGCCTTTGTTTACTGCTACTTTATAATTGTTAATGTTTCTAAACTATGAAAGGACAGTATGTGTGCATGTTTTATTTCTTCACTCATGACATAGATCAATGTCACTGAGCTAGACTAGGCCACTGTGTTGTTCTGAAACTTGAATGAGATGGAATTTGTAGACTGCATAGAACCATTTCACTGTAAATTAATGTCATGGAAAATTATTGTGATTAATTAAGAGACAGTAGACTAATTTAGGTGAGTGATGATTGCATCTCTGAGCTATTAACAATAAAGACAGTAGGGCTGGGGATTTAGCTCAGTGATTCCGCCACCTGCCTTACAAGCACAAGGACCTGAGTTTGATCCCCAGTACCAAAAAGAAAAGATAAAGACAGTGGTAGTAAGTGATTTCTTTTTTATCTGCGTACTTTTTATTATGAAAAAGTTTAAACATATACTCAATCAACTAGGAAGCATCAAAGAATGATAAATGATATGTACCTCTACTATCTTCCAACTTCAATGAGGATTAACTCATTAAATAGCTTCCTTGTAGTCCTTTCTTTTTCCATCTTCTGAATTTAGGGTCTCTACTTCCCTACCATTTACTTTCTTTTTCGCAACTCTTCTTTTAAAACACAGCAATAATTCCCTGATAGTCAAATGTAGATATTTTGTATCCATTCATGGTGTCTTCAGGCTTTAGGGGCTACTCAACTCTTCCAGAAGTGTCCTCCAGCCTTGTTTGCTAAGGTGTTCTCTGCACGCTTTAGGTCTAATTTGACTTCTCTGCCTCTTCCCACCCACAAATACAAATGTTCCCTAAGGCTGTACAGCAGTCCTCTCCCCTTCACTCATCATGGAACAACATAGTGAGGATTTACTTATAGTAAGTCTTCCTATTTTATTTATTTAGGTTTTCTCTTAGATTATTCATAAAGTTACAATTTTCCCCTTAAAAGTCTTAAACAAAAATTTTTTTAATTTCTAGATATTTGGGTTTTTTAAATGTTTTTGTAAAAATGTCCTTGGGTTAATTGACTTTTTCTATTTTTTACTATATTTTTCTGAATTCTAGGCATTTTGCTAAGACCTATTTGTTCTAATAAACAATTTGTGAATCATTTTGAAACTTTTATCTAAGTATCTATAATTGAGTAAAGAATCTATAACTGAGAATATTTAAGATGCTTCTAAAAAGTAAGGAACAGGAACTACTAGATGATAAAGATTAATTATAAAGTTATAATAATTAAGACTGTGAAGTACTAGCCCAGACATCGATAAGTGGATCACTGAAATAGATTAGTCTATAAGCAGTTATGCATGCATAGCTCCTAATGAATCCAATTCTACATTCGCTCCCAATACGCTACTGCACATTCTCTGAATATCACTGTTGATTTCAAGATGCTGAATATATCAATCAATTCAGTTCTTATCCGCCTCACCTTTTCAGCAACATTTAAAACAATGAACCAAGACTTCTTACAGGAAAACACTCCTTTTACCTGGTCCCCAGGATACCAGCCTGGTTTGCTTGCCAGGAATGGACATTCCTTCGCAGCTATCATTTCTGGTTCCCACTCCTTCCACCAACCTCCTACTTGTGCAGCGAGAAGTGTCTGAACCAGTTTCTCTTCTTTGCTTTAATCATATTCCCTTTGTTAATGAACTCTGCAATTCTCACTCTCTTTAGCCTCATGAAGTCCATGCAGGCTCTCGCATCCTATTACATATCTATACCTGAGTTTTTAATAGAATTAAACATTCACTGAATCCAACATTAGCTCTACTTCATGTCTTCAACCTAGACAGCTGTAACCTTTCCCATTTCACTTGGTGGCAACCCTGTCCTGCCAGCTAAACGCAGTAACTTCCACAAGAAATATTTTTACTTCATTCTTTTTCATTAATGATCTACATCCAATTTATCAAGAAATACTACTGCCTTTTCCTTCAAAACATATTTGGCTCATGTACCCAAAAAGGAGTCTCTAAATGTCATTAATTAAAAACCTAATACCTCTGAGAGTCACGTCTGATCCCAGAAATCCCGCTGTCTTTTCAACCCTAAGTGTAAAGGCGCTCTCAGAGGTTATGAGAGCATCAGACGCCGACTTGACCAAGTGGTTACTGGCCAAATTTACAGTAGTTTCTCTTCAGTGGAAATTATATGCCCAATGAATTAGAGCTGTGAAATGTTTATTTTATTATAATTCATCACAACTCTTCAAAACAACCCACTCTCACATGCTAACATACACTGGTCAGTCACTTTTAGAGGATGTTAAGGAAATAACGTAATATTTTGAAAACTGATAAAAATCATGAGGTGCGATCAAGTTTGCCTTTCTTGTACCTTGAGATGATCAGTCAGTTACTAAAGGAAGTTCCTTTTATATCTATATTTTTGTACTGTCTCATGACCTCTTGATCAACTTTATTTTCTATTACTTGAGATTGCTTCACACAGCCGTAACCTGCAAACACGTTCCCCCCACTTACCCAGCACTGCATCCCTTCTGCTCTGGAAACACTCTGGAGGTCAGTGAGGACCACTTGCTGAAACCTGTCTGGCTCGATACTTGTATAACAAAGCTGGAAGGAGTTAGTGGCTAGTGGGGAGCCAGAGCTAGAGGATGACGTTTGCCTCTTCTGTCCCCACAAGAAAGTCAAATCACATTCTGCATAGCTACTCAAGAAATCCTGGTGTGATTTACCTCAGTTGCCTACAGTGGTGAGCAACTCAACACACCATTGTATAAGCTTTTGTTCCTTCTCTCTTTTATTCTTCACAGGCCTCTTTCATGGAATCACTTCCATAATGAAATATTTGTATTCAAGGCTCTACTTTCTGGAGTAAATGCAAATGAGACAAAAACATTCCAGCTAAGCATTGAAGTAGAAGAAAAAAATATTGGAATAAGAGAATCACTATGTTTTGACATCTAATGAAATAATGGGTCAAGCCAAGCGTGGTGGTGCATCTGTAATCCCAGCACTCAGGAGGCTGAGCCAGGAGGATCGCTGTGAGTTCGAGACCAGCCTGGGCTGCATAGTGAGTTCCAGGTCAGTCTCAATTACATAGTGAGTTCCTGTCTCAAAAAACAAAAACAAAAACAAAACACAACAAAAAGAAATATTGGGTCAAAGCAGGTGATGATGATCATTATCATTCTAAAAGAGACAACTAGACATGGCCAGATATGTGACTCTTAATGGGTGGTCACACCACCACCTATGAAATACTCTGATCAAGTCTCTGGAGATCAAACTGTCAGATTAAGGAATAAAGGGGGAGATGAATATGACTTAATGCTCTACAATAGTGTAATGGCAAAAACTGCCAAAATATATTTCATAGGACAAATGGCTCACTTTCTTCATGAAATAAATGTCAAGATAAAAGGGGGAATTATAGATTTTAAATAATTAGGAGAACACACATGAGTAGCAATTTAATTCTTAGTTTAAATAAATTGTAAAATTAACAGACCAAAAGAAATCTGAACAGTGATTTTTTATTTGATGATATCGAGGTATTATTATTAATGTTTAAAAATGTGATTTTTTTTTGTTTTAAAGATGTAATTTTTGGGCCAGGCATGGCGGCACATGCCTGTAATCCCAGCACTCATGAGGCTGAGGCAGGAGGTTCACTGTGGCTCAAGACATAGTGAGTTCCAGGTCAGTCTCAACTATATAGTGAGACTCTGTTTCAAAACACAACAACAACAACAAAAAAATGTAATTTTGGGGCTGGGGATGTAGCTCAGTGGCACCATGCCTCTCTGGAAAATGCAAGGTCCTGAGTTCGATCCCCAGTAACATAAAAAAAAAGTTTGGAATCAAAGTCAGGACCTTGGGTTTGCAAGGCAGGTGTGGTGCCACTGAGCTAAATCCTGGCCCAAATAAGTCACTTTTTAAAGATTACTTACCACATTATGTTAACAAATGAATTTAGGCCAGGAATTTATCTCAGTGATGCCACCACCTGCCTCACAAACACAAGGTCCTGAGTTTGATCCCTAGTACCCCCCCCAAAATGAATTGTATCAGAGTCATGTAGTAAAGCAATGAGTGGAAAGACATAGATGAAAAAGAATTGATCATGAGCTACTTATTGTTAAAGTTGGAAGATGGGTAGAGATACATGTCGTTTATTATTTGATGCTTTCTAATGTATTATATGTTCTAACTTTCTCATAATAAAAAGTATGCAGAATTTAATCACTTACTGCCACTGTCTTTATTACCACTAGGTCAGGTAGAGATACAATGATCTCCTACCTGAATGATTGCAATCTGTCTGATTCATATGGATTTCGTTCTTGCTCCCTATGTTAGTTTATTTTCAGCACAGCCACCAAAATAATTATTTTAAAATTTAAAGCAGATCAATTCACTAATGGCAGAAAAAAATCACAGTGGAGAGGGACATTAGACATTTATTACATTGTCCAGGCTTGAAATCATCAAAATTTGGAACAGACAGGCTGGTAACGTCAAACATGGTAAGGTGGGAATCACACATTTTAATACATACTGAGGTAGAGTCAACACAATTAATTTCCACTTGCCCATGGAGTAGGAGAAAACTATAGCTATCAAGGTTAGCTCCAAGGATTTGGGCAAAAAAAAAATGTGAGAATAGAACTTCAGCTGTATTTATAATGATGAAGACAAATACCAGTAGAAGAAACTTTAGGAAGGGAGCTGGGAGGTAAGAATTATGTTTGGATTATGTTAAACTTTGATTGTCTATTACTCAACCGAGTGAGATGTGAAACAAGAATTGGATATACATATGTCTGGACTTTCAGAACATGATCCAGGCTAGTTTACTCATGTGGGAATTATCAGTCTATAAATGATACTTCAAAGCAGAGCTAGAAGCCTAAGTGGAAACACAGAAGAAATATGTGGTCCAAGGGTGGACCCTTGGGACACCTCAAAGGTAGAAGTTTAGAAATGAAAGGAAATTGGAAAATCACAGCCCAAGAAGTCAGAGGAATTCTGAGTTGGTTGCTCCAGAGAAAATGAAAAAAAAAAATCATTTCATGAAAGATTCTTTTTCTTTCTCTTTCTTTCTTTCTTTTCCTTTCTTTTTCTTTTTTCTTGCTCCCTCCCTCTCTCTCTCTCTCCCTTCCTCCCTGCTTTCCTTCCTTTTTCCCTCTCTCTCCCTAGCCTTTCTTTTTTTCTCTTCCTCTTCTTCTACCTCCCCTTTCCTACTCTTCCTCTTTCTCCCCCACCACTGGATCTAGGGAACAGTGAGTTATGTCCTCAGCCCTTTTTATTTTTTATTTTGAGACACGTTCTCACTGAGTTGCCCAGGCTGGCCTTTAACTTCTGATCCTCCTACCTTGGCCTCCTGAATAGCTGGGATTACAGGTATCCAGGGAATCACAGGTGACTATTACCATGCCCACCTGGTATTGTTTTAATTGAAAGGGGAAAGAAAATTTATACTTGGTCTCCCAATAGCTTCTGGTAGTAGGCAACTATACCTTGCTAGAAATGCTCCCCAAGGAAACAACAGAAAGGCTTTAGCAAAAAGCAACAAACAAAACATTTTAAAAAGGGGCTGGGCATTTAGCTCAGTGGCACAGTGCTTGCCTGGCAAGTGCAACATCCTGAATTAGATCCCCAGTACCAGAAAAATAAATAAATAAAAAGAAAAGAAAGAAGGAAGGAAGGAAGGAAGGAAGGAAGGAAAGAAAGAAAGAAAGAAAGAAAGAAAGAAAGAAAGAAAGAAAGAAAGAAAGAAAGAGAAAGAAAGAAAGAAAGAAAGAAAGAAAGAAAGAAAGAAAGAAAGAAAGAAAGAAAGACATACCTTAGCATCTTATAGATTTGTCACAAAAACAGAGGCCAAAAATATTATTTGTCATTATAAAAACAGAATCAGAAGAAAAAAAAGGTCTCATGAAAAAAGATGTATATAAATAGTGTCAGTAATTTAAGTTAATTGAAGACTAAGAAATAACCGTTGGATTTTCAATGAGGTATTTGTTACTGTCCTTGCCCAGCACTGTGTCAGGGAAGCAGTGGGGAAGAAAACTTTATGGAATGGAGTGAAGAATGCATGTGAGAAGAGAAAAGGAGCAAGTTTAGCAGTCCAAAGAATGTTCTCATTAAAAGGAGCAGAGTAGCTGAGAGGGATATGGACCAAAGGAGATTCTTTTAAATTTTATTTTGAAGGGAGAGATGGCCATGTATTTGCTTGCCATTGATATGATCCAGGTGTAAGAGAAAATTTGATGATTAGAGGGCAACAGAACAATTTCAGGAAAAGTCTTTCAGTGGATCCAAGGGCGTAAGACCGGGGATCCATCTAGATGGCACATCTTCAGAGAGACGCACAGACAGTTCATCAGAGAGAACAGCTGGAAGGCAGGATATATGGCCACAGATGGCGTGGCTTGTCTGAGATGATATGCATAGGAACCCGCACCACAGACACAAACTAGAATTGCTGGGCAGAGCTTGGACCACAGGAGGTTCGTGGTCCTGAACTTAAAGTGAGACCCAACCTTATGGCTGCATTTTTTCTAGTCATGTCTAATTGCATGTGTATGTGCCAGCCTGTAATAATTGGAGAACTAGATTTAACTTGGGCTAGGAACTTGCCAGGTAGGTGAAACAAACATCTGTTCCTATTTCTAGAGTATGCCAGTGACTCTTGAATTGATTCCTCACCTCTTCAGAGCCAGAATTTTCCTCCAACTTTCAATACTTCTCTTCTGTGCCTGGCACAAAATAATCATTCCTCAAACGTTTGTTGAATAAATTTCAAACTCCCCATATTGTCATTGCTTAGGATTCATTATAGCAATGTCAAGATCAATATTGGACTACTGGCTTGTTGGTAAATTTTAAGCGCTGATTTTCTGTGGAAAAGTTAGACAAAGCATTTATTATATAAAGATGTGTTTTATTTGGTATTTTAATCAACACCAGTGATATATTCTTCATATCTTTGGCAACAGCTGACAAGCAGCTTTAGAAAAATGAATTTTCAATTAAGAGAGAATTCAAAGGTTAGTTGTTTTAGCTGCCTTTGAATATTTTTCTAGGATTAGTTCCAGTTTCACCCTTGTTGGATGTCTAATAGATTAATTCATATTATACGTGATTTATTTGGTATACCGGGCAACAAAATAATCTTTTAGAGTTGAACACTTTCAAAATAATTATCCTGTTTGACAAGAATCTTTTATTGTTTTATGCAAATTTAAAATTAAAACAATATTCCCTAACTCATTGAAAAGGTGATATCAAAAAAACTTCAGTAAAATAATAATGATCTTAAAATTTTCCCCACTGAAGTCAATAAAGACCATGAATGTCCAATGCTCCTTCTAACTTCTAACACCTTTGTTGATGCAATGGACCAGAAAAATAGGAACTGTGTTTCTTATGAAAAAAGAAATAAAATCATCATTTTGTAATCAGTGACATAAAATCCATCCAAGAGAATCACCTGAAAAACTATTAGAATAAGTAATTAGAATTAATCAATTTAGGAAGTCATATACAAGATTAATAAATTACTTCAAGAATAGCTATGACTGGACCAGAGAGCTCGATCTCTGGTGGAAAAAAAAAAAAAAAAAAAAAAAAAAAAGGAATATCTATGATAATTTCAGAGATAAATTTATTCATAAGAAGCTCAATATGCCATTTCTCCTCCAGATTAACATAAATTCAGTGCAATTCTCACTTTCAATAAAAACTTTTCAGGAATCTTCACAAGCTGATTTCATAGCAAAAATAATTTTGAAAAAAATACAAAGAAAGGAGTGTTGGCAATTTGGCTTGCCCAACATGTGTGAGACCCTGAGTTCATTTCCTAGCACTGAAAAACAAAACACAAAAAACAAAAACCCCAAAAAAGGACTAAAAATTGTGTTGTTATACATTAATAATAACAATAATAATTATATACAACTAAAGGTAGTAAATTATGTATATTAATAAAAATGAAATAGTAAGCTGCCCAGAAACAACATTGTGAACATAAGAAAATTGCCATTATGGTAAAGTAGAATTTGAAATTAGAAAGAAACAATGAGCTATGAATCCAATTAGAAGACAAATCTAATTGATTTGTAAGTCATGAAAATAATCATTAACCACTTTAGTAGAAAATATAACTTTCACCTAAATGACATGATGAGCATGATTAGCATGTTTTTGCCAAGATTTTTCAGACTCTGAGATCAAGCTGATTCTTATTTCTTGAAATTACATAAAAATTTGAATTAGAATTAGTCAGTGTGTGTGTGAATTTAAAATAACAAAAGAAAATATCAAAAGCTAAACAATAAAAATAACAATAACACTACTTTTAATTTATAAGAAAATATAAGAAGTACATTTGTTTTAAGGCTAGGGATGATTTTCTTTAGCAAGGATCCAAAAGCAAAATCATAAAAAAATTGATAAATCTGATATTAAAATGACAACTTCTCTGTAGCAGGAAAAAATCATAAACAAAGTCCTAAATGAAACATTACAGAGTGTCTTCATCTACCTAACTCACCAGATCTGGTACCATTCAGCTTCTGGCCCTTCCCAAAGTCAAAATGAGCATGAAAAGTAAGTACTTTAAATTGATTCAGGACATGGGGGCAGCCACATCACAACCAAAACACTCATGAAAGAGAACTTCCAGAACTGCTTCGGAAAGGGGCAAGAAATGGTGAGATCCCTGTGTTTGAAGGGAGGGAGAGTACAGGGAGGGGGATTAATGGCAATGTGCCTTTCACTGTAATCATTTTTTTTTAGTTTAAGCATTCACTGCATTTTCTATTATACCTCATACACAGCAATACTGTAAAGGGGGAAAGAGAGAAACAAACTCAAGTGTTCTTCGTAAAGATGGTGGAATGACAGCACATTCCTTTGGAAATCAGAAGTAGGTCTCTACAATGTGTTTCTTATTAATATCTCCACTTCACAAGAAAAAGAGACTTAGTATTTCTGAGTTTAAAACTATGATTTTTTGGTTGATTTTAAGAGAGAGCAGAGAAGTGTTGTGAGCCAATATAGGATAGATATAATGGGCATTTGGGAAGCCAGAAAACAGTAACCTTGTGCCAGATGGCTGTGTTAGTAAATACACAAGACTCTGCTTATAATGCTACTTTTATGCCCTAGTAGTGAAACCAACAACATAATAGCTGTTTGTGAACATTTTCGTGTTCAAGCTTAAGGAAAAAATGATAAAATGTCTTTTAGTTAAATAAAGAACACCAGACATTCACATTCTTGTGCAATGGCTTTTGAAAAAGTGATTCAAATTATAGCTAAATGGATCAGTAGGGCCATTAAAGCAAGAATGATGAATTTCAGAGATTCATTTCAACAGGTGTTGATGCTGAACATTTTTCAGTACTGGTGTTTGTAGCAAGAGGCAAAATTTGAATAGGTGTTTCCAAGTCTTAAAAAGAACGTACCTTTTTTATTCTTTGACTCTAACACACCATTGTAAAGTTGATTTTTAAAACTTTAAGAAATGGGAGTACTTTGCTTATGCTCAAGTAGACTTGATAATGTACCCAAGAAAATCATTAAAATTATCACAATACAAATCATTCTTGAAAAATAAGAATATATGATTCCAGGTAACAACTAAGAGTTCCTAGGAGTAGTATCAGAAAGACTTCAGAGAAAATTTTTTGAGAAATAGTAGACAGTTTTCTAGGAGAGAAAGAAAGTCCTAACATAAATGCCCAATGTAACAAGGACTCATAAGAAAGATTCAGTGACAAGAACCAAGAATACAGGGCTGAGAGTGCTCAGTCATCAAGCACTTAGGATGTGAGGTCCTGGGTTCCATCCTCAGCACCCCCACAAAGAATCAAGGTAGAATTTTTCACTTATTAAGGGAAAAAAATTGAAAAAGTGACCTCTAGTGGACTCTTAGGTTCATTCCTTAAATTGTCTGTTCATTTTGGAAAAATTAGGTTTTCATTATAAATAAAAATCATGAAGGGCATCGACTCTGTATAGCATACTAAAACACAATAGCATATTTGTTTCAATTGCTTTGAAAACTTATAAGGATTTCACAAATTCTCCTGATGTAATCTAACATACTTGAAACAGGGTATGCGTTAGAAAGGACTTTCCACACACAGGGTGGTGTCTTTTGGTGAAAAGTTTTGTCCAGTCAGCCTATGACAGATGCAACTGAGATTCATGAGAAACAAATGGTGGGATTCTCCTCAGCACATGCATTTCTGGGCCTGATGCATCATTGTTTTGCTCCCCGAAGAACAGGTCTTAGTGTACCTCTCCAAGACTGATCACAGGGCACAGGTTGCTTTCTCTGACTAAAATAGGGCGAAGCCACTGCAGCACCCAGATCCTCTGCTTACCCAGGGCCATACACTAGCACCATGTGTTTCCTAACTTCAGGATCAAGAAGGAAATTCACTGTGAAGGCACAGGTTGAAAACCAGATGAGGATTATGGTGGCATAAAGAAATACTAAGTAGAGATCCTCACCAATTAAAGGTGTGATTACTCTCCAATGGCACCATGAATTTTATTTAAAAGGAATAGCTTTAAGGCGAGATTTATTAAATCAAAAGGGAAATGCAGTCAGCAACTGTTTCCGGGTAACTTTAGAAACTCTACACACGTCCCAAAGTATATATGGAAATACTCTGAGTGATGTCAACTTTTCTCAACCCAGGAAATTTTTCAATTAATAATGTTCTTGAATGTGGGGAAATTGTAGAAGCTTAATTCTGTAGTTATTCCCCAGCACATATAATGCAATTGTGTAGAAGAAATGAGGCTCCAATGACTTGAAAATTGCTGCTAGTTCAACCCCACTCTATTCTGAGAAATATGAATGTGGAATAAAAGTCACCTTAGCTTTGCCTTTATCCACTTTGTATATATATTTTAAATTTTCATTCAGTGTAACATTGAACTAAACATTAAACCTTACCTTCTCCTCAGTAATTTTTTCCTATTTATTTGACCCTTTTTAAGATTATGGGTTTGTTATTATAGTTACAGGGGGTTAGGTTTTTCTAGTACCTAGATGATTTAGAAAAGAGGAGCTCAGAAGGAGCATTTGAAAGCATTGACTGGTTATTTTTCCAGTCACGTAGCTATTAGAAGATATTTTATATACAATCATTTTAGGACATCAAAGGGATGATAAGCCATTAAATTCATGCTTTTATTCTTTCAGAATACGAAGTTCATAGTGACCATTTGACAACTCGTCTCTCGAGTGTATACAAGTGCTCAGAAAGCATCTCATGCCCTTAAGTAGCCAGCTTGTCAGGACCTCCCATGTTGCTCACTCCAAGCATGAGTGAGCAAACAGGTCTAGCCCTGTGCCCTAAAGGCCAGCATTCCTGGGCTCCACCAGACCACCAGGGAAGGGAGCTGGGGAGGGCTAAGGCTACAAACCAGTCTGGGGAAATGGAGTTTTACCCAAGATGTTTAGGAAGATAAGGGATCCACTCTGAGAAGTTGAGCAGTCTGGGTTCAGCCAGACTTTATCTTACTTAGTTTCCCATCTACCATTCTCAAGAAAAAGAACAGTCTGAATCCTTAGACATTTCCATTCACAATTTCCCAACACCCTCTTCCTTGTATAGAAAGAGCACAGGAAGTGCTTCTCTTCATTCAAAAATTCAAGAAAAGTGTTAACACCCTCAATTTAAGAAGCCACGGGCAATGGAAAAATCACAAAACCCTACAAAAGGGGGACTAGGTAAATAATTTTAATATGTGTGATGTGATTAACATATATGGTGAGTGTTTTAATCTTTAAAGATTTATTATTGTGAAAGATATTATCACTAACCTCCCCAGTAGAACACACATCCCATCGTTACTGCCACTCGCCTCAGCAGGTCTGGAAGTCTTCCTCCGTGAGAGTCTTCACAAGGTACGATACAAACACAGTGAGTGCCGCTGCCAAGTGCCACCGGATGGAAAGGCAGGCTCAGAAAAACATGACAGTGTGGCCTCATCCAATTTATTCACCAGCTCTGGTACCACGCGACTTCTGGCTTTTCCTTCAAAAGGTCAAAACGACCGTGAAAGGTAAACATTTTGAATTTATTTGGGACATTTATTCAGCCACTACTGCACACCTAAAGATACTCATGAAAGAAGACTTCCAGAACTGGTTCAGAAAGTGGCAAGAACGATGAGATGCCTGTGTTGTAAGGGAGGGAGAACATTTTGAGGAGGATTAGCAGTAATGTATCCTTTACTATAACAGACATTTTAAATTTTAATATGTATTTCTCAATTTCTACCTCTTTGCTAGTGCCCACGATTTGACTTGCACTTCTGTAGTTTGTCTCATCCTTACTAAAATTCAGTATGTTTTGCAGTATTCTAGGTTACAGGTCAGATAATGAAGATTCAAGGAAGCAAAGAGCCTTGCCAACAGTACTCACTGCCACAGAGCCAGTCCATGGAGATGCCAGGACGTTCTGCCTCCAGTAGTGCCTCCTGCTCGGCTTCCAACCCAAACTAAAAGGGCGAAAAAGGATGGTGATTACTTCTTCAGTCAGCAAAAGGCCCAGTGTCTGAATGGTCATTCTTCTTATCCACCTAACCAATAGTTCTGAGCCAGACCTAAGTGCCATCTGACCAATGTGCCAAAAAGAAAGCAAAGACAAAAACAAAAAATAATAAAACAAATAGCTATGACTTTCCACTTTCCCCCAGCCACCTGGAAGCCAAATACTGTACATCCATTGAGATAGCTTGTGTCACCTGTCAATTAATAAACTTTTTATGATGCAGCAACAAGACAAAGAATTGTTATGCTTTGCAACTGAAAAAGAAACAAAGACTTTGAGTCTCTAAGGCATTTACTCAACTCTTAGAACACTTGAACATTCTAGGATGCTTGCCAAATGAATGTTTGGTTGATTATAAATAGGCTTATTATCATGCATCTGTATAATTCATAAACAGAATTAAGGGTTACTAAAACAGTTTTATAACTGAGCAAACCAGTGTCTTAACAGATAAAAACCATTATCAGTTAGCCTATATTTCTCAGACATTTTTCCACCTTTATGTTCCTCAAATCTAACTACTAACAGCAATTTCAAAGTATTTCATTATATGACATCTACTTTCTATTCACAGCCACAGGAAATGACTTAAAAATCTTTTCTCATTAACTGTGACAAAGACCTGTAACTTTGCAAGCTCAGCTCCCCTAGAATGTGTGCCAAATGAACATGTTTGAATAGTACAAATAAAAGAATACAGGACAAAAAGTTACCTGCTAATGTACCCATCCCATGGGTCTGTGTTTTCTTCTTTAAAATAGTATATTTTAATTATAGATTACTAGGTAGAACATCATCCCATCACTGGGTTTGTTATGTGGTAGTACCTGATGGAAGGGGAAAAATTATCTCTTTAGTATAATAATAATAATAATAATAAGCAAATTATTATTATATTTGCTCAAGGAATGAACAATTTTGCTGAAATTAGATCCTAGAGCAATCTGTGAGTTCTTTCTCAAATGTATAGAAACTGTTTCCCTAATGACATGTGTCAAGACCTATAATTTGTTCTTGTCACACTCAACTGTGCTTTCAGGCATACTTACCCTTGTTCATGTTTTATTATGGAAGCTACCTGCTTATTTGCAAAATTAGAAGATATATAATAGGCTGGTAACATTGATAAAGAAAGTGATGTGAGGCAGAAATATAAATGGGTAAATAAAAGAGGATTTCACAGTGCAAACTGACATTTTCACTGCTGAAAGTAGGTGAATCTGGCTATTAAATTATTGGAACAGAAAGTCTTGTAGGAGAGAAAAGATTATGCCCCCTAAGAAGGTAGTAGCTTCGTGTATGAGAATGAATTTTTCTGCCATTTATTGGTTTAAAAAAAGAATAGGCATAACAGACAATAGATACTATAAAAACACATCTAAGATTCGAGTATGACCAATGAGAACATACAGTTTCTAGGAAGAAAAAATGAGATTTTTTTTGTCTTTTTTATTCTCAACTGCCAAAAGCAATTTCCCCAGACCTTCTTGCTTGGTGTAAATATAATCAGGAAAATTAACTAGTTTCTCTCTTTCTTTTTCCTTTCTTATTCTGTTGGGAGGGTAGCATAGCTGGTGGGAGAAGGGGAAGACAAGGAAAGTCACTCAAGATATAGTGATACCAATTCTCCTCATGTTCCGTTTATTAATGCTCCTGTAATATGCAATTTCTCACAACTGATTTTTTATGGTAAGTGATTACAGCCAATTACCTATCTAGAGTATTTTATGGTATCTACTAATCTAACATACTTCCTTATTTCCTGTAAACATGTTGATATATCACAGGGAGCCCATTCTATTTGAAGGGAAGCTGTTTAATATTTCTATGGTAATGCTGCCTGGAGGCATATTCTATCCAACAATTTGATAATTTAAGCTCCCTGCATTATGTTATCTGAAATGGAGCCTTTCAGAGGGCACCTACATGCCATGGTTAACTAATTAAGGATTGGACATTTTTGGGACATACCAAGGTCTACTAAGAGGGAAGTATTTTTAAACTCTCCTTTCCTTCCTTGGCTTATAGTAAGGAAGGGTCTTATAGAATTACCAAGTCATTAACATCATCTTCCATGTGCGGCACATCAACAATAATAAATCATTTAATAAGAACTTCCTAAAAGTTTAAGACAGGAAACAATAAATGATGCTATGTCCAAAAAGAACCTGCAAGTATAACTTAGCTGGATAGAATGTAATCACTAGGTTAAAATTAGCCAGGTCACCTTACTCTTATGGAAAAAAGCTCTAGGAACCTGGCAACCAAATAAATAGATAGGAACTTCCTTCCCGTTAATAGGCTTCTTTTAATTCTATGCTGAAATCTTATTCCAAGGACAAACAGCTATTTACTAACACAACTTCCTAAACTAAATATTGGAACTGACATAATTACAAAGTTCTTGAGCTTTAAGCATATAACTGCATGGTATAAGCATACAATCTGGTCACATTAGAATTGAAAATATCTTATAAATCATTCAGCCAAATAATATTCCTTTCAGATAAAGTACTATGCCCCGAAACATTACTTATCCAAACTCAGTCAACTATAGGTACGTTGGCTGTTTACCATACAGCTGACCTTCTGGGAGTTGTAATTAGTTTTCATATTTTTATGTCTATTATTTTATGTTAACCAAATGTCTAAGAATAACTGTCCAACTTCTTCACTCTGAATATTGCAGCAGCCTATCCATGCAAGTGATTCCTTAAAAAATAAAATATCTAACTCAATAATTAAATGCAATGCATCAGCTAAGCATAGAAGAAATAACTCATCAAAACATAATTATCCATAATAACAAAGTATTTTAAAGTAGAAACCCCCTCTGTGTTTTACACCCAGAATTATAACTGGATGATTCTGCCTGTTTTCCACTAGGTGGCAATATATCTTTTTCTTTACAATCCAAATGTTTTCCTCAGGGTTTAACGAAAATATTCGTTTGAATATCTTTGGATTGGACCTGGTTGAAAAAGTAAGAGTAAGGTAAACAGGGAGGGGAGGAGGGGGTGAAGGGAGGGCAGGGACAAAGGGAAAAAATGAGAACCAAGACCTGTCATGTAAAGGTACAAGATCCCAATAATGAATGTAACTGTACTGTATACCTAAAATGTACCAATAAACTCAATTTAAAAAATAAAGAAAAAAGAAAAAGTAAGAGTAAGGAAATATTAACAAACTAGGGAACTTCAGAATGTATGAAGACAGGGGACAAGATTGTCTTATAAAACCCAGCATCAAAACTAATAATAAATTTTGCTTTACATATATGCTCATAATTAAAATTAACATTAAATCTTTCATAATCTCATTAAAAATTGTTAGTAATTTATTATTTTAACTGAAATAGGGTCTGTTATTAATTACTGGTAGCAAAACAATATAAATTTTCTAGTCCTGTTACTTAAAACATCAAGAATAGGCCATCATATTTTTAAATTCTTGTGGAAATTACTTATCTCCATAAACTGATTTTAATTATGACTCGAGGGTTAAAACCATATTACATCAGATTATTTGTGTATAGTTAAGGCTTAGTTTTAGTTTTATCCATACTAAGAAGTCTGTTGTTTCTGAACTAACAAGACAGTTATTATTTTCTTTAAAGTTATCTATTTCAGTAAACTATTTAACTTACTGCGCATTTGCTAAGACTGTCATAAGAAAATATCACAAACTGTGTGATGTCAACAACAGAAATGTATTTTCTCCCAATCCTGGGAATTCAAGATCAAGGTGTTGGCAAGTTTGCTTTTCTCCTAGGCCTCTCTCCTTGACTCCCAGACCTCTTCACTGTGCCCTCACATGGCTGCCCTCCATCTGTATCATCCGGGTCCTAACCTCCCTCTGGTATAAGGACATCAGTCACAGTGAAGGAAGACCTACTCCATGAACCTCATTTTACTTTAATCACCTCATTAGAGGCCCCATTTCCAAATACAGTCATACTCCAAGCTCTGGGGATTAGTACCCCAATATATGGAAATGGGGGAGGGGACGATTTATCCCATAATAGCTAGTAAACCTGCCTGTACAGTGTATCCCCTATTCGTAAACTAAGACACTGTGACTAGGAACCGGGAACACTAGATTAGAATTTGCAGTTCAGGAGCTAGAGAAAATTCTTAGAGGTCATCTAATCCACATGTTATGAATTAATTTGGAGTGAGAAGAGTCATTAGTATATTTTTAAAACTTTCCAGGTGTTTCTGAGACCACAGTAGAGAACCAAAAATAGTTAGAGAACCATCCAGAAGGTTTACTGAAACTTAAATTCCAATATTCCAGCCGCTGTCACTCTTACACTGAACCTCTAGATATAAAATTAAACCTTTTTCTCAAGCTTGCTATTATGAATCCTAAAGTCTTGTCTTTCTTATTTTACAGGTGAGATGCCTAAGGCCTAAAGAAGTTAGTTCATTCAAGGTTGCACAGGCAGGAAATGATAGAGCCATAATATGGGACTGGATATTAGGTCTCCTGACATCTCATGACTTTTTAGGAGAATTCTCTGCCCTGATAAAGAACTGTGGGGCACTTAAAATGATCTTATAGTTATGGCGTCAGTATTAGACCGAAGCTACCCTTTAATTCAACCGTGCCCTGACATAACTAGACACTAGAAAGCAGCTTTTATCACGCCTATGTTTATATTACAGGTTCCTTCCAGGAATCCACAGCAAGTTCACGGGTGACTGGTGACATCAGAACTGCTAGTGATTGTGCGCACTTTATTGCATCATATTGGTCCTGCTGTGTTTTCCTGACCCTCCCTCCTCAGACTCAGACATGAGTACTACAAGGCAGGAGATTGCAATAAGGGCTTCAGGCTGAGGACATAAAGGGAATGGCTGCTTCCCTGGTTTCTGGAGCAGACAGTGACTTCTGCATCAGGAGAGGCTTAGAAACACAACTGTCATAAGCAGCATCCTCTGCGCAGACCTCAGGTGGCAGAGAAGCAGCACTGGCTGACATGAGC
Source organism: Fukomys damarensis (assembly GCF_012274545.1). Taxonomy (NCBI): domain Eukaryota; kingdom Metazoa; phylum Chordata; class Mammalia; order Rodentia; family Bathyergidae; genus Fukomys; species Fukomys damarensis. The sequence goes on from NW_022900944.1 coordinate 19,488,279, forward strand.
TAGAGGGATTTTCCATCCTGCTGCTGTTCAACTTTCAAAACCCTTGGCTTGGGAGAGCTCTTGGGAGACTGGTGTCAAGGAAGTTGTGAAACAATCCTTTAACCCCCCTGAATCAAAATCCAAATGTAAAAAAGGAAACTCCTATGAGAGTAATGATACTTGAACATTGAAAATTTCCCCATAAAGATTGAGCTTAAAAGTTTTCTTAAGTAGTCTTTCTCAGACATTTACAATTTTCGTTGTTCATAGTAATGAGCCAGATTTGAGTTGGAAAAAAAGAGCAAAATGTGAAAGTCAGTCTGAAACACAGACTACCACTGAAGATTTTAAAAATTAATCTACATTTATAACAATGTCATTTACTTTGCCATCCATATTTCTGAAATGTAGCAATTTTCTAAACTGACCTTCTCTTATATTTTAAGTCTTTGTGGCAATAGTTCTAAACTCTTCTCAGTTCTTTTTGTTTTTTTTCAAAGTGTGGTCAAAGAGCCATCAACTTTAAGATTATATGGGGAGGATGGCTGCAAACCCAAGTTTCTATGTCCTACTAAAGAAACACTGAATTTCTGACAGTCCCTATGGAAATCTGAATTTTTAACAGCTGTCTAGGTGATTTGGGGCAATCTTCTCTAGGAACTCTGCAATGTAATGTAGATATTATGACTTTTTCTTTCCTTTGTGAACTGTTAATGACTATTACTCACAATAAAAAGGCCCCCGCTTCCTTATCTGATTCTCTAGTTGATGTTCTAATTGGTTACACTCCTATGACTCAGAGCAGGCTGTTGCAAAGAGATAATAGGATAATAATAATATGTTTGCAGAAACAGTACATGTATACTAAAGTTTAAATTGCTTCTGAAATGTGCTCGAAGGAAAGCCCCCATCCCAGAGAAGAAAGAAATCCATGAGTTATATACACAGAAAGAGAGATGTCCACATGTGGACATCCCAAGGCTCTATTTCAGAGTTATAAATAAATGCACTTTGAATATTTAAAGGATTGAAGAAATTCAGATGTGAGCTGTAGCAAACATGTAACGTGATGTGACTTGTTTTATCATGCTACTATCTTCATTGAGCATGAAATTAAATGTTTTAAACTAGTTTTTCCAAATATCTTCCCCAGTTTTAAGTTTAGGCATGTTTGGAGGCTTAATAACCACAGCCTCCAAATCAAATAGCTCTGATTTGGAAGCAATATTTAGGCAGTATCACCCTGGGTGGAAAAGTGCCTCTGCATACCTATGCTTGATCTTTACTAGACTGTTCCAAATTAGAAATTAAGCCAACAAAACAACAAAAGCAAATGGGAGGGGAGAAAATACTGTCTTGTAAATTGAAACATTTTTCCTGGCTATTTATTCATACAGGTGAGAATTTTGTATGCCACCTCTTTGCTGGAGGGGAAAGGACTAAGGAAGATCTAAGAAAGCCCAAAAGGAGGAGGCAAAAAAATGGGGTGCTGTGGCATTCAGAGAGCAGATTAAATGTTGCCTGAAGAAAAGCATCCTGACATTTACTATCTCTGCCTAACCCTCCTAAAGCAAATAGTTTCACTGGCACTCTCTCCAAAAGCATTTTAATGGAAGGATTAATTACCCCTCCTAAAAGGCTGACTTTTATCTTTCTGGAAGAGACCCTGCAGTAATATTCCCTTTATTTTCTTTTTTATACACTTCTTTGGCTGCTATGCTGCTCCCCTTCCCAAGCCTAAGAAGGAAATGAACACTATGGATACTTTTTTTTTCTAATTACATGACTTACATCGATTTCTGGGCTGGGTGTCGCTGTTTGGCTATGTTTGTCTTTGTCAAAGGCCCAGAGAAAATCTTGCCAGAGGGGAAAATAGATCCTAATTCATTTGCCTGGGAGGAAAGAAGTCATCAAATGCTCTTTCATAAAAAGAAGAAAAAAAAATTTAACACTTCACACACAAGAAATTTTAAAACACAGAAAAAGCTACTTTGAGTTGCACAGGCAATGGTGTGACCCTGGCACAGCCACCAAGAGCTGAATTCACCAGAGAAAAGTGAAATCCTGGAACATGTGTCCAGATTTCAACCCCAGAAGCAGTTGTGCACCGAGACATTCATCAGGAATAGAAATGATTACCCCATTTCTTTCCTGAAACACAGTCATGCTTTTTCTACTGGCAAAAGGGGGGGCGTGTGATGGGAGGGCTGTAAAAATAGAGATTGGAAATCTGGGAAAAAAAGAAAAGGGACAAATAACCAATACTTTTACTCCATAATTGTATTCTTACAAATCTCATCTTTTTTCTTGGGGGCATGTTTCTTCTTGCCTTACAAAAGATCTTAATATTTCCCCCCAAGAACTTCTTCCCTAAAGAATTGGAGAAGGAAATATTGTATGCATTCTTTAAAAGCCTCTGTGCTAACTCAGTTACAGAACTATTTATGATAAAATAATATATTATGGCCCAAATCCATTTAAAAACACTAGATAAACTTGAGCTGGAGTTGGGGGAACCTCTGGTTATTAACTGGTGGAGGAATCTCTCCATCTGTAGAGGAAATATGGTCTTCTCCCACAATGAGCACAGCCTAATTTTCCAAGCCAGGAGACCTTTGTCAGACAATAACCAGGGGCAGGAAGGGCAGGCAGCTCTTCTGCATGACCACCCCTTCCATAGCAGGGCAGATTAGAGCTAGCACTCTTCTTACAATCCCTTTTATTCTTAGCATCATTCTGGTTTATAATTTTTAAATATTGGGAACTCACTGCACTTCAAATTTATGATTATTATAGCTAAATCAGTTAGAGTACATGAAGAAAGATAAATAGGAAGTAGGGAAAAGTTCAAATAACTCCCCAAATTATGTAGTCTGTTGTTTCACAAATATTTTAGGATATATGCCAATTTGTTTTAGTTCTACTACTAGTTTCCTTTGCTCTTTGAAAAGAAAGATTTGTTCTTTTATTTGTTTGTTACTTCTTTGTAAGAATCTTTGTTTGTGACTTGTACTCTGAATAATGTGTTGGCCATTCTTTAGAGATGATGATACACTGTGTTAACTGCTGTTGTTTTCTCAGTATTTCCTTGTGAAATTTTGCTTTTTTCATAAAGAAATGTTTTTATATTTTCTTAATATCTACTTATACAACATTAAAATAAAAAATTTAAACTTTTTAAAAACTACATGTATATTAATTGATCTGTTGAGTTTCTTGATATTATGTCTTCAAAATTTTTTCCATGAAATTCCTTAAAATTTGAGACACTAGAAAGCCCCAATTTCACATTCACAAAATCTAACCAGCTATTTTTCAAGGAAACAAAGAAAAAATGGAAAGATCATGAAAGGAAGTCAAGGCCAAAAAAGAATTCGTTTTTTGTTGTTGTTTTTTTGAGACAGGGTCTCACTATGTAGTTGAGACTGACCTGGAACTCACTATGTGGCCCAGGCTGGTCTCAAACTCACAGTGATCCTCCTGCCTCAGCCTCCCAAGTGCTGGGATTACAGGCATGCACCACCACACCCGGCCTCTAAAAAAGAATTCTTATAACAGTACTACAGCATCCTGACCACCCAAGCAAGATAAGACCAAAAGCACATCTCCTCCCCAACAGGGAAGCCGGTCACATACTGGTTACCAGTATAAAACATTTCTACATGTGTGGCTGTTTGCTTTTCAAGTCACTGCTATGTGATTAAGTCATGGGGAGTATTATTCACATGTTCAAATGAAGGAAACAAGCCAAGCATGGAGGCACATATCATAACTCCCACACTTGGGAGACAAGATTGCAAGTTCCAGACTGTCCTGAGCTACTGAGCAGGACCTTTTCACAGCTGGATAGATGATAAATGATAGATAGATAGATAGATACCCTGCAAAATTGGGAGCACCTTCCTAACTTAAGAGCCACTATTCTTTCTATTAGCCTCTTCCATTCTCATTGTTCTGTCCTGGGGGCTGACATCCGTATTCCCCACATACATGCCAAAACACTATGAGTGGGCCCTCTGCAGCCCTCCACTGGACTAGGGTGTGAGAATTAAAGTCAACAGAAGACAGTTACTTAATATAATGCCTGCTAGTCATGTACATAGTGTGGGAATTATATTTTCTGTGTATATAAACTTATGTTTGTAGATATATACATTTGCAAATATATGGGCAAGGTATTCCCCACATACATGCCAAAACACTATGAGTGGGCCCTCTGCAGCCCTCCACTGGACTAGGGTGTGAGAATTAAAGTCAACAGAAGACAGTTACTTAATATAATGCCTGCTAGTCATGTACATAGTGTGGGAATTATATTTTCTGTGTATATAAACTTATGTTTGTAGATATATACATTTGCAAATATATGGGCAAGTGTGCAAACTTGCATAAGTATTCTAGTACACACACACACACACACACACACACACACACACACACCTGAACAGGGATAAGTATATACTAACGTAACAAAATTAGCTTCACTAGGACTCCAGTCCTCTAACCTAGAGTTTAAAAAATAATAATGATTTGTTTAAAAAAAAAGATATTTCTTCAGTTTTCTCGCTCAGGAATCTTGGCGAGCAGATATGTCTCTTGAAAGTTCTAAGTTCCAGACTAAAATGGGAAAGGTGAAGCTGCCTTAGGAGTATCACGGGTGAGCCAGAGGTGCAGGAGTTCCTAGTCTGTGCCCCCCAGGTTCCAAAGCAGAGCTTTCTGCCTCAGCGTTTCCTAGGACCCTCCCTCAGCCAGAGTGCTTTTGGAGAAGGAGAATTGGGTGGCCCGGTTTCGTGGTCCATTCCCAGCCCAGCTCTTGGCCAGGCGAGACTGTCGTTTCTCAAGCTTAGGGGAGAAAATGAATATTTGAAGCTAAAAGGAGCATTCAGGAGCGGGATGGGGCTCTTCTAATCTGCAGTGGCTTCCCCCTTCCGGGTAACTGACAGTGCAGCTTCTGGTGGGGTGGGGTGGCGGTGCCGCCAGGAAAGCAGCAAAGGCATCCGTAGGCTGGAGGGCAGAGTCACAGGGACAGTCTTTTAAAGTTGCAGGCAGGAACAAAAAAGCTCCAGAGCAGGGCCGGGATGTAGTTCGGTGGCACTGCACCTGCCTGGCAAGAGCAAGGTCCTGAGTTCGATCCCCAGTACAAAAAAAAAGAACTCCAGAAGGCCAGTCTGTGGGTGTGAGGGAGAGTTGAAAGAACAGAAAGCCGGAGGTTCCACAGATCGGAGGTTGCAGCAGGGAGAAAGGGTAGGACGCGGACGTTCCGGCCCCCTGGGAACTGCAGCTCCGGAGGCTGGGTGCACTGAGGCTGTGACAGGAAGCGTTGGGCCCTGAGAGAGGCTGACCTGGGCTTCACATCTAGAAATAGGGACTAGGTGGGGGGAAGGGGCATGGCGCTTGGCTGCCATCTCGGAGATGGCAGTCAGAGATCAGGTTTCCCGGTAGTTAGGAGGGGGCGGGGGAGGGGAGGAGAACGTTTAACTGGGAGAAGTGGCTGGTTGGGCTCCAAGGAACCCGCCGAACCGAACCGAGGCAGCCTCTCCCCTGCCGAGGCATCGCTCCAGCCTCACATAGGCATTTGCCACCAGTCCCCTTGGGACTGCGACTAGGACACGCCGACACGCCAGGCTCTGGGCAACTGGGGGTGGCAGAGGCAGGAGTGTACTGCCCGGTCCTTGAGAACTGGCTCAGCAAGGACTCGGTTTTGGTCAGGGCTCTCTAGGGTCCGCTCACTCCTGCAGACCGGAGTGTGAGTCTCTTCTGGGCCCTTGTGGGAGGGTGATGAACTCTGTACCTTGCAGGTGCACCCTGGAAAATAATGGGTCCCCTCCACAAATGCCTCCAAGAGGGGAAGGACACAGAGCTGAGGGGCTCCAACCGAAGAGCCCACAGAGCCCAGGCCCCTGGTCAAGGACAGAAGTTCTTCCACTTCCACCCCCAGCAAAAAGCAAAGTCTGCCAGAGCAACTAGATGGCTCTAGGGCCTGCAGTTCCAGCGCTCAAAGCTCCGGCCACCTGCTTGGACTAGGCCACCTGTTGTGGACTTTGGGGACCAGCTGGTCTTGATGTCTACATGACCCGGAGACCTTCTTTCCTCCGCAGCTGTGAGCAGACACATGCTGCCAGCTCAGGGACAAGCGAGGTTATGGCTCCTCTCTGAGAAGGGTGACAGTGCATCTGGAAGCTTGAGCGGGCAGCATTCAAATCAAACATTCCTAAGTTTGCCTTGGCTGAAGTCGAGACTAGCTTTGGGCACCCTTCCCCTTTCACTGCCCGCCAAAATGGTGTCCTGGGCAGGCTGCTCAGCATAGCCACACAGCCCTAAGGTGCCTGCCACGGAAACACCTACCTGGATGACCCAGGCTAGAGCTCAGCCAAGACTGGGCTTTCTTCCTGATGGTACGATTAAGTTAATGACCACACAAAAGAAAACACAGGGGAAGCCTTAGTGTCTACACGGATTCTCAGAAAATGTGATTCCGAACTAGGAAAAGGCCCTTTCCAAAAAGTAGCATTTGCAGACCTGGGTGCATTCCTGTCTGGATCCCCAGTAGATGATCATAAAGAGATTCTGAGATGGAAAGGAAGAGGACAGTCAGGTGTTTTTGTTTTTCCCTCATTAGGCCCCAGCACAACTTGCATTTGTGTGGAATAGGTTTTTGCTCCAGAGTTCCACTAGTGTTCCAGGCACAGACAATTTAGTCTGCCTGTCAGGTAAAGTGATTTAGAACTCTCCGGAGACCCAGCTTCTGTTTGCCCCCAAATGCCTTCCTTACTTCTTGTCATCCAGTTTTCTCCACTGTCGATCTTGAAGTCCCTTTTAGGTTCAGTGGGTTTACGCACTGGGAAAATCAAGTAGAGCATGCCTCACTCATTTTGCAGATGAGAAAACCAAGCCAAAAGTAAATCAGTGATGTCAACAGGAAGCAAGGTCACCCTAGTTAAGAATAGCAGGGATAGAACTGGAATTTTGGACTGTTCTTATCTCACCTTGGGGATGAGTGTAACAGGTCATCAAACTGTTGCTTAGGAAAACTGAAAGCAGGCCTCAACCGTAGGACAAAAAAGTATTGGAATGACCCTAAGAAAACCAACCTACTTTTTCACCAACTTTCCTTACACTCCCTGTGAACACATGCTACTTACATGATACCAAGTCTCCCCTGCCCCCTTACTTTCTCTTTCTTAAAGTTTGAAACACACTCTTTAAGTTACCCAGGCAAGACTCAAACTTCAATCTTCCTGCCTTGGCTTCTCTCAGAATTGGGATTACAAGTATGCGCCTCCTTGCTGGGCTCCTAAATCTAGTCTTTGCTTGCTATTTACTATAACTTGTTTTGTGGGTCGCCTTAAGATAAGGCCTTAAAATCCTTTTAGGAAAAGAGACCTGTCATGAGACCTTAAGTAAATTTTCCATTTTGGATCTTTTGTAAGTGTCATTCAGGGTTAGGGAAGATCAGCAGACCGAGAGAGGAGGGAGAAAGTAGACTAGTTCCCTCCTAAGACAGCTAAACCAGTGCTTGTTACTAAAGCATCCATAGATGGCCAAGGGGATGCCTAGGGGTTATGAGCGCACTATGTATCATAAAACCCAAGGTCCCATTCTACAGATGGTTTTCTGTCTGATGGTTACTGTACAAACCACATACACTAACACAAATACCCTCTATTTAACTAAGAATGAGCTGCCTTTGATCCAGAAACCCAACACTTTCCAGCCAAAGATTTTCTAAGCAATGGTCAAATCATCTTTCAGGCACACAATTGACTCACAGTAAATAAGTGCAAATATATCCGGCTTATTATCCCCTGTTCTGCCTTCTCTTGCCTTCTTTTCAGGGACTGAATGGTATCTCCTCAAAGTGTAATAGTTACCAAAAGAGTTAAAAACTTTTCAAAAAGTTGCTTTGAAGAAAATAGTCATTTATTGTCAAAGCATCCAACATACCCAGATAAACTATAAAGTTTAATAAATCTTTCCAGGGATAAAAGAAACACATAACTATTCAGACTCCATTTCACTGACACAAAATTACACTTTGTATTAAAAGGAAATACATATTTACATAATTGATGACATTCTTCACTGAAGTTCATAATCATTTCATGATACATGCACTTCCCCCTGGAAACTTCAACTGAACGGCAACCCCCTTTTTATTTGTTTTGTTTATTTTTGTAAGAACACAAACTATCAAGAAATGCAGAAAGCACCTCACCTTCCTCCGTTACTTTATATCTAAAATAAATTTTGCCCTTACATATAATTATTACATCTAAACCGTAAGTGCTTAATAATTTAAGTAGAAACGTATGACAAATGCATCAATATGTTGCAATATATGACATTTTTTAAAATGTACCTTTGTTTTTGGGAAAGTGAAAATGCGTGCATTCAAAAGAAAACCCCCCTCCAAGCACCCACCCAATCAAAAATCCACCATCCTGTCGCGCGCGCGCGCGCGCGCGCGCGTGTGTGTGTGTGTGTGTGTGTGTGTATGTGTGTGCGTGAGCGGGTGCAGTGTTTCCAGCGCGAAGAAGTGACCGGTGTTCTCGGGAGTTTGCTCCTGCGGGTGGCTTGACTGCGCGCAGGCGCGCCTGGACCGCTGGAGACGCCTAGGTGTCAGTTGTGCGAGGTCATGTGCCTGGACAGGTGGTGGCGCTCCCTGAAGGACTCGTTGCAAATGGGGCACTTGAGTTTCTCCTCCCGCCGCCGCTTGACCAGCGGCTCCATGGCGTACTCCTTTTTGTGGTGCGAGCGCATGTGGTACACCAGGTCGGAGGTCATGCGGAACGAGGCGTTGCACTTGGCGCACCAGTTCTGCGCGGGCAGACACAGCGAGGTGAAGGAGGGCGGCAGCAGCGTGAGCGCCGCGGGCAGCTGCAGCTGGAGGGGCCCGG
>NW_022900944.1:19499356-19503366 GCF_012274545.1 Fukomys damarensis
CGCTGAGCCCAGAGGCTGCGGAGCAGCTGCCGCCTCCCCTCGAGTTCTCCAGCTCCCGGGCCAGGTTGTGGAAGTCTGTGGATGGCTTTGCGCTGCTGCTGCTACTGCTGCTGCTGCTGCTGCTGCCGCTGCCGCCGCTGGCGCTGGGGGGTGGGTTGCTGCTCTCGGGAGAGGGGGCCGGGTAGTGGTGGATGGGGCCGGCTTTGCAGAATTTGGGGCCCGAACCCAAGGATGCCTCCTGTTGCGGCTGCTGCTCTTTTCCACCGCCGCCGCCCCCGTGGTCCTTCGTGCCCACGCCGCCGCCTTGCTCGTCCTGGGGACTCAGATCAGCGCTGTGAAGTCTCTTGGGGCAGCGGAAACGCAGATGCGCCACATAAGGAAACTCAAACTGGAAACGCTGGCTGCATTCCAGGCATGTATAAGGGGACGACCCTGCTTAGTGAGCAAACACCACACACAGGCACACCACACGATTACTCAGCATCGCCCGGGCCACTGCCATCATCCCCTTCGCAAGCCACCTTCAGCTCCGAGAAAACAGACTATCCGGCCTGATCTCGCTTTCCTTCCTGATTTGGGGGAGTACAGAAACCAAGCCAAGCGCGTCCCGACTTATCCTCCCGTCTCTCCCAGCTTCATCCCGGGCTGCATCCCCAGGAGCTTCCCACGGAGAGCCCAGAGGAAAGAAAGGCGCCCCGAGGCGCCGGTGGCCCTGCCACGGCTCCCTGCTCCTTTCCCCAGCCCGCGAAGGGCCCACGCGCAAGTCGCGAGCCAACCTACCATTCAGTTTGCTGTGGGATCTAGAGGGGCAGAGCAAGAGTAACTCAGTCAGTTCTTTCCCGTACCAAACTAGTAACTCCTCGTCTTTGGCAATCCTGCGGAGAGAGCGGTAGAACAGCTGTCCGTTTTTGATGTAGGCTTCCAGGTTCTGTTCTTCTCTGTCTCTGGCCGACTGGACCAGCCGCAGCCACATGAGACCTTCCGAGGAGCCATTTGCCGATGAGGTGTCTACCTGTAATTTAAAATAGAGGGATTAGGAAGGAGAAGAACACATCCCTGTGAGAAAACAAAGACAGACAAATGGACTCTTTCCTCTCTTTTCCAGAGAACTATCTGAGACCAAGCTTCCAAAACTTGAGCCAAGTTGGGACAAAAACCTATGCTTTGAACCAGTAGGCAAGGTAAGGATCTTTTTGAAACCTGCATCAATCATATAGATTAAGCCTTTTTCCTATATTGGCTGAATACCAACTGAAGAGCTTTCCTCTTTAAATGCAAAGTAGCTTTAGGCTCTTCTGAATTTACTTCTAAATTCTCCCAAGGTACGAAAGTAAGAGGAATCTTGTTTCGGAAATAAAGTGCACGTCTAGATCTGAGAAATTATTCCAAGGCAGGCATCTTCCTGATTTTGGCATGGACAATTAATAGCTTTTCTTTGTAAAGAAAGAATAGGAAGTGAGAGGCCTGTTGTCTTCAAACTCAAACATATGGACTTAATGATGCTTCGCTGTCAAAACAATGAACATTTTCATTTAAATAACAAACTCTGGGCACTAGCTAATGTTACCAAAGAAAGTAACAATCCAGAGATGAGGCAGCCTCCAAGACTGGAAAGCAAATACACCCAATATTTGCAAAAAACACTTTCTGAAAGCACTTAGTGTGCAGAGAACCCCAGCCCAGAGTTTAGAAGGACAGGTGCATGGAGCGGAAGACTCAGAACTGAGGTACTGACTCACACCTTTCTAGCATTTCCAAAGCAGACTTTGTCATTTTTTCCAGAAAAATGGATTTACAATCACTTGATTCGATTTTTATCTTCTCATTTTTGGCATTTAAACTGGGACTGCCTGCATTATTGCATCTTCTACACTCAGAGCCTGCTCTGCTTGTTGTGAGAATGTGTTCCATTTCCAACAGGAGGTTGCCCTCTCACACCTGCACAACATGGGCCAGCACTTACCCGGAAGACATAAGGTACTGTTCTCTTGTCGGTGGACTTGAGAGCTATGAAGGCTATGCTGTCATACAGGGAAGTATGGCTCAAAATGCAGGGACCAAATATAGCATTCTCAGGGATGTCACAGGTTGTGTAAACGCTGGTGAAAATATCTGTCAGGCATTGTTGGACAGCCTTGGCATCTCCATCCCAGATGCCTCTCTGGATGCCTGAATCCTCCATCACTACAGACAAATACACAGGACAGAGGAGTGAGTTATGACATGGGGTACATATCACTTCTGTGAACCCACAAAGAACACTGCAACTCTAAGACACATGTTGTTTGTTGCACATGCCTGACTTTTGCAAAGCTCTTATTTTAAAAAATAAAGCAGACTGACATAAAATACTTTAAAATATCAAGTCAGGAGTGAGCATTTTCCTTCCTTTTTAGATAATCAGAATAGTGGGAGACCCAGAGCCCACTGAATGCTTGGTAGAAAAAAAGAACAGGCTAGGAAAGACCAGACCACTTTTGCATCACGTTGGCAATGGGTGACTTTGGGGATGAAGATGAGGGGGCAATAGTAATATAGTTTTTCTACACCCAACGCAGACTTTTCTGATAGAAACTTCTAATCTTTGGGGAAATACTCTTTTCCTATGAATTGAACTAGATGCCCAGGAGCTGATTTTTTCCGTTCTTCCAAAGAGGGGAGCAGTGTTAGCAAGCAGGCGGAGACAGTGGAGCATAGCGAATGGATTTCAAGTGGAGTGTCAGGGCCACTAATTCCATGTCAGCTAACCTTTCTCTGTAGCCTACAAGAAGGGACGTGTGTCTGCTCATTACCATAATCCAACACTGTCCCTTGGAGGCTTTAATTAAAAGCAGCAAGCAGAGGTAATTATTTTTTTCTCGACATGCTTATTTATGGATGAGGGTGAATCCCAGTTACCTTGTTATACAAGAGGGTGGAGAGAGTCACATGTGGCCCATGCAGTGAGCAGGTATCGGGCAGGCCCAGAAGGTCCCCTGTCTGAAATACTGAGTGTAATGACTGGTGGATTCTCACCTCCCCAGACACGACCCTGTTTAGGCAAGAGGGGGCAGCCCTGTTTGAACAGTCCTTCCCGGGCTCTCCAACTGTTTAATCCACAGCAATTTAGAACATAATACCCCCAGTGGAGGGCTGTCTATTAAGCTGTCATAAAGGACATTTCCCATCCTTTGCCATTGGACATCCCCTTTCAAGGCATGACTTTTAAAGAAGGCAAGCATTTAGAATGTTTAAACTAGCTTCAAACTACCTGCATTGTTTACTCTTTCCCACTGATCAAAAGATTCCTCCAGGTTGGTTTCTCCCTAATAAGGTCATTATCGGCAGTGATTTATATGCGTTTCCTGTAATATAAGTGGTAGATAAGAATATAATTGATTTTTTTCTGCAATACTGTTCATTAACTCATTATTAGTAATTCCTATTTTTATCTTAGTATCTATTGACCCATTACAAGGTAAAGCTTATTTTGCTTGTGTGCTTCCTTTCCAGCGAACAGAGCCTGAAACTTTGGGCGGCCTCTTTGCCCATTCATTCTCATGTATGCCCTCCGTGGCAAGTGTTGGACCGTATCTGCCAAACAGCAAAAATAAGGAAAAGATCCCCAAAGTCGAAACTTTAGCATACTATACCATCTATTCTTGTACATTTTTACCTCCCAGAAAGTAACCTTCCGATTTCCAACTGCAAATTAAAATGCATTAAAAACAAAAACTAAAACAGGAGCGCTCCTCTTCTTTTCAAAGGAATCCTCCTATCCTCCCCTTTGCAGTTTCTTCTAGATCAGCATTTTATGCCCTAATTTCTGTCTTCCTTTTAAAAGTCTTCACACAAGTGTTTCATTGTGCGGGGAGGTCGCCCGGCACTTCAGCCGACAGGGGGGACGCAGTCATTAAAATGCAGTTCTACCTAACAATACGGCGAGGAGGTCCTGGCTGCCCGCACGCTCAAAGCGGTCCTAGACTCCGGCTGCCGCCGAGAGCCTCCAGCCGCGGCCACAATACGAGCAG
>NW_022900944.1:19503407-19515658 GCF_012274545.1 Fukomys damarensis
GGGCTCGGGAAGCGGCCCCCGCAGCCGCTCCAAGCAGGCATTGTCTGGCTGCCGCGAGCCCTGCCCCGGGCTTCTCGGGGCGAGTGCGCCCTACGCGCTCCTCCCTTTGTATACTCTTCTGGGCAGAAGAGGTCCCCTTACCGCTCATTTCCCCGGCCTCTGAATGGTGAGGGAACTGGGCACAACATTTTCCAATCTTCCCATCAGACCTACCTTCCTCCCATCCCCCTCCCACTGTAAAGCAGATACAGCGGACTTACCCGGAATAAGGTCGGGATCCTCTCGCCCAAATAGGGCCACCTGGAGCGGGGAAGCTGCGGTCGAGAGTCTCTTTTTGCCTATTGTATCAGTGTATTACCATGTCAAGGGGTATTGCGGTCCTGTAAGCTCTGCTTAAAGACAGAATATAGAGATGGAGATGCGGGGGGAGGACAATGTGGGGAGAGTAAGGAGGGAGGGAGAGAAGAGAGGAGAGGGAGAGAGAGAGAGAGAGAGAGAGAGAGAGAGAGAGAGAGGTACAGATGGACCCGACGCAGTGACTGACTGGCACGCAGACACACACTTTTTGTTTGCTGCACATAATCTGCCCAATGACGCGTGACAGCCCAAGTCCCCTCCCTTTAACTCTTTGCTGGGCCGGGCGCTCCCTCCGGCACCGCCGGCCTCCAAGTCTTCTCCCCGGCCTGCTGGCGCCCCAGAGCCCAGCGCCTTTCCCCTCGGGCGACGCCTCTCCAAGTGCTACCCGGTCCACCTCCTCCCCAGACTGGGACCGCCAGGCGGAGAAAATCCGTTTCGGGATCGGAAAGGAAGGGACCAAGAGGACTGGAGGCGGCCCCTTCCCGTTTTCATAGGCACTTGGAAGACCTAGAACAGAGCTGGACACGTAGCAACCCGCGCTTAACCCCATTTCTGCTGCCACAGTGGGGTGCCTGGCAGCCCCAGGCGCTCTCGGGCCTCCGAGTCACTGCTGATTGGCGGAGCCAGTTGACTTGGTGACTAGTAGATGGGCTCCAGGGTCTCTCCCTGCGCGCCCACACTACAAGCCCTCCCGTGCAAAATCCTGGAAGGATGCGCTTTGGCAAGAACTTTGCTTAGCCTTCGTTTGGTGACGAGATGGGGTAAGGGGACAAAGTGGGTCTTGCCAGACCTGGGAAGGAACGGGACTTGAACGGGTCCTCCTCACTCCCCAGCACAAGGGTACTTGCCTGCTGGGCCTGGAGGGGGCGAGAGGAGGTTGGTGAGAAGAGCCCAACTTACTGACCCTCTCGGTCAGCCTCTGTATTTCGAGTTCTGTGTCCCCCAGGGATCTCCTAACAGGGGCGGCCAACACCATAATACCTGAGAGTTGGGAGGGGAATGATTCAAAGTAAAAGTTATTACGGAGATGGGCTCCGGAGAGTTAGTTGTTCACGTCCGAGGGCTTAGGGGTGGGTAGGGTGGAGATGAGGCTTCTCTGGGGGGGGGCAATTTACAAGTTCAGCCACTTGCAGGCTGGTCCTGGCCCTTCCACTGCACTGGATGCTAATGAAGTGTTGTGTTTAACGGCCTGGAAGGGGGCCTCGGACTACTGGGGCCACAGTTTCGCTGGGGCTCTTGGGGCTCTTTTTCACTGTTCAGCTCTTCTCCTAAAGGAAGAAAGGCCTCGGAGTGAGAGAGAGAGGCGGTCCCTCATTTCCCTCCCTCCTGCCTGCGCTCCCACACACTGAAGTGGGCAATCTGTCAGCTTTAGGATAAATTGGATTGTGGAGCCAGCTAAAGGACAAGAGGCAGAACTAGGACTTCAGGAGGGAGCAATCTCTCTCTTTCCCCCAGAGTTGAAATAAGGTGACTTATTGGGAGTTGGCTAAGAGCAGCTTAGTGTGTTAGTTGGATCCCCTGAAAAATCAGAGACCTCTCTCTCTCTGGAACCCAGAGGGCCATCAAGGCATTGAATTACTTTTCTTGCAGCTTCTGGCCACTCCAGGAGGCCAGAGAAGGAAGACTGCAGAGCAGAAATGAAGCTTGAGGGAACGTCTCACTGCATGCACTTCCTTGGGATCTCTCCCATGCTACCCCCTCTCTGTCCCTCTCCCTCCTCCTCTTCCTCCCTTCTTTGCTCCCTCTTTCTCTTCCAGCCTTCTCTTTTCTGGCCATCACCCCCCACAAGTACCCAGTACTTCAGATTAGACAGAATCTCTATCTAGGATGAAGGTGGGGCACCAGGCCCAGAGGGCTACAGAAGTTCCGTTCATTGGGAGAAAGGGCAGAATTCTCCAATAACCTCTACATTAGTTACTGACTTTTCATAGAAAGCCTCTGGAACTGCAGTTTTCTTTCATCTTAAGGTATCATTTCTTTTATACAAATATGTGCAGTTTTAAATAGCTTAGCTGAGTGATTCCTAATGAACAAGTCTCCACGTAATGAAGGCTCTCATATGGCCCTGTAAGATTCTGCAGCTGGGCCTAGGTACCAATTGTTTCCTGACTGGCAGCTCCATCAAATATCAGATTTATTCTCTCTGTCTGTCTGCACCCCCCCACACACACACAGAGGAAAGCATACCCCTACACACCCCAGTTCTTTAAAGAAGGGCCAGAGAATTAGAAATGTTGAAAGATTAAGAAAACCCCAAGATTGAAGAATAGTTATGTAAGGGAATTAAGAGAAAAGAAGCAAAGAAAGGGTAGGAGAGGCCCAGATGTAAACAACAGCATCTCAACATAGGCGAGTACGTAGAAGAGAGTTGTGGTTGAATAGAAGCTACAGTCTGGTACATGCACCAGTGTAGCCAGGTGGTGGGGGGAGAGTGAGTTCACAAACTTAATTCCAGCAGTCTGCTAAGTAGAACACTCCTTGGGGCCTGTTTTGTCTATCACTTAGAGAACACAGAGTTGTCTTTCCCAGAAAAAGTCATCTGTCCATGCAAGCCACTATTAACAACCCTCTTGCACACTGTGAATCTACAAGCACCCAGATGGTGGGCACTCAGAAAACAAACTCTCAGTGGATATATTTTATGAGCCTGGCTTCCCCCCCACCAAGTATAGAGGGTGTCTCCCGTAAGGTACAGAAATCTAGTCTCAGAGTTTATAAATAAAGACTATTTCTGCTACTTAAATTGGGGGTGGGAAAGCTTTCCAAAGTCGGGCTAGACAACAGCTATATTCCATAGTCATCAGAGAGAGGAAAGGTTGACTGAGAATCTGCCCATCACGTGTTTCACCTCAGTAGCACTTTTTTTTGTCCTCTAATTAGATTTCTCCTCCTGCATCTTCATTTTATGAGCCAAATGACTGAAATTTTAAAATAGGAGTAGGATTAAGTTGAAGTTCCTACTTGAAGGCTTTTCTAGTAAATTAAGTGGTACCTATTTTACTTGGTAATATAAATGTCCTAAATGACAATCATTAATAGGAGATAAAGAAAATTTGCAAATTATTTTTATTTCTCTTTAAATTTCCTGGCTAAAATGGTGCATAAACTACTTTGCTGGAATTCTCTGACTCCAAATGAAGGGTTGAGGCATTTATTTGGCCTCCTACAGTACTATAAAAATATCCCCCAGTCAATAGTTCTATGTCATTGACATGGAACAATGGGTTTATGCATATTTTTGGAGATCTCTTCCCTGATATTTTATTTCCAATTAAGTGATTAGAAGATGAAGAGTGAGGAGCTCACCTGGTTGTGTCTTAACAAGACTCTTCACTGCTACAACAAAATTTGTGTGCAGAAAACTGCAGGCTTGTTTCCAGTCTTGAGAAAAGACTCCTGAGGTGTACCCTGTATGGGGGAGCTCAAAAGGAAACCTGATTCTGAGTATTAGAATGAGCAATGTCTTTTCTCTTCCAAGGTTGAGAAATGGAGTCTTAAATATCTTAACTTCTATAATAGGAGGCAGGTAAGAATAGCTTCCAATAACTGCTTGCTTAACGATGATTACCCTAGAAGAATGAAAACTCATTGTTTTTCTTTTTCTATTTCTTTCTAGGTTCTAGTTCATCCTTCTCTCGTTCTATTTCCAAAGCAACACACCAGCAACAGCTTGGTGTCAAGAAAGTGGCAATTCGTGGTGGAAGGAAAACTACACTAGAAGACAAGAGGATGCCAAGGAAGCAGAGAGTGGCTGCTCTTTCCTAGCCCTTTTGATTTCCCACAGGGAGGTCTGTGGAAGGGATTGTAACGGACTAGGGAGGCAGAGAATGGAGCTCCAAGGGGAAGCCTTGCCTCACCTAACCTCTCCATCCAGGATAAGGAACTCGTCCTAAAATTGGCTGATTACTTGTACATGAAGGAGAAACCAGAAATGATAGTTTGATGGGTTGGGGAAACACCAGTTCTGTGCAGAAATGTGCAGGGGGTTTATTATTTCCTGTCACTTTGTCTTTTATCAGGAAAATGATACTTGGTGTGTTCAAAAAGAGCAATTGGGAGGTTATCTTTACTGATATTTGTTTGTTTATATATCTTGGTGAATCAAGAATAGGCAGACTTGCTGAGCTGAATAGAGGTTTACAGGGGTTGGGGAGCACTTTGTTTTTTATAAGTGTACATGACAAGCTCACTTTGGATCTGTTCCTCACCTTACCTATTACTCTTGGTTCACTAGGCGACAAAAGAATGCATATTTTCCAAGATGGCTCTGGGAGAGCTACCTAATTAGATCCTTATTCAACTCATAAGTTTCTCTCTTCCATACATGATGCCATTTCAATTGCTGCTGCTGCTACTACTACTATTATCATTGCGATTATAATCTACCTTTCTTAAGTTTAAGTCTTTCTCCACTTACACGTCTGTTGAGGTTCAGCTGAGAGCTAGCTAGTCTATGAAAGCTTTGTTATTTTCTTCTGCTATTCTCTCCTGGATCTGAGTTGTAGTGGACAGGCTCAATGGCTTCTGTGTGATGATTTCCAGCAGGGCTAGCAAGCTTCAGCGACCTACTACAGACCTGAATGCAGTGCTTCACACATACTAAATACAGTATCCAATATCCAAAGTCTAAGATCCTGACCTCCTACGTCTTCCTGGCTTTTACATTCCTCCCCAAGTGAATATCTAGAGATCTGGCAATGGCCAGCTATTTTTTCTGTCAAATCCATACATACTAAAATTCTTCCAAGACCTGGACACCATAACCCTTACACAAGTCACAACCAGCCACTGGGAGCCTCCTTGGACTTTGGGCCAGGCTTTCCAAGCAAACTGGGGACCAGAGAGTGTCTAGCAGTCTCAAATAAAATCTTAAGAAGATCGATCATAGGCTATGATCACCAAATTCAGAGGCTCTACATACATCAGATCTCTTAATCCAGCCAGGAGAAAGGGCATCATCGCAAGATTCAGTACCTGGGTTCTATTCCATTTCCTCTCCTTTCAGATCGTAATTCCTGAAATTAAAAGAGAGTCACTGATTGCTACACAGTGTGTAGTTCCTGGGCAGACTTCATAACTGGATTCATCTGATTCCAGCTGACCTTCTGAGAAGACTGTGAGAGACTGGGTTGCTAGGAATGAACAGCCTAAAGCATTGTTTTCCCAGGGAAGGGGTATGGCCACAGGGCAAGCAAGCTCATGCCTTTCCAGCTTGGATTTGGCTACTGTATACTTTCCTGAGGCTTAAGGAGATGGGAATGATATCAATTCCCATAATAATCATAATAATGATGATTCACATTGCTTTGTCAGAGCCCTGGAAATACACAAACATTCTAACTGCTCACCTGTTTATAGCCAATTGAACTTTTTGAGTGAAAACCAACTTCATGATTTCAATTCATACAAATTGCAGGTGTTCCATTATTGAATTTAGTATCAATGGAGAATGTCTTCCTAAACATGTGGAAATCCATTAGAGATTACATTGATTTTCCAAACCACTTAAAACTGCCAAGTCCTAGGCAAGTCTATTTTCAATCCTAATACTTGGAGAGCTAGTCTCCTACAGAATTCAAAGATAAACTTGTCACAAATAATGGTAACATCATAATATCAATAATACTAGATACATAATATGAAGTGGAGAAAAGAACAGATAGGAAGAATTGAAGTTTGCATTTGTTTTCTTGAACTTGTTGAGTGAAAGGCTTCTTTTTTTGATAATCTCTGCAAGTCAAAATATTTATAATATTCTCTAATGTAATAATTTTCATTTTAAAAATGAGCAATATCCAGAACTGCCCAATAAAGAGTTTTTCAATCTTTAAAAATAAGCATATTGAATATAACTATCTGGACATTCAGATTTCCTAGGCCTAGAGTTCCATTTAAGTCTGAACAACTTTATACTTGATCAGACATGTGTGTGCGTGTGTGTGTGTGTGTGTGTGTGTGTGTGCGCGCGCGTAAGACAGTGAGGATGAATGTTTTCCAAAGTTGTAAGTTTTTTTTTTAAAGGTTTAGGACTGTCATTTTTCTCATCCATGAAGTAGCTAGTGCTTTGTTTTGTGTGTTTTCACATAAGATGATTTTGAAATTGTGTGACCTCATATAGTGGGGTAACTGGTCCTGGACATATGGGTGGAGTTACAGAGGGGATCTTTCCTGAGTGTGGCTGTGTGTCTAATCCCTTGTGTGGGGGAAATCAGATACCCTAGAGCATTATTGACATTCTAGAGTTCTTCTATGGCCCTAGAAAGTTCACGTTTCTGGAAAAGTGAGGTTCCCCTGAACTTATAAAAATATTCTGGAGAAAGCCAATGCCCACAGTGCACAGTGGGGTTCCTTCTTCGGTGTCAGCTGCTTACCTCCAAAGATTACCTCCCGGATGCTAAGTGTGAGGCCAAAGTTTGGATCACAAGGCTATGTACTGAAGTGCCTGGATTCAGGCTAGACTGGGACAGTTTCTGATGCCTGGCTTCCTGAGCCCATGTCTCTGGAAAAAGCACAGTGATAGAGCTAAAGGGGCAAAGAAGGCCAAAGGAGGGCTTCAAGGTGGGCAAAATGGCCTGAGAGAGACACTAAATGCCACAGAAAGACCGAGAAGGGCCCAAGCTGCTGCTGCATCTGCACTGCTTCATTCAGACCCTTGTCACCCGCTGGGCCCAGCAGGATGAAACACTTCACCGGGACCCGGAGGGTTCGAAGGTAGAGGCGAGCACAAGCCGGAAATGGGGCAGGAAGAGGCCTGTGGTCTGCTCGGGGCGCTCTAGGGGCACCTGTTAAAGAAAGTAGGGAGGAAGAGCACCGCCCTGGAACTACTTCCTCCTTCTTCAGCCTCCTAATCTCCTACCAACACTTGCCTCCAGCTAGGCAATCCCTTTCTGTAAGGAAAGGTGATCCAGGTCAGGCTCTGCGAGAACGAGAAAACTTCCTTTACCAGCACCACCCTCCACCTGCCCGGGCGCACCACGACCTCGCTCCGGCACCACGACTTACTCATAGGGTCGGAGACGGAGATCCCGACTCTCACTCCCTGTGCTGCCCGAGACCCAGCTCAGCCTCGGTGTCGCTCCAGCTGAACTCAAGCTGGCGAGAGCGGCCTGCAGGACCTCGGCGAGGACTCGCCGGAACGGGGACGAGAGAGCTCTGGAAAGCGGCTGAGAGCAGATGGCGAGGGATTACGTCCAAGAGCCGCACTGGTTTCATTTCAGTCTTGGACCTCGCAGAGAAAGCTCGTGCCTACATTAGGAAACGTTCTCCTCAGAGTCTAGATCAGTGACCCCAGGAGACCGACCCGAAGCTCGGACTCAGGGTCCCCACCACTACCCCAGCTTTCTCCCGGCCCTGTAGGGACGTTAACCTGTGTGAACTTCAGGCCTCGCTCCGCGAACCTATGGTGGTCCGGGAGCCCCATAGTCACCGCGAGGGCTGGGCTGCTGCTCCGCAGGACCCGAGAGCCGGGCCAGGCGCGGAGTAAATGCCCGCCACAGTGCCGCCTTTGTTACTAACGCCGCCTATGGGCCTCGCCAGAAAGCTGGGGGCGCCTGTCACTCGCACTTCCGAAGTGGCTCAGGGAAGGCCGAGGATTGCTCGAGGTTCCTGGGAAGATCAGGTGGAGGCACCACCGCAGAAAGCGGGTAGAAGTCTGCCAAGGGCCCTGGAGTTCCAGCCCAGGGGAGCCCTCCTTCCCCTCCCCCGGCCTCCTCTCGACGGGACGGGGCTGGTTTTGGGCCGGAGGCCTGGCAGCGTGGCCCGAGAAGGGACTCTACCCTTGTCCCACCCTAAGCCACCCCCCGCGGGGGGGTTCCTCTCTTTAGACCGGGCAGAGGGGCCAGGACAAAGTTAGAAACTCGGGGAAGTCAGGGTGACAAGGTCTGCCGCAGGCCACCTTCCTGGTGTGTGCCCGATTAAATTCAATCCACCAGTAGAGGTCCTGAGGGCAGGGTGAGGTGCCCCTTCCACCCCAGAGGCAGCTGGGGCAACAACCACCCCACCCCTAGGCTGGAGCTGGGCTGGTTTCCAGGATGGCCTCTCTCAGACCCCGCCCCCTGCTGCTCCGCGCGCGCTGCAGGGCCCACAAAGCCCCCAGTTAGGTCCAGGACTGAAGCCTGAGCGAGCCCTTGCCTCCCCACTAGTCCCTTACCGCGCAGACAGAGCCTGGACCAGGCTCATTAAATTTCATCCAGGAGCACTGTCTCCGGTTGTATAATCCCACCCACCCCCAATCTCCAGAGTGGGTAACAACCTTTCCCTGGGGATTCCTTGTTTAGGACTTGAAATTTGGGGTCCAGGACAGTTAAATTTGAATTCTGGGTTTGCAATCTACCAGCTGTGTGTCTTAGAACAAATTACTCAACCTCTCTGAACTTTGATTTCTTCACTTGTAAAGAAAGACTATAATAAAACTAGCCTGTATCATAGATTGTCTATGACTATTGCAAGGCCAAGTTTGGTATCAGATCATCCCAGCAAGGCCACTTGCTTGGGTTAATTAACATTTCTGTTGTGCTTTCCTTGAAGCAGAGGGATCTGGGATGATAGTAGGATCCACATGAGAATTCCATGTGCAAAGGCTGGCAGAGCAACGGTCCTGGAACACAGTCACTTACATGCCGGCCCCTGACATGCATCTTAGCTCTTCCTACACTTTTCCTTCTCTGTAGAGAGAAACAAGATCCAAAGGTGTCAGAAGATGAGCTGGCAGTGTTCAGGGGTGGGGAGGTACAAGTGATTTGACATTTCTGGAAGCCATTAAAATTATTCGAAAGGGAAAGGTGCTGAAAAGATTTCTTGAGTGGAAAGAGGCTTTGAAACCCAGGGAGATCAGGAGTCCATCTAAAGTGGGATGGGAGACTCAAGAGCTGGGATTGGCTTCTGTCTCTGGTGCCTGGTAGTCCAGAGCTGAGGGTCTTCAGGTGCTATGACCCCTGCTGTGTGACTTTGTGCTGTGGCTGCTGAGAAGGAAGACCTGCTGCTCTACGGAGCCAGGTTCTGAGGGCAGGAGGAAGGGCCCACGGAGAACAGGCTCTCCCACAGGGCCACCTGAGGCACAGAAGAAAACACAGGTGCGTGGACACTACAGGGATGTATGGGGGTGGAGATGAGGCTTCCAGTAGAGGCTTGGGCTTTGAATATTCTCCAAAACTTGGAAATTCAATTTGGAGTCCAGAGGATGACACTCAGTCATCCCTGAGACAAGTACCCAGATCCTCTCGCAGGGAACACAGACCTGCATGACCTTGGGCTATCACCTCCACCCCACCACCCGCAAGCACTCTTGGGCTATCACCCCCCCCCCCCCACCCCCGTCAGAGCCCTTCTCACTTCCAGGAGGAGCATTCAGCACACTTCTTTTTCTCCAGGACAACACTATAATGGATGAAGATGTCTGACCAGCAACCAACAAGACTCCCAGGAAAGTACAGCCCCCAAAGAGCGTTCAAGACCATATCCTCCTGCTTTTTGCCAATTGGGTTATTTCATACATTTCAAGCTTTTCTTTCTGTTCCCAGAAAGGGAAATAAAATAAAATAAAACCCAATTCCTTAGTGTTTGACCCCAGGGGCAAAGGAGACACTGGTGAGAAGGGGCCACAACTTGGAAAAAGATTTATTTTTCCTGGCCGTAAATCTCATCCCGTTGTTCCTCTGCCCAATGAAGCATGATAAAGTCCTTTTCCATAAAGTATTCAGTATTAGAGCCACAAAGCTCCCCCAATCAGTAGCCATCTGCTTCTCCCATAACTGCGGGCTGCCGAGGCAGGGAAGCAGCCGCAGAGAAAGGGCCCCACTGTTAGCTGCTGGACAAATGAGGAGCCTGAATGGCTTTGGTTTTCCTTGTGTATCTGTATCTATAGAGACAGGAGAAGAAAGGCTGCATTATATTGATACAACAATTGTAAAACAAAACACGGAAGAGGCATCTAAAGGGCAATATAGCATGCATCAGGGGTCCCCAGATAAAAGGGGCGCTAACAGATTTATAGAAACCTTTAATTGGTTTTCAATTGAAAGCTAAAGAGGCTGGGGAGAAGCTGTGAAGAGTGGCGAAGCGCTCTCCTTCAGCCGTCTGGAGGCGTGATCGATTTCACGGAGGGAGACAAGAGGAGCCCCAACCTCGGCGCCGCTCCGCGAGGACCGCGAGCGACAGGGGCGGGGAGCTTCCCCTCGGGCCAGGGGTTACTGATCTGGTCTTAGAATCTCCGTCCACCTCTCTCGCTCTCTGTTCTTTCCTCCCTCCTTCAGGCCAGCAGGCAAGCGGAGCGCGGAGGAAGGAAAGGCTGTAAATCTAGAGCCTAGCTCGAGCAGAAACGGACCCAAACCCTCCGCAGGCAGGCCCAGACTTTGAACCTAACCAACCGATAACACCGCGAGGCCTCCAGAAGGAAAAGGGGAGCCCCTCTTTCCCCCTACACCAGCCTCCTCCTCATCCCTAGATCCGTAGAGAAGAAGGGGACAGCCCGGGGAGGTCTTGGGTTAGGTGGGCCTTGGCGCTGGGGTTGGGGTTAGGGTTAGGGTGCACTTCACCCCACCCAACCCCGGAGCCTCAGGGGCACTGCCCACCCACGCTGCCGTCTGTTCCCAGAGCTAATTTATTGGTCCGGCCCTCCATTATTTCAGATTCCTAATTAATCAAAGATAAAAGGCAATGGCGCAAATTACGATTATGAGGGAAGTAGAAGAAGGTTTTGAATAAAATGGGAGAAGAGAAATATGATTAATTGAACGACATGACAGTGAAATCTCAAGCCCGAGGAACAGGCCCCGGGGGTCCGGCTCTGGCTGGCAGAGCGAGGGACCTTCCCTATGCCCAGGACCTTCCCCACCATAGGTCACTTGGGTCTCCAGCCCCTATTCCCACTAGTCCACCCTCTCTCCTGGCCCATCCCCACCGTACTGCAACCGCCCGGGGTCGAATTTCTGGACCGCTGGACAGTGAGTCCATCCACATCAGTCAGGTGCGCTTAGGGAGTGCGGGGAGAGACTGGAGACTGAGCTACCTTTCAAAATTTGAGACAAGGTCTCATTGGCCAGGTTGGGTCGGACTTGGGGTCCTCCTGCCTCAGCCTACAAGCGTCTTCTGATCGAAGTGCCTCATTGCAGTGCGGAGGCACCGCGGGTATCTGTTTCTTTTCTGTCCTTGCCCCTCCGTCTGACTGAGTCAAACACTTCTTGCGATTGCAGGGACAAGTTTAGTAGGCCAGAGATCGCCTGGACTCCTGTCGGGGATTAATACAGCCCTTGTCTGATGCTGCTCTCCAGAATTACGTCCGGGATTAAAAGGCAGACACCACACAGGCACACATTTTGCACTGGCTGTTCGTTGTGATTCATGTTTCCGAGGGGATTTATCCTGGGAGTTTACGGAACTCGCTCTGGGTCTAAAGCCCGTTGGTGACCGCCTCGCCCAGGGAACTGAGGGCTCTGTGGGACAGGAGGGAGGGCGAGAGGCGAGGGGACGCGGGGTGCGCTTTCGGGTCACTCCCTGCACGGCGCGAAACTGCTGGGGAAGGAAGCAGAGAGGAACGTCCTGGAGGGCTGCTCGGGGAGCCGCTTGGTCCGGCCTGTTGTTTGTTGGCTCGGGGCCGCGCCACCGCCACCGTACTTCTCGCGTCCCGGAGCTCTGCGACCCCGGGAAGCACCACGCCCCGGCCCATCAGCTGCTGTCCTTGACCCCGGACAAAAACGACCTCAGCCCCTCTCGAGCCACGTCGGCGGGAGTCACCTGAGCAGAGGGGCCACACTCACATTGCCGCCTGCGGGTTAGAGCCTCCAAGAGCATAGGGGTGCAAGAGAGCGAGCGACAGAGAGAAGGCAGGAAGCCTGCTAAGCGAAGAGAGGAGCGAAGCGAGAGCGAGATGGAACAGGGCTAGCAGAGCCGAGCAGAGG
>NW_022900944.1:19516373-19528255 GCF_012274545.1 Fukomys damarensis
GGCCACAGGCCCGGGGGGGGCGCCTGGTAAGGGTGCGGCTCTGGGGAAGAGGAGCTGAGTCCCCCGATCCCGCGGCAGTCCCGGCTGCCAAGTGTGGAGAAGATTCTGGAGACGCCTTCCGCCGCCTTCCTCGGTCCCCGGCTCCTGTCCCCTTGGGAGTGTAGGTCTGGGACCCCAGATCCGAAGCACTCCTACAGGCGCGCGCACCCTTGGCTGTCAGAAGCAGTTTTCCCATTTCTCCTTCTTCCCACCTGGTCCACCCTGCTCCAGGAAACACTCCCTTCCAGACGTCGGGGGCGTGTGGACACCTCCACTCTGGGACATCTCCTTCACCAGAACGTGGCACAGGAAGGACAGGCTCTCTTTCACGCTGGGGATAAACGCTCCCCAGGCTCCGGTGGACGGTGGATGAGGGCGGAATCAGAGAGCCTCGGAAGGGACGGGGCGTGGGTGGCTCATCCGTGCACTTGGAGCGTAGAGACTAGTGGGACGGGCTGGGGGCGTGTGAAACCCCTTTTCATTTCAGATGTTCTCAGTGGTTTTATTCCTTCAACGGTCTGAGCTATTTTCCTTTCTGGCATCTGCATGGGGGCAGGGAGGAGCGAGGAGGCCGGAGAACACAGGAGGCTGGGGTGTTCTGAGAACTCGGGGCGTGGCGCCGTCTTTCAGGGCCACTCTCGGCCCTGGAAAGGGAGCTGGTTGGGCTGTGGACAGTGGTGGGTGACCCGAATAAAAAAATAAAAGGCAGACCCATTCCCACCCCAAGCCATTCAAAAACATCCTCACCCCCAGCTGTCTCGTGTCCGGCAGAATGGCATTATGTAAAAGATCTGGCATGTCACCCAGTGGCACATCTGGTAGGTGTAGATGGCATTCATTAGCGCCGGGCTTCTACTATGAGGCGAGCCAAAGTCCTCACAGAGATGCCCGCTGCCAGTCATTCGTTCACTGCCAGTCCCAGAGCACGGCCGGGCGCGATGGCTCCCTTCCACCCTGGCACCAGGACTGGAGGAAACAATGTGTTGAGATAGGAAAAGATGAAAGCCCAGTTGAGGACGAGAGGCATCCAGCAGATGTATCCCCGTGAGGAGAGATGCACAAGTCATTTAGCAAGAAAGCATATGCGGGAGATCAGGAGGGAAGCTTGGGCTCGGCTCTACCTGCCAGGGGCTGAACTGAGTGGAAGATTGGGAGCCCTTTTAGAAAACTGGAAGTTGAGTTTGCTCTCTCCAAAACATACGGAAACCCAATCCCCAACTCCCTGATACAAGTCTTCCTCTTCTTCTGGGTTTATCTCTCTCTCTTTTTTTTTTTTGGTACCGGGATTGAACTCGGGTCCTTCCGATTGCAAGGCAGGACACCAAACCGCTGAGCTAAATCCCTGGCCCTAGGTTTATCTCTTGTACCTCTACACCTAGAATCCTATCTGGCTTTGAGGAATCAACTTCCTTGCTTGTACCATAGCTTTCTGATGACCAAGATAAAGAGCGCCTTCCAGTTTTTAAATTTGCATAGTTGTTAGCCTAGTAATTTGAGTGAGGAGCAGGGGTGCCAGCCCCTCCTCACTGCATTTTAATGGGTAAAAGTCTTGTTTTAATTCTTAACCTTTTCAAGAGGATAAAGATGAACAAAATGAATAAATTGTTCAAAATGAAAAGAAAAATTAAGCACAATCTGGGATAGAGGTTGTCTTAAACTGGGTCGTGATTAACTAGCTGTTCCGAGGACTGCTTTTCTTTTGCCATACATGTTTTATAAATATTCTTTTCACCCATTCAATATTTAATAAAACAAGAACAACAAAACTCAGGGTGTTTTAGAGTATGTGAGACTCAGTATATATGTTGAGTGTAATCTAACAGCTTTTTATTACATATACATTTATTTATCTAGAAACCTTGAATATGTTGGCTCTTGGTCACAATATAACTGCTATATGTGTATATTATCTATAAAATTCTGCTGTTTTTAATATATGCTGTAAAATATTTGGGAATGCTGATACTATAAATTTATTCATGATTTATCTGAAATTCAAATTTAACTGGGCATCCTCTATATTTGTTTGCTATTCAAGGTTGAATATGTTGGCTCATATGAATATATTGGCCACAGTATAACTGCTATAATTCTAGGCATCACACCATTATTTTAAGCATGAAGAAAGGGGCAGGTTAGAAAAGACATGATTGTTTCTTTTGATTAGTGAAGAAAACACTTTCACTTTCCATTAACTGGATCTAATCATCTGGCCACAGATATCTAAGGAAGCTAGTTTGTATTTATTATTATTACTGTTACTACTATTACTATTAGTGCTCTGCAGACTGGTTTGCATCCTCAGCCCCTTTTGTATTGACACAGGATCTCCCTAACTCCAGGCTGGAACTTGCCTTCTGCCTACCTCAGCCTTCGAAAACCAGCCTTCAGAGGATAAAAAAGAGTGGTGTGAAGACCAGCAATTGTAGAGCTGCTCCTCACTAAAGAGTACCTGTCAAACAACTGAGAGGCATAGGGACATTCTTGTTAGCAGCAAACAAGAGTAGATTATCCAATAAAAGTTATAAATAACAGTTGTTTTAAAAAAATATTGAATACAATCTTCTGTTTTAATTACAATCATTGAAGAGATACCATACTTACATTTAGAAGTTTCTTTGTGAATTTCATCAAACTATTTCAAAAAAAGACTTGGGTTGAATAAATGTGTTCATAAAACAGCTGCATAAAATCTGACTTACATTTAAGTAAAATTAGTCTTTGCAAGAGAAGTATAAATAGACCTTGTTAATGCATTTAAATGAAATAAGAAAATGACTCTTGTTAGAAAGACAAATTTCAATTCTGACTCACCAGACGTGTGACTTTGGATACCTTACTTGTCTAAATCATGTTTCCTCACCTTTAAAATGGATGACTACTGTTACTGTCTAGTTGAACAATCATAAAGCTCAGTGATCATGACTCACAGAGAAGATTTTAAAATGTAGTAACTTCCGGAGACCCAGCAAGGCAGAGAATCCTGCTCAGAGGGAACACGTGGAGAGTAGTTACAAAGCACAGGCAGGGTTACGGGAACAAATGAGATGGTAGATGCTGTGGTTTGAACAGAGCTTGTCTGTTTGAAACTCCAAGGAATCTGATTCCTAACTTAATGGTATTGAGAAATGATAAGAGCTTTAGAAGGCGATGAAATTGTGGGGGCGACACACTCATGAGTGGATTAATCCTCCTTGCTATAAAGCAAGCCACTTCCCTACTGGCTCCTCTTTTGTTCCCTGCATGCCCTTCTGCTTTTCTATTATGGTATGATGCACTGTGAGGCCCTTGCCAGATGTTGGTTGGCATCCTGCTGTTGGACTTCTCTTGCCTTCAGAACTGTAAGCCAAAATAAAACTCTTTCTTTTAATAATTACTCAGTGCCTGGTATTTTGTGACAGCAATAGAAAGCAGACTAAGAAAGTGAGGCTCTCAGAACCTAGCCTACCAGGAAGCTCTAGAATTGTATTCTAGATCCTTCTAAGGACAGGAGGGCTGGAGGAGGGCCTAGGGAGAAATACAGAAACAAAGCTACAGCTAGAGAAACAATGGTTCCGCAAGGAGAGATGCAGAAATACTCTAGTCTTTCTTCTTTACACACTTCAATTTCATGTCAAAGTTGGAAACTGTTGGCCAAACCCAGGGAAACTATCCTATAAAGGGTTAGACCATGTTGAGCCTGCATTGTTCAGCTGCTAGGGAGACAGGACTAAGGAGAGAAGGATGGACAATAGATCTTGGAGAGACAAATGAAGAATAACCTATCCAAGTCTAAGATTTTACACAAAGAAATTTCTCTGAGAACTCTTCCTATAAACATCTTTTGGATGCATAATTCCAACTGGAAGTAAAGACTTAACAGACTTTGTAAACTTAAGCATCCAAGTTTTTAAGAATAATTTCTCAGAGGCCTTTGGCAGAAAGATTCCTACTAGCTCTCATGAAAGATTTGCAAAAGCCTTGGGCAACTCTTGCAAGCCAAGACTTGGAAGAATTTGACTCCCTCCCTTTGGACATCCCCAGCCCAGGTCTCTGGTCATTTGTGGCTTCCTGTGTCATGAGTAGCTGTGCCTGCTTAGTCACTTGCTAGCTGTTATTTTCCAGGCAGCTTAGCCAAGGATGACTACTTCATAACAAATCAACCCCACAGTAATTGTAAATCCTACTAATGGCTTCCTTTAAATTCAGAGACTGTGGATCGCAGAAACGTTTCCTTGTTCCAACCTTGCCAACCCTGTGCCTTATTCCTGAAGCTGAACTAACCGTTGGGCAAAATGATGGAAGAGGACCACAGTGAAGATACATGGACTTATAGCCACCGTCAGAGTCTTGAGCATTCACTCCAGATATCAACACAAACGAAAGACTCATGGCCAAATTTCCCCGAAATTTGAATTTGAAAAATTGAAAGAACTGATAGAAAATTGGCAATCACTGTTTTGAGGCAAAGGAACAACCCTAGAAAAACCAAAAATTGAAAGTAAAAGGCAAAGATGAATCTTTTTGGAAGTACAGTACCACATACAGTTAAACAATAAATATAAGTGAAATAGACTGATTTCTGGAAAGACAGTATGGGAGCACTGACGAAAATTATATATAAAGGAACAACAATTTAAATTATCCAGAAATAATCTTAAGGGTAAACAGCAAAAGAAGAAATATGCATTCAAGGAAATAATGAAAATTTGGTAAGAAAGGCAATTCTATAATATCTTGCAGACAACTTCCTTCCTTGTTCTCCCTAGGTCAGCAAGGCACACATGCTACTCCAGATAGCCGCTGCTTAGAACACAGCTCTTTCTATTTCCTAGGTCTAGGATGGAGGGCTTTCAGTGTAAAGGGAGCAGGAATTCTGGTGTTCTCAGCCAAGCCCAAACCAAAGCCTCAGAAGAATAAAATTGGTAGGTGGAACTTTCTTCTTCCATTCAACTTGGAAATTCTATCTTGGGCTTGGTGTATTGAGAATAGTGGGGCCCTGGTAACCCTGACCCTGGCCCTTGAAGTGAAGATTCCACCCTGTGAGGGGCAGGCTGTGAGGATTGCTAGCTGCACTTCTCGACCACCCCATCCACCAAGCATTCTGTCCTAAGAGGCAGGGTGTCATTTAGAGAGGAGTTTGTCATTGTCTCTACCTCTGCTTCCTGAGCTCTTGACTCATGCGATAAATTAGATAGCTTCTAATCTCTTTCAGAAGGAGCTGACTTCATTAGAAATCAAGTGTCAAGAAGTTTAAAGCTAAAAGCACTCTCCAGAACAGTAGAAACTGTAGACAGAACCAGTTGAAAGAAGATTAGGGGACTGAAGACACAACCTAAACTGTAGGCCAGATATTTTGTGGGACAAGAACTGGGAAATAAGACATCATTGGGGAGCTCTCCTGGGGTTAACACAAATATTGGCTCTGACCTCAGAATCTGTCCCATCCAAAGAACCACACTATGATTGGATTAGTTTGTGGAGGGATTTATGCTCCAAGGCACTGTTGACAGCAATAGAGAAATAGGCTCCAAATTAGGGGAGTTTAACAGCTGGAGGTAGTCAGGAAAATGTTGGAAAAGAAACGTACCAATATTACTGTCATCCCAGGGTGTTTGCAGAACAAGCTCAAAGCTGTGCCTCTCTGTTTAGAGTTTCCAAGGCCTACCACAGTATGTATGAGGGTCAGAGAGGGAGTTGAAGGTGGACTAGATTTCACCTAATTCACCCAGCAGTCCTTAAGCAAACAAACAAGAAAATAATTATAAGCCTGGAGAAAGGAGGGATAAATTTCCAGAACTGTAACCATGTAAAATGTCCAATTTCTAACAAAAAATTATGATGCATGCAAAAGAAAAGGGAAGTAGGACCCATATACTACATGAAAGACAAGCAACAAAACAATTAACCACACTTGCCTTTGTGAGTCTGAATTGTGAAAGTGAATTAAACAAATAAGCAGAGATTATTAGACTGGATTAAATAACATGATCTAACATATGTTGTCCAAGAGAGAGACACTTTTGATTTAAAGATACAAACAGATTGGAAGTAAAAGAAAGAAAATAAAAAAAGGAACAGCAACCTGAAGAGTTCTGGAGGGCTGGGGATGTAGCTCAGTGGTGCTGCACCTACCTGGTAAGCACAAGGTCCTGAGTTCAATCCCTGGTACCACAGGAAAAAAAGAGAGAGAGAGGGAAAAAGGGAGAGAGGGAGAGAGAGAGAGAGAGAGAGAGAGAGAGGAAGGAAGGAAGAAAGAAATTAAGAAAGAAAGAAAGAAAAAGAAAGGAAGGAAGAAGGAAGGGAAAAAAGAAGAAAGAAAGATAGAAAGATCAAAAGAAAGAGAGAGAGAGAGAGAGAATGGAGCTTGGGTTCCAATATCCCATTTAATGAGAAGCCCTGAGGAGATGTCCCCAATGATCTAGCTTCCTTCAACCAGGCTCCACCCCTTATTGGTTCTATCACCTTGCAGTAGTGCCACAGGCTAGGATCCAAGTCTTCAATACCTGGGCCTGGGAGAGAGGGAGGGAGGGAGGGAGGGAGGGAAAGATTATTGAACTAATAGATAAAATAGTCTTTAAAACAGAAAAATGCTTCTAGAGAGATAATGAGGGGAGTTTAATGATAAATAGATCAATTCTTCAGGAAAATAAAATAGTTATTAATGTATGTACCTAGTACTAAAGTACCAAAATACATGAAGCAAAAACCTACAGAAATGAACAGAGACATACATGATTCAACAATATTTGGAAAACCCAATACAATAGTTTAAATAATTGATAGTTCAATACTCTTATTTAAATAATGGATTAAACAATTAGGTAGAAATCAATATGGAAATAAACTTTAACAACACTATAGACCAACTAAATGATGTAAAACAAGCAGAAACAAAGAGACAACAAAGATTAGAACAGAAAATAATGAAACAGAGTATAAATACAATAGTGAATTTAATGAAATAAAAATGTGCTTGTTGAAAAGTTCAACAAAATTAACAAATCATTGGCCAACTTGAGTAAGAAAAAAAGAGAGAGGGGACATAATTATTGACTTTATAAAATAAAAAGATTATCAAATAATGAATGCTCTAATAGTTGTATGCCAACAGATTAGATAATTTTGAAGAAATAGACACATACGTTATTATTAATAGAAATATACTGTTATTGTTTGTACCTAAATGTTTCCCAAAGGCCCATATGATAAAAGCTTTGTTACTAGCCTGTGGCACTATTGGGAGATGGCAGAACTTTTAGGAGGTGAGTCCTAGTTCAAGAAATTTTGGTCATAGAGGATGTGCTCTGGAAGGGGATCTTGAGACTCCAGACCCTTTCTCTTGCTCTCTTTGCTTCCTGCCTACCAAGAGGGGAGCACCTTCGTTCCTCCACTCACTCTTCACCACGATGTTCAGCCTGACACAATGGAGCCAGCTAAGCATGAACTGAAACCTCTGAAACCATTGACCAAAAAAAACAAAAAAACAAAAAAACCTTTCATGCTTATAATTATCTCAGATATTTCATCAAAGCAATGGAAACCTAACAGCTACACAAACTACCAGATCTAATTTATGAAGAAATAGACACATTGTGTGAACCTACAGAAGATGAACACATTGACTGAATAATCAGAATACCAAAAATTAACCTGAAAAGAGTAAACTAGCAAGGTTTTCAGTTCTGATATCAAAACTTACCATGAAGCAATGGTGATAAAGACAGAGGGGTGCTGACACAAGACAGACACTCACACTAATATTTAATTGTCTGCTCAAGCTGCCATAACAGAACACCACAGGTTGAGTGAGTTAAAAAACAGAAATGCATTTTCTCACAGTTCTGTGAAAGCCATTGGTGACTATTTCTGACATAGACTCTTGTCCTGGTTTGCAGATAGCTAATGTTTCATTGTGTCCTCTTGTGGCCTTTCCCATATATGTATGCTCTCCTGCTGTACTTTTCTCTCACATAAGGACACAAGTCCCATTGGATGAGGCCCTTATCTTTATGACCTCATTTAACTTAATCTTCTTAGAGGCTCTATCTCCAAACACAGTGTTGTTGGAGGTTGAGGTTTCAGCAGACAGCTTTAGGAGCTGGGGGACAAAATTCAGTCGATAGCATGGTGTGACAGAATTGAGACTGAGACTGCAGGATAAACCATGTGTTAGCCAGCTTTGTGTCACTGTGAAAAAAAATTGAACCAGTGATGAACAACTTGAATGCAAGAAAGATTTGTTTTGGCTCGTAGTTTCAGAGGTTTTAATCCATGGCCACTTGGCTCAGTTGCTTTTAGGCTTGTAGTGAGGCAGTATGTAAGATAGAAGCACATGGCCTAGGAGTGGGGCTTGGTTCATGGTGGCCAGGAAGGAGAGACAGAAGAGAGAAGAGGAAGTGAAGGAGAGGCATGGGGAAGGGGAAGAGAAGGAGGGGGAGGGGAGGAGACAGGGACAGAGATGTGGGGTGGGGAGAGAGAGGTAGACACACACACAGGTGCAAAATGTACCCTTTAGGGCCATATCCCCAGACATCTACTTCAGCCAACTAGGTCCCACCCACCCAGAGTTTCCACTACCTCCCAATTCTTTGCCAAATCTTAAATCCATCAATGCATCTATTCATGAATTGAGGGTCCTCAAGATCCAATCACCTTCAAAGACCTGTACTTCTGAGCATTGCGTTAAGAACCAAGCCTTCAATACATGTGCTTTTGGGACATTTTAGATCAAAACTATAACAAACCCACACATCCTTGGCCACCTTATTTTCTACAAGGGTGTGTTGACCATTTAATAGAGTAAGAGTAGTCTTCTCTCCGGTGGTCCTGGTACAACTGAATAATTACATATTATAGCCCTTATCTCACACCACACACAAAAACTGACTAAAGTAGACCAAAACCATACTGTAACAGTAACAGACAGCATATGGGTGAAATCTTCATGACTTTGGATTTTGCAAAGGAGTCTATGATGTAACACTAGACTCATGAGAAGCAAAAGAAAATAAAAGCAAGTAAAGAGTTTGCAAATCGTACCTCTAATGAGGATCTTATGTCTAGAATATGGAAAGAACTCAGTAATAAAAAAACTCAAAAGAATAAGCAAAGGACTTGAACAGATATTTCTTTAAAGAATATAGGAAAATGATAAATTGTCTCATAGCATTTCTTCAAAAGTTAAACAGGGTTACTCCAACAAGTCCACTCTTAGATGTGTATGCAGGAGAACTGAAAAGGCACATCCACACAAACATTTGTGCATACATTCATCCTAACACTATTCATAATTGTTAAAAAGTGGAAACAACACAAACATCTGTCAACTCATGAATGTATAAGCAGAAAATCTTATATTCATTTACTGAAATAATATTAGTGATGTAATGGTAGGTATGGTGTAGCATAGTTCTGTGGTACAGGACATAAACTGGACACAAAAGGACAAATATTATATAACTCCACCGATTTGATCTACAGGAGAAGAGTCAAATTCATAGAGACAGGAAGTAGATTAATGAGAAAAGGAGGAAAAGAGATTTAGCTTTACTGGGTATAAGGTTTAAATTTGGAAGATGAAAAAGTCCTGGAATTGGATAATGGTGAAAGTTACATAGCAACGTGAATGTACTTAATAGTTATGAACTGTATACTTAAAAAAAGAATCGATATGGTAAGTTTTTTGTTATTTATGTTTTTTCACAGCTCAACATACTATAAGGGAGAATATTGTCTGATGGGATTGTCAATGTAGGGAGGTGTAAAGAGACAAATATGATGGTAATGTAGCTATCCTCCATTAAATGCAGTGAAATTCTCATTCTAAATAGACTGCGCAAAGCTAACAGGGTGTCATATAATCTCCAGAACCACTACTAAAAATATTATATAGAAATATGAAGAACAAGGGATAAATTAAAATCATGAGATACCATGTTAAAATACTAGGAAGGAAGGCCAGGCCTGGTGGCGCACACCTATAATCCCAGCATTAGGAAGACTGAGGCAGGAAGATCGCTGGGAGTTCGAGGCCAGCCTGAGCTGCATAGTGAGTTCAAGGCCAGCCTGAATCACATAGTCAGACCCTGTCACAAAAACAAAAGCAAAACAACTCCCCCAAACTAGAATGGCTATAATAAAAAGAAAACCGAAGGACAAAACCCAAATACATTGAACAAGATGCACATAATGAAATGATAGCTCCAAATGCACACATAAATACATTAAATTCAAATATCCTAAGCAAGCCAATGGAAAAGACAAACATCAGGAAAGATTAAAGGGAGAAAACACTACAAATCAAATTGATGCTGTCTACAGACAGTAATTTTACATGTAATAATAGAAGTAGGTTATTAACAAAAACTATAAAAATAACTGAAAATATAAATCAATTCATAGATGTAACTGCTACATTAATAGGAGACATAGAGTTTTTAACTGAAAAGCAGGGATAAAAAATCAGTTTATAATAATAGATTTAAATTATCCCTGATATATAACCATGTTAAATATGTATGCAAACAATAGCAATAGTTTATATTAGGTAAAATAAAATCTATAAAAGAATAAACAGAATAATAAATATAATCAGAGATTCAGTCCTTTCAGAAGTAGAAGAACTACTAGAAAATCAAGGATGAAAAAAAAAAAGGACTATCACCATCAAACAACTGTACTTGTTATCTACAGAAGTGCTACTAAACAACAATGAACTATAAATTCTATATGTGCATGAAACACTCACCAGAATACATCATACTCTGTAAAAAAAAATTTAAATAGTTTTGAAAAACATGGAGTATGTTGTCTGATCACATTGGATATTAAACAAGAAAAAAATATTGGAAAGCTAACTGGAAAACTCTTTAAATATTTAGACATCTACATAAATCATGCATCAAAGAGAAAATTTTCAGAGTACTGAGAGAATATTTTATAATGAAGGAAAACAAATATACCAAATTTTTTTTTGGCTGCAGCTAAGACATTGCTTAGATGGAAACTTATAATGTTAGATACTCACATTAGGCAAGTAAAAGATCTCATATCAATGATCTAGCTTTCAGTCTTTTTTTTTCTTTTTATTGAGTTTATTGGTACAATCTAGGTATACAATACAGTTACATTCATCATTGGGATTCTGTACCTTTACATAATAGGTCTTGATTCTCATTTTTTCCCCTTGTCCTTACTCTCCCTTCACCCACTCCTCCCCTCCCCGTTTGCAAACACTTTATTTCCATTTTTTCAGTTTCTCATATTTTTTTCCTCTCCCTTATTACCTTTCCCCCACCCTTCCCACTTTCCCTACACTTTCAGCCCTTTACTTCCTATTTCACATTATTAATTATCTCATTAGGATCCTGTGTACTATTATAGTTTTTCACACCAGAGAAACTATTCGATATTTCAGTTAAAGAAATCTCTGTATGAACATTAAAAATAGGGAATCCTAAAATAAAACTAAAAAGGAAAGTAAAAGAGAAAAGGCAACGATGTAACATTAAAATAATCCTTAATTCTGGAGATGAACATGTTCCCTTAACATATTTAAATTGCTTCTTGCTCTTGTAGTCTTATCTTATTTCTTTGTTTTTCATTATTTAGAGAATACTTTATTAGTTTCTGTAATCAAACCCACTTAGATATGACCTTACATATTTAGTATGATGTGTTACCCCTGTACAGATGGAAAAAAAAAGTAAAAAATAAAAATAAAAAAAATAAACATTTCTAGACCAATATGGCTGTCCATTTCTGTACAATGCCAACTCAACACAGTAAATTGGGATGACTTTTTCCAAAGTTGGCAGCACCGTTAAAGTTTCCCAAAATTCAATTTATATATATGTATATGC
>NW_022900944.1:19528396-19576380 GCF_012274545.1 Fukomys damarensis
ATATATATATATATTTATATTTATATTTATATTTATATTAAAAGACTAATAGCATGTTATGCATCGATAGCAGCAACAGCTTTTCCAGGTTCTGCAGTCATCTGAACAAAATTATAGACATTTAGCACATTCCATTAAAAAAATAAAACAAAACAGAAAACAAAGAAAAGAATAATATCTAGGAAACAGCAAAGTTCTGTTGCTGTTGTGGTACCTGGCACCATTTTTTTATTAGCATCTTATCATCTGGAAGGAGAACATTCTAGAGTAATATCATTAAATGTGGCTCTGATAAAGCACAGTCCCTACTATGTATCATAAAGCAGGCACAAGATATTTTACATTCATAGAGGTATGATATAGTACCATCCTACATCAATAATACTAGAATCAGTTTTGGTTTGAAATTTGCTTTGTCTGCAAATAAGATTGCTACCCCTGTTTTTTTCTGGGCTCCTGTCACATGGAGAATTGTTTTCTATCTTTTCACTTTCAGTCTATGGGCTTCTTTTTGCATTTAGGTGTGTTTCTTGTATACAACATATTGTTGGATTTTGCTTCTTATTCCATTTTGCCAGTCTGTTTCTCTTGATTGGTGAGTTGAGGCCATTGACATTGCTCGTTATAACTGATATGTACTGACTTATTATTGACATGTTATTGGCCTTTTGTTGACTCTTTTTACTTTTTCTCCTTCTCCTTTTAATTCCTTGCTTTGCCTATTTGATTTGCTCTGTTTGCCCTCATGATGTTGTTGCCTTCATTGTCTTTTTCTAGGATCTTGTTTAGAATTACTTGTAGTGCTGGTTTGGTATTCATGTAGTTTCTCAGGTGTTCTTTGTCTTGGAAGTGTCTTATTTCCCCATCCATTTTGAAAGAGAGTTTTGCAGGATACACCAGTCTAGGTTGGAGGTTGTTCTCTTTTAGTACTTGAAATATCCCATTCCAGGCTCTCCTTGCCCTAAGGGTTTGTGTTGAAAAGTCTGCTGTGATTCTGATGGGCTTTCCTTTGCATGTGATTTGTTTCTTTTCTCTTACTGCTTGCAGTATTTTGTTCTTCTGTTGGGTTTCTGGGATCTTGATTATTATATGTCTAGGTGTAGATTTTTTTTATTGTAGCTAATTGGGGTCCTATATGCCTCAGTTATCAGAATGTCAAATTCTTCCCCTCTGGGAAATTTTCTGTCATTAATTCTGCGAACAGCTTTTTAAAGTCATTTGTATTTTCTCCTGCTACTTCATGTATTCCTATCAGTCTTATGTTATTCTTCTTTGCATCATATAGGAGTTGTTGGATCGATTTCTCATGATCCCTTACTGTTTTTAAGAGATCTCTCTTTTCCTGGTCACTGATTGCAATCTTATCTTCTATATCTGAGAGTCTATCTCACATTCTTTTATTCTGTTGTGTACACTTTCTATGAAATGTTTAATCTCCTGGATATCTGTTCGAATCTGTTTTATGGATTCCATTTCTTTCCTATGTTGGGCATTTATTATTTCCATTTCTGTCTTATGCTGGGCCTTCATGGCTTCTATCATGGTTCTGAGCTCATCTATTTTTTTGTCAGTTTCTGCTCTAGAGTCTTGAATCACGACTTCCATTTTGCTCACTATCTCTATGGTTATCTGGGAAATTATTTCTGTTTTGAATTTTTCTAGAGCCTGATTGATCTGTTTTGTTACTTCCTGTGCTTTGAGTTCAGGGTGTCCAGGTGGTTCACTATCAGCCTTTTCATCCTCATTTGCCCTACTGTTTGCCATTAGTGAGCTGGAAGTCTTTCCTTGTGTCTTGCTTAAGTGTTTTATCATTTTTATTTTTGTTGTTGTACTGTCCTTGGTTTAATCTCTGGGTTATCACCCAACTCTTCCTGATATAGTTGCGCCCTAGCTTCTGTGTCTGTAACGACCCACAGACATTCTCATCTTCATAACATCAGAGAAAACAGCTCAATCAAATCAACTGCAATGCTTTATCCCAACTGATACAATCAGCAACACATTAAGATCAAGCACAACTTGGACACTGACCACCTGTGGTAGTCGCTAGTCTATCACCCTTAAATTATTTGAATTAAATTGAAATCAAGAAGCAGTCCAGAACATGTCTGGAGTGAACAAAATTTCAATATGGTGTATTTACCATTTAATGGCTCAGACAGAGCAAGGACTCAAGACCCCTGGTCTCTGTTAGCTGATGGCTGGACCTCATGACATTGACTGACATCGGGCTGCAAGGCCCAGATTGAATTCCCCAACCTTCTGAATGGTTGAATT
Source organism: Fukomys damarensis (assembly GCF_012274545.1). Lineage (NCBI taxonomy): Eukaryota > Metazoa > Chordata > Mammalia > Rodentia > Bathyergidae > Fukomys > Fukomys damarensis. The sequence continues at coordinate 19,530,674 of NW_022900944.1, forward strand.
CCACAATGTTCTATTACAGGTTTCCCACACCCTTTCTTTAAAGATGTTCAAAATTGGGAACTCAGAAAAATACCCTTGATGACCACCTCTGCCTCTGCAGAGTGGGTCCAAAGACTGGCACAGTCAGGAGGTCTGAGAGTGCGTGGGGGGGGTCTTGTGGGTTTCAGGGGCTACCTTCCCAGTGATTGAGCAATGGCGGCTGGGACAGGAGAAGGTGTGGCTCTCCTCTAGATTTCAGTCTTAGTCTAGTAGGAAGAAAATGCAGCCAAAAGAAGCAGTAGAAAAGAAAAAAATAGAGATTAAAAACAAGTAAATTAAAAATAGAAACAAAAAACTCACTGAAAATACTATCTAGTTTTTTTTTTAAAAGATTCATAACTTGGTAAAGAAGAGAGAAGGCACAAAAAGAATCCATAGTTAAGAAAATGTTCCATAAGAAGTAATTTCTAGGCTGAGGTGGCTTAACTGGTGGATCCTATCAAATATTTAAGAAAAGATATAGCACAAATTTCACACAATTTCTTCCAAAAAATAAAGAGAAGGTGATGTTTCATAATTCATTTAATGAGGTTAGATATACAAGCCAGACATTTTTTGGTGACACTCCATATTGTTTTCTCTTATGGCTTTACTAATATATGTTCCCTTAACAGTGTACAAGGGTTTCTTTTTGTCTATATCTTCACAAACATATTGTCTTTTGTGTTCTTGTTAAAGCCATTCTAACAGAGCTGAGGCAATATCTCGTTGTGATTTTTAATTTCCATTTCTCTACTGATTATGATGTCAAATAATTTTTCAATACCTGTTGGCCATTTGAATGTCTCTTGAGAAATGTCCTTTTAGGTTCTATGTCCATTTTTTGGATTATTTATTTTCCTGCTATTATCTGAGTTTCTGACATATTTTTGACATTAACCCTTTGTCAGATGTATGATTCATAAATATTTTTTCTCATTTTACAGGTTGTGTTTTCATACTGTTGACTTTTTCTTTGCTATGCAGAAGCTGTTTAGTTTAATTTAATCCCATTTGCCCATTTTTGCTTTTGTTCTTTTGCCTGTACTCCTGGGAATGTATCAAAAAATTTTTTGCTGAGACTGATGTCAGGAAGCTTTTCCCTGTTTTCTTTCAGCAGTTTTACATTTTCAGGCCTTATGTTTAAATCTTTCACTTATTTAGGTTGATTTATGTATATATTAGGTGGGATAAGTTTCCAATTTAATTTTTTCCCATGTGGTTAGTATCCATTCTTGATAAAAATTCTAGCAAACTGGAAAGAAAAGGAAATTTCTTCAACTTGATAGAGGGCATTTGCAATTATAGCTAACATTGTACTTACTCCTAATAGAATGAGAGTTTCTCTCTTATAAGTACAAAAAAGTAAAAATGTTCACTCTTATTGTTGTTAATAACCATCATCCTGGAAATCCTAGCCATTGCAATAAAGCAGTAAATAAATTAAAAACACATATATAATCAGTCTCAAATTACATGATTTGCCAAATTATTTCACAAAATAATGCTATTTTGTTATTGAGGCCCAACTCAGAGCTTTATTTTGTCTCATTATTGATGATATTCACTTTGATCATTTGTTGAGGATAGTTTAGATCACCCTTCTTTACTATAAGCTTTCATTTTTTCCTTTAAAATTATTAAGTATATTGTGGAAAGGTTATTTGAAACAGCATAAATATCCCAATACTCATCAAGCTTTATTTATACCATAACCAACTATTGTTTCCTATTTTACTTGATGGATCATAGTCCTTACTCTTAGTTTATTATGATGCTCAAATATGATGATCTTCACAATGGTTCCTGTGTCCTTTCATGTGTCTCATCATTCTTGGAGCACTTTTTCTATCTGGTAGTTAGAAGCATGTGCTCTTTCCTACTGAAGTGAGGCCTGATACTGAGGCCTCAGTAGACGAAGCCAAAGATACATGTATTCATACACAATTACTTCTGTATTTTAAAGTCTACATTTATAGAAATCCATGAATTCATACCATTATCTCCAGTTCTAATCTAACATCATACATTAGTCCTAGTTTTCTCTTACCTCTGTGGATGCTCTTCTTGCTCTGGTTGCATGCCAGACAAGACCTCTGTGTGGATAGTCTCTAACTTCCCATGCCAGACTGGCCCTCTACGCCAATGCCCTTCATACCCTGCTCTGCTACTGACACTTCATACCAAGATGCTTCTACACATGGATGCCCTATTCACCCTACTTCCACTCTGGCACCCAGGCATTTATTCTTGTCTAAGTTGCACAATTGGGACGTTAAATATTTGAGATATTCTGATTATGATGATCATAAAGAAGGGAATTCCGAATTTCTGTCTGTGCTGGGAAGTGCCATAGAAGGAAAATGTATGGCTAATATAGAAATTTGCAAATACCTCCACTAATAACTACATTTGATTATAAAATACATATTGAGAACATACTGTGGGTTAAGGGTTAGGGGATCTCTTTACTCATAAAAGCAACTTTTATGAGTCTTTTTTATGAAGGCCTTTTTAAAATTAGATTCCTGTTATATATAGTACATGTTCAAATGATGTTTATTGAATAAAGTGACTGGCATGGACATTGAAAAAAATAAATAAATAAATAAATTAAAAACAGAACAGATACAGTGTGGAAAGGAAGACAAACTCTTATTTTCAGATGAAAAGAGTTCCTATATAAAAAAATTCAAGGGAATTTATTTTTAAAACCCATGGATTAAACAGGGTCACAGAGTACAAATTCACAAGGTCAACACACAAAACAGTAATCATTCTTTGGACTAGTAATAAGTGATTTGTTAGCAATATTTTGTTGTAAAATTACAAAAGGTCCCACAAAAAGATGAATAGCTAATAATAAATTTAACACACAGGGATTTCTGCATGGTAGAAACTACAAAATTCTTATAGAAGAAATGAAATAAACTTTAAATAATGAAGAGCTGTGCCTTGTTTATGGACTAGAATACTTGATATAGAACAGTTGCCAATTTTTCCTCAGTCTACAGCTAAGACACAATTTTAACCAAATTTCCAGAATGTTTTTTTTCTAAATAGAAAAGATAATGCTAAAATTTATATTAAGAAAACAAAGAAGCTAGAATGGCTAAAAAATCTTGAAAAAGGAACATAAATTTAGAGAATGAAAAGCATCTGACTTCTGGCATTAATATCAAGCTTTAGTAATCAAGACAGTAAGATATTAACATAAGAATAGACTCATAGATCAGTCTAGAGCAGTCTTGCAACAGAAGAGAAAAATCCAGAAATAGATTCATACAAACACAACCATTTAAAATTTTTTGTTTTGTTTTGTTTTTGGTACCGGGGATCGAACTTGGGTCCTTGAGCTTGTGAGGCGAGCCACAGAACCGCTGAGCTAAATCTCCAGCCCTAAATTTTTGATATAGGTATGGAAATGATTAGAAGGAGAAAAATAAGGCCGGGGGATTTAGCTCAGTGGTGCCACCACCTGCCTTGCAAGCACAAGGTCCAGAGTTCAATCCCAGCTACCAAAAAAAAAAAAAGAGAGAGAGAGAAAAATAATTATTTTAGTATTATTGCTGGAATAACTGTACATCAATATACAAAAACAAGCAACAAACTAGAGTTCAAATATTAGATCCTTATTAGTGCAAAATAAATCATAGGTCTAAATATAAAACTTGAAACTAAAAATTTAGAAGAAAGGTAGAAATAAATATGACTGGGGTTAGGCAAAAAGTAAAAAGGTTCTTAGCACAATATTTTAAAAATATTTTTAAAATAGTTGAATTTAACAAAAATTTAAACTTTGTTCTGTGAAGTATCCTTGTTAGTATGACTCTGTCCAGAGGTTTAGGTGTGGGAATCACAACTCAGATGGTGGGACCAAGGAGAGGGCTTAGACAAAGAAACTTGCATGTCTAGGTGATGGCCCTCAGGGGCCCTATGGGGGTTCTCTAGGTCCAGGATTCTTAAAGGCAGCAGCAATTTGAGATCTTTACATATTTGGAGTTTATCTTATCTATGGCTAGCAGATGTTGTGTGCAATTTCATGGGGAATGCAAAGCAGGCAGGCTCTAAATAGCTAAAAATCTGCTTATTTGTAGTATGTTTAAAACAACTAGATGTGTGAACATTTGAGTTTGATGCTGGCAGGCTTTTTAGTTAATGGGTCTTAGCCTGCTGTGAAGACGTAAACAACCTGGGGGCCAATATATAGAGACCATCTAGCTCATTTATATAATGTTTGGCTAAGAGATAGAGACTGGAACAAATCTGAACACATAATAGAAAAATATTCTATTGCCTTGAAGATACTGTGAGTAGAAATATGAAGGTTAAAGTCAATGCTGGTAAGAACTGAGAAGGAAATGAGGAACATGTTATTGGAATCTGAAGGAATTTTATATATAACCAAAGAATTGTTATTTAGCATCAGAGACTTGGCTGAATTATATTCTACCATAGCAGAGAAAGCAGAAATTCTAAATGTTAAAATTGCATATGCAGCTAAAGAGATTTCCAAGTAAATCTTGGAATTAACTTGGAGAGGTTCATGGCCTATCCAGATTGTAAAGCAGGCTAAAATGAGGACACTTACTGTTAGGGAAGTGTTTAATGGAGAGAAGCCCAGGGGTATGGCTGGATAAGGTTTTATTTATTTTTTTCAGCAATTAATCATGTGATTTATGGATCTACTCAACTGTCTCAGCAGATAATAGGAATAGAGATGTGGTGATCAGGTGAGATCTGCAGGTGATCAGGTAAGATCTTGTTGGATGCCATGGTCCCTTCTAACAATGCTATAGCACCCAGAAAGCTGTTGGCTTGGACTGAAAGGGAGAGAGGGGGAACATTACAAGAGAAAAACATTGGATTTCGAACATTACACAGGCCTGCAACTGCAGCTACAATTCTTTTAAGATAAAGGAATAAAGATTCTAAAATGCAGCTATTGCAAATGGGGCAGAAGCCTATATAGCTGCCAAAGCCTCAGGTGGCACAATATTAAGACACAGAATATTACTCACAGCCTTGGAAACTAGTAGGATTTCCCTTCATGTATTTTGAACTCACTTGGAAGTCAATGATCCCTCTAATCCCTTCTAACTCTCCCTTTTGGAATGAAAATGTCTATCTCCACTATAACTAATGTCCATGCCTGTCTTACCAGTTTCTGGAAGCAGAAAATTTGTTTTCTTATTCTATATGTCCACATTGGAGAGCAATTTGTCCCAGAATGGATCACATCTAAAGTCTAACCCAAACCCAAATTATGGCTTATCTCTGGACGTCTCCCAGAAGTGTCATGTACTCACAGGATGGCAGGACTTTGGAAGAGGATTTGATCCTTAGGGGATAGCTGATTTGCTCTTAGGAGGTGGGCCTTGTTGGAAGAGGCCCATCTCTGGGGGCGTATTGCCTTTCCTGGCTCTACCCTTGGTTCTCTCCTTTCTGTCTCCCATGCTATGAGCATCTCTCCTCCACTCAGGCCCTTCCACCAAGCCATTTCTGTGTTTAAGCCTGTGGAATATGGATTGAAACTTCTGAAACATGCGCCCAAATAAACCTCCCCTCTCTTAAATTGTGTGTCAAGTATTGTTTCCCAGTAATGAGAAAGTGACTAAAACACCTGGTTTAGATGATAATTTTAGGACTTGTAACGATATTTATATAAGATATTTATAATTAAAATTGAGAATGGGTTCAAACTTTGGTAGATGTTGGGGTGATCTGAATGTATTTCAGATGTAGAGATAGATGTGAAATGGGAGTGCAGAGTATGGACCGCAGCAAGTTGAAATGTGTTACCCATGGATGATGCATTACTCAGAGCTTGAGACTGTGATCCTGTTCTAAGAAAGGGTCTTGGCTGATGCACCTGAGTTAAGGATCTCAAGGTGAGATCAATACAGATTGTTTGACGTGGACTGTCCTACAAAAGATACAGAAGAGTGACATATAGGAAGCTGAGGCAAGCCCATAGAGAGAGAAAGGCAGGGATTGGAGTTATGCATACACAAACCAAGGAATAGTTGAAGTCAGCATGGAGAAGGTCCGAAGGATCCTCCTCTACAGCCTTAGAGAGAGCAGCACTTTGATTTTGGACTTTTGGTATTCAGAATTAGTATGAGATACTAATTTCTGTTGTGTTGATCTAGAAAGTCTATGGTCCTTTGTTATGGTAACCCTTGGAAGTAAATACATCTACTTGGTTATTCTTTTTGACTTAAATCTCTTAAAGAGAGGAAGACACTGCTTTTTGAGGGAGCAGTGATAGACATTTGGGAGCCTGGGATTCTTGTTCTGGAATGATAGGGACATGGAAAATACATCCCTAAGTTTACAGGCTTTCTCATAGCCCCAGTGAATAACAAACTTTTTTTTTTTCTTACCGGGCGTCAAACTCAGGACTTTGTGCTTGTGAGGCAGGCTCATTGCCACTGAGATAAATCCTCAGCCCAACAAACTCTTAGGAAAAGTTTAAGTTTGCATGTTTTACAGAATTTTGCATCTATTGGAAATTATTCAGTTCTTCTGCAAGAGGTAACTTCTTTTTAATCTCCTTGCAACTTGTAATGAGATTACTTTTATAATGGAGAGCAATTCTGGTGCATAGTTAGGAAAGGTTCAAGAGGGCACCCTTTCTGAGTAGGTTTTCTTATGCATGTAGGGAAAAAGCACTAAGATCCAACTTGCGGAATTGTTTATTAAGAATATAAACATGCTTTCAAGGGTGGGAGATTTACCTCAGTGACCCTGCACCTGCTTTGCAAGTGCAAGGTCCTGAGTTTGATCTCCAGTGCCAAAAACAAAGAATATAAACACGCTTCCTAAGCCACAAATAACTCCACAACTATACTTTAAAACTATTTACATAGTTAAATTATTTTAAGCTGAAATATTACAACTTACATACTTTACACGAACATTTCTTTTGTCCTTTCAATACCATACCATTAAACTCACACATTTTAACCCCTGAGTGAGTTATACCAACACCTTAGTGTCCACAACTTTAAACTGCTTGTCTATTCCAGACCATCATCCAGAATCCAGGGTTAACAGTTTGTGTCCAGTTTTAACACTACTAAAAAATCAAACCGCATTTGGAAAAATATGAATAAGCCAGTTTTTTCTGGGATTACTATATTTACCAAGTCATGACCTGTTATTTACCAGAGCTATCTAGTTATTTTGATGTTTTACTGGTAAAAGATTGGCTTTAGATTTTTGTTTGTTTCTTCTTTTCAAGAAAGCTAACTATTCAATTATGTCAATTTTAACTTTAGAGTCACCTTGTGTATAAGAATAAAAACAAAAACCTAGATACTGTTAATTCCTGATATCTTAATTTTTCTGTTTTAACCTGCATTTTAAATGCTTCTCACTGTAGCCTTCTTGCTAATTAATTTCAATCATCTTGCTGTGATTTTAGCAAGAAATATCGGAAAGAATAAGGTAAGAAAATTATGTCCTTACTTGTCATGTTGTAGCTCTTATCTCCAAAATAAAAGAATGAAGGGTTATGTAAATGTGCTCATGCAAAACAATTACTTCTCAAATCTGATTCATTACCATATAGCCATGTTAACTCATGGTAGATTCATTTCCTTTATTTGCTTTCTCTGAAGGCATTTTTTTTTCACTTTACTGTTTACTGCTTGTCCAATATTTTGTTTTTTCTACTATTCTTTGTTCAAACTGCAAAAATCTGAAATAAAAATATAATATAGAAGTATAGGCATCAGCTAGCATTTTCAATGGCATATGGTACTTCAGATGCCATATGTACCAGTGTTTAGTGATTCTGGCAAAGAGGCATAGAATGGTGAAATCCAACTGCCAGGATTGCTGAAAACAAATATGTAAATGCTCCAGGGCTTTTGTTATTCATAACATACCTCTAACACAGCACATACAATATGCTGTTCATTCTGTAACTAGTATAACTAATAAACCACATTTTCCTCCCTTATTTTTAAGGCTTCTTCAAGTGTGTGTGGTTTTTGCCTCTAACCTTGAGTCCCACTACTGAACTCTGTATATCTTGAAGCTCATATTAATGAAAGAGGCCTAGGGGAATACATTCATTCATCCTTTTTCAAGGGCATTTGTTTATTTTTCAAATTAAAATCTCAACCCTTCTGCAGGCCTCTTTTATGAAACAAAGAAAATGCTCTGGGCATGTTCTCCTGACAGCACAGTCGTGAGGCAAAGGCAGACAATACCAGGAAAGATAAATTCAGGCAGAAGAACAAGCAAAGTTTCCTTGCTGTGAATCTGGCCAGGGCCTTTCCAACACTGACATTCTAGAGGATGTCATATAAGATCCACGGATATAATTACTTTGAAAAGGAAAATGATAATTTTAATAACCTTTATGTGGTTATAAGCATTCTAGCCCATATACAATAATCACAATTTTAAGATAATCACAATTTAGGGAATAAAAGTTGACCCTGTTTTGTTTGCTCTGCGAATTTGGACAGGGCTGGTGGGAGATAAGACCTAAGCACCTCCTTTCTGTTCGTAGTGGGCAGTCCACCCAAAGTGGAAAGAACAGTGAGCTTTCTCAGAGGCCATTATTTTCCACTTGTCATCACACAAGCTGTTTAACCTCTTTGAGCTTGTTTCCATATGTATGATGAGGATATCTTCCCTGGGGATATTACTGTGAGGATAATATGCTATAATCTTTGTGAAAGTGCATTATTATTATTATTTTAAAAAATCTGTAGATTTTTCTGGTAGTTTAGAGACCTAAGGAGGCTTGTACTACTTACCATTGAGCATTTTTCTGTACACACAAAAACCCAGGAAGAATATTGGAAATGGAAAGTTGTGAATATGCTAATGTGATGGTCAATGATAGGAATGATTCCTTCTGGGTTTAATTCTTTCAGATTGAATAAAATGAAATTGCAATTTTTATAGGTAAAAAATGGTCTCATATAAGAACATTTGCTTGTTCTTAGCTGTTTTGCTTGATCAATCTCTCATGCCTTTTTCTTAAAGAGACTGCAGTGGCTAGTAACTAGAAAAGTAGTCTGATTTCAATTTCTGCTTACCAACTTCCTCCATTTCCATCACCCTTAATAGCTACCAAATAATTTTGATTGCAATCCTCAAGTGATTCCCAGAAGTGAATGTTTTATGTCCACAGCCACTGCTTCAGTATAGGTATGCCTGTCTTGCTGAGATGAGTGAGATATTCTCTACCTAACAGTCAATATAATAATCAGCCATAATGATCATTTGAGGGTGTTGGGAAAGATGAATTAGGAGTATGGTCTGCAGCATCAGTAAAGTATTTCCAGGTGAAGTTTGGGATCCAAGATGTACTCTTGAACAGATATTAATTAAATTGAGAGAATATTGGGAGGAGAAACTGAATAATTAGGAAGGAGATACTAGGAGCTCTTCTAAAGAGGCATAAAACATAAAACATTAGGGATCTGTAGTATAAGAAATTTTATTAAAACTGACCACCCTGAAGTCTTACTGTGAGTCATTGGAGTTAAGGATAAATCTGTAAGAAGAAATTGTCTGAAAGGATTGATTCTTTGGGACACTCGAGAGTTTGGACTTTCTATAGGAAAAGTAGATGGAGTTACGTTATGGGAAACTGAATGGAAAAATTCCAAAATTTTTATCCACCTCCTTACCCCTTCATTCCCTGCATCCTGCAATTCTGACCTTGCTGAATGTCTGTAGCTAGTGTACATGCCACTGCGACATGGACAACCCAGCAGGGAGCTAAAGTGCTACTGATTTTATCCTCTGTGCCTGACTCCTAGTATTGAGTCAGGAGCACCTCCCATATGTCCCAAAGATTTTGGGCCATGTCCCTACTCCAGCCTGATTTTCACCTCTCCTCAAAATGGCCACAGGGAGCAAACATGGAAAAGGGCAATGCTATTATTTCTCCTTCAAATGCAAAGAGAGATGTGAATCGAACAAACCTTTTGTTAATCAACTGGAATAGAAAGTTACTCATATTCTTGTATTTCAAAATGTATTTTTTTCTATGACTGTTCTTATTGCATCTTCTGAGACATTCAGAGTTGGTGTTGGAAGGTACATTTGAAATATGGACAGGTTCTGTGGTTGAAGAGGCAGGATCGAAGCACCATTCCATCAACATAATGCATGTTCTAAGTAAATACTTTCTGTAAGTATAATGGCAGCTATGTAAAAACTCAGGTTCAAATGTAGCTAATAAAGATGTATGAAAATATCTATATATCTGCCCATATCTACATATAATATAGAATATTATAAATGAGCACACACTTTAGAGGAGAGCCAAACCCTTTTATGACAAATTTGCCAACAGAATAAACAATCTTGATTATAATGCAAAGCTTGCCAAGTCCTGTCAGAAAACTCTTGTGGCTCAGTGCGTTTCCCGGATGGTGAGGAACCACTAAAATAACCCCTTCACTCAGACTCCTGTGAGTCTCTGTGGGGAGCTTTCGCTGTAGTTGTCACTGAAGAAAAGCAATCAAATATAACATATAGACACAGGGACAAGGTGTGAGTACATGCTGTCCCACACATGTTTATATGAGTATAGGGAAGAAATGCTGATGTCTTGAGTCTAACAAAATACACACGAATAATTGGGACAGGGCTCTGTTCAGATTTGTTTTTTCCACCCAATAAACAAAAAATTGTATTAGCCATAGTACACATCTTTATTCAGATTGTATTCATAGGCTTTTCAGTCTATACCCTGTAGGACAAAATAATCACAAAGAACAACGATTTTCAAATAGTACTTTGTGATCCATGAGGAGGCTGCAAAATTGATTTAGAGGGTTTTAGCCAGCTTTTGTAAAATAAAGGAGAATGAAGGAGAAAACTACGAGATAGCATACGATGTTGTAAATGTATTGTCTTTTGTGAAGACTTTGCTTCTCTGTGTGTGTGTGTGTGTGTGTGTGTGTGTGTGTGTGTGTGTGTGTGTGTTGGATCAGGAATTCAGCTTTAAAATGTGGGTAGTAATAAAAAAAAAAAAAACCCTTGGAATTCACTAGGAGGGTTTATCCCTTGGCTTTACTTTCAGTGCAGTATTCTCATGCTGCTGATGGTGAACCCCTTGAGGGCAAGGTTGAATGTGTTTCATCTTTATACCCTATCCAGCCCCAGGAGAGCCCTGCAGTTAGTGGAAGATCACTAAACAGTTATCAAACAAATGTTGAGAACTCCAGATGCTTGTATTTAAAAGGATAATAAAGATAGTAGTTTGCACTGATAGAGCACTTATTACTTTTCAGAGTGCTTTCCCATCAAAGATCTCATTGATAATTCAGAACTAGTGTGTTGGAAGGAACCACACAGAATGTTACATTAATAAGTTTAATTATCTCCTAATGTACTTTGCATTTCAGTGGTGCACAATAAGACATTACTTTAAATAGACTTAAAATTTGTGTTTGGGGAGAACCCAGGTTTTGTGGAGCCCGAAACCTTAAAATTTTGGAGGTCTTTTTAAGAACAAGAGTATAAAACAATAGCAAATTACGTACAACAGTGAATAGTGATTAGGAGAAATGGCATTGCCAAAACTAAAAATTTAAAAATTTGGCAAATATCACCAAATTTAGGAAAATATGAATAACATGAGTTTTAAATCAATGGCTAATGGCTCTACAGTACTTCATTCTTCCTTTTTTTGTCTCATACACTTTGATTGCTTCTCTTGTGACAAACATTATGTAGGATCTATTTAAATACAGAGAACACAAGGTTTCTTTGGCATAACTAATTAAAATTTCTTTGTACTATTGACAAGCTAAATGCGTACACATCGTCCCTTATTTTATGGAGTCGTATTTGCTATTTTCACACTGCTACAGACTTGTGTCCTTCAGATACATGGACTCCTGCACATTCTTTGAAGTGTAATTTCAGTAAAAAAAAAATAGAAGAGATATTCTGGACTTCTAATTATATTAAATTGCATTCTTATATACATTTATCAATAGGAGCAATTTCCCTTTTGATTGCAAAATGTAACTGAATCCTCTGTCAAAAGTGTCACATGTGTTCGTATATGTTCAGTAGTGTTTTTCAGGCCTGTCCCTTGATCGATACACTTCAAACTGTTTTCCCCTCACTACTCTCTTACTTGTCAGGCAAAACGTTGGAGGTCATTCTGATTTTGTGCTACAAACTTGTGTGCCACGCTTTCACATCACGAGGACTCATGTGGGATTGTGGGAGCCATTCCTACAGTGGGACGACTGGTAATAAATTAAACACAGTAGTGACTGTGAATGTGCAGTAAAGTCAAACTAGATACTCCCCTATGCCACTTGCTCTTAGCTGGATTCCAGAAACGCCACTGAGTGTATCTTTTGTGAGTATCTGTAGTGGTGGTGTTATGGTTGCTTCAGTGCCCTGAATAGATTCACAGGTTTAACTTACCTGGTCATTTTAACTTTGGGGAAGAGCAAGGAAGTTGCACAGCACCAGATCCAGGAATAAAGCAGATAAAGACACACGGTAAAATGTTTTTATGAGACTTTTAGAGCATCAGCATTCATCACATGTTTTTATTAGTTTGTAAAGATAAGGAAGAGGGCTTTCAGAACAGCTTCAGAAAATGACAAGGATGACGGGATAAGTGTGTTTGAAACAAGGGGGAGTATTTTGAGGGGGATCAATGTCAATGTGATTTTTACCGTTACATTTTCAAATATTTAAACATTATTTTGATCACACTGCTTATTTTCCACAAATAAGGTCTCAGGGATTGCACTCTAAGACTGTGCCATACCTTGGACAGATAAAATATGACTCCAGCTTTCACAGGCGGCTCTAATCCTAATCCCAGTACCAGTGCTTCCTTCCTTTTTTCCTGCAGATTCAAGGCTTCTGATGGGGTTGTACTTTGGTCTGATGGTAATCCTAAGGTTGGCTCATCTTTACTATTTTTTCTAATTCTTCTAATCCTTTGTAAAAATTTCTTTTATTAAATTCTTACCGGAAAATTGGCATGAGTCTGATTTTGATGACTTGGCCTTTTTCAATACTGTTTTAGTTACTGTTGTTCCTTGCATGTTCTCATAAATATTAAATTTAGAAATTATCAACTTAAACAGGAAAGACTGCTAAGATTTTGATTGGGACTGAACTGGATATATAGATTAACTTGAGAACAATTCACATCCAAACAATAATTTTTTAGTCCAAGAACAGAAAATTTCTATAATTATTCAGGTATTTAAAATTTTATTCCATTAATGCTTTGTATTTTTGGCACATAGAACTTGTACATTATTGGTTGTTAAATTTAATCCAAAGGATTTCATTTTTCTGGATGCTATTGTAAATAGTTTTTGTATTTTCACGGTCCAAATATTTTTGCTAGAAATAAAGTTGATATTGGCATGTTGAGCTGGTGTTTTATGAATTTGCTTATTTTACTTTACAGTAGTGGTAGCTTTTCTGTAGATTCCTGTATGAGCTTTGCACTGCTTGGACAAAATATCTGACACTCACAGTTTAAAGAAGAGATTTATTTTAGCTCCGAGTTTCAGAGATTTTGTACAAGGATGGCTGATTCCACGGCAGAAACATCAAGACAGAAGGTCATGACAGAGGAAAACTGTTGAACTCATGGCACCCAGGGTGTATAGAACAGGAGAAGAGTAGAGAGGAAGGGGCTGGAGACAAGCTATAGATCCCCAGGTCACATCATGTCTCCACAGTCCGCCAAGACACATGCAGATGTGTCCTTTATTAATTTCCTGGGTTTCTTTCAATTCAATCAAGTTGACCATGAGGGTTAACCTTGCAATTTCTCAGAATTTTCTACATAGGCCATGCATTCTTTGCATATTTTTCTTCATTTTTATTGCCTTATATAATTTGCTAGGATCTCCAAGATAATGAGTTAAAGTGCTGAGATTGATCATTTTATCTTCTATCTCCACTATTAAATATTGATAATAGGGTTTTCATAGTTGCTCCTTCAAGGTTGAGGAAGTTCCTTTGCTTATGCAGTTTGCTGAAAATACACATAAATGTGTATTGAGTTTGGTCAAACAGATTTTCTGCATCAGTTAAGATGATCACTCCAGAAATTTGGCTATAGTAAGTTTTGCATTGTTTTCTTCATTTGTCCTACTTGAGATCATTGAGTTTGTTAAGTTTGTAGACTTAAAACTTTCATCTGATTTGGAAATTGTTTTATCCAGGATATTTTTTAATTGCTTTCTATCTTTACCTTTCTTTATGTCTCTATCTTTGTTCCTTCTGGATCTCTAATCATTTGTATGTCTGGTCAGATTACTAAGAGTCTTCCCACAGGTTTTTCAGTATTTTTTTCCTTTCATCTTTCATTTTGAGTAGCTTCTATTGTTATGACTTCAACTTCGCTGATGTTTTCTTCTCCGATGGATAATTTTTTTGGGGGGGGGATTGAGACAGGGTCTCACTATGAAGTTGAGACTGACCTGGAACTTACTACGTAGCCCAGGCTGGTCTTGAACTCACAGCGATCCTCCTGTCTCAGCCTCCCAGGTGCTGGGATTACAGGTGTGCACCACCATGCCTGGCTCCAATGAATAATTTTCTGTTGATCTCATTCCAAACATTTTCTCCGTCACTTTTTTGGCCTAGAAATATAATTTTTCAAAGTGTATATATTCCATGTTTCTCTTTATCAGTGTCTCCTTTCTTTACTGTTTTAAATATAGGGGGCTCTCTTTCCTCTGAACTTCCATCTTTTATACCATTTTGTACCTATTTCTGTAGTTCAGTTTCTGTTGTGTCTTTGCTCGTATTTTCTTCTTGTGCATGTATTGTCCTGTCGACTGGAAACAGTGTTTAAGCAGTGTACTGTTTCAAATGTAGGATTCAACCTATTTGTTTCCCAACTCTGAGGGATCACTGTCCTGTTCTGTCTGTTGTTTTATGTCTGAACATTGTTCTTTATGCATTTATCCATGTTGTTTAAAACATGATGGTAAATGTGGTCTGTATTAGTTCATCTGGTCAAAACTTGAAATCTTAAATGTTATTTTTAGTGTTCAGATACCGTTTTATTTAATGCAGATACTATAATATATCTAATTACTTATTGTTAGATATTCACATTTTTTCAGTGATGAAATTGATTATACATATTATGAAAATATTATGCATACATATTTCTATACTTGTTTAAATATATTTTAGGTAAATTTCGGAGTTGAAAAGCATATAAAAGCTGACATTTTGGTAATTTACATGGAATAATTTCCTCATTAAAATAAACGCTAAGATTCATTAAGAACAGAGTAAATAGAATTCTTCCTCACATGATTTTTAAAAATAAGCTTATTTGTAATAAAGAAGAAGGGAAGTTAGATGATGTGAGGGGTAAGTGAACCTGTTAACTAAGCAGACAGTGAATAGAATGGCTCAGTATACACAATACTAAGCAGGGGACAATTTCCTCCGGGGACAGCCTAATTCTGGAGGAATAATGGATGTTCCCAAAGGAAGGCCACAAGCAATAATTTCCCAGGAGAAAGCAGGAAGGAAATGAACCAGCAACAATGTCTTTTTTTTTTCCCCCAAATTTACCAATCAGATAAGTCATTACACTGCCTAGGAAAGATAGTATAAAATTGTGTAAAAGAAGCTAGTAATTAACACAGATTATGGCTCAGTATGAAAGAAAACATCAGGAAGGGGTAACAATATTTATGTCCTAATAACAAATATCAATAACTACTTATTGATAACTTAATGTGTGCAAAGTAACATGGATTTTCACATTAAAACTTATCTCTTAACTGTGAAAAGATACTATTTTTATCTCTATTTTGGAGCTGAGGCTTAAGGTTTACACTGAGCAGGAGCTAGCACTGCTCAGTAGTGTTTACAGTATTTCTCAAAGTGTCTTTGGCAGGTCACCTGGATTCAACTTACTTAGGGGGCTTTTAAAATGTAGTAGGCAGTACCATTTTCAAAACATGTGGAAAAGTTAGCTTCTATAAGCTTTTGTGTAATTGAATGTAATCTCTGCCTAGGGCCACTGCTTCCAGCTGATGACAGAAAAATTAACCATCAGTTGAACCTAGGGATTTATGGATCATTCTGTCACTGTAGATTTAAAATATATTCAAATTTACAGTCCCGCTCTATTCCCATTTCCTAAGGTTGAATCTAAGCTCCAGAGTTATTTTTTAATGGCTTTCTCTGATCGGGGGTTTTTTTCTAATCTGTCTGTGAAGCTTCGTAATCTTCACAGGCCAGGAGTTCTATATTCACACCTAATTCTATTTTCTCTCTGCCAGGCTTCCTTCCCTGATGTTGGGCAAGCACCACCTATTCTTGGAGCTAAGGGTAGGTGGACCATAGGGAATTATCTGGCTCTTTCTCAAATATTTGGTATATTGTATAATCTTTAGTTTTGCTGTTCAAAACAGGTCCCGTCCCCCTTTAGATGTGGGAACTCTGGAATTTAAAGGTCTATTGAAAACTAATCACTATATTATTGTTCTTACTTTTTGTGTGTCAAAATCATGCTGTTTTGACTGGATAGCAGAAGAGCCACAGCAACAACAACAAACTTTAGCAATAGAATAAGGGCGATGAATGGCAAAATAAAACTCAGTTATCTCAAAATGTTAGCCTCTGTTGTGAGAATGAAGTAAGAAGTCATTTTGAATCAGAACTTCTGGTCAAGGGCCTGAGAATAATGATTTTAGTTGCTTTTACAATTTAGACATGATCATAGATGGACTCCCAAGGTTTTTAAGGAGGCCAGAGATGTCCTGGTAGGTATTAGAATGAAATGGATAATTGCTTTCTTGGGCTAGACATAAAAATTTACTCCAGTTTATCAGAATGCATGTGCTAGAATGTCAAAGATACTTACGCAAAATATTTTGTTTTCCATTTTTTTCTGTAGTTTTCCTTGGGTCTCCATTTTTTTCCCCTGTAGATCTAGTCTGATTTCCTTTAGTTTTTATTTTTCCTTCTGTTAGATGTAAGGAGTAGATTTGAGTGGGATGAGATGATTAATAATTGTTGGGCATCCTTGATGTTCCTGAAATTTTGTATGATCTCAGTTAATCCCCACAACATTTAGTTAATTCTCAGAAAGGTTAAATAAGTTGCTTAGGATCACACAGGTGGCAGGTGGCACAGCCAGGATTAAAATCCAAGCCCATCTGGTAGCAAAGCTGGCCTTTAATTACTTTACCTTGCCCCCCCCTCACTGAGGGTTTTATGGTATCCCAATTCCCTTATCATCAATCTTTCTTCTACTTCCCAGCCGTGCGGAAGCTCCAATCCTCTCTCTTGCCTTTTCCACTGCCAGTCACCAGATTGAGTCCATAAAGGAAAGTTTATATGTGGTGTTGTCTTGCTGATTTTGATTTTCAATAACTGTATCCTTGTTTATAAAAAATACTCTTTAGAATTATAATTTAAAGTATTTTGTTTAATATTGATGTAGATTTAGAACTTGGGCTTTAACCGTTGTTTGGACAAGTTGCTTGGACCTCTGAAGTCCTTACATTTCTCTTTTTCTAATTTTTTTGTTAGAGTCCATTTCAGGGTTATTAGAAATGATTTTAATATAGAAAAGCTTCATCTGAACAAATTTCTTTGGGTTCAATCTAGCCAGCGAGATATTCTCTTTATATGGAATTACATTTCTTAATAGCATTTTTACTCAGGGTGGCTGAATTGTTCAAAGAAGACACAAAGCAGACATAGGAGGGAGTTGGCAAGTTTCCAAAGAGAAGGAAAACAGACAAGGAAGGTTGTTATTTGCTCTTTAACTTGCTTGCGGGTTTGCTGAGGTCCAGAATCCTTTCTCTGGTTTCAGGTCAGCGCAGCTGACTGTAGCCATGATGCCCCTGTCTGTGCTTCCTGCTGTGCCATGCACTTGACTTTCCTTTTCTCTGTTTCTTGGGAAAGTCTAAGTGTACATACACACTATTTCACTAGACAAGGGCAGCATTCTTAAAAATTATATATCAAAAGAGCCTTTCTCTTAGTGAGAGCAACTATAAATTCTTTGGGTTATTTGAAGATACCCAAGTATATATATAAAATGGGAATGCTTTCCACAAAAAACTCCTTCTTGAGCCCTCCCTTGCTGGATGGGGTGGACTAAAATGGCAGAATTTACACTTGTCCGTTAAAATCACCTCAGTCTCTTCCAAATAAAAATTCTATATAACCACTCAGACATTTCAAAGTTCAACATTCAGTGAGGAGTCCCTTTCACTTGTCTCAGTTGAAAGATGACATCTGGATTCAAGGGGACTTGTATCATCACTGTCATGTGAGAAGTTGGTGGGCTGTCGATGGCAGTAGGGCTTTGGATACTCATTGGCTTTTGGACAATGTCCTTTGTCCCTCATAATCATAAAGAAGCCTTCTGGAATCACCTGCAGAAGTCTGCACCTGATGAAATGTCGACAGGTTTCTTGGCATGGCCATGCCCCAGGGAGCCTGTAACAGAACCAGCCTGCTTTTGGTCTTGGCGTGATTGTCAGTCCTCTGCAGCTGATCTTCATTCAGCAATGATGTAACCTCATTGCTCCCTCCCTCTAGCAGGCCTTTTGGCGCTTAACTCATTTTCACATGTGAATTTCAAAATATCCTTCAAACCTCCCAGGAGAACGGCTCAGAGGGTACCACTCCAGGACCCTTTTTAAAAATCCCCATCAGACATCTTTATTGATGATTGGCAACTGAATTGATCTGCCAGGATTCTAGATGAAAAAGGGAAGGAATTCTTATTTCTCATATATCTTAACATGCAATTCTCCTCATTAGCAATATTTGAATGCAAAAAGCACATCTTGGAAGAGGATCTATAGAAACACTGATGGAATAGAAAGCAACCAGAAAGGGATGACATCCAATAAAGAGCACATCGTCAAGTTGCCTGTGACAGAGGATGAAACAGGGTAGAACCAAAACCTTGGGATTGTGCCTCCAAGGTTGGGGGAGATGGGTATGGAGGTGGGGCTTTACACACCATGCTCCTGGTCCTTGGTTGAAGGGTCATATCATAGGACATTCATTTTCAAGAACTCTCTGTCTGCTCTGTGGGGAGGCAGAGCAATCTCTAGTGGCTACAGAAAGCTAGGCAGAGAGGAAGATGCTGTAGTTCGAAGCCAGGCTAGCATAAACAGATGGTCAAGGCTGAGGGGATATGGCTGGGGCATCAACAGCGTCTGCCACAGTCCACTCCTGGCACCATTTAGATGCACTCATGACGCATGCTGAATTTACTTTGTTCTGTCACAGATTCTTTAAATTTGTGGCTCTGGCCACAGCTTTGGAAAAAGCAAAGTGATATTAAAACTCCAAATAAGCCATTTAATGCAAGAGGGTTATTGGGACAGCCTACTTCCCCAGTGAATGTTGAGATTGTGGTTGAAATTATTATTTTCCTCTGTTAAACATTTCATTTTCTCCTCACTTGTGGTCAGCACTTCTTGTCTAGGTTGCTTACACTTGTGAGTTTTCCAGATCTTCACCTCAAGGGGTTTGAGTCCTAGTTATTTGCACTTTTTTCTGGTTGAGATTGCTGTAATCTTTTTCTTCATTTTTTTCCAATGTGGTTACTGTGAGTTACACAGACATGGCCAGGTGTCTCTTGAGACATACTTCGCTGTGTTTTGTGTTACCTTATATGGCATTGATAGAAAGAGAAAGTAAAGACACATTTGTATTTGCTGGTACAACCAGATGCCAATTGCAGCTTTGAACTTATTGGAAACTTTAGTATGTTTCCAGGTTTGCATACCTCCATGTCACCTTTGAACACTGGGCTCTGGGTCTGAGAACTAACTCAGATATGGAAACTGGACAAAAGATCATAACCCTGGCCCACACCAATCTCCCGCTGAACTTGCTCTTGATCTTTTGCAGTTGTATAGGTGGTACAGCGCTTATATTTTCTCCCCATCTAGCTTGCCTCTAGGAACATTAAGGTCTATTAGCTATTGCCATATGTCTTCATTTGTGAGGAATCCTAATTATCATTCTAACTTTGCTGCCTATGTCAATCTTGCTTCTGGAAGTTAAGTGCTACTACCTGCTACCTCTCATTTTGGAGTTTTATCTTTGCCATTGATACTAGGGAGTCCATATCTCATGGGAGCATTCCCTGTTGTTATCTCTGTCTTACAAACAGTGGTGACCTCTACTCAGTGACTCTGGTGTCTATATTCCTGTGGAACGTAGTTGGTGGGCTCTCGATCATATACAATGCATCTGTTTTAACATGAGGCCTCAATGCCATCGTATCAAGGCAATTCTAGCAATTCTACCTCATTCATGAAAGGTCATTATCATTCCCATATTCCAGGGACTATCCCTATGGCAAGTTAAGACTGGCTCAAAGCATTTTTGCTCTGAGTGTCCTGAGTTATGGGAGAGTATCTGTAGATCAAGAGCTTTACATCTACCCCTCCACTGTTCAATGCCATAAAAGCTAACACAAAATATGCAGAAGTATGCCTGGAGAGATTATGTTTGAAGAAGTTACTTTAACAAGTACAAGAAAGTTTTCTCCTATTGAGCATATGACATTTATAAATTATAGTTTTGTTTCTCTTTGGGTAAATACTGATAAGAAATGCAGAGAATGGTAAGTAAAACGAATGGTTCCTGGAATAATAGAAATACACAAAAAGCACTGATCAGTACTGGTAATTATCACTGATCAGAACCACTAGTCATGCATAGTAACCAAGCAGAAAGGGGCTGTAACAAAGTACATTGAGATAATAGGTAAGTTAAGTATCTTACAGAGGAGGATTATCTTCACTTAATTCATTCTTTATCTCCTAGGAGATGAGACTTCTAGAAGGCTCCACTAATTATGAGATACAAAGAATCAAAACATTTCCAGCTGTTGTAGGCAGCCTTCTAAGACGATTTCTACCACCTACTAACCGCATCTTCGTGTATCCCCTTCCTTTCTAAGGGATTGAACAATTTATTAATATTCAACAGATAATTATTAAGAAAGTGATATGACACCATTTCTGAGATTAAGTCACAAAAAGATATAACTTCCATCCTTTACAGTCTCTCTGGCTTTATTGGCTTGTTTGCTGCCCCATGAAGAAGCCCACATGGCAGGGCGCCGAGGTGAACATTTTGGACTGTCCGTCCTGCTCAGCTGTATCGCCAGCCCAGTGGGTGAGCTTGGAAGCTCCCTTACTTGATCTTAGAATGACCGCATTTCTGAGTACAGTAGCACCTCCATGTAACAGACTTAAAAGAAACCTCGAGCTACAGGACACAGATTCTGTGCCTCAATTCTGAACCCACAGATACTGTAAGAAAATGTTTTTTTAAATGTTAAGTCGTTGAGTTTCAGAATAATTTGTTCCATAGTAATATTAATAGCACATGAATAATGATATTATCAGAAAAATGTAGCTTAGGCGCATCTTTCTCCCATATCCCAATCAGGGATTTTGGGCAGGTAATCCAGAATTATTTGCTACCTAAACTACAGATAAAGCTTTCATCTTTATCTTTCAATGCTACGGGTGGGAAGACACGCTAAATTCAACACAAGTCATATATAAGAATAAGAACATACAATGGTATTATCAAGATAGTGAAGAAAATAATGTAAATATGTGGATTTTAATTTCCAGAAGAACATAACTGATTTTAGTGTCAATATAAAACATTCATATTATTATTTTGTTTATGTATTTTGTGTATTTCTTAAGAAATTTGAAACATTTGCACATTAGGAGATTATAATATAGTATATTTGGGATTTAAATTGAATGTTAGAATAATTTAAATAAATAACTTTAAATGCTGAAATGTTTGGGGAAATGTTCATTTATTAATTATGTAAATACAGTGTAGCTATTTATAGGAATGTTAATTTTAGGAAAGCATTCTTGAAGGACACTACATATTTAATGTTTTCATTAGGTAAATAAACTGGACACAAGAGTTATTATTCTTGATCAATAAAGCTCCCTGAACATGAAAAAGAATCTATCAACATTGGCTATTAACTCTAAGGGACTTCTGAAATTTTAAATGCCTCTAATTTAAGGCCTTTTGTGGCTTTCTTCTCTCATTATAAATGCAAGTGACTTATAATAACTTTTAATGCTACATTTGCATTTCCTAATAGTACCTCAGATGGTAAAATAATTTCTAAATTATCTTTTTAATTTTTCATAGCTTTCTCGAGCTATCATTGACACATTAAAGATATAACCACGATGCACCATATGATGATTTGATATTCAAGTATACCTTGTATGCATACCATGGTTTATAATGACTGCCACGGTCAAAACAATCAACACATCTGCCACAGCACATCATTGCTTTGTGTGTATGTATGTATATGTGAAAGCCAGAGAGACAAACAGTGACACAGACAGAGTGACACAAGGACACCAAATGAAATTATAATAGTAATTACTGAAACTAGATGAACTACAGGACAAATCAAAGATTGAGTCTGTCATGCTAAGGTGACTGGAACCTTCCCCACTGGGGATGCTCAGCATGTCAGGTAGACGCCATCAGACCTTTCCTTCCAAAGGAACAAGGGGCTAAGGCTTTTACTTCAGGATTCTTTCCCTTCAGTTGAAGATTGTCCTTTGGAATGCCAGGTTTCCTTGTATGCAAGGAACTTTGATGCACATAAAAGAACTCAGAGCAACTCATTCTTGAATGCTTCTGAGGTAAATAATAACACTCTTGACCTTGTGATCTCTGCACATCGTACTCAGATTCACTTTAACAACCCAGTACTTGTTTTCTTCCCAGAAACTAGAAATAGAAAATGCAAGGGTTGTAGGAGATGGTGAGGTGCTTCGGTAGTGACAGATCCTCAGCAACTCTGCCCAACCTGGTGAGAACCCATAGCATGCTTATTCCCACTCCAGAGACCCATCCCACATCGAGGGTGTGTCACTGGTGTGACATTTGCAGCTTCTTTCCATGTGCTTACTCCTGTCAAGAGAGGAAAGAGCGGCACTGCACTTTGGGTTTGGAAGGAGAAACTAGGCAATAGTATTAAGTGCTTTCCACTTCTATTTATCTTGGAATCTAGCTGCCCAGAGAACACACACTGGCTCCTCCTGCTGAAAGCTGTCAGGAAAGTCTTTCCTAGAGGTCCTGATGGTGGCCATTTCTCCCAGTGACAGAAGGAGGAAGTATGAGGAAAACCTTGGGCCTGTAAGTCAGTAGAAGCAATAAAGCAATAAAGGAGACATTTCAATTTCTGAGTTCTTAATTCCTTTTCTCTCCCCGTTAGTGAAAAACTTTATTTATTGTTCCCAGCCCAACATCGTGCTACCTTTAAGCCATAGTTTGCAATTTACGGGCAGACTTTTCCTTCTTGAATTTAGTTAGTACGTAACGATTATTGTAATGTTATGTAACTTCTTCTCATGAATGTAGTTTCTCTTACACAGATTTCACATCTAGAGTTAGATTTGCATTTTTTACCACATCGGGTGTATATTTCCCCAACTTCACTAGAACTGTGATGCACTTTTTGCCATTCTTCTATGATTTCACTTTCTCACCAAATCATTCTTTTTTTTTTCAATTGATGCAACTCAATAATTTTTATTTCAACTGAAAGACAATACATCACAGAAACTTTATGGTAGGTCTGGGGAAAAGTTTTATTTACAATAAATGTCGAAATAGTTTGTCTTTGGCAATATGATTACATATGAAGAATGCAAATCCTCCAAAGTAATACCACCAAGTCCCTAGAGTTTGATTGATTTTGCCCATCTCCAAACTGCTCCTTTAAGTCAACACAAACACAACTGAACATCATTTTCCTTCTCTTTTATAGCACTCCCTTTCTATTTATGATGTTGGCAATTTCATACAGAAAAAAAATTGGCATCTGAAAAAAATTATTGCTGTTGTAAGTTAATTTGGTCATCCCGGTTTATTGGCCAGCAAAGATGAATTGGCCCTAAACATCAATTGTAAACCTCTTGGTCTTCTGATTGCTTTATCACTTTTTTTTTCTGTAAAACAAAAACAAAACTCAGAAATGTTACAGAATCAGAGTATAAAAAACGTACAAGGTATATGCTTCCCAGACACACACAGATACTTTTTTCCTCCATATTTTTCACTACAGCGATAGAAGTAGTGAGTGTGAATGACACAGCACGAAACTGGTTACTGAACCTGCCATGAGCTGGGATGGCCTCGACATACATACTCAAGAAATGCTGAGTGTTTTATTAACTGAGAGTGTGCTACGTTTCCCAAAGGGATGGGGATGGGGAATTCAGGCCACAGTCACCAAAGGAAAAAATACGATTTCTAGGTTTACTATATCAAAGTCTTTGAGAATTCAATATGGAATACCAACTATTTGCAAAAGGTAGAGGAGGCTTTTTCTCCATTTTTTGCAAATGAAATTCAGTGTAGAAACACTGCTGAATATATTTCAAATTAATAGTTTCAGTTTCAACACTAACAGAGCAACAGGAAGGATGTGTGTAAGCATCTCAGGGTAATTCGGTAAAGGATCTTTTTCACCTCGGTCTGATATCAGAAGCACAACAGCAAGATGCAGCATCAAAGACACATTGGTTTGGGCTGTTAAAAGATGGGCCATTTTTGAAACGAGTAAACATTCCTTTTCTTTTCTTTGTTACCAACATTCCTGCTGCCCAAGGTCACCACTGCTAAATGCTATTACGATAGGAAGTAGGGAGATCTATCTCAAAGGGGAAAAGAGTCAAGAAATGGATGGAGGAGGAAGGGTGCTAAGACAAAAGAAATGAAAAAATGAATTAAGAGAATTAAGATGTGTTGTGTACATGTACCAGCTCCTCACAGGAATATAAACATTATGTACTACAATATATGCCAATAAAGAATGTGATCCCCCCAAAGAGAATTTATCACATTGATGTAGTAAAATGGACAGGTCCATGGCAAGGGTGCTACTAAATCTGATCTATAGACATTGTGCTAGTTCAAGTTTCTTTAAAGTAGAGCCTGTGACACTGTTTATGTTGGGGATTTCCTTGGTGATGCATGGGAGGGATGTCATGTCTTGAAGTGAGGAAAGTGAGGCATGGAAGGGTGGAGAGTCTATAAATTGTGCATTAGTTGTATGTATGAATGTTGAAACTCAATCCTACTGCAGCTCCTCTGAAAAGTGATGTAGAGTCCCCTCAGAATTACACCTCCAAGGGACCAGAACACTGGGAGGCCAGGAGGCTGGGTCACTTGATTCTCCTCCCTTAATTTGTGGAGGGCTGTCTTTGGGAGACTCCCCTCAACTGCAGGACTGCCCCTGGGCAAGCAGAGAGAAGACAGGGGGTGATAAAGCCGAGCCTTGAGAGTCTGTGGGCACTGCTGCGTGCACAGTGTTGCCCACAGCATCTACAGCTGCCACCAAGGTGAATTGAGAGTGTCTTAAATGTCTGCTTCGTGTGTGATTCAGAAAAATATTCAGAAGAGAACAAGCATTTTCTACATTCATCCCATCAATAAGTGCTTTACCTGTTGATACTATATGGCTCAACAATTGTTTTTTCCAAAAAATAAAATGAAATATCTAGGAATCCTTTCAAATGCTAGAAAATCTCCCAAAATCTCCCTCCCTCTCTCTCTTTCCCTCCCTCCCCACCCCACCCCCAGCCAAGATTTTCCTTACATTGCCCTGGCTTTGAGGGCAGTCTCCAGGAGGGAAACTAAGTGTGGAAGATTAGGTTGTCAATTAGTGGAAGTGGGAGAGAACATATCTGGATGGAATGAATAATTTAAGCTCTAGAAAGAGTAGGACTCAAGCCAGATTCTATAGATTCAAGGTTCTAGGTGTATTTTCCTCTGGGGACTAAGTAAAACTTTATTGAAATGTTGCAGTCTATTCTCTCTCATGGCTGTGAATATTAAGTGAAAGACTATGCTGCCGTCAACTGTGGATATCAGAATCCAAATTCTTCAGCCTTTTGGACTCATACCAGCGCTTCTCCAGACAGCTTTCAGACCTGCACCTTTGGACCAGGGCTGTATCATCTCTTGTTCCGAGGTACCCAGTTCTTGGGCTGAGCAGCTACTGGATTCCCTGGCTCTGACAGGCATATTGCGGCCTACCCGGACACTGACCCAGCAAGCCACTCTAATCAACCTTCTTTCATAATATCGATATATCCTATCGGCTCTGGGGCCCTAGAGAGCCTTGATCGATACCGCATTCTTATCACTTATCTTTTAGTTTCTGTCGGAGGAGAAAGAAAAAAGCAACTCTCACAACCAATAGTTTTCTCAGTTGAGAAGTTAAAAATGGAGATGTATAATTAGTACATGAGTATCTCAAACATCTGTCACATCATATTGTTTAGTTACTATTGAGACAAGGCAGTGAACATCCAACAGATTTAATCTCTGTAAAACACAGAAACATTTCTCAATATTTTTCTTTTTTAAGCAAATCAATTAATTCTCATCTAGAGGAAGACCAGCCAATGTCCACAAAATTCCTGCTGACCTGGAAAGAGGAATTTCTTTATGATTTGAGTTATGTTTTTCAAATGACAAATTGTATTTTGTTGATTACAGTCTAGTTTCACTTGCCTACTAGATTTTTAAAGTTGAATAATGGCAAAATATTAGTTAAGGCAGGGGTCAGCAAATATGTTTTGAAAAGTTCCAAGTAATAAATATTTTAGGCATTCTGTACCATATGATCTCTGTTGTAAGCACTCATCTCTGCACTCACAGTGTGAAAGCAGCCAGAGACAATGCAAAATGAATAGGCTTGGCCATTTGTTTCAATACAATTTAATTTACAAATCCAGGCACTGGCCTGATTTGGCCTGGGGGACAAGGCACAGCTTCTCTAAGGGGCAGCTGATTGTAAATAGATGTGACTTACATGAACTTTCCAGGGTGAAATTCACAGCCAACCTCTTTAGATAACCTTGGGTATATGGCAGGCCTTTAGTTTTCAGGCCTATTCTTCTCTGCCAAGTGTTGTATGTTCAAGAGATACTAATCTTTGCATTTAGAGGGCCAAGGCTCGTGCTCTGTTCTTCCTTTTGCTAACTGTCTGACCTTGAGAAAAGAGCTTTTCCAAGTCTCATTTATTTTTTTCATAAAATGAGACTATAGTGAATGATTGGTTGTAAGAAGCAATATCAGTGAGAGGAATGTTATAGAAACCGATAAGTACTAGTTACTATTGTCATCACTCTGGAGCATTGATTGTGTACCATTCATTCTCTTCTCTGTGAACATCCTCACAGACTAACTAGCTTTGGGTACTTTCCCTAAACGAGAAGAAAACTAACCCCAAAAGGATCTGGCAGAACAAGGTACTTCACTGACAGAATTAAATTATTCACAAATCATCAGGTTTTAAGACATATCCATCCGCGGAGAAAAAGAAATCCTAACATATTTGAAAAGAAAAAGAATAAGAGAAGTTGCAGTAGCTGACATCAATGATAACTCTCGTCATATAAGAAGAAAAGGGTGAGATATTAAAGAAAAGAAGTGAGAGGTGAGAATATATTAAAGGACAAAGGCAAAATAAAGTCGACAAGTGGAGCTTAGGAGGAAAACTAAGAAAGCAAAGTTAATGAAAGTAAGCTCAGTTTTGGGTGTGGAGTCCCACAGGCAATTCACTGGATAAGAAGCTTATATCCCCCACTACCAATGTAACCATTTTCACCACCTATTTTTTCCTTTTACCTGTTACACTTGAGAACTTCTCATTTGTATCTGTTCTTACTGAAAGACACCTGAAGACAAGGGCCAGGGAGGTATTTCGGAGAAGAGTCCGTAGTTCTATTGGGTCTGCATTTCTAATCAGAGAAAGCTCCCTTGGGAAAAAAATTGATGTCCATGTGCCCTGATTACAAAATGAGTGAAGATAAATAACAGACTTGTTAATCAGGATTTGGGGTAGACTTAAATTTTCACAGTCCATTTTCTCGCTCTCACTTTCTCGCTCTCTCAAGCCTGTATTCTGCTTATACATTCTCACAACACATCCACACCCACGCACGCCTGTCAAACTTCTCTACCCAGATGGATAAAATGGACTGAAGTTGGGTGCACCAATGTGTCTTTTATAATCAGTATTCATTGCTTCAGAGTCAGACAAATGAGAGAAAATAAAAGGCACACTTTAAAAAAATCATAGAGAAAATACATTCTTATTTTCTTTCCTGTTAGGGTCCATCCTGTCCTACCTAGGTACCCCATCCATGTGAAGGATGTTCAGTTCCACCATCTGACAAACAGAAGGTTAACGGAGGGCTGTTTAAAAAAAAACAAACAAGGGAGATTTTTTTCTATCTCAAAAAAGAAATATTTAAAACATGTCTCCCTATTCCCAAACTGTTATTTTCAGTCACTGGATTATATGTAGCCTTGGCTATTTCAGCAAAAATATAAAACCACATTAAAGAATTGTATCCTTTGTTAATTTTCAATTGTAGTGGATTTTTGAAGTTTGGACTTACTGTGAAAGAAGGGACAATTAGATCTTGGGAACAAGAAAAATGGGAGTGGTTTGGTAAGAGAAAGGCATTGATTACTTTGAAAAGAATAATTTTCAAAATTCATTTTCTACAGCCCCCAAAGGGAAAATATCTTTTAAAAATTAATACCAGGGCCAGGGATTTAGCTCAGTGATGCTGCCAACTTCCTGGCAAGTGCGAGGTCCTGAGTTTGATCCCCAGTTTAAAAAAAATGTCAATAGCATGTCTCTGTATTTGAAAGAATCTATTTTTGATACTCCCTGAATACCCCCGGGTTGGGGAGAAACTGCATATTCTGTTAGTACTACCTCTTGTTCATTTATTGTCAACAATTCACATATTATTCTACAATGAAAAGCAGAATTTATTAGGTGCTTTCTCTAGGCTCCACGTCTCCCATTTTAAGAAGAAAAATCATCTTATAATTTACAGAACAGCTTCCTTTTTTGTGAACTGAATGGGAAATTGGTATCTAAACATATCGTATCCTGATCATTTTGACTCCCCTTCCCCTGGCCTGGCCCTCTTCCCTGTTCTTCAAATCTTCTCATCTCCACAGTCTATCTCTGTTTTGAGTCATCTCTCTTTTTTTGTTTAAATTTGAATTTATTTATTTTAAATCCAATTGAAAGAGAAAGCAAGAAAGAAACATAAATGTTACAGGTTTCTCCTAAACTCTCCTCTCTTTGGGTCAGTTATGGCTGCTACTGCCAAATGGAAATAGATCACACAGATAAATGCTCTGACCTTTGAATTTTATTTTTCCAATATTCTGCCATTTTATCACTACCACCCTAACCTACCCAGAGGCAGTAGTTTCCACAACTATCAACTAGTCACTAAAGGCATGAAGATTGCAAGGAATGACCTGAATTGAATTGAAATCGGCTATATCTAGATTGCTTTTAAGATAATTATAGATACCTGAATTAATCAAAAACATGTGCTTAAGCTGTGCAGAGCAGCTTGTCAAAGTCTGCTTGCTTAAGAATACCCTGTTTTGCTCTTTTTTTAAATTCACTACAGAAGAAACACTACTATGGTAACATATGATGAAAGTGACACTGATTTGGAATGTAAATATATGCAGGGTGTTTTAAATCGACAGCATTTTGTATGTAAAAATACTTTTAAATATATACTGTCTTTGAAATTCAATTGACAGAATAAAATAATATCTATTCTACTCTAATTTTTAAAGTCTGCTTTGGCAAAGGGTATTCACACTCAAGGATGACTCTCTGTCTATATATATATATGAAATGAAGCTTCCTTAGGTCAAATTGTTCAAAATTATTATTTGATTTTTTAAAGCCTGCATAGAAAGTAATTTCACATGGTTCAGTCCAAATGTGTTCCTCAAAGGGACAATGTCTCCCCCAGAATAGAAACTTTTAATGTCTCACATATTTTGAATTGCATTTTAAGATTCTTGTTTATGCAAATAAATATTTGTTCATGCAATTTCCCAGTACTACTTTCTGGCCATTAGGTGGAAACATTTAGAATTCATGAGTATGTGAAAGTCTAGAAGAGGCTAATGTCCTGTATCTTTAAGGTCTAGGCTTAGTCACTGGTTTTCCAGGACATTGAATGAGTTCTGTTATGACAGAAAACCCACATATCCACCACAACCAAAAATTAAAATTCTTCCTTCATCTCACTTTATGTTCCTTTACAATTGTTGTTTCTAGATTTCTAGGCAACCATTGATCTGATTTTCAACATATAGATTAATTTTTTTCTTTGTCTAGGACTTATAAATATGAAATGGTATAGTATATACATTTTTGTTACTAATTTCAGCTTGTATATTTTAGAGATCATTCATGTTGTTGTATCAGTAGTTTATTTTTATTGCTATGCTGCAGTATTCCATTGTACCAGTGCATTAAATTTTTTGTTCATTCATTTACCTTTTGATGAATACATAGGTTGTTATCAGTGTTTAGTTATTATGAATAAAGCTATTATGATTACTTAGGTACACATCTTCATGTTTTCATTTCTCTTGGCTGTATGGCCAGCAATGGTATTGCTTGGTCATATGACGTTTGTTTAGCTCTATAATAAATTACCATTTTTTTCAGGACTGAGCACTGAATCCAGGGCCTTCACACTGAGCTATCTCCACAGCCCATTTTTATTTTTACTTTTTTATTTTGAGGCAGTCTGGCTACATGGCTTAAACTACCCAGGCAGGGCTTGAACTCCTAATCTTCCTCTCTTGACCTCCCAAAATTTTGAGGTTACAGAAGTTTGCCAACATACCCAGGCTAAATTTGTTGTTGAAGTAATAATGCTTTGATTTTTTTCTCCATGGCCTCCATATTAATTTTTTTACTCCTGTTATAACAAATTTCTATACATTCAGTGGTCTAAAATAACATGTATTTATTGTCTTAGAGTCTTTGAAGTCAGAAGCAACAATTTGCTGAGATTAAATTCAAGGTGTTAGTAGGTGCGGTTCTTCTGAAGTCTCAGAGGAAGAAGCCATTTTCTTGCCCTACCTATCAGTTTTGAGTGGCTGCCTGTACTCACTCACTGTTGACCGCCACAGTGTATTGCTTCTATCTTCGAAGGTCTTACTGTCACTTTCATCTCTTACCTCTTTCTTACAAAGACCTCTGGGATTACCTGAGACCTATGCAGATAATCCAAAATAGTTTCTTATCTCCAGATCCTTATCTTAATCCCATGTCTAGAGAGTGGCTTTTGACATAGAAATTAACAGTCACAAGTTTGGAGGTTTGGATGTGGGTATCTAGATTGGCCATTTTAAAATCTATTCAAACCTCTAACCTTCTAATCAAACAATTTTAATCAGACTCATCTAGGCAAAACTCTAAATTGTGTGCAAAATATTTTGCATCACTTTCCAGGCTTAATAGTCACTATTAACTAAAGGTTACTATGATCCAGATACTGTTCTGCAAGCACTTTATACATATCTGTAACTGTCAAAACTATTTTATTGTATAGCTAAATGTGTGAGCAGTTTAAAATGAAAAGATTGCAGACTTTTGCCAAGTCACATCAAAAAATTTATGCTTTAAATCCTTTGCTGTTTTATTTAAAGTCTATGCTGTTAATGTTTCATTGTATTTATCTCATTCAGCATTCTTCCAATCTTTTCCCCTAGAACTCAGCTACAACTCCTTGAGATGAATTTCTAAATTTGATTCAATAGCATTTATTTGCAAATTTCTTAGTGCAAAAATTTACAATGACAGTATCAGAAAAGGACAATGTACTAGTTTAAACAGTCCACAAAAGAAAAATAGACAAGAATCACAAAAGTATATGAATTCAGTATGCAATAAAGTAAGTACCACATAAAGAATGGAAACAGTTATGACACTTCAAGGGAGAGAGATCACACTGAGTTTTATTTTGGAGTATTGGCACAGAGTATTTTGAATCTGTGGCAAGACAGAGTGTGCTAATCAGAGAAAGACCCCATGGAGTAGATTGATTTTTGAGATGACTGTCTTTCAGATTCACTAGCCTAAATCTAGATACATGTGAAAAAGTTATAGCCTACTGTCTATTACTAGATCTGTCTTCATCATCAGAATGATTTGGTTTATGTTCATTATATAGTGGACCTTCAAGTTGTGACTGGCCTGACATACAAACAACGTGGGTTAATTAGGTTAATAGAACTAATTCTGCTTCTTCTCATCTATAGCATGAACCCAGGTAAACATCCAGATCTCAGCTGTACTGATTTACAACCAACTTGAGTTATAACCAGCCCTTGGGAACCAATCAAGTTCATAAGTCAAGAGTTCACTGTAACCTAAATTGTATACAATATCACTTAGAAAGTTACTAAATTGTGTTTATTATCATAGGATCATATGTTTGAAAGTTTCTGATAGAGACCACCCTGAATGAGCTACAAACTCATAAATTGGCTTTTCATATTAAAAGTCTGAGTCTGCCTATTAGCCCACAACACCTTGTCAAAGAGCCAGCCTGGTGTGTATGAAAGGAACAAGTCCCCACACCACTGGTTACAGTAGAGGTCTCCATGATTCATGATGCGGTAACATCTTAGATGGTGAGACAACAGTGCAGGTAAGGGCAGCGTGACTCATACAGAGAACTCCCATAGAGGCAAAAATTAACACATGGGAAGAAACAAATTTCACATTAATATATGAGCTGTTCTTGATAGAATGTCTCATGCTCTTGTTGCTAGGAATCTGCTTGCACCAGTACTCTCCACTTCACTGTTCCTGCACTGCTCCTTACCCCTTCCAGAAGCTGCATGCTCAATAAACAGTGGTAAGCTCCAGGAGACAGTTTCTTAGCCTGATAAGAGCTTTCCCCATCCTGGGGACCCCCCCATTTATGCATTAAGATCGTCTCTTATCTTTTTTAAATCCTGCCACTGGACTCTTGGTCAAGTGACCGGGCCTCCAATAACTGGTGCCTGATACAGGGACTTAATGTCTCAACAAGTGAAGACTGCCCTGAGTGGATGACTAAAGAGTAGATATGATGTGAGGGCCCCATGGTATGAAACAGAGATCAGACAGTGGGAGGCTCAAGGTTAGTGGTCATCACCACAAAAAGGTGCTAGCCTGGGACTCAAACACAGGGCCGGACATGTCATCTGCTGAGAAAAGGCACATCCAATTGCTCTGAGACCTCTTAAAGAAGGCAAGAGCTCATATTCTGGCCAGTAGCTTGACAAGAATGTTGAAAGAAATTTACAATATTAACCTTTGGTTTCCATGGACGGAACATTAGCTCTAGAAAGCTGGAAATATGTAAGAAGTAGCCTTAGAGAAGCTCAGAGCCATGGAGAGATAATACCCCAGAGACCCTCTCTACTTGGGGGTTAGTGAGATCAGTTCTTATCTCCTTATAATCAGTATCCACATTGGAGAAACCAAAAGTAGCAGAAGTTGCAGAGCTATCAGGCATGGCGGCTGCACTTTCTTCACAAGAGAAGTTCAAAAAGAGGATAGTTCCCTCAGAAGGGAAGTCTTCCCCTGCACCTGCCACAACCTTCGCTAGAAGATTTTTGAGCAAGGCCAGCCAGGAGCACTGTGACTAAATGCCAACATGTACACTGGGAGGTGGCAGCTGGGGGAGAAAACTCTGGTACACCTATGTGCTCTCCAGCTGCTACAAAGCCAGATACATAATTAGAACAGGGAAGTAAACATTCATTCATCTCTTGATTTTAAAATCCTAAAAGATCTTAGGCAGAGTGTTTCTAATATTGGGGTACAAAGTCTGTTCTCAGCACAAAGACAGCATATTGTGTTATAGCCCCAATGCAAGTGACTATAGTCTGCACACTTTAGGGAGAAAAACAAAGAAACATGGGCTGGCCCCAGACCCACACAGCTTCAGGCCGGGGGTTAAATGACCAAAGTGAAAAAAGCTGCAGCTGTCTTACTGGGTATAAGAGAGTAACAAGTAAAATGGAATTACCAATTTTAGCTAATTGATAAACGTACTTTTGGTTTCCAATTTGAATTGATGTTTAATTGGTGTGCTTAAAACATTTCTTATATATTAAAAGTTCTTAAATTATAATTATAGAGTTAACAAACTTTTTCTTTACTTTTTATTATTAGGTTATCTTGAGATCTATTGGCAGCTGGTCAAATTTATAATGTGATGGAATGGTACCCAAAGGCAGAATAACAAACAAAACACTTACCACTGCCCAGCGTGGTCCAAGAATAGCATATTTCATATACAGTCCGGGCCGACCCTGAAGACAGAAAATGAGCTTACCAGGCTCTAGGTTACCCTTACGGAGAAAGAAAAACTTGGAATAATGGATTTTTAAAGCAAAAGAGATTAAAGTATATCTAGGACTAGCTGAGTCACCTTGAAGTAGCAAGATTAGCTTTGCATTAGAACAAACTTGAAGGCTAAGTGAAAATAATTTATAGAAAAACAACACTTCACTTTAGCAAAACTGACTCTTGTTTCCTGGAAGATTCACACTCCTGAGGGTGGGGAGATGAAACCATAATATCAAAGTAATATGGTTAGTAGGCTTGATAAAGACTATATTTTGCTACAAATATTTCCCTCAAATTTTAGATTCTTGCTTCTTGGGATTAACCGTGTAAGCTCTAGATATTTCATAGAAATTAATCTTAGGGATTGAATGCCTGTAAAATCATTGAGAAGAGTTTCAAGATAGTGTGAAAAGTTATTAGAAAATACTACTCATATGTGAAAGAGCACTGTTTTTGTTTTTTAAATGGCGAAGTCATGACTAGTGGCAGAGCCGAGGCCTCTAAACTGCAGTTTGTTTCTTTCATTGTAATATCTACATTGCCTTCCACTTCACTGGGATGAATTCTCTGGTTCTGCTCTGAGTGTTATAAAGTGACATCAGATGAGAGTGGAAAGGAAATTGCTTGGGTTAGTCAGTCATCAAGTCACACGAAGGAAGGCAGTGTGTATTAGGTATCTGACTAGCTGTTAATAACAGCTTGAATATGCAGGTGTCACTAGGCTGTGAGTATTTTCTGAAGTTTATTATTTTGGCAGTTTAATGGGAGGCCTTTTTACAAAGGCAGGGTGGGTTGGAGAAGGTGCAGATGATCTTGTTTCCATTTCTCATTGACTGTAATCTCGTCTGTCACCCACCTGCTTGCACTGCTAAAACCCTTCAGGAGGCTGGCTGTGGAAGCATCATGTAAAGTGGGCAGAAGGCTCTGCTTCAACCTAACAAAACACAGTAAACAGGTCAACATGATGTGGGACAGGGTAAACTTCTGAATATGTGAAACTCTGATGGGAAGATCTTTTCGATTAGAACTTTTATGTTGGTTCAATAGTTGGGACTAGTTATCCACTGGGTTTCCTTCAGGTACCTGAGGCTACTCTACATACCCACTGGAATGTGGGTTGAGTTCCCTGTGAAGTGTGCAGAGACACGTTTAATATGTGGGTTTTCGAGTCTTCTTCCAGATCCTAGTATTTTAAAATGGGAGGTCCCACTTCTAGGATGGTGCCTAGATAGTCTAAAATAAATATGGTAAGTCCAGTACAAAATGTACTGCAGTTTTTTGTGTGTGTTTGCAGCACATTTGTGTAAGTTGTTAAAAAACTTGTTTTGCTGAATTTTCTTTAGCACATTCTTAGTGAGATAGCAACATTCAATATCATTGACAAGTATACCAAGCATCTCTAGGGAGAATTCTTCTAATGACTGTATTTGGAGATACTCGGGAGTTGGAAGGAATTGTAAATACTGGTAATTTAAGGAATGCAAAAATTGCTGTGATTATCCTAATTATTAGAGTAGATATTTCAATAAACAATGGCCACAGCTACAGTTATTGAGTACTTGTTTTGTTCTGGGCATCATTCACAATGCTTTCTATTTATTACTTCATTAAATACCTCAATCCTATGAGACACGGACTACCACTATCCCCATTTTAAAGATAAGCAGACTAAGGCAGGAAGAAATGGATAGCTTCAGTCTCCAAAGCAGGTAAACCTGCAATGTGGGCAGAGCCCAAGTAGCTCTTTAACCATTTCTCTTCACCACTGGGCTAATTGTGTTCCATTCTCTTCAGTCTTATTTTTTTGTTTCTCTCTTTTCATTAGTCTTCCCAAATTTCCTTATTCTTCCCTTCCTTTTCCCTGAAATTATTTACTTTCTTCATTTTACTTATATCCCTTGCTTTTCATCTTCCTCTCCTCTTCCTCTCTTCCTTTTTCATCATCCTACCACTTTGGTTCAAGATTACTTTTTGGAATGTCTTCTCAAAGTAGAAAATGCATCACTAAACACAAACTCTCATTTTACCTAGGTTTTAATGGAAGACTTCGAAAAAAAGTATGGCTTACAATTGTGAGTCCTACCAAGAAATGAGAGAGGAAATTATTTTATGAACATTTGAATGGAGGTTTTATCCAGAGATATTTAAGGCATTGAATTTCCATGAATATCCAATGTTGTGGTCTCAAATATCTTTTTCTTTCATCCCCATTTTGTTTTTCCAAGGGAGTTGGGAAAAGAGGGAACATGTGACAAGGCAGACTTATTAATCATCAAGAGGTTTAAATTTTAACTAGAGTGAGTGTAGGAAGTGACTCCTTGACAGGAAACTTAGGGAAAATCTCTCATGAAAGGATGAAAAATTAATTGAAAGACAGTTGGCCTTTGGGAGACTTTTAAAGCCAGGTCTTCAACAGATACCATATCTTGGAGGTTTGATTAGCGCATAACAGAGAGAGAATTTGTGCCCAAATAGCTTTCCTCTTCCTGCCAAAAGTTTACTGGTTTTCTAGTAATTGTGTTTCCTATTTTAAAATAAGAGAAAACCTACAAAAAAATTAATAGTTGTGCAGAACACATGCACCAGATACTTTATATTTTTTATTATTATTTTTACTAATAGTCCAGTGAGGCAGACACAAGTATTATCTGTATTTTTCTAGTAGGAAAATTGGGAAGTTAAGTTTCTTGCTCAAGAATACATAAGGCTGGGGCAGAATGATCAGTTCTAGAATTTCCAACTCAATCACTTTGCAACACTGCCTTCAGTGTCAGCAAATAACTGTTGTCCTAGTGAAGGCAAGAGTATATAAAGGTCTTCTCATTTCCTTGGTCATAGAAAAACCCTAGAAAGAGTGAGAGAGCTAGAGTGACCAGAAAGGAAAAGAGAGAGATAGTGACTCTTGAATAGAAGGAAAGAGTTATAATTAAAACAACAACAACAACAACAACAACAACAATAATAATAAAAACATTTATTGAGTACTTTTTTCTTTGCTGAAACTTTGTTAGGCATTTTATATATATACTATCTCATTAGGTTCTCACAAATGTCTTGTAGGTGGATGCTTTCATTTTGTCTATTTATACAGGAAGTAATAGGCATGAGGAAGTCAAGCACTTTGCTCAACACGAGCCACCTAATACATGATAGAATCAGGGTGGAAGTCTAGGCCTTGAGATCTTCTGTAACTTTCTTCCTGAAGGAATTAAATAACTTCCTGTGATCCTTTAAGGTGAAGCTCTGAGGCAAAGCACCAAACACCATCTTCTGGTTCTCTAAACTTTTACTTATCATTTAATAATTACAGACTAAAGTGATCTGCAGTAATATTCAACATACTAAAGAATTGAAATGACATGGAGAAAACTTAAATACATATTAGTAAGTAAAAGCAACCAACCTAAAATGGTATTTATTATATGATTCCAACTATGTGACATTGTGGGAAAGATAAAAGTATGGGTAAACTGAAAAGATCAGTAGTTAGATGGTTAGGTGACCAGAAGTTAGGTGGTACAGTGAGGTAAATATGTGGCTCACAGAGAATATGTAAGTCAAGGAAAGTATGCTGTAAGATATGATAATGGTGGATCTGCACCTCTCTCAAAAAATTGTTACTGAGAATCACAAAGTCAAATCTAGATTAGGAGATCTGATGGAGATTAGCCATGTCAATATTTCAACAGTGAGTTCTTAAAATTTGTAGTATTTTGATAGCTTTAATGGCTGTTGCCCTTCTCTCTAGTATTCCATTGTCTAGCTGTACCACAATTTATCTTGTTCCCTATTGAAAGACATCTTGACTGCTTTCAACTTTTGGCAATTGTGTACTTGTATTTTTTTGTTGTTGGAATAAAGTTTTTTTATCATTTAAATTTGAGAAAGGCAGACTTAGGTTGTAAAATGTTTACAGAACCAATAATCTTACCAGCTTTTAAGAAAACCATGGAAGCTTATAACTACCACATGCAAAACACTATCCTGTATACAATTTCTGGATTCTGCAACAATGATGATATGAACAATTCAAAATCCTTGATACAACAAAAAAAACAAACACCTTATTACCTTATTACAAGTCTTCTTTGCCTTTAGTCAATGCATCAGAACTGTGAAATGAAAGTCAAGCAGATAATACACAGGAAGCAGACCATGCTATGAAATTAATTGTTGGCTTCATAAACACTGTGAAATGTGGCCCTGTCCTAGGATGAGAAGGACAAGGGTTTGGAAGAGAGCTTTATAGGCAGAAGAATGCTGACATAGAAATTAGAAAGAAGAAGGACACCCATGAAGCAACAGATAAATTCTTTTGGCAAAATGAAAGTACATTTTTGAGAAATAATGGAATATAAGATTAGGAAAGGAGAGATGAGTCATACTAAAGAAAAATATGAATGTCAACACTGCAATTTAAAGTTCTGGAAAATACATAGTCATTGAAGATTTGGGGTAGGTGGTAGAGAGAAGGTTAAAGCACTGTTTTTAAAATATTGAACAATGGCAATGAAGCACTAGGAAAAGGAAACTTTTGCATCCCAGCTTCAAATTATACCAATCACTGACTAAATTAAAAGCATAAAGAGTGCCTCTAAATTTGAAAAGTGAGCATAAATCCTCTCTGGAGATAGATACTCTCTCAGGCCTCAGATGATCAGCACAATGTTTACACATAATGTTAGACATGCAATTCAAATTATAAAGGAAAAAGAGGAGACAAAAAAACTTTATTAAGGCCAAGAAAAATGTGAGACAATAAAAGGAAAGCCACAGAATGCCATAGTAACCTTAAAATAACTGTGCTTGATAAGTTAAAAGAACTAAAAAGTACTTTCATAGAGATAAATTAAATTTATTTATTTATTTATTTTCTCATTGAGTTTATTGGTACATTTTAGGTATACAGTACAGTTACATTCATTATTGGGATCTTGTACCTTCACATGACAGGTCCTGGTTCTCATTTTTTCCCCTTGTCCCTGCCCTCCCTTCACCCCTCCTCCTCTCCCCCTTTACAAACACTTCATTTCCATTTTTTCATTTTCTCATATTTTTAAATTTATTTTTGAATAAAATATGTTTTAGGAAACTATAATGACTAAAACTAAAAACTCCATGGAAGGGTTTAGACCAGATTATGTAAGGTTATGAGAAAATTAATGAACTAGAAGATGGGTCAGGGAAAAAGATTCATACAAACTGTAGGGAAACAAAGGCCTGGAAAATAGAAAGAAACATATTAAAGCCTAGAAAAGTCACTGAAAAATAATCAAACTTGTGTAATCAGAGAACCAAGGAAGTGAGAATAGAGAATTAAGAAGAATAAATGGAAACTAGAGACTACAAGATAGCCTCGAACTTGTAGAAGAAAATGATTGATAATGTGAAATTTGACACTAAAGGGAAAATATTTTCCACACACTAAAGAGAAATAAAAATTTTTAAAAGACAAATATAAGCAGAGGATCATCTTTATTCATCTATACACACATATGTAAATTTAAATATGGAGTGACTAATCAATAATAATGTTTAGTGCTATTAAAAATGTACTTAGGTTGGCAACAATAGCGTAAAAATTGTTGAAGTGCACTCAAGTCTTTGTATTATCCAAAAGAAGAGAAAAGATAACTAATTTATACAGAATTACTTTGATAATTTAAGGATACACATTTCAGTCTCTCAGATAATCATAGAAATAGAATAATAAAACAATTCATGACTTTTAAGATAAAAAAGGGGGAAAATAGAAAAATACTGAGTCAATCCAAGAAGGAAAGAGAAGAGAGCAAAAAGAAATAATATAGTAATTATCATAAAAAGAAAGCATGCACAATATGGTAGACTTAATGTAGACTTAAACACAAGCATAGCAATTAAATATTAATGGTTTAAGTGTTATAGTTAAAAGAAAAATCTTTGGCAAGAACTTTAAATAATGAAGTTCTATTATTTGCAGCAACATGTATGGCATTGAAGGAAGTATTAAGTGAAATAAGTCAGATACAGAAAGGTAAATGCCATATGTGTTCACTCATTTGGTAAGATAAAAAGTAGATATTCTAAATGTAAGAAATAAAATAAAATAGTGGTTTCCAGGCCTCATTCAGCTTGCAATTTCTTCTGATTGCAAAGGAATTAATGATTGGCCTGAGTTTTCCATTTGACCAGTAACTCTCTTTCAAGAGTGTGTTCATGTGCTCTCTTCTTTATGAGGCCATTTCTGATGCCACATGTACACAGAACTAAATGTTCCCTCCTCTGTGTTCCAGTTTACTCTTGTTCACATGTCATTTACTTCTATCCTACCAGTTTACAATGATTTAAACTTTTGTTTTTTCAAAGATATGTTAGCAACCTCAAAGCTTAAAAATACTCTATCTCAGTACTTTGATAACAGAAAGATGGAGAGGGAAGGAGAGGAGGGGAAGGGGGAAGTAAAAAGAATTAAGATGCGTCATATACTGTTACCAACTCTTCATGATGAATGTAATTGTTATTTATAGCAAACATGTACTAATAAAAATTAAAATTTTAAAAATGAAAAAGCATTGAAGACTGCATTGGAAAACCAAAGTTGATATAAAATGTGAGAATCTGTTTGTGAATAAAAGAAACAAGTATCTCTTTTATCATATTTAGTTTTAAAATTTTAATATCATAGTATGAGCCCAGTAAAAATGAAGAGAAACATTTATCAAAGTCCTTAGCTGATCAAAGCACCCAAGTAAATTTGACTATAGCTTTCCATTATTTAAGGAATGGCAACCATATTGTCATGCTAGGTTCTGAGGACAAAAGTCTAGAGAGAAGTTTCTCAAATTATTTTACATCCAGACTGAAGGTACCAAGCACAATGACTGATAGACTATGTATCAACGTAACCCAAGCACTGTAAGTTTGGGGGAATAGTCTTGATTTCAGTTAATCTTTCCTATATGCCCTATAAATATATATTAGAATACATTTTATTAACTTTTTAAAAATATGAGAATGACTTTTTAAAAAATTTATTTTTGTTAAAATTAGTCAAGATTGCCTATATCTAAGAATGCTGACCAAAAAATATTCATGGCCTTAAAAAATATATATGTAAATATATATTTTATTTCAATACTTTATAAATTATTTTACATTTCTTTTTTATCAATATCAGACACTTATAAAAGCATAAACATAGCACACAATTAGCCAGGCTTGGTGGCTCACACCTTTAAT
Organism: Fukomys damarensis; assembly: GCF_012274545.1. Taxonomy (NCBI): domain Eukaryota; kingdom Metazoa; phylum Chordata; class Mammalia; order Rodentia; family Bathyergidae; genus Fukomys; species Fukomys damarensis. The sequence goes on from NW_022900944.1 coordinate 19,572,186, forward strand.
CCCAGCACCCGGGAGGCTGAGGCAGGAGGATCACTGCGAGTTCAAGGCCAGTCTGCACTACATAGTGAGTTCCAGGTCAGTCTCAACTACATAGTGAGACCCTGTCTCAAAAAACAAAATGAAACAAAACAAAACAAAAAAACATAGTACACAATTAAATTATCAAACAAACTAATTCATCACCTAATTTAAGAATTAAATCATTACCTCCCAGGTGTACTGAAAATGAGATCACCTAAGTCATTAGAGACTCAAAGCTGAAAGACCAGCTGTAACTGGAAGACACCTCTGAGAAACAATCATTCCATATGGGTTTTAAATACAAGCAATCAAGATACAATAAACAATATTAAAGTATCAGCCCAGGAATTAAGTAAAAAAACAGCACCAAAAACAAGAACAGAAATGAGAAGAAAAGCACAAACACAGACTTGCAGCTCACCACAGGCAAATTCTGTGAGAAATGAAGTGGAAATACCTGATAATCAACCACCTGGACATCCTGAACTGATAGCACAGGAAGTGACAAAACAGATGAATAAGGCTCTAGAAAAATTCAAAACATATAATTACAGAGATGGTGAGCAGAGTGAAAGACATGATTAGAGACTCTAGAACAGAAACAGATTTTTTAAAAAAGATGTTCTTAGAACCATAATGGAAGCCATGAATGCCCAGCATAGAAAATAAATGTAAACCATGAATGCCCAACATGAATGCCCATGAATGTAGAAAGAAATGGAATCCATGAAACAGATTCAAATAGATATCCAGGAGATTAAAAACTCCATTGAAAGTATTCACAGCAGAATGACCCAATGTGAAGATAGTATATCAAATACTGAAGACAGGATTGTAGTGACCATGAAAAAAGATTTCTTAAAAATAGTAGGGGATCATGAGAAATAGATCCATCAGCTGCTAGATGATGCAAAGAAGAATAACATAAGACTGATAGGAGTCCACAAAAAAGCAGGAGAAAGTGCTTTTGACAAAGTGCAAAAAAGCTCTTCATAGAATTAATAACAGAAAACTTCCCAAACAGAGCAAAAAATGTTGGCATACAGATAAGTGAGGTATATAGGACTCCAACTAGCCATGATAAAAAATAATCTACACATAGGCATATAATACTCAAGATCCCAGAAACCCAATAGAAGAACAAAATCCTACAAGCAGTTAGAGAAAAGAAACAAATCACATATAAAGGAAAGACCATCAGAATCACAGCAGACAGACTTTGCAGCACAAACCTTCAAGTCAAGGAAAGCCTGGAGTGAAATATCTCAAGCCCTAGAAGAAAATAACCTCCAGCCTAGGCTGTTGTATCCTGAAAAATTATCTTTCAAATGGATGGGGAAATTAGATACTACCATAACAAAGAATACCTTAGAAATTTCATGAATACAAAACCAGCACTCCAAACAATTCTAAATAATATACTAGGAAAAAAAAAACAGTGAGGGTCACAACTCCACAAGGCCCAACAGAGTGAAACCATCAGGCAAGGCAAGAAATTAAATGGAATGGGGGGGGGAAAAAAAAAAGCCAACAAGAGAAAAATATCATGACAACGATGAGTCAATATGAATCAATTATAAACATCAGGGGTAATGGCTGCAACTCACCAATCAAAAGAGATAGACTGGTAGGATGGATTAAGGAGCAAAATCCAACAATATGCTGTATACAAGAAACAGACTTAATTCAAAAAGAAATTTGAAAGTCGGAGGAAGGAAAACAGCTCTTCATGCAGCAGGAACTCAGAAAAAAGCAGAGGTAGCTATTTTATTTGTAGACAAGGTAGATTTCAAACCACACCTAATTAAAAGGGACTAAGAAGGTCACTATAACCTTGTAAAGGGAACAATCCAAGAAAAAGACATGATGATCATGAATATATATACACCAAATACTAGTGCTCTCAACTATATAAAATAGATATTAATGGATATGAAAAACCAAACAAGCACTAATACAGTTGTAGTGGGGAATCTCAGTACTGCACTGTCCCAAATAGACAGATCATCTAGACAGAAAATCAATAATGAAATAATAGAACTGAACTAAATTTTTGAAGAAATGGGCTTAATAGATGTCTTCAGAGTGTTCCACCCCACAAAATCAGAATACACATTCTTTTTGTCTGCACACTGGTCATTTTACAAAATACACCACATGCTAACTCATAGGACATGCTTTAAAATTCAAAGGAATTGAAGTTAAAGAATAAATTAGACAATTAAATGATAATGCCAATACATCATACAGGAATCTATGTGACTCAATGAAAACTGTTTTACAAGGAAAATTCATAGGAGTGAATGCCCATACTAGGAAAGCAGAGAGAGCACAAATAAACAACATAATGCTAAGCCTCAAGCTCCTAGAAAAAGAAGAGCAAGACAAACCCAAAGCTTGTACAAGGGAGGAAATTATGAAGATCAGAGCAAAAATCAATGCAATGGAGACTAAGAGAATGATAAAAAAAAATCAATGAATTGAACAGCTGGTTTTTCAAAAAATAAATAAAATTGATAAACCCTTAGGTAACCTTATCAAAAAGGAAAGAAAAGGCTCAAATACATGCAATAAGGAATGAAAACGCTGAAGTCACAACATATCAAGCAGAATCTTCAATACTTACTTTAAGAACCTGTACTCTAATAAAATGGAAAACACAGCAAAAATGTACAGATTTATAGATACATATGAATCACCATAGTTGGATGAAGAAGATACAAAAATTCTAAACATCCCAATTACAATCAGTGAAATTGAAAATGTAATTAAAAATTTACCAATAAAGAAAAGCCTAGGTCCCAATGGCGTCACTGCTGAATTCTACAAAACATTTAGAGAAGAACTATTGCCATTACTTTCTAAACTTTTCAATGAAATTGAAAGGGAAGCAATACTTCCAAATTCATTCCTGAAGCAAGTGTTACTTTGATTCCAAAATCAGGGAAAGACCCAACCAAAAAAGAGAACTACAGGCCAATCTCTCTAATGAACATAGATGCAAAAATCCTCAACTAGATACTGGCAAACAGAATATGGAGGGTCATCAAGAAGATCATACACCCTGACCAACTTGCACTTATCCCAGGGATGCAAGGATGTTTCAGTGTATGTAAATCAATAAATGTAATACATTATATTAACAGAGCCAAGGACAAAAGTCATATGATCATCTCATAGATGCAGAAAAATCATTTGACAAAATTCAATACCCATTCATGACAAAAAACAATACTGAAAATTGGATTATCTTTATCTCAACCTGATTAAGGCTATCTAGACCAACAGCCAACATAATGCTAAGTGGTCAAAAACTGAAAATTTTCATGCTAAAATTAGGAACAATACAAGGATATCTACTATTACTGCTCCTGTTAAATATAGTTCTGGAAACATGAGCCATAGCAATTAGACAAGAGAAAGAAATAAAACCAATAAACACAGGAAAGGAAGATGTTAAACAGTCATTATTTGCTGATGATATGATACTCTACACAGAAGACCCAAAAAACTTCTAGATCTAATTGGCAGGTTTAGTAGAGTAGCTGGATATAAGGTAAACCCTGAAAAATCAATAGCCTTCTTGTACACAAATAACAGACTCACTGAGAGAGAAATTAGGAAACTAATTTCTTTTATAATTGCACCCCTCCAAAATGAAATATCTAATGAAGGAAGTAAAATACTTCTACTCTGAAAACTACAGCACTCTGAAAAAAGGGAGGAAGGAAGAGGATGTAATAACATGAAAACACATCCCTTGCTCCTGAGTACGAAGAACCAATATAATAAAAATGGCCATACTTCCAAAACTGCTATATAGATTTAATGCAATCCCAATTGAAATCCCAACAGTGTATCTCATTTAGTAGAACTAGAGAAAACAATACAAAAATTCATTTGGAATTAGAAGAGATCTAGGATAACAAAAGCAATTCTAGGCAACAGACATGACGGGGGGTATCACTATCCCCAACTTAAAACTATATTATAAAACTACTGTCATAAAAGCAGCATAGTTCTGGCAAAGAAACAGACCTGAGGATCAGTGGAATAAATTGCAAGATGCAGAAACAACTCCAGAGATACTCAGCTACCTCATCTTTGACAAAGGAGCCAACCATCCTCTCTGGAGGAAAGATAGCCTCTTTAATAAATTGTATTTGAGCTTTTT
>NW_022900944.1:19576405-19583508 GCF_012274545.1 Fukomys damarensis
TATTTTTTTTTGCTTTTTTTTTTTTTTTTTTTGTACTGGGGATTGAACTTGGGTCCTTGTGCTTGCAAGGCAGGTGGCAGAACCACTGAGCTAAATCCCCGGCCCCAATAAATTGTGCTTGAAAAACTGGATTTCAGCCTGCCAAAGATTAAAAGTAAACCCATATCTATCACCATTCACTAAACTAAAATTGCAGTGGATTAAAGATCTAATTATTAAAATAGAAATATTAAACTTGCTGGAGGGTAATTTAGGTAGAACTCTTGAAGATACTGGCATAGGAAACATCTATGAACAAAGCCTCAGTAGCCTCGGAACTAGCATAAAGAATCAACAACTAGGGTCTGATCTTATTAAAAAGCTTCTGCACTACAAGAGAAATTATCAACAGTGATAAGTGACAATATACAATGTGGGAAAATATTTTTATCTGCTATTCCTCAGACAAAGAATTACTGTCTTGAATATATAAAGAACTTAAAAAAGTCAGACCCCCTATATTTAAAGACCCCATTCAAAAATGGGTATCTGAAATGAACAGACATTTCTAAGACAAACAAGTAAAAGCAGCAAATAAAAATATAAAACAATGTTCAACATCATTGTCATTTGAGAGATGCAGATGAAAACAAAGCTGAGATTTCACCTCACCCCACAAAGAATGGCTGCTATCAATAAATCATCCAATAACAAGTGTTGGCGGAGTTGTAGGGAGAAAGGAACCCTTCTCCATTGTTGTTGGGAGTGCAGACTGGTGCAACCACTATGGAAATCAATGTGGAGATACCTCAGAAAACTAGGGTTAGAGGAGCCATTTGACCCAGCTTCTCCTCCACTGGGTATCTTCCCAAATGAATTAAAAGAATCATAGCATAGTGATATATGCACACCAATGTTTATAGAAGCAGAGTTTGTTTTTAATACACACATGTATACACACACACGCATGCACACAAATTAATCTATACTCAGATTTAACAGCCCTCACAAAAATTAAGTTGAAATTGATCAAGGCTTGAAGGTAAAACATGAAGCTATATAATTCCTAGAAGATAATATAGAGAAAATCTAGAGGACATTTGACTTGACAGGAGGTTTTAGATTCATCAAAGGCATGATTCTCGAAAGAATCCAAAATCTAAGCTTTTTTAAAATAAAAAATTCTGCTTTGCCAAAGACATCATCAATAACATGCAAAAGAACCCCCCCCAGGGTGGGATTTGTAAGAGACATATTCATTCAAATTAAGGCTCTTATACAAATATACAAATAACTCTTAAAACTCAACAGTAAGAAAGCTACCCCCAAAAAACTGGATCAGAATTTTTACGAGACACCCCACTAAAGAGGGAGAGCTGGTAAAAAGGGTTAGATATGAGCAGATATCCACACCAGATAGCATCAAGGAAGCGCAAACATAAATAACAGTGAAATACCATGACATACGTATTAAAGTGGCCAAAATCTGGAACACAGGCAATATCAAATGCTGTCGAGGATGTTTAGTACCTAGAAGAATCAATTCTGCTCTCTCTTGATTTCCTTTTTATTTGGTGAAAAGGATACCTTTGGTTGTTTTTGTCACATCCACTCTGCCCACCTCTAGTTTTACCTGCTATTCCCGTGTTTAGTTCCCTGGAAGTTCAGACTCATTCACGTTGGTAGCATCTGTTATCTCCATCTTTCTACTTTTTTTCTGAGTCTTCTACAAAGCTATGGGAATCTGCTCATCCTTCTTGTAAGTGTGGGGATGTTAACACTCTTAGAGTGTTTCTGTCAGTCAGCGGATGCCTCAGACAAATTTTTTTTTTTTTACGGTAAAAACTTTATTGTCTTAAATATCAAATGTTTTACACACCATTTATTTTCCTTCAGAAAGCTCCTATTAAAAAAAAAGAGAAACAAAATAAAGCGTTTGATTACTTAGGGCTGACTTACATTTTCAGTATGACACAAGTTCAAACTCAAAGGCATTGAGTTCACTCAGCTATAGGCAGGCCCTATGCTCAGCTCCTAACCCTAATGGCACGATGCAGCCAGCTTTGGGGTTCCTGAGTTTGGTTCCCGTAAGTTCTCAGAGTTTTCCCGACTCTCAAATTCTTGAACCTCCCGTTCTTCAGGATTCAGAGATATGTTCTGTATGTTGCTGAGTCCTGTGAGACTCAGTTCCTGCCCCTACAACCGCAACCTTGATGTGACAACTTACATTGACTTTTCCTGCACCCCATACCTTTGCTACTCCTTCCAGAAATCATCTCCTATGTAAAGTACTACAACCTGAGTCATTATCTCAGGCTCTGCTTTCAGAGCCCAATTAAGACAGACAGGTACCTGCTCTGAGTTTTAGGATGGTCTACAACTGAATTCCAGTGACAAATATGTACTAAAATCACAGTATGTGATTTTATACATGCAGGAAACATAAGAATGAAGAAAACAAGCAAAGTGCTTCCCCTTATCAAGCTTGCATTGTATTCAAGTCACAATTGACTTCCCAGGTTTTTCTAGTGTGGGACTCTGGCTTAGTTTTGGAGGGGCAGAGTGGGAAGGATTGGAGAGAAAATTGTAAACAAAATATCTCTCGAGCATGGGTAACTCCTTGAGGAAGATGGGCTGGAATTGGTTCCTAAAAATAAGAGGGAGCTAGAAGTTATGATTTGTTAAAAGTTAGAGATGGTACTCCAGATGTAAGTATAATTGTTATATATCAATAATATTTTAGGGGGATACTGGGATTGAATTTGGGACCTTTGTACCTTTGCATTGTGCTATATCTCCAGAACTTTTTTTTTTTTTTTTTGAGACAGGGTCTCACTACATAGTTGAGACTTGACCTGTATCCTAGGCTGGTCTCAAATTCACAGCAATCCTCCTGCCTCAGCCTCCCAAGTGCTGGGATTACAGGGGTACACCACCACGCCTGGCTCCAGACTTTTTTTAATGTAAAATTTTGAGATTGGGTCCTACTTAGTTTACCAAACTGGGCTTGAACTTGTCATCTTTCAGATTCAGCCTTCAAGAATCTTTGGAATCACAGGCAGGGACCACCATTCCTGATCTTGTGTTGTTTTTTTTTTTTTTTTTTTTTTTTTTTTTTGGTACCAGGGATTGAACTCAGGTCCTTGCGCTTGCAAGGCAGGCCACCGAACCTCTGAGCTAAATCCCCGGCCCTCCAATTGTTTTTAAATGTTTAAGGAGAAGGAAATGTTAATTCCCCCTATTTGATCATGATACCTAGTATACAGGTATTGAATTGCATAAATTTGCAAGATTAAAATGAAAAGAAATTTGAAGATGAGAGAAGGTCAAACTCAAGCTTTATCTCTACCATCATTACTCTTCATAAAGATCAAGCCTAGTCAATAGATACATAATAAATAATCATTGATCTCTATATAGGTTGGAATTTAAGTGCTGGTTCTACTGCTTACTTTGACTATGCAATTTAGTCTCTCTGTATACATTTCTACATTTCCAAATAAGGATAATAGCAATACTGGCCCCATAAGGTAGCTGTGCAATGTAGGGAGTGATCAGATTTGAAGGGTACAGTTTAACAGTTTCACTTTTAAAGCAAACATGAGTGTCAGTGCTGAGTCTGAGGTGTGGAGAATGTGTTATCTATTAAAGTCCTGCCTGGAAAATGATCCTTTAGGTGTATGAGGCTCACAAGGAAGGTTTAGGATTATATCAAATCAATTATCTTTGCTTCTCTCAACCCCAGCTATCATATGATTAAGTTCTAAACGTCTGAACGGTCCAATGATTTGTTAATGTTAACATCCTTTTATGGGTTTTATCAGTGGTCCATACCCAAATCATAAATGATGCTGAAATTTTTGTTGACAGTGACATTGTGCATGTACACAAGTAAAACTAGAAAATGTGCCTTGGAAGAGCCACTATGTAACTGTATTCTTTGTATTCTTTGAATTCATAGACAGTGGTGGAAGCGTCCATGCCTCGCCGATGTCAGACAGTGTGGGTTTATCACTGTGCATATTTTCCTTCTTTTTCCCCCTGTGTGCTCGAGAATACCAAATTAAAAAGATGACAGTGTCCATGAGACCCATTGTCCTCCGAACTATTAAGCAAACAAATGAGTATTTCATAGACTTAAAGTGGCAATGAATTACACGTCCAAAACAGGTTGTGTATGTGGTTCAGCAAAACCAAATTAAGAGTCATCCTAGGGAAGGACATTGCCACAGCTTTGGCATAATTAGGAACCATCATAATCAAATACAGGAAATTGGCACATCTGCTTTTCAGGCTGTTGATCCAACTGTGCGCCTGCCTGTGCACACTGGCAGGAGCAGTTCGGATGCAGCTCGATGTGTTCTGCAAAGCTGTCTTTGCATAAATATTTACATAATTCTTTCCAAACACCACTGTAAGCAGTTGTTTTTTATCGCTTTTTCTCCCATGGGTTATTATTTGTTCCCATCCCTACTCCTGGTGAAGGAGTGATCATTTGTTATTCTAAGAATTTCTCTTTCCTCAAGAGAAGTTTAGAGGAAAATTGTGGGACCTGAGTTTTACAAAATGCACTGAGATGGCAGCAATGTTTTCTCATTATCCCATTTGGCGTTATGTTTCTAGAAAAATTATATATACACATACCCAACCCAGCTGTGGGTAAGGCCAAAGCAGAGGGGCAGAGAGAGAAGTTGGAGTAAATCCACTCAGAGTTTGAGGTTGATAAAGAACACAAAGTCAGGTTAGGTAAGGTAGAAAAGTATGGTCATAATGAAGTAGCTCCTGATCCCCACCATTTTTTTTTTTCAGTTACCAAAGGTTAAAAGTCTTCTACAGAAGGTAAGGCCTTCTACTTAATAATTCTGTCAGTCCTCTTCTTATTAAAACCGTTGAAAGGATTTCTCCAGTTTTATTGTTCTATGTTATATCATTGAAACTACAACATATTTTTAAAGGAGACATATTTTACACTTTTAAAATTCCAATTTAGGCAAACTTCTGCCTTTATTTTCCAAATATTGTTTTGCTTAGCACTGGGCTCAGATGTTTTAATTTTATTGTAGTGTTTGATTAATAGCATCCAACTCACAATATATACAGTATCTAATAATATTTAAAGTGTTTATCTGGGAAATCTCCAATGTGGAAGTCAAATATTTTCCTATTTTAATATCAAGTCCTTCCTTTTGATGTTGACTTCTGGTGATACTTCCATGCAATTGTGCATTTAAAGATGATGTGGAATACACTGGCATACCCAAATAATTTGTTGGTTTACATAACGGAAGATATGTTAATTTTCTCTACACAATAGACTAAGAAGAGAAAGCTTTTCAATGATTTGCAGATATGAAAAGAGAAAGGAATCTACAAAGGAATGGATGAGACCTCTACCTTGATCAGTTCCTCTACTTTGACTTCAATTAATGTACAAATTACAAAGTATTGGCTGTTACTAGCTGTATTTTTCTTGGCTATATGTATATATATAGATGCTAGATTTTAAGTGGGTCATCTGGGTAAAGTGTTTAGAAAAACTTTTAATTGAATTGTATTTAGTTTGCCTTCATAGCATCCTTGTTTGTAATAAATTCCGCTATTGTAAACCATAATAAATCATGAGAACCTCTTCAAATAATATTCCAAAGGCTCTTCTTTCTCATTTTATTTTTCCATCTCTAGAGCACTGTCCTTTGGTCTTGGGGTGTTTGCTCCTGGGCCCCAGGTGGCTGCTGTCCCTTTAAAACCCTAGGATATGAAGGATCAAGGTGAGAACTGGCCTGTTGGGTGGCCCCTGTGTTGAGGAACTACTGCTTTCTCAAACTCTCTTTCTCTAGCAATCTTTCTCTCTCCCTCACCCCGCTTTCGAGATTTTTCTCCTTTCAGTTCTCAGAGTGAGCTTATCATGTTTCCAAGTCAATGAGGTGCATCACTAGATTTTTTTCCTTTGCCTATGAAGGAATGTGGGAAGTGAAGGATGATGATAGTTCAATGAGTCAGAGTCATTTGGGAATGAAATCATGTGTACCACCCTTGATCCACAGTCGTCTGAAGATTCACTCAACCTTTTTAAACTTGAGACTTTATTGAAACAATATTTTTGAACGATACACAGGTACATATGTGGATATTTAAAAAGTCCCTCCTAGGTGTGCTGTGCTGCAGGGTATATGAAAAGTGTATGTGCGCCTTTACATCTTGTTCTTGCCCATCTATCACCCAGGTGTTAGAGGTTTTAAATTCTCTCTTTTAGGTCTGATAACTGAGTTTTCACTTTCCCTGCCTCCCTCCCCTTCTCCCTCCCTCCTTTCCTCCCTTTCTTTTACCACCTATGTTGCCATTTCCTGGGGAGTAAACAGTGTTATTCCATTACCTGCTCATGGTTGTGGTCCAATCCAAAAGCTTAGCAAATGTCAACAATTTCTTTGATCCTATCTATGTCTTACAATCAACCAGCAATTCAAAAACTTTTCTCTTTTCATTGAACTAGGGCAACATTTTAAAAAACTCTACATGCCTTATTATATTTGCATCTTGAAATTATTATCCTCAGCTCTGCTGAAAGTCACTGTGAAAATCTTCAATATATGCTTCAATGTTTGAGAGGCAGTGTGGCCTGTTGGAAAGCACTCTTAGTGGCACATGAACATTGTGTCCAGGAGCTCAGAGTTTCCTTTGTAAAAAGAGGAAAATTGGGTGAGTAAAAGTTTTAGCCAGCATTTATTGAAAAATTACCACATTCCAGGAACTGCTGAAGGTACTAATGAATAAAAGGAGTTGAAACTTCTCAGTTTAAACTTTTTGTATTATTGGAAGAAGACTCATTTTGTAAGCACTTAACGATAAGTCACAGAAAGTCTCTATTAGGAAATGCCTAGAGTACTCTATTAGTATTCATTTATCATCCCACAGAGAAAACTTCTAGGCATAAATTATATTTGATAACAGAGAATGATAAGTACCAATAAAGAAGCAGAGAGAATATTTAAGATAAAAGTATGTCATGGTATAAAAATTCTATTAGGTCATTTAAGCTACATTTATATGATATAAACAGTTGAAAGAAAAAAGATTACTTATCTTTTAGAAATGTGGAACTTTGAGTTTGATTGGTCGATGGATCC
>NW_022900944.1:19584084-19597212 GCF_012274545.1 Fukomys damarensis
TTTTTTTTTTTTTTTTTTTTTTTTTTAATTCCCTGGTATGTTTTTCTTCTTCAAGAGCTCTCTCTGGTCCTATTAGTTCAGAAAAGGAATATTACACATTTGAGCTACATAATTAAAGTAATAGAATTTTTAAATTGGAAAGAACCTGCAATTTTTTTCTCTTCAGCCCTCTTATTTTGTAAAATGTTTCTTCATGTACAATTAAGCAATTTATCTACTTCTCATGTGAGAATAAATAAATGCACATTTACATAGTCCAAGAATCCTGAGAAGAAAATTATTTTTTAAAAAGGTGAAAATTAAATGGGATAGGTTTTATATTTATTTTGCTTTGTTTTGCTTTGTATTCTTTGTTTAGAGATTTCATCATTATGATAGTTGTGAGGGTGTTTCTAATATTCAAAAAATAGGCCTCTTCGGTTTTTCTTACTTTAGCATATTACATTCTGGTGTTGATTATACACTTGTGTTAATATTTTAATTAAGAAATAAATATTATTGTAACTCAGAACTGTGGATACAAGTCTGAATTTTTCTTTCCTCTGGTGATATTGATTGTCTGGTGCCATCTTTTAAATTGTAGACTACTTTGAAAATTCTTAGGTCAATTTGGTTGGTTGAATGTGACCGTGGCTAAGAGATCAGAATATAGAATAATTCTTGGTGGATCCTGGACTAAGTGTTTGTTTTATATGACCTTAAGCAACTCGTACAACTACTTTGTGCTATCCTATTCCTTTACTTGTAAATTAGAGATGAGATCATAAGGAGGATTTAGAGAATAGGATACGTAGAACATTTACCCTTCATCTACAAGTGCCTCCTGCATATCAGTTATGACTAATGTTATGGTTAATAAAAAGTTAAATTATCAGTAAAAATAGTGGCAATAGTCTGCAGACCACCGTTCGCAGAAGTATCCGTCAAAGCAAATGAAAACAAAATGTCTACTTTTTTAGTGGAACAGACCAGTTTTGATACTGACATTATCACTGCTATTGCTGGAAACCAGATTTCGTTTACAGATCTTGAGTAAGCATGGAGCCAGTTTTGTAGAACTGGGTCTCACATGACCCTGGGAGTGTCCGGGATGCGGGGAAGGCATAGTGTGCGTTGCTGTTGCGAATTTGTCTTCTTGCCAGGTGTTACATTATCTGGAGTACTTGGCTCATCCTGGTCATCCCAATTTATTGGCAGTAGGACAACCGTGAAACAGAAACTAACAGCCAGGACAAAAGAAATCAGCCCTGGTGGAGGTGGGAAAGGGTGCAGGGAGTTTATGGAGACAAAAACATGGAGAGCAACAAAATCCAAATTCAAATAGGAGATTCTGATTAGAAAAGATGGGATAGTATTTGGAGATATTAATCAAGTGCCTTGGCATTTGCTGTTCCCACTGTTCTTTCTCCTAAATTCACACTAACCCCTGCCCTCCTGCAGACTAAACCTGGTTGGCAACACTTGGAGAGATGTTGTGAATGACCAGATTGTACCATCTGCCCTCCACTCCTCCATACTCATACATTGTCACTGAAAAAGACCTCTGACTGTAGATGCATCCTGAAAGGGAATGGGGGGACTCACAGCATTGACTAAAAATATTTTAATACCTCAAGGATTTTCTACCCCAGTAAAAATTTAGTATAGTAACATTAGAAAAAATACATAGTATCAAATTCTTGAATATTTGAGAGTGAGATTACAATATGAAACATATACACATTGTGTATTTTCCTCTTGAATTTTTAGAGTCTACCTGCGGTGGAGTAAATATTTGTGTCACCTAAAATTCATACGTGAAATCTCAACCCCAAGGTGATGGTATTAGGAAGTGGGACCCTTGGGGCGGTCAAGTTATAAAGGTAGCTCCATCATGAATGGGATTAGTGCCCTCACACAAAAGACACACAAAGTCCGCACCTCTGCAGTCATGAGAAGAGGCAGAATCAAGTAGTAAGACCTGACCAGCCATCAATCTGCCAATGCCTTAGGTGTGAACTCTCCAGCCTTCTGAATAATAAGAAATGACTTTCTTTTTTTCATAAGCTACTCAGTCTATTATATTTTGTTATAGTAGCCCAAATGGATTATTCAGAGTAGAAATTAAATGAAAGCAAATAAGGGAAAATAGAAAATGTGAAGAAAAGGGAAAAAATGGAAGCAAAGATTTTGTAAATAGGGAGGGTGAAGGGGGTGAAGGGAGGGCAGGGGTATGGGGAAAAAACAAGAACCAAGACATATCGTGTAAAGGTACAAGGTCCCAATGATAAATGTAACTGTATTGTTTGCTTTAAATGTACCAATAAAGTTAATGGGGAAATAAAAGAAATTCAATAGAATGTACTAAAAAAAATTTTGTATTTGTGAACAAGAAAAGAACAGGAAATTTCTCATGAAGATTTCACTGCCGTTCTCTACAAACATTCTGCCAATATTGATGCAACATAGTTTATTTAAAAACAATGACAGTTAATCCCTAAACTTTTCTTGCTGAACCAAGCTAGACTTCTCTCTGAGGAATAGACTTGATGCTCAGTTGTTCAATATTTATTGAGCACTAATTATAGTCAAGGCACAAGAAAAGAGATGGTCAAAAGAGAGGGGCTGTCAGAAACAGGCTAAGATTGTATGTGAAATAATGGTGCTGAAAGAGTAGTCCTTACAAGTGATTTTTTCCATGAGGTTATTTACTTATAGATTTATGTGGAAATTGGATGATCTGGAATTTCCTCTCTCAACCAACTGTCTCATTCCCTAAGTAGCTTTGGAGAGGCCCAGTATCCTGAGAATATTGTGTTCCGATCAGTTGACCTGGTTTGCTAATTCCAAGTATAAGATACCACCTCTCCATTAATTGCAAAAATTTCCAGTACATTTTAGTAACAACTGATAATTTTGGAGCTACCAAGCAGAGGGATGAATGGTAAGTGATTTAGGGGATCTTGGAAAGCTGAAGCCTAAGATACCAAAAAGATAATTAAAAGAGTTGATCTTTGGAAAGGCTCAGAAAAGGAAAGAACCAAGTATTAAAGTGTGACTATATGGGGAAAGCAGAGTACAGGTTGATAGCACTGCATATAAGGGTACTAACTCTTTCTTATCTCCCTCCTGTCCAAGAAGTGGCTCAGAGTTTAAGTATTTGAACCAAGAAGTCCATTAGAGATACCAGACATTTACATTTTAGAGAGTTCTTTTGATTATTAAATGAGATCATGTATGTAAGTATATAGTACATGTTGATGATTTGCTCTCAGGGGTTCCCCAAAGGTACCTGTTGTACAGCTTTGATCCCGTGTGGCATAACTAGGGGATTGTGGACCCTGAAAGAAGCAGGGTCCGATAAGAGGTCTAAGCCTTGAAGGAAATTGTGGATCTCAGCCTCTTTTCCTTCCTTGCTTTCAGCCATGAACGATTTGCTTGGCTATATGCTCCTGCCATGGTTTGCCACACTCCACTGGAGCTCCAAAAGCCATAGGTCTGCCTGACCAGAGACTAGAACCTCCCAAACTGTGAGCCAGAGATTCCCTTACCTCTTTGTACTACTCGCAGCCCTGACCGAGGGATAAGTGCAGGAGATTGTTTCACGCTAAGTATTGTGCCACTGAGCTAAACCATCAGCTCCTAATATGACAGTACTGTATTTTTGTCATGGAGCAGGGGATCAACTCAGAGTAAGAAGAGGAATGAACATTTGCCTCAAGTAAATACAGACACACAGCATAGTTAAATAGAAGGGAAATAAGCACAGTGAAACTTCAGAAGGACAGTTGTCTTTTGTGTTTAGAAGGAACAAATTGGAAGAAATAAATTGAAGAGATAAATTTACTAAATAATCTTTTGTTGACTCTCTTTAACTCACCTGTGGGCAGGATATTATATAAACAAACCCAGAGGATTTACTGTTAATGATGTGCAAAACCTTAGCTAGGTGCTAGGTTTGGTTTTTTAAATTTCATGTTTGTTATATGTAATAAAATCACTTTCATGTAAATTCTTTCAAATGGCTTTCATAATTTCTCTGTGAAATAGTTACAGTTAATTCTGTTAGGAGGTAAGAAATGAGGAAGAGTAGTAAAAAGAAAATGGCAGAAGTTGACTGAGCACTAGAATAGTCATGGGATCAAGAACAAGATGATAATTTGGTTATAGGTAACTATTTTTATAACTCAACGTGACACATTTTTATTAATGTTCAGTGAGAAGTATAAGTGCCGAATAAACAGAAATTCTGATGTCACCCAGTTTGCACATTCTCTCCCCCTACAAAACAAATTATAAAAGTTTCCAGGGAAATTAAAAGCAGTTGGTAGAAATTCAATCAGAGCACAGTTATGGGATGATTTTAGTGGCTGATATCAAGTCATGGCACATGATGTCCCTGCCAGCCAATGAAATGCCTGTGTCAGCTGGTCGAGGAACCCTTATTCCTGGGTGGTGCTAAGTGACAGATGTGCATCCTTCCACTTCAAGCAGACTTTTGGCTGACACTTATCCTTCAGCTGTGTGTCAGCCCAGTTGGTTAGGTTAGAACCTTCCCCTGTATCAAGTCATGTTCCAGGCATGTCTTCTTGATGGGTAGTACATATTTTAAACGAAAATGTGAAAACTCAATTTCTGCAGGGATTAAAAATGAGTAATGCATCCATACGACTACGTAATATTTTTGTAAATGCCTTTAAAATTTTCAATAATGAACTAAAATAAATTTGAGTACATTTTGGTAGGAATGAAGCGACAGATGATTAATCTATTGCTTAAACAAATATGGCACCAGAAGTATAGGTGCTAATGTCAGAATATAGAGAACACAGTCTGTGCTATTCTTTAGGATGTTGTGTGTACATTTGAGACACCATCAAACTCTTTTAATCACTACCCTTATGTTAGAAATTTTGTTTGTCTTAGCTACCGAAATGTCACTTCAACAAAACCAAAAGAATTTTTAAAAATCCACATGCTTAGAAAGCAGAAAATAGCAAAATGTGGGAAAGAAGTCATCTTTGCAAGGAAAGGTCAGCAGAAACATATGGATCCCAAGTGAAATTAAAATAAGGTTTCTGTACAGATTAGATACTGTGGCAGTTAACGGTGCCACAGGCCAGACAGAAGGTTCCCAAGGCCCCAGGCTGCTTTCTTGCTTCTGTTCAGCTGAAGACTTTATCCAACATTATTTTGGTGATAACACTTGTTATACATACTCTGGATCCTCAGATGCTAAATCATGCTGTAATAGACTTCGTCCAGGAAACCTAAAGGCCAGCCATATTTCATCATTTCTTAAGTTTCAGTGATTATAAAACAGCCATCTGTACATGTCTGGAAGCATATTTTTATTTGGGTTATTATCTGATAATGTACAGATAATCCAGTCTTCAATCCTGCAGTGTGTCTATTTTTAAAAAGTTAACAGGAAATTTTTATATTGTTATCTTTAAATTCTTTTATTTAGTTGAAATAAGACTGCATCCATATTAAATAGGGAGAGAATGAGCATAAAGTGACAGAAAACAAGTTTATTGAAAATCTGTGTACATTTTCTTACTGAATTTTTTGTTAAGCAAATTTTGCATGAGCTTAGATTGAGAAACCATACACATGCATTCTATATAGAAAAATCTGTGCTCTCTGAGACCCTTATTTAAGTACACCCATCTATCCTGGTTTAATCTTGATATATCACCTACCCTTTTGTATCTACTAGCTGCTTTTATCACCAACCAGATTCAACCTAGGGAGAGAGTTATTTAAGTGTCAAAAAAGAAATTCAACCGCAGACAACAATTCTCCTTAAATTACAGACATTTGAGCCCACATGGTCAAAAATATTTGACTGTAAGCAGCGTGCAACAAGTGCCTGGCATTCTGCCACTAGATGTTTATTCTTTGGAACTAAGGCAAATATGCAAATACTGTTGGTCAGTTTAGAGATGCATAGAAAGAAGCCAGCACATTAAATATTTATATAATATATATATGAGTGTGAGTATATTTTTAGTAGATTGTTTTCTACTTTTGAGGAAAGGCTGAAGAGCTTGTTTGTCCAGAGAGAGAAATGTAGGAACGGATCTGTAATGGAACCAAGGAAGAGTAGTTGAGAAGGAGCAGGGTAGAAATGAGAAGGTGAGTTGGTAGTGAGTAGATATTACTGTTCAGAGTTGGACTTTTAGAATCAGGTTATTAGCAGGACACAGGTGGCCAACGCCCAGATAAAATAATTTAATGGAGAGATAATACATGAAGGATGGGCTAGGAACCCTTTAACAGTGTGGACTAAACATAATGGAGGCAGCCATGCTAGATGTACTTTTTTCATTTTTATTAACAAATAATGGGATTCTCTGTGCACCATGGTATTTCCATACACACACACGTACAGCATGCAGTGATCATGTCCATCCAGCCTTCTGCCCCCACGCCCAGCAGGCCGCCCACTTCTAGTAGTCACTCCTTTACTTCCACGTCAATTTTTGTTTCTTTCCCCACGGGAGAGAGAAGATGTGATTTTTGTCTTTCTGCCTTACTTCTTTTTGTTGTTGTTGTTTGCTTGTTTGTTTGCTTTTTGGTTTTCCGAGACAGGGTCTCACTATGTAGTTGAGACTGACCTGGAACTCAGTATGTAGCCCAGGCTGGTCTCGAACTCACAGCGATCCTCCTGCCTCAGCCTCCTGAGTGCTGGGATTATAGGCGTAAGCCACCATGCCCGGCCTGCTTTATTTCTTTTAACATAATGTCTTCCAGTTTCATTAATTTTGATGTAAACGACAGGATTTCATTCTTCTTTATTGCTAAATGATGTTCCACTGTGTATGTGTACCACATGCTCTGCATATATTCATCTGCTGGGGGCTCTTAGCCGGATTCTCTATTTTAGCTGTTGTGAATAGGCCACAATAAACTTAGGGATTCAGAGATCTTTTATCACCTTTGGATATATACTTATGAGCAGAAAATCTGGATCATATATAGCTCTCTTCTTAGTTTTTTGAGGAACTTCCATAATGTCTTCCACACTTGCTGTATTACATTTACCTTCCTGTTCACAGTGTACTTGGGTTCCTTTTTCTCTACAGGCTTGCCAGCATTTGATACTATTTTTTTTATTGTAGACATTATACTTGGGTGGAGATGGTATCTCCTTGTAGTTAAGGATACTGAATAATTGTTAATATATTTATTGGCTATTTGTATTACTTTTTTGTTTTTTTTGTACCAGGGATCAGACTCAGGTCTTTGTGCTTGCGAGGTAGGCGGCAAAACCACTGAACTAAATCCCCCCACCCTTTATTACTTCTTTTGAGAAGGGTCTATTTGGACAATTTTGCTATTATTTCTTGGCTTATTTTTATCATTTTTTTCCTTTTATGAGTTTATTGGTACATTTTAGGATATAGTACAGTTGCATTCATTAGTGGGATCTTGTACCTTTAAATGACAGGTGGTCTGGTTCTCATTTTTTCCCCTTGTCTCTGCCCTCCCTTCATCCCCTCCTACCCTCCCTATTTACAAACACTTCATTTCTTTTTTTCATTTTCTCATATTTTTTTCCCTTATGCCCTTCCGCTACCCTTCCCACTTTCCCTACAACTTTAGCCCTTTTTTCCCCATTTCACAATGTCAGTTATCTTATTAGTTTGTTGGGTTTTTTTTTAAAGATTTTAAAATTCTTTATATACCCTGGTTATTATCCTTCTGTCAAATGAACAGGTGGAAATATTTTATTCTGTTCTGTAGGTTGTTTCTTATTCTTTTGGTTGCTTGTTGCAGCTTGATGTACTCCTATTTGTCAGTTTTTGCATTAGACAGCCTTCATCAAGTTGAGATAAAGACCATCTATTCCAGTGTTCTGCAGTTTTCAAAATGAATGGGTGTTGAATTTTGTCAAATGATTTCTCTGCATCTATTGAGATGATCATATGGTTTTTGCCTTTGACTGTTAATACAGTGCATTACATTTATTGATTTATGTATGTTGAACCATCCTTGCATCTCTGGGGTAAATGCAACTTGGTCATAGTGTTTAATCTTCTTGATGACCCTCTGTATTCTGTTTGCCAGAACCTTGTTGAGGATTTTTACATCTATGTTCTTTAGGGAGATTGGCCTGTAGTTCTCTTTTTTGGTTGGGTCTTTCCCTGGTTTTGGAATCAAAGTAACACTTGCTTCCAGGGATGAATTCGGAAGCATTGCTTTCCTCTCAATTTCATTGAAAAGTTTAAATAGTATTGGCAATAGTTCTCCAAATGTTTTGTAGAATTCAGCAGTGTAGCCATCAGGACCTGGGCTTTTCTTTGTTGGTAAATTTTAAATTACATTTTCAGTTTCACTGATTGCAATTGGGGTGTTTAGAATTTTTATATCTTCTTCGTCCAACTTTGATAATTCACATGTGTCTAGAAATCTGTCCATTTTTCTGTGCTTTCCATTTTATTAGAATACAGGGTTTTGAAGTAGGTATTGAAGATTCTCTGGATTTCTGCTTGATCTGTTGTGACTTCACCTTTTTATTCCTTATTGCATAGATTTGAGACTTTTCATTCTTTTTTTTTTGATAAGGTTGCCTAAGAGTTTATCAATTTTATTCATTCTTTTAAAAAATTGGTTCTTCAACTCATTTAATTTTTTTTTGTATAGTTCTCTTAGTCTCCATTGCGTTGATTTCTGCTCTGATCTTCATAATTTCCTCCCTTGAACAAACTTTGGGTTTGTCTTGCTCTTCTTTTTCTAGAAGCCTAAGATTTAGTATTAGGTTGTTTATTTGGGCTCACTCTGTTTTCCTAGTGTGGCTATTTACTGCTATATATTTCCCTCATAGAACTGCTTTAATTGTGTCCCATAGATATCTGTATGTTGTACTGGCATCATCATTTTTTTGTCTAATTTCTTCTGTGACCCACTGGTTGTTCAGGAGAGTGTTGTTCAATTTCCACTATTTGTGAAGTTCTTATGGTTTCTTTTGCAATTGATTTCCAGTTCAATTGCACTGTGGTGTGATAATATACATGGGATAACTTCCATTCCTTTACATTTACTTAAACATGTCCCATGAGCTAATGTGTAGCTTGTTTTGGAGAATGACCCATGTGCAGCTGAAAAGAATATATATTCTGATTTTTTTGCGGTGGAACACTCTGTAGATGTCTGTTAAGTCCATTTGTCAAAAGCTTGGCTCAGTTCTAGTATTTCGTTGTTGATTTTTTGTTTAGATGATCTATCTCTGTGACAATGAGGTATTTAGGTCCCACATTACAATTGTATTAGTGCTTATTTGGTTTTTCATGTTACTTAGTATTTGTTTTGTGTAGTTGGGGACATTAGTATTTGCTGTATATATATTTATGATTGTCATCACTTCCTCTTGGATTGTTCCCTTTACAAGGATGTAGTGACCTTTTTTTGTCCCTTTTAATTAGGTGTGGCTTGAAATATATCTTGTCTGCAAATAAAATAGCTACCCCAGCTTTTTGGTGGGTTCCTGTCACATGGAGAACTGCTTCCCATCCTCTTTCATTCAGTGTATGAGTTTCTTTTTGAACTAAGTGTGTTTCTTGTATACAGCATATTGTTGGATTTTGCATCTTAATCCATCCTGCAAGTCTATTTCCTTTGGTGAAATGATGCCATTAACATTAATGGTTATAACTGATATGTATTGCCTTATCATTGTCATGTTTTTGTCCTGTTGTTGGCTCTTTTTAATTTTTACCCCTCGGCCTTTAGTTTCTTGTCTTGCCCAATTGATTTGCTCTGCTGGACCTCATGGTGTTGTGAGTTTCTCAAGAGCCACCATAATATTAAATGGCCCAAAACCAAAAATCTTCAAACTAAAATTAGGAAGAAGACAAGGAAGTCCATTATTACCATGCTTCTTCAATATATTTCTGGAAACATTAGCCAAAGAAATTAGACAAGAGAAAGATCTAAAAGCAATAAAGATAGGAAAGGAAGCAATTAAACTGTCAGTATTTGCTGATTATATGATACTGTATGTACAAGACCCAAAAAACTCTGCCAAAAAACTTCTAGATTTAATTCACAGATTCAGCAGTGTAGCTGGATACAAGGTCAACACTCAAAAATCAATAGCTTTCTTGTACACAAATAACAGACTCATTGACAGAGATATTAGGAAAATAATTCCTTTCACAATAACATCCAAAAAAATGAAATATCTAGGGATCAATCTAACAAAGGAAGAAAAAGATCTCTACATTGAAAGCTATAGCACTCTGAAAAAAGACATCAAACAGGATATAAGAAAAATGGAAGATATCCCTTGACCTGGGAAGGAAGAATCTACATAGTGAAAATGGCCATACTACCAAAACTGCTATACAGATTCAATGCAATTCCAATTGAAATTCCAATAGTATATTTCACAGAACTAGAGAAAACAATCCAAAAATTCATTTGGAACCAGAAGAGACTTAGAATAGCAAAAGCAATTCTAGGCAAAAGAGACATGGCAGGAAGCATCACAATCCCCAATTTAAAACTATACTACAAAACTACTGTCATAAAGGCAGCATGGTGCTGGCAAAGAAACAGAACTGAGGATCAGTGGAATAGATTGGAAGACACAGAAAAAATTCCAGATGTACTCAGTTACCTAATCTTTGACAGAGGAGCCACTCATCATCAATGGAGGAAAGATAGCTTTAATAATTGTGTTGAAAAAACTGGATTTCAACCTGCCAAAGATTAAAAGTAGACCCTTATCTTTCCCAATGCACTAAACTAAAATCCAAGTGGATTAAAGAACTAAATATTAAAACAGACACAGTAAACTTGCTGGAAGATAAGTTAGGCAGAACTCTTGAAGACATTGGCATAAGAAAAGACCTTATGAATAAATCCTCTATAGCACGGGAACTAGCACAAAGAATCAACAACTGGGATCTCATCTTTTAAAAAAGTTTCTGCACTGTAAGGGAAACCACCAGCAGAGCTAAAAGACAACCTACAATGTGGGAAAAAAATTTTACCAGCTGTTCCTCAGACAAATGTCTACTATCTAGAATATATAAAGAACTCAAAAAAATCAGATCCCCCAATATAAAAACCCAATTCAAAAATGGGCATCTGAAATGAACAGACATTTCTCAGACAAAGAAGTAAAAGCAGCAAATAAACATATGAAAAACTGTTTAACTTTACTGGTCATTTGAGAAATTCAGATGAAAGCGACATTGAGATTCGATCTCACGCCAGAAACAATGGCTGATATCAAGAAATCAACCAATAACAAATGCTGGTGGGGTTGTGGAGACAAAGAAACCCTTCTCCATTGTTGGTGTGACTGTAGACTGGTGCAACCACTGTAGAAATCAATAAGGAGTTACCGCAAAGAACTAGGATCAGAGGTTCCATTTGACCCAGCTATTCTTCTGTTGGGTATCTTTCCAAATGAATTAATAGAATCATACCACAGTGATATGTGTGCACCCGTGTTTATAGCAGCACAGTTTGTAATAGCTAAAACTTGGAAACAGCCCAATTGCCCATCAGCTGGAGACTGGATAAAGAAGATGTGGTTTTTCTATAATAAGGAGTATTAATCGCCATAAAGAATGAGATACTAGAGTCATTTATAGCTAAATAGCTAAATGGAGGCACATTGAGGCCATACTCATGAGTGAAATAAATAAGTCACACTTGAGTAAATACTGAATAGTTTCTCTGGAGTGAAAAACTAAAAGTGTAAATAAGATTCAAATTGTATAACTGACAATGTGAAATAGGAAGAAAAAGCTAAAAGTATAGGGGAAGTGGGAAGGGTAGTGGAAAGGAAATAAGGGAAAAATATGAGAAAAGGAAAAAATGGAAACAAAGACTTTGTAAATAGGGGAGTGTGGACTGGGTGAAGGAAGGGCAGAGTTATGGGGGAAAATGAGAAAGAATCCCACTTGGTCAGGGTGTACAATCTTCTTGGTGATCTTCTGCATTCTCTTTGCTAGTATCTTATTGAGAATTTTGTAACTATGTTCATTTGGAGACTGGCCTATAGTTTTCTTTTTTGGTTGGATCTTTCTCTGATTTTTAAATCAAGGTGATACTTGCTTCCAGGAATTAATATGGGAGTATTGCTTCCCTTTCAACTTCATTAAAGAGTTTCAGAAGTAGTGCTGTTAACTCTTCTCTAAATTTCTTGTAGAATTCAGCAGTAAAGTCATCAGGACATGGGCTTTCCTTTGTTTGTAAGTTTTTAATTATGTTTTCAATTTCATTGATTGATGTTGGGTTGTTTAGAATTTTTATATCGTCTTGGTTCAAGTTTGGTAATTCATATATTTCGAAGAATCTGTCCATTTTCTCTGTTTTCCATCTCATTAGAGTACAAGTTCTCAAAGTAGGTATTAATGATCCTCTCAAATTCTATTTTAAATTCACACTTTTCATTCCTAATTGTATGGATTTAGGCCTTTTCTTTTATTATTTTTTTATAGGTCTGGCTAAGGATTTGTCAGTTTTGTTTATTCTTTCAAATAGCCAACTCTTCAATTTGTTGAGTTTTTGGTATCATTCTCTTAGTCTCTACTGCATTGATTTTTGCTCTGAACTTCACAATTTTCTCCCTTCTATGAGTTTTGGGTTTGTCTTGCTCTTATTTTTCTAGAAGTTTAGTACTAAGTTGTTAGAGCTCAGTCTGTTTTCCTACTATGGGCTTCACTGCTATGAATTTCCCTTGTAGGACTGCTTTCATTGTGTCCAATAAATGCCAGTATGTAGTACTGGCATTATCATTAGATTGTAAGAACTGTCTAATTTCTTCTTTAATTTCTTCTGTAATCCATTGATTGTTAAGGAGAGTGTCATTCAATTTCCACGTATTTATGAAGTTCCTGTGGTTACTTTTGCTATTGATCTCCAATTTCATTGCACTATGATCTGATAATATATAGGGGGTAAGTTGAATTCCTTTTACATTTGCTTAAGCATGTTTTATGAGCTAGCTTGTGGTCCAATTTTAAGAATGACCTATGTGCAGCTGAGAAGATCATATATTCTGATTTTGTGGGAGGAACACTCTGTTGACATCTCTTAAATCCACTTGTTCAAAAGTTCAGTTCAGTTCTAGTATTTCATTATTGATTTTTTTGTTTTTGACCTATTTGTGAGAGTGAGGTATTA
>NW_022900944.1:19597283-19616949 GCF_012274545.1 Fukomys damarensis
AGTACACCCTACTATATAAGACCAATATTAACAGACATGAAAAACCAGATAAGCACTAATACATAGTGTGTGTGTGTGTGTGTGTGTGCGTGTGTGTGTGTGTGGCTGTCATCTTTTCTTCTTGCACTGTTCCCTTTACAAGGATGTAGTGACTTTCTTTGTCCTTCTTAACCTCTTAATTAGTTGTGGTTTGAAATCCACTTTGTCTGCAAATATGATAGCTACATCTGCTTTTCTCCAGGTTCCAGTCTCATGGAATATTGTTTTCTATCCTTTGATTTTCAGTGTATGATTTTCTTTTTAAATTAAGTGTATTTCTCGAATACAGCATATTGTTGGATCTTGCTTTTTGGCCCATTCTGCCAGTCTATTTCTTTTGACTGGATAATTGAGAAGATTAACATCGATGGCTATAACTGATGTATACTGACATATCCTTGTCATGATATTTCCCTGTTATTGGCTCTGTTTCCCCACTTTCCCTTTAATTTCTTGCCTTGCATGGGTGTTCATGGAGTTGTAATCTTCATTGTCTTTTTATAGGATATTGTTTAGAACTTTTTGGAGCGCTGGTTTGTCTTACATGAAGTTCCTCAGATGTTGTCATGAAAGTGTCTTATTTCTCCATCAATTTTGAAAGATAGTTTTGCAGGGTACATCAATCTGTGTTGGAGGTTGTTTCCTTTTAGGGTTTGAAATACTTCACTCCAGGCTTTCCTTGACTTGAGTGTTTGTGTTGAGAAATGTGCTGTGATTCTGATGGGCTTTCCTTTGTATGTGATTTGTTTCTGTTCTCTAACTGCTTTTAGTATTTTGTTCTTGTGTTGGATTTCTGTAATCTTGACTACTATATACCTAGGTGTAGATTCTTTTTAATCTTCACTAGCTAAAGTTCAATATGCCTCAGTTATGTTTATGTCAATTTCTTTTTCGCTTTTGTGGAAGTTTTCTGCTATTACTTCTGTGAATAGTTTGTTTTTTTGGTGCTATCTCCTACTCCTTTGTTTACTCCAATAAATCTTAAATTATTATTTTTTGCATCGTCTGGTAACTGTTGGATTGATTCGTGTTCCCTTACTATTTTTAAGATTGTGTGTGTGTGTGTGTGTGTGTGTGTGTGTGTGTATGTTTGCTAACCACAATCCTATCTTCTATATCTGAAATTCTGTCTCACATTCACTTATGGTGCTATACAAACTTTCAATGGAATTGTTAATCTCTTGGATATCTGCTTAGATGTGTTCTTTTTTTCCATTTCTAATTTTTAAAAAAATTTTAAATTGAATTTATTGGTACATTCTAGGTAGACAGTAAAGTTACATTCATTACTGGGATCTTGTACCTTTACATGCCAGGTCTTGGTTCTCATTTTCTCCCCTTGTCCCCACCCTCCTTTCAACCCCTCCTCCCTTCCCACCTTCAAACACTTTAATTCCATTTTTACATTTTCTCATATTTTTTTCCTTTTCCCTTATTCCCCTTTCCCTATCCTTCTCACTGTCCCTACACCTTTGGTTCTTTTCTTCCTATTTCACATTGCTAATTGTCCCGTTAGGATCTTGAGTACTATTTTGGTTTTTCACACCAGAGAAACTATTCAGTATTTACACATGTGTGACTTATTTATTTCACTTAGGAGTATATCCTCCAAATGTACCCATTTACCTATGAATGAATCTACTTTCTCATTCTTTATGGATAAGTAATATTCCATTTTACAGAAACCACATCTCCTTTATCCAGTTTCCAACTGATGGGCAAATGGGCTGTTTCCAAGTTTTAGCTATTACACACTGTGCTGCTATAAACCTGGGTGCACATATATCACTGTGGAATGATTCTTTTAATTCTTTTGGAAAGATACCCAACAGAGGGATGGCTGGGTCAAATGGAACCTCTAATCCTAGTTCTTTCAGGTATCTCCATATTGACTTCCATATTGGGTGCACCAGTCTGCACTCCCACCAACAATGGAGAAAGGTTCCTTTCTCCCCACAACCCCTCCAACATTTGTTGTTGTGTGATTTCTTGATAGCAGCCATTCTTTGTGGGGTGAGGTGAAATCTCAGTGTTGTTTTCATCTGCATCTCTTGAATGACCAGTGATGTGGAGCATTTTTTCATATATTTACTTGCTGCTTTTATTTCTTTGTCTGAGAAGTGTCTGCTCATTTCAGATGCCCATTTTAGAATTGGGTCTTTATGTTTGGGGGGGCTGGTTGTTTGAGTTCTTTATATATTTTAGATAATACTCATTTGTCTGAGGAGCAGCTGGTAAAAATTTTTTCCCACATTGTAGGTTGTCTCTTAGTTCTGTTGATGGTTCCTTTGCAGTGCAGAAGCTTTTTAATAAGATGAGATCCCAGTTGTTGATTCTTTCTGCTAGTTTCTGTGCTATAGAGGATTTGTTCATAAAGTCTTTTCCTATGCTAATGTCTTCCAGAATTCTGCCTAATTTATCTTCCTGCAAGTTTAGTGTTTCTTTTTTTTATATTTAGATCTTTAATCCACTTGGATTTTAATTTAGTGCATGGTGACAGATAAGGGTCTAGTTTTAATCTTTTGCAGGTTGAGATCCAGTTTTTCCAACACCATTTATTAAAGAGGCTATCTTTCCTCCAGTGCAGAATGTCAGCTCCTTTGTCAAAGATGAGGTAGCTGAGTGCATCTGTAGTTGATTTTGTGTCTTCCAGTCTGTTCCACTGATCCTCCGGTCTGTTTCTTTGCCAGTACCATGCTGTTTTTATCACAGTGGCTTTGTAGTATAGTTTCAAATTGGTAATTATTATACTCACTGCCATGTGTCTGTTGCCTAGGATGGCTTTTGCTATTCTAGGTCTCTTCTGGTTCCAAATGAATTTTTGGATTCTTCTTTCTAGTTCTGTGAAGTATAGTGTTGGGATCTCAATTGGTATTGCATTGAATCTGTATAGCAGTTTTGGTAGTATGGCCATTTTCACTATGTTGATTCTTCCTACCCAGGAGTAGGAGACATCTTCCCATTTTCTTATATCCTCTTTGATCTGTTTTTTCAGAGTGCTATAGTTTTCAGTGTAGAGGTCTTTTGCTTCTTTTGTTAGATTGATTCCCAGATACTTCATTTTTTTGGGTGCTATTGTGAAAGGAATTGTTTCCCTAATTTCTTTCTCAGTGAGTTTGTTGTTTGTGTACAAGAAGGCTATTGATTTTTGGGTGTTGACCTTGTATCCAGCTACTCTGCTAAAAGTGTCAATTAAGTTGAGAAATCTTTTGGTGGAGTTTTTTGGGTCTTCAATGTAGAGTATCATATCATCAGCAAATAATGACAGTTTAACTTCTTCCTTTCCTATCTTTATTGCTTTAATTTCTTTCTCTTGTCTAATTGCTATGGCTAATGTTTTCAGAACTATGTCAAAGAGGAGTGGTGATAGTGGGCATCTTTGTCTTGTTCCTGAATTCAACTTGAAGCTTTTCAGTTTCTGGCCATTTAATATGGCTGTTGGGTTTTCACAGATAGCCTTTATTAAGTTGAAACATAGACCATCTATTCCAATTTTTTTGCAGAGTTTTTATCATGAATGGGTGTTGAATTTTGTCAAATGCTTTTTCTGCATCTATTGAGAGGATCATGTGGTTCTTGTCCTTGACTTTTTTTTTTCCATTTCTTTCCTATGTTGGGTATTCATTTTGCTCAGCTTCTCTATTTTTTTGTCTGTATCTGCTCTAGAGCTACTAATCATGTCTTTCATTATGATCACCATCTCTGTTATTTGAGAAATTATTTCTGATTTCATTTTTTTCCAGAGCCTCTTTCATCTGTTTTTTTGTTTCCCTTGTTATCAGTTCAGGGAGTCCAGTTGATTAACTTCCAGATTGTTCCACCTCACTGCCCCCTGGATTCTCTTGGATTTGCTTTTTTTTAAGTCTGAATTTGCTCTTGTTTAGGTGTCTTGTCATTTTTATTATTTTTTCCCATTGTTTATTGCTACATTTAAAGCAAACAATACAGTTATATTTATCATTGGGTTCTTGTACCTTTACATGGTATGTATTGGTTCTTATATTTTTTCCCCATTCCCCTGCCCTCCCTTCATCCTTCCCTATTTGCAAAGACTTTGTTTCCATTTTTTCCTTTTTTTCTTTTCCCTTATTTTCTTTCCCCTCTGTTCCCACTTGCCCTTTAGCCATTTTTTCCTATTTCACATGATCAATTATACCATTTGAACCTTATTTACACTTTTACTTTTTCATACCAGAGAAACTATTCATATTTACTCAAGTGTGACCTATTTATTTCACAAGAGTCTATAGCCTCAATGTACCTCCAGTTAGCTATAAATATCTCTAGTTTCTCATTCTTTATGGCTGAGTAGTACTCCATTCTATACAAAAGCCACAGCTTCTTTATTCAGTCTCCAGTTGATGGGAATTTGTGTTGTTTCCAAGTTTTAGCTATTACAAACTGTTGCTATAAATATGGGTGCGCATATATCACTGTGGTATGATTCTATTAATTCTTTTGGAAAGATACCCAGCAGAGGAATAGCTGGGTCAAATGGAATCTTTAATCCTATTTCTTTGAGGTATCTGCATATTGATTTCCACATTGGTTGCACCAATCTGCACTCGCACCAACAGTGAAGAAGTGTTTCTTTCTACCCACACCCCTGCCAACATTTGTTATTGATATCCTTGACATAAATTAATCGCAGTGAAGCAGCCAGAGTCCACTGAAATGCTGGCTTGTTTCTGGCCTCAGGCTAGGCTTGAATTCTGCACAGTTCTCTTGCAGGTTCCAGCCACCCTTCGCAATTCCCCCCGAGGTGATTCCAGGTTCAGGTAGGAGGTGCTGATTCCAACATCTCAAACTGCTGTAGTCCTCTGACTCTTAATTCCCATGACTCCTCACTGTTGTGGTGGGTTTCAATTGGATACAGCCAGACCTGGAGAGGCCCTCTCTCTCTCTCTCTCTCTCTCTCTCTCTCTCTCTCCTGCTTGCCACTGCATCATCTTCCTGAGCTCAGAATGATGGCTTTTCTGTGCTCCTCTGCTGTCTGTCCCTGGACTGTGTCATGCAGAGCCTGGATCTCCATGCCACCCCGTCAGGCTCGGACTTCTCAAGGGAATGTGTCCTTTTTTAATCTTTGGTTAATGTAATTGGATTCTCCTTCTTATTACTACAGCTAAACGTTTATCATTTTGTCTACCTTTTGAAAGAACCAACTCCATCTCATTGATGGCTTGTACTCTTCTTTTAGACTCTACTTATTCCTGCTTTGATCTTTGTTATTTCTTTTGTTCTATTAATTTTGGATTTTGTTTCTTTGTGTTTTTTTTTAAGTCTTTGAGATGAATTACTAGATTTTAAAATTTAAGATTTTTTTTTTTACTTTGGCAATCATTGCTTTAAAACTACTTTCTAAGTATTGTTTTTGCTGTACTTACCAGTTTTGCTGTGTTTTATTTCCATTTTCATTTGTTTCAAGAAATTTAAAAAGTTTCATTTTTGCTTCTTCAGTGACCCATTGTTTGTTCAAGTGTGTTGTGCCTATTTGTAAGATTTCTAGTTTCTCTTACTGTTGCCTTCTAGTTTTTATTCCATTGTGATCAAAAAAGATACAGGATGCGTGATTTCAATAGTTTAAATTTTTCAGTACTTGTTTTGTGGCCTAGTATACAGTCTAATCCAGAAAACATTCCGTCTGCTGATAAAAAAAAAATGCATGAAACAGTATGTGTGTGGTGTAGCTCATCCCACAGCGGCAGTGGTGGCTCCTACTGAGTGATGGGTATTTCCCCCAAGCACTGTTGATGTTGTCTGCGTTACTTAGAAAGGTCTCTGGTCCTCACTGCTACAGTAGAGGTGAGGGCTCTGGAGCCGTTGTCTTCTCACTAGACATTGGTACTCGCCCAGGTGCTTGAGAGGGAGATGCAGGGGCAGGAATCACAGCACCCCAAACCTCCTCTGCTGTACTCACACCCAGTCCTGCCAGCAGCGTGCCACCAGATGAGGGGTGAGGGTGACCGAGAGTGGGATCCCATGTAGTTGTAGTAGCGGGATTTGTGCTGTTCTTCTCTGGTGCTACTACAGCCATGCTCACCCAAGAGCAAGACCTCAGACTACTCCTTGCCATGCACATCTGGGGATGGAGCATCGGGGGCTTTTCCCACCCTGATCTTTTAAAGGTGCAAATCAGGGATCAAGCGGGTCTAAGTTATTCCTGGAGCCATGCAAAATTCTTCTCAATTTATGGGCTCAAAGGAGCACATGAGATTAGAATGCAGCTAACTCTGGCCAAGTTTGTCTCCAGACTTTTCCAGACTGTGCCCGTGGAGGGTGTCACAGCCACGGGTGCTGTTCAGTGTCACACCGGCTTTGTTAGTTTTCCTTGCTTTGTTATTGACCAGCACCTATGGGCAGTGCTGGGTGTTGGAGTGGTAGGAACTTGCTGGGCAACAACCATTGTTGTTGTCGTAAGTTTGACCCACACATGACTGGCTACTCTTGGTTCCAAAGGGTGGAGACCCCGATCCCCCAGATATGTCACTTGGCACCTTCCAAATCACCATCCCTCTTTCCCCCCTGCCACTGCAGTGCTCTTAGTCAGCCTTTCAGTCACACCACTGAGCCAGATCTGTTTTATGAGACAGGCAACTGCTGAGCCCCTGTCCTCTCAAGTGTGGGACCCAGAGATGGGGACATAGAAGGCTTTCTGACCCCTAGAGAAGCCCAAGTTCACACTGAAGTTTCCTTCTCAAGATGGCTCCTGGCTGTAGCACTCCAGGGGCTCACTGGGAGATGAAGTTGTCCTTTTCCAAAGCTAGTTACCTGTCAGTAGGTATTAGTCTCACCTAACATCCAGGTTCTTTGCATTCAGAGCAAAGAATTGAGCACAGGACTGAGAGAAGTAGCAAGAAGGACAGACATTTATTAATGGAAAATACACTCTATGGAGCAGAAGCAAGGTGATGAGAGCTCTCAAGAGTGAGTTTGACTCAGAACAGTCCCATCTGCTTTAGGTTTGAGGTTAAAGTACTCTTGGGAGAGTTCTGAGCAGACAGAGCTCAGAGGTGGAAACCATGTGTCTTCAAAGTAGTCCTTAAGAATGAGGGCAGGTTCTCATTTTTCCCCATACCCTTGCCCTCTCTTAAGTACCAATAAACTCAATGGAAAAAAAAAAAAGAGGGCAGGCAGCACAGAGGTGGCCAAGGCAGTGAACTCCAAGATTGGCTTCTCTTTTGTTTTCCTGGAATTTGAGAGTGGTCAGGGGTAGTAACTAACTTGGCTTCTTTCTAATCAACTTCAAGCCACTACCCTCCTGTTGGGAAGGGAGTTTGTGAAAATTTATGGGTCTGGACAGAGGAAGTGTGGCTGCCAAAGTCCACCTGTACAGTCAAAATGGCAATGCTGGTGAACTTATAATGACTGAATTACTCATGGTCACTCTAATGCAAGCCAAGCATGTGCTCCCCAGACTTCCTTAAATGTAATGTGAGCAGGAGCACATTTTTAAGGCTCATGTCAGGCTCTTAAAGAAACATGGTGAGAGCACTACGACCTTGTCTGCAGAAGCCAGAAGGTATCCTGTCTGTTGTGAGCGTAATGCCAGGATTTCTCCCATACTGCCTATCTCCTGCCTCAGGCTTATAGTCTTTCATTTGTAAATATATTTAATCTATAATCTGGTAAGGTTGTGGAATGTTCCCATTGACAGTTTTCTGGGACTCTCACCATTACCCTGAAGAGGGGCAATGCTCCTTTCTCTATTGTGGACTCCCGGTGGCAGGTGTTTCTCTTGCTATATTGTGTTTCTCTTGCTACGCTGCTGTTCTCACTCTCTGGATCTTACACGATTTCTATTTTCGTTTTGTTTTTTTTATAAAATGGAGTACTACTCAGCCATAAAGAATGAGAATCTAGAAACATTCATAGCTAAATAGATGCACATTGAGGCCACACTCTTAACTGACATACATAGGATACATATGCATAAATACCAAATAGCTTCTCTGGTGTGAGAAACTGAAAGTGTAAGTAAGGACTAAAAAGTATAATGTGTAATAGGAAGAAAAGGAGCAAAGGGGAAGTGGAAATGGGAGGGGTAGGGAAAAGGAAAGAAGGGAATGGGGGCCGGGGATTTCGCTCAGTGGTGAGCTGCCTGCCTCACAAGTGCAAGGTCCCGAGTTCAATTCCTGGTACCAAAAATAAATAAATAAATAAACAAATAAATAAAAGAAGGGAATGCAATTAATATGGGAAAATGAAAAAGTGGAAACAAAGTCTTTGTAGATAGGGAGGGGTGGAGGGGTTGAAGGGAGGGCGGCAGAGTGGGGAAAAAATAAGAACCAAGATAGATTACATAAGGGTACAAATTTCCAATAATGAATGTCATTATATTGTATACCTTAAATGTACCAATAAAATTAATTTAAAAAGATTTCTATTTTTCTTCTATTGAATTCCAGTGTTCTCCAGATGATCAATCACTCATCACAAATATAACTAATTGCCCTGCTTTGCTGTTCTTTGTGGAGGAGCAGGTTAATGCTGGGTACCTCTAACCTTCAGATGTGCTTTAGCAAAGAGACTGTTTAATTGAAAAAAAATGCTTCCTAAAGGCACAGCACATGACTCATACTCCGAGAAATCATTTTCTGGCCTTCCTGGTTTCCAGGGCTCTCCCTTTAGGGCACTGTAGTACCTGTAGATCACACGTGACAGAGGCTGTGTGAGAGCCCCATGGGCCTCCTGAACAGAGGCTATGGAGACTTAGGATATGGGTCCCAAGATGGGCCAATAATACTATTTTTCTGAATGTAATATTGAGTACTGGATGTCTTCATTTATATTAAAACCCAGAGCACAGACCCTTAGAGCCCTAAAGAGAGAGAAGTCTGAAGAAAAGTTTAAACTGAAGAGGATGTAAAAATTCAAGACATAAGTAGAAGGAAAGGTAGACCTTATTTTTTGAGGCAGGTCCTAAAGCTAATGCATGAGAGTTAATTATTCAGCAATTCTACACTCATAGGAAGATGTTTGGAGACATGTGTATCTTGATGCTGCTAATGAGCATAGTTAGGAAGAGAGGACAGAGAGGAGAGGAAATTAATATACATTTTTTTCTCCTGAACCATTAGGATCAAGAACATTAAATACACACAATCTCCAGATCTATCTCCCTCATATACTCTGAATGGAATAGCTTCTAGCTTTTAGTGAAGGGAAATATTTTGTCATGTTTCTCCAGAGATTTATTTCATCCTCACACATACATTTTTGGTCTTCACTATTAAATTTCTTATTAAGCCATGACAAGGAGACTTAAAAACACTATTGTTGCCTTGTTTCCTTGTGGAACTAGCTTTCAGTTTGAATCTCAGCATATAATAATAATATTTGAAGAATGTCAATACACTTACCTGCTACAGGTTACTTCTTTAAGAAAAAATTATGATTTAAAAGGGGTGATGTATGTCTTACGTCTGCATCAGGGAAAAGAGAAATTATGTGTTTGATCTCAGGAGTTTTGTTGTGATACCATCTAGCACGAATACAATTTATAATTCTATGTGAAGTTTTGACTGTCAATTCAGGGTGGAAAACCATTTTGATAGAAGTGTCAAGGAAATGATGAACAGTAAAGACATCAACTTGCTTAGCTTATTTGTTTTGACTGCCACATGATTCTTCTTGTACTATATCTTGTAGGAACAAAAAAGGCATTAATTCAAAGGCCAGAAATTCAATGAGTTTTAAAGTAATCACCTCAAGGTGCAATGAATATCCTTTACATATTGATGTTTGTGGCTAACTTTGCCCCCTTGGTTTATATTTGATATTTATTCCACAGAAGGGAAATCATTAATGAATATGTTTAAAATGCAAATTTGTCAAGGTCAGAATTTAAAAAACAGAAGCTTGTTCATTGAACCTGCCCTGCATTTTCTTTCTCTTTAACAGTTTGTTAGATTATCAATCAAAAATCCAATTATAATTTTTTTGAATCATAAAAGTCATTTTTTTAGTCTTTGCCTAACTGAGCTTAATGTGACAGAAAAATCATTTGGACACAGAGGAGATGGGGTTATAATCACTATAAACAGTATAGATACTGTATTCTGTGAGAGTGAGGTGTCCCAAAGACTTTGGCTGGAAGTTGAATTTCTGTCATACGAATCTTGCTCCCTCACTGGTTCTCTCTGTCTCTCTCTGTCTCTCTCTCTGTCTCTCTCTTTCTCTCTCTCTCTATATATATACACATATATATGTATATGTGTATATATATACACATGTATATATATACACATATATATACATGTGTATATATATAACATTTCTTACAGCACTTTTGGAGGTTTCTTTCTAGCACACTATCTGTTGGAAATGTTCTCTCACCTGCAGAGGTGGGACCCTGCATGCTGTATTCTGGTCACCTGACCACATCCCTGAAATTAAGATGCAATCAAAGGTGAACAATGAATTCAGGGTAGATCAATACATGGAAATAAGATAAGATAAATGAGTGTTTTGGGGGTTCTTTCTGCATTTTCGAATCTGTTCCATTGATCCCTTAAGAGGTACTGTCACAGGAACTTTACAATAATATATCATCATACAGGTTGTACAAAATATGATAAAAATATACTTATCCTCCAGATTCTAATTCTATGAGATGGGAAGGAAGAGACTCAAAGAACTGATGATTGCTTGCTTTTTTTGTAACCAGGGATTGAACTCAGGACCTTGCACAAGTGGCAGAACTACTGAGCTGAATCCCTGGCCCCTGCTTGTTCTCTTTTATCTCCTAGTTACTGGCGCCATCTTTTGCTACCCACCCTCAAACAGAAGCTGGCTGTGCTTTTTCTTTCTACACCACTTTTTTCCTTTCATCTGTGCCGATCTCCATCCTTCAAGATGCAGAATAAATCTTATGTTTTTTACAAACTCTGAAAGCTCCAGTTACAAGAGATCTTTTCAGAATTTCTTTTTTTTATTTTTATTTTATTTTTTTTCTTTTCAAAATTTCTACTGCACTCTATCACATTGTATGATTTTATGATATTAGAGTTAGTTGTTTATGATTCTTAGCTTACTAACTAGAGTACCCAACTAAATTAGAGTATCCTAATAGATTTATGTACTGTATTCCAAAAACACAGGTCAGTATTTTGCAGAGAGTGGGGATTAAATGATATTTGATTAATAAATTTTAAAAACTTGTAAAAATGGGTTACTATGAATTTATGTCTCCTTCGATGAAAAAGTGCTAACTTTTTATAAAGATCAGGGTCAAAAAGAAACCCATGATGTTCATACTAATCTTTAAAAAATATCCTTAGGGATTTATAGTCCAGTATTATTGAACTTGTGTTGGTATTTTTTTTCCTCATTGAGTTTATTGGTACATTTTAGGTATACAGTACAGTTATATTCGTTATTGGGATCTTGTACCTTTACATGATATGTGTTGGTATTTCTGATAGCCAAATTTGCTACATATGAAACCCATTGGCCATTTGGGGATTCACAACTTTCCTACTGCTCCTTGCAAAGTACTTCCCAAGAAAACTGGGATAGATAATCTATGTGCCATATGTGCTGTTAAGATAAAGTTGGATATGCACTAATCAAGTGGTTTCCATGAGAAACACAAGGCCTCCAAAATATGAAAAATCTTTTTAATTGTAGTACTTATGGAAGTCACTCCAAAAAGAAAATTACATTTCAAACTTTTCTATCTTAAAAAAGGAATTAAATATCCAAAGCTGAAATATCTTGGAGCAGAAATGCTGTGACTGTTTAAAATATTACATAAACAAATTAGAAACAAGTAAAAAAAGTCTTATTTTTTTCATGTTGCCTGCAAAGGCCTTAAATTAGTGTGTAACATGAAAAGGGGATTTTGTTTTCTTTTTGAGGATGGTGGAGACATAGCTATGGGCTGCCCTCTCCCTTGGCAGGCGGCAAACTAAGGAACAAAGATGGCGGACCCTGGATCCCTTAACTGAGAGCACGGGCCCAAACCAACTGTATAGGTACCATTCCCACAATAACCCAGTTTTTTTTTTTCTTTAAATCTATTTCTGGTGAGGAAGGTATTGGATAGAAAGAATTATAATTTAATATTATTAATTTTTAATACCTCAGGAGCTAGCTAGTTTAAAACTGGAAATATGCTTATGAAGAAAGACAATATAGGTCTAGGGGTATAGGTTAGTGCTAAAGTGTCTGTCTAGAATTCAAGAAGCCCTGGGTTGAATCATCAGCATGGAAGAAAACAAGGACTATCTTTTAAAAGACACCTTGAAAACCTTTAAAACCTTAAAAGGCACCTTAAAAACCACCAATTGGTATTCAAATTTGTTTCTATTATTATTCTGTAAGTTCTACATTATTTTCAGAACAAAATAAAATAAGCATTACTACTATAATTTAAATTATTATAAGTTATTACACCCTTCATCCTCTTAGAAGCACTGTAAATATGCAATTTATTTAATTAAGGAGTGGCAGATTGAAAGATTCTATTTTAATCCCTTCTACCTGTAACTTATTTTCTCTCCCTTTTGAGTTGTTGGTGTCTATTTATAATCAATCATTCCTTGATTGATTTTGTTATTTAAAATCTCTACTTTTTTCGGTGTTTTTGAGACAGGGTCTCCCTATGTATTTCAGTCTGGCTTTGAACTCACTATGTACCCTAGGTTGCCCTTCAGCTTTTAGCGATCCTCCTGCCTCAGCCTCTGGAGTGCTGTGATTACAGGTGTGTGCTTTTTCCTTCTGTATTTTGTGTCTCAGTAGCTCAGAAGTTCTTACTTGTCTTCAAAAATCTAACTTTAATTTTTTTCCCAGGGTATCTGAGTTTAAAAGGGATTAATAGCATCAAATGAATGCAATGGACTAGGCTCAGAAGCCTTGGGTTCTAACCCCACCCTCACCTGCTCACTTCTTTCCAGGGGCACAGGTTCCCTATTCTCCTTGGGCTTCTAGACCTCCCACTAGGCTACCTCTCGAGAACCCTCTACAGACTTGCTGTCACTCTGCTCAGACTCAGAAATTCTGCACACAGCTAACAAAATCCTTATTCCACCTACCCTCTGATCATTGCTACTCACTCCCTTCATCTATCCTAGGTCTTGCTTTTGAGAGCATAGCCCAATGACCTCCTACATCTAATCTCAGGCTCTGAGAAAACTGGATTTAAAACACATCTCGGCTTGAGTGCAGATGTTGGTAATCACCCTCTGTCACTGATAGACATTCCATGTTTGCATACATAGAGATAGTAAGTTGGAGGAAATTGGCATTTTACTCACTCTCAGGAACTAGTTCAGACATGGGAGAAATTTAGTTCTTAATGTGTGTACCTGATAAAAGTAAAAACAAGCTTTGTCACCTATAGGTAGTAAAGATGTATTTTCTTCCTCTGAATCACTATGGGTATCGCATCATGAATCACTTCCCCTATGATGTGACCATGAATCACTTCTAGAGTGGCACTGGACTTTGGGAGAGTCATGGCTGCCATTGTGGATGCCAGACAAAGATGATGACTTATACCAATGTAGATTATATGACTCTTTGCACCTAAGAGTACGTTATTTTTTTCTTTACTGTTGCTTGTCTTTTTCATTTGTCATTTGTTGGGGGAAGGAAGATAGAAATAAATTAATGATAGCTTGGAAATGCAAATTTTTTGAGAGCAGTGA
Organism: Fukomys damarensis; assembly: GCF_012274545.1. Lineage (NCBI taxonomy): Eukaryota > Metazoa > Chordata > Mammalia > Rodentia > Bathyergidae > Fukomys > Fukomys damarensis. The sequence goes on from NW_022900944.1 coordinate 19,610,972, forward strand.
GTCTAACAGTTGTACTTAGAAGGTTACAAATGCAAAGTGGGTAGGGCTCAGGATTTAGCTCAGTGGTTCTGGTGCCTGCTTTGCAAGCGCAGGGACCCGAGTTCGATCCCTGGTACCAAAAAAACAAAACAATAGCAACAACAACAATAACAAAAACCAAACAAATGCAAAATGGGTATTAGCAAACTTCTGTTAAATAAAAATTGGCAAATAAATAAATACACAAAACTGAACTTAAGTCCATAGGAGCTCTGCATGTAGAAGGAAAGTAGAATGATAGGGGCCCGAGAACTAGTACTCACCAGGTGTCAATATGAAGTTATTGTAGCTGCATTAAACTAAGTTAACACTTTGGTGGAATAAAGTGACATATTCCAAATACTGTACTTCAGCAGAAATCCAAATATATTTATAAAAGAAATATTTTAATTCTATCAGTCTAGATAATAAATTTCCTCTTTCTCCCCTTAAAAACCTGTATTTATTTTTCATTCTTGACTTACAATTCAGAATTTAACAGGGTCTCAGCATGATTTTCATGGTACAGTTTTGAATCTGACCTGGCCGGACTCCAGCTGACACCATGCCTGGAGTCCTCTCACTGATGGAGAAGAAAGGAAAATATTTACATTGCTCTCACTTCTTCACAGCTTGGAGAGATTTTTCAAGACTTCTCTACTTTCATCTTCCCTCGTTAATGCTTCTAAAAGGCATTACCAGTGGTCTCATTTGCCAGGGACTATCCCAGGGAGGGACTGTCCCAGGTTTACCACTGAAAGTCCCATGTCCTTGAACTTGGGACCCCAGTCTCTGCAGCAAATTGGGACACCTTCTGACAAATATCTACTGCATGTGTGTGCTTTAGTTAATTATTACTCTTTCTTGGTGAGGACACTTCCTGCTTCCTTGTAGATCACTGAATAGCGAGTGAAATACAAAAAGTTCTAAAGCTTGACAGAATTCACTACCCAAACAAGTAAATAAAGGAATGATAATGTGCTTTAGTATGTCAGGCACCTCTGCTGGCTGTGCAAGCAGGACAGAAGAACTGAGTGGACAAAGAAACTGAAAACTATAGGAAAGCTTGGGGAATTTGAGGAAGAATGTTTTAAAGTCATTTTGCTTTAAATTGGGCCTAGAAGGGCCGGGGATTTAGCTCAGCGGTTTGGTGGCCTGCCTTGCAAGCGCAAGGACCCAAGTTCAATCCCTGGTACCAAAAAAAAAAAATTAAAATAAATAAATAAATAAATAATTTGGGCCTAGAAAATAGATTCTTAGACCAGCTGTGCAATCCAAAAGCTGAGCACACAATGTTAGAAAAAAAGGAGGCCAATAAATATGACCTTAAAACATGTCATCATGAGGATAGAATACATGGTTAGTATTATATCTCTTATTATTATAGACAACTAAGTTAGGTAGAAATATTATAGGAAGTCAGAGAAGGCCAAGCCCTGGAAGAAGTCAGCACAGAAGATAAGAATGCATTACAACTGTGGCTGGAGGCCCATTTGTTGAAGCTCAGGCCTCAAGGTAAAAATTGAATAACTAGTCCTACATACCTCTCTGAGAGATAAACAATATACTGTATTTGGGATTTCCTGGTCCAATAAAGTCTAGCTAGGCATCAGTCACCCAGAGAGGTGACCAAGACCTCCTAACTCATCTCTTCATCTCTTCCAGTTATTTTGGTGGAACCTCCAAGTAATACAGGGGGAATAATATAATTCCCAAACAGCTAGCTGTCCAATACCCAGAGTTCATGTTCCCAAAAGCAAAGAACAAAATCTGAGGAACAAACAGAGGTTAAGAGTAGGAAAACTTCTTCAGAGATATAGCTCCTAAGAGAGATGGGGAGGCTGGAAAATGGATTGCCACAGACCTCACTTTACTGAGGAAGCTTTTTGTTTAATTCATAAGTTTATTGGTACATTTTGCGTATATCTTATAATCACACTCATCATTGGGAATTTGTACCTTTACATGATGTATCTTGGTTCTTATTTTTTCCGCATTCTTCTTCCCTCACTTAACCCCTCCACCCCTCCCTATTTACAAGAGCTTTGTTTTCATCTTTCCTTCTTTTTTTCATTTTTTCTTTCCCTTCTTCCCTTTGCCCCTCTCCCCCAGTTTCCCTGTCCCTTTGAATACTGTCTTCCTATTTCACAATATCTACTATAAATTTTGGTCCTTATTTATACTTTCAGTTTCTCACAGCAGAGAAACAATTCGGTATTTATCTATGTGTGTTCTATTTATTTCACTTAAGAGTATGGCCTTAATGTGCATCCCTTTAGCTATAAATGTCTCTAGCTTATCTTTCTCTATGCCTGAGTAGTACTCCATTTTGTAAAACAAACAAAACAAACAAACAAACAAAAAAATCTTCTTCATTCAATCACCAGTTAAGAGGCAGATGGGCTGTTTCCAAGATTTTGCTGTTACAAACTGTGCTGCTATAAACAGGGGTGTGCATATATTGCTGTGGTATGATACTTTTAATTCTTTCAGGAATATATCCAGAGGGGGAATAAATGAGTCAAACGGGGATCTCTAATCCTAGGTTTTTGAGGAATCTCCACACTGATTTCCACAGTGGTTGCCCCAGTCTGCACTCCCATCAACAGTGGAGAAATGTTCCTTTTTCCCCACAGCCCCGACAGCATTTGTTATTAGTTGATTTCTTGATACCAGCCATTCTTTCTGGGATGAGATGGAATCTCAGTGTTGTTTTCATACTCATCTTATGAATGACCAATGATGTTGAACATGCTTTCATATCTTTATTTGCTGCTTCTACTTCTTCATTTGAGAAATGGCTATTCATTTTAGATGTCCATTTTTGGATTGCATCTTCAAATTTGGGAAGTCTGATTTTTTAAAGTTCTTTTTTTTTTAATTTTATTGAGTTCATTGGTACATTTTAGGGATACAGTACAGTTACTTTCATTGTTGGGATCATGTACCTCTACATGGCAAGTCTTGATTCTCATTTTTTCCCCTTACCCCTGCCCTCCCTTCACCCCCTCCTCCCCTCCCCATCTACAAACACTTTATTTTCATCTTTTCATTCTCTCACATTTTTTTCTTTTCCCTTTTTTTTTCTCTTCCCCTACCCATCACACCTTCCCTACACCTTTAGCTCCTTTCTAAAGTTCTTTATATATTCTAGATAGTAGTCCTTTGTTTGAGGAACAGCTGGTAAAATTGTTTTTGCACACTGGATTACCTCTTCATGCTGTTGGTGGTTTCTCCTGATATACAAAAGCTTTTTAATAAGATAAGATCCCAGATGTTGCTTCTTTATGATAGTTCCCATGTGACTACAATTTTGTTCATAAAGTCTTTTCCTATGCCAATGTTTTCAAGAGTTCTACCTAACCTCTTTCTCAGCTGGTTTAGTTTTTTTGTTTTAATATTTAGATCTTGGATCCATTTTGAATTTAGTTTAGTGCCTGGTGAAAGATAAATCTTTGGTAAGTTGAAACCCAGTTTTTCCAGCACCATTTCTTAAAGAGACTGTCTTTCCTCCAGTGAAAAGTGTTTGGCTTCTTTGTCAGAGATGAGGTAGTGGAGTATGTCTGGAGTTGTTTCTGTACCTTCTAATCTGTTCCATTGATCCTCGGATCTGTTTCTTTGCCAGTACCATGCTGTTTTTATCATAGTAGTTTTGTAGTATACAATTTCAAGTTGGGAACTGTGATACCCCTTGCCTTGCTTTTGTTGCCTAGAATTCATTTTGCTATTCTAGGTCTCTTTTGCTTCCCAATGCATTTTTGGATTGTTTTATCTAGTTCTGTGAAATATGCTGTTGAAATTTCAATTGGGATTGCATTGAATCTAAATAGCAATTTTGGAAGTATGGATATTTCCACTATAGTGGTTCTTTCCACCCAAGAACCAGGGTTGTCTTTCCATTTTCTGATATCCTTTTTGATCTCTCTCTCTCTCTTTTTTTTTAATAATGATGTAGTTTTCAGAGTAGAGGTCTTTACTTCCTTCATTGGATTGATTCCTAGCTATTTTCATTCTTTTCGATGCTATTGTGAATGGAGTTGTTTCCCCAAATCCTCTCTCTGTGATTTTGTTATTCATGTACAGGAAGGTTATTGATTTTTGAGTGTTGATCTTGTACCCAGCACTCTACTGAATTTGGTTAGTAAGTCCACAAGTCTTTTGTTGGAGTACCTGGGTTCCTCTATATAGAGTATCATGTGATTAAAAAATACCAAGGAAGCTTTATAGAGCAAAATCATGAGGTGGGTACAAAATTATAAGGTGGGTACAACATGGGACAAAACTATGATCATCCAATAGGATTATAAGTATAGCTGCTTAGGTGTTATAGATCCAATGGAAAAGCAAGTCAACGTAACAGGTGTACATGGAAAACACTTGGACATTTTTGGAAGAGATGAGACAGGAGGTCCTGGTCATCCACTTGGGTGACTGATGCCTATATAGGTTTTATTGGAATAGATAATACTCAACAGTATACATCATTACATATATAATATGTTATACCCCTGGGGGAAATGTGTAGGCCTAGTCATTCCATCTTTATCTTGAGGCCTGGCCTTAAAGGGATGTGCCTCCAGCCACAATTGCAATGTGTTCTTATCTTCTGTACTGATTCCTGGGAGGGACTAGCACTGTCTGACAGCCTAACATATTTCTACCTAACTTAGCTGTCTATGATACTGTTTTTTCACCTTTTGTCCCCTTGTAAGTTGAAACCAATTGCCTCAATTTCTGGCAAACTTTTTCCCCTCTGGTTTTCTACTGTCATGTATCAGTAAATAGCAATCGCTAAAGATACATCATGTTTTGATTGTAATTACATTAAAAATGGAGGCCAGACTGCAAACTTTATAAAAGAGGTGGCTTAGTATCTTGTTCTGTGCATTCACTAGAACAGTGCCCAGAACATGGTGGTTACCCAATAAATCTTTAGAAATCATTCTTAAAGTGGTTTTGATCCTCTAAGGGCAGACAGATTTGGTTGTGCATCATAGATAATGTAATATAAATGAAAAGTTACTGATGGTAACAGACGGAAGAGATGCTTGCTGCAAGATAGTATGTAAGATATACAATATGAACTTTCTATCATAAAGCAATGACATTGTTAAAAATGGAAAAAGAAGGTGGTAGCTGAGATTACTATCCATCAATGGTACATCAGTGTAAATTCAGAAAGCCAATTTTGATACAGGGAGGGCAGAAATCTCTGGTGGAGGTGGTAAGAGGACAGGGTGAAGAGAGTACAGAATGAATAAGAAAGAGAAACCGCACTGAAAGTTTTACTCCCTGCAACAGCTTGTCAAGGACAGAAAAAAATTATTTTTATTAACATTTTTAGCTCCTACATAAAACTTGTACATATTAATGGTGATATTTGAATATATTATTGCATCATGTAGTTTTAAATCAGATTACACCTGTCTCCGCAAAGGTTTATCACGTCCAAGATGAAATTCTTGCTAAGTGGAGCTTGGGGGGAATAACAGTGAGAGGGCATATTTTGAGGTACACGTTTCCATTCCTAAGGGAGTCCGCACCCCTTTCCCCCACTTAGTTTGGAGTGTGTGTGTGTGTGTGTGTGGAGAGAGAGAGAGAGAGAGAGAGAGAGAGAGAGAGAGAGAGAGAGAGAGAAGACGAACAGAAAACAAAAACAAAAAAGGAAGTCCCGGGGCTAAATCCCGGTTCCCACGTGTATGGGGTGGGGCGGAGTGAGGGTGCCTCCCTCCCCGGGACTCCCCAGCCGCGCAGAGGGCTCTTCCAGCACAGCTGGGCAGGAGGGAGGCCAGGCCTGTAGGATATGTGGGTGTGTTTAGTTTCTGGAGGACATTTGTTTTTCTAAACTCCTCTCCCGCTTCCGAAGTCTGCCGAGCGTCGGTCCTCTTCTGCTCGGCGCGAGTCCGGGGCTCAGACCGGCGCTGACACCGCAGAGGACCGGCCCGGGGCGCGCAGGGTCC
>NW_022900944.1:19617464-19618613 GCF_012274545.1 Fukomys damarensis
TGGCATGGGGCTGCGGGGACCCAGCCGCTGGCGCCCCGCGGCTCTGTCTTTGGGAAGCCGGGCGCTTTCGGATCTGTGCGGGCTGGGAGGCAGGATGTGGCCGGGAGGGGGGCCCCAGGGGAGTGGAGTTTTCCCAGCTGCCAGTCAGGGGCCTCTTGGGAACCGGAGAGTGAGGCCACCCAGGCAAGCGTTGCCTCTCCCATGGACTCTCCGGCGGGACTCTGCCTCGGATCCTCTGTCCTTTCCACACCCGAGCCTTGCCGGATTTTATCCCTATCACAGCGCTTTCACTAGAGCCAAGACGAGCTTTAACAAACTCATTGTGGTTTGCATTGGCAGTTAGAGAAAGCTTGAGCATTTATTTTGAAAAGCTGGGTCCTTCTCCGAACCGTTTGCAGGGGACGGGCTGAGGTCTCGAACTCTGGCAGCCGAGTTCCAGGTCAGGGCGTTCTGACGGTGCCGGAGAAGGCCAAGTCCCCATCTTCCCAGTACTGCAGAAATGCTTGCATGTCAGCTGGGTCTTTGCTTTTTCTCTGTTGAGTTCTGTCTCATTTTTTTCAGATCCGGAAGTGTGGCAAATAACTGGATTGAAATTTTCAATTTTGTCCAGCAACTTACAGAGAGATTTGTGAGGTACTTATCCCCACTTTACTTTTCTTGGCAGTGGAAAGGATGCAGACTGCAGGGTTTCCCCTTTTTCTGAAACCGTATGCTGAAATGTTGAGTGTTAAGCATCTCCAGGTGGGCAGTGCACACAGGATGGTGTCAGGCCAGCTGCTGGGCCCTTGAGGTTTCTTTCATCTGGATTCCAGAAACTTGGCTCACATTGAGGAAGCATTTTCGAATACTGTTCCAAATGTCTTTTCCTTTCTGTATCTTCTTCTGTTTTGAATTCCAGTTATGCTTTCTCATAATTTATCACATTAGAAACAAATTTTACACTAATAGCATCCATGGTATATTTTCCATTCCACATGATGCTTAGCTTGTAGAGGTTTTCTTTTCAAAGAAAAAAGTGTTGGAAAACTTCAAATGAACATGTGTTAATACCCCACTCCCAAGAAAAGCGCTCGTGTGTGTTTTAAGAAATGACTCGTGTTTACACAATGTGTGGGTGTGCGGCTTTTTAAAAATTTATATATATATATA
>NW_022900944.1:19618693-19627018 GCF_012274545.1 Fukomys damarensis
ATATATATATATATATGCAGTGAGCTTCACTAGGAAATACTGGATTCTTCTCCTATAAAAAGCACTACTGCTATGAAATCCAGCTTACTCTCTTATTTAGAGGTAACTAGGAATTAGTGACATCTCCTATTTAAAAATAACCCCAAGAAACCCGATGTTTGTGGCTTTTCTTTCTCAAAGAAAAAACTGCAATGAACAAATGTAAGTTTATCAAGATAATGGAAAGGACATGAATAGGAACTGTATCATTAAATATTGCTTCTTTCAATCTTGTTAGCCCAAATGTTTTCTGTAAAACAGGCTTGGATGATCAAAACATTTTGAAAGTCATGTTGCAAGTAACTTCAAACAATCTGTAGAGGCCTAGGCAATCCTTGCTTTCAGTTATTGGCAGCAGTAAAGTTATCCCTATAAAAATGTATGCCTGTCCATGTTCAATCATCAGCCCCTGCTTAAGAAGCCAAGTATTGCACTCTTATTTCTGGACAGAGTCTGATGTAAAACTGTCTAGGAAAGAAAAATAAACAAGGCCCTATATCCTTAAATGTCAAAGTAGAACAGACAGTTCTTTATAAATTTTCTGATTTAATCCTACAGTGTACAGCAAGTGTTGTGTAGTTTTGATCTCAAGCAAAGGATCATTTCAGTTTAACATTTGAAGAGAGTGAGACTCCTACTCACTTGGTGTGGTTGGCAAGTTAGAACTCTTTCGTATACATTTGCCTGACTCAAGTTTAGCTGCTGAATTAGTGGTTAAATACATACTGTGGGAATTGAGTAAGGGGTGACTGTTGAAGAGAGTTGCAGTTTGTAGAGCTTTCATAGCTTCAGCTTCAGGTCTCAATGATAGTTGCAGAGAACGTCCTAGAAAGAAAAAATGTTCTGTGAGATTAGTGCCTAAAGTCTGAAAGATGTAGTCGAGGGGGCACGGGCAGTTTTATGCTGATTGGAAATATAATGTTTGAAATCGGAAAATGGGAAATGCCTAATCAAAAAGTGACATGTATTCCATGACATTTTAAAAGTATTCTTAATTCAGGATGAATTTGGCATGGGTTCTTATCATAGTTTTGGTCATTATGTCATACTGGCTGCTCTCTAGCCTTAAGTACATGATATTTACTCTGAAGGGAATGGACTCCTTTAAGGGGAGGAGGGAAAACAGTAAGGGCAGAAAGTGTTTTCTATGAAAGAATTTTTCATCTGCCTACACTTTGTCTCTCCAGTTAATCTCTTTCTAAATGCAAGCCCCTGTGTGTCATGGAGGAGTATATGGGTGCTACGAAGCATTGACTAAATCCAAATTGACTTATTAGTAATGCTAAGCAGAGTTCGTGTATCTACTTAGGGAGTTCCATTGAAAAGAAGCCTGGACCATTTAGTGAGACAGATTTTAAATGAGACTCTCTAGCTATATGTCTGTATTGTATCAATATTTCTTTAAAAATTGCTTTAACTGCCTCTTTTCTTATTTTGCAGCCCTGAAATGAGATTATCTTTCATTGTGTTTTCTTCTCAAGCATCCATTATTTTGCCATTAACTGGAGACAGGTTAGTGCATTATCTTTTCACTGCAGGCTTTTAGTAGAGATGACTCTTAAAAGGCATGATTCATATTTTCAGGTGGTGATCAGGCCTCTCAGTTCTTTACACTAATAGAAGAGAGAGGAGGTATGAATGGCAAAGGAGTAGATAATCTGAAAATCAATTATCATTCACAGTGGCTGGAGGATGGACAAGGAAACTTAGATTCTTGCCTTAGTTATATAGTTATTATTTCTGATCTTTCCCTTTCTCTGTTACTCTAAATAGCTCTGATTTTTCTTATTTAGATGTAATATGCTAGTCAACTAGGAATTTGAAATTTATGAATCTATTTGGATAATTTACTAGATTCAGCAGATATCCTGGCTTTCTGGTCTTTCTGTGAGGTCCAGTGATGCTGAATATATTTGATGTTATAAAGGAACACACAAATATTTATAAAAATATATGCTAAAATATGATCTCCTTAGTGCCTTTAAAAGATGTGGCTTGTCTCAAGTCAATCCCATATATAGTATTTCTGGTAGTCATTTGTCCGTCATTTCTTCATATCATGGGAAGATATTGATAGTCACTGACATATTTGGAGAATAGCTTATCTCCCTGGGATCAGATTTGCTTATAGATTCTGACTTACATAGCCAGAAGAGACCCGTTCTTTTCATTTTTATAACTATTTCATATAACATGAAATATGTCAGGTTTTGCTTAAAGAATTCCTGTTGAACAAATAAATGAGTTAGTATTACTTCGAAATCAAATTCTCAAATCTACAGTTTCAGCAAAGGGGTCTTAATCTCCTTTGTTTTACATGACGTGGATTTCTGAAAAGTTACATGTGTATACAAATAAGTTTTTCGGTAAAAATCAATGTAAAATTGAATTATGTACTATTTGAAGGGGCTCAACCAAAGAACTTATTTATAATTCTCTGACTTGATTTATATAAAAAAATCCTTTTACTTTTTTTGTTAAGTTTTCTTTGCCCTGGAGAAGAAATATTTGTGCAGGTGGTGAGTCCAGGCTAAGACTTTAACCTTCACGTTAATACTTTGTCTCCTTACTTTCTTGCATGGTGGGGATTCTGTTCAGGTGTCAGAGCAATGCTAACTCCTCAAAACCTGTGTTCTGTACCCTCTGTTTTAGCAGCTCTTGCCTTATGAAAATAATTTTTTTCTGTTGCCCAGCTTAATTTCCAAAGAAACAGGTTTAGATCCAACATATCGAGGAAAAAAGAACAATTTTCACATTTGTGGCATGTGTATATATGTAGAAAAGCACTTAGCATAATGTCAGACACATAAAAGACGCTGTAATTGACAGCTACATATATTGTGCCAGGTTCTCTGCTAGGCACTTTGCATATGGGTCCTCCAGCACTTTGAAGATGAAGCATATCACTGGGATCTCAGATTGGTATTGCTTAGACGGGCACAGAGAAGGTTTAAATCTTTATTCATGCTTTCCCTCCCTCCCTCCCTCCTTCCCTCCCTTCCTTCCTTCCTTGTTTTTTTCGTTTTGGTGGTTTAATCCAATGGGAGCACTAAAATGAGTGGGAAAAGAGATGTCTTCTTCAAGAGACATCGTAGTGTTACACTAAAGAGTGACAGGGCCAGGTCTACCTGTGCATAAATCCTAGGTCTCCAATTTACTAGCCAAATGGACAAGGACAAGCTCTTCATGCTGCTGTTTTTCCTCCCTCTGTGATGATGCTAGTTATTACCTACCTCATAAGAGTTTTGTAAAATTTGAAGTTCATAATGTAGAGATTGTAGGACAGAATTTGGTACATAAGTTTCAAGATATAAAAGCTTTGTTATCACTCTTCATTATCATTATCTGGAGGCAGAGAATATGCATTATTTTAATCACCAGAGAAGTATCATGCTTAGGTAAGGTTAATATTATCTTGCTTTGAAAGGACTCACAATATTCCAGGAGCAAGTTTAATAATGCTGCTTGCCACTCCCACATACTTGGCTCTCTTTCGCTTTCTCTTTTGAAATAGAAATACTTCCAGTCTTAATGAATTATTTCAGTGTTTGTGGCACGTTGCATTAGTTTGAGGTGGCAGAAAATTACTGAGAAAGCCATAATAAGACTTTTAGCTTCGCCACTTAATGGTTTGGAGACCTTGTAGCAAATGTATGTCAGTTTTTCTGTCTTAAAATGCAGACATAACTTCTGCCATTTTTTTAGAAAGTTACAGAGAAGATCAAAAATAAGATAATGCATGGAAAGATGCTTTGTATATTGCGGAACACTCTCCAGTAAAATGTATCACTTTGTCCTAAGTTATTCTTTCACAGAATTTATTCGTTGAGCCAATATTTTCTCAACTGTCTACAATCCTCTCTATTTGGATGTAATATCACTTTTCTTCCATTACACAGTTTCACATGTCTAGAAATAATTTGCATAGTTAGATGCCAGACCACTGAACAAGAGTTTCCACAACTCTTGTGGATCTTCGTTTCAAAGCCTAAACATTGAAATCTCATATAAACTTTCCTGATATCTTGCAGCATGTTCACAAATAGATCTAAGAACATGATTTGAGAAGCAACAGTTGAGTCAAAGAAAAGCACCGGAGGTTTCACAATTTTGGCTCATATTACTGATGGCCTTCAGTACCTTGGTAAATTTGAGAAGTACGCTTTTCATGGTTCTCACTATGTTGCTAAAGGGTTTCTGTACAGATGAGGCAAGCTTAGGAGGCAGAGAGCACTCAGGGTAGGGCCACATCTTTTAAAATTTCAGTGCTGTATCTGACATCGTGTAAATCTCAACTGCAAAATTAAACATGGAAAGAAATTTTTGTCATACATTTTACATTTCCATTATTTAAAAAAATTATTCTGTTGAATACTTCAGTTTGAAGCACTTCCTCCTTTTCTCATGTCCCCCAAGAGTTTGGTTTTCCATCTGTCTGTTAGTTCACCATCCACTTATCTACATCTCTGCCTTCTTTTCTGATGCGTGGGATCTGGGAGTAACACACAGAAGAGTAACAGAGTATTGTAAGTAGTGGTATGATCATGTATGTAAATAGCTTACAGTTGTATTATAGGGTCAGAGAACAGAAAAATGCCAAGGGTTGACTCGATAGGGAAGTATCCAGTCTTTCAGTATTAGAAAAATATGGAATTAGGGCTAATTCGTGGATATCGTTAGTAATTATGTTGTATAGTTGGGACTAGGGACTTACATTCAGTTCTGTTTAACGTAATTTTAATGCCACGATGATTTAGGGGAACGCTACCTGAACAATTACTGTGTGCCAGGAAGTGTGTAGAGAACTTTCTCTTCATAGCCTCAGTTAATCCTCTTGTCAACTTCAGGTAATAGTTAATGTTATTATTTCAGTTTTACAAACAAGGAAACTGAAGCTAAGCAAAGTAATGTAGCTTGTAGGACATACAGTTCACAAGTGGCAAGCCATGATCTTTTAAACTTTAGATCAGATCACACCACTCTCATGCCTCAGACAGTCTGACGGCTTCGAATGGAAAGCAATGCCTCCCAGTGCTCTAAGAGACTACCTGATCACCCTACTTCATCTTCTCCTACAACTTTGCGTCCTATAGTTTAGCCCTGCTGGCCTTATTTTCCGTCCCCTGAACAGACCAACATGTTTGCACATTAGAATCATTGCTGTTTCTCTGCCTTGGCCTTCCCTGGGTTAGCATGTTCTGGTTATACTCATCTCACCAGGCACCTCCTCTGAGAAGCCTTGCCTGGCTACCAAATCTAAAGGAACCCATCCTTCCTCCCCAGTATCTCTTACTGAGCTCTATTTGGGTATCACTTTTTGAATTTGTCTCTTAATTAATCAATTTATTTGTGACTCCTGGGCTGGGTAATGTAAATATTTATATAGCCTAACACCTAAAACAGAGTCTGGCACATGGGAAAAGCCATGTTTGATGAATGAATTATTGGGTTCTCCTAACTCCAGGATTTGAGTTACTGTGATCTCAGATTCTCTGTTTCTAATTAAGCCACACTGTAAATGGTGACTTGTATTTTTCTCACTCCTACCCTTTTATGTCTGTTGTAAAGGTGACTTGTATTTTTCTCACTCCTACCCTTTTATGTCTGTTGCAAACATTTCCAACTTTCTTTTCCATATATGTACTTCCTTTGAATCTGAAAATGTTATGTGTTAAACCCAAACACAATAGTCAATTATTTAGAAAAAAAATAGACCTTAGGCAAATTTTTAGGAAGTTGTAGGGAGGAAATTCATTTGGACAATATGCATATTTCTGTTTATTTGAAGGGAATTTTTTTCTAATCCCTTAAAAGTACTTGTAGGAAAGTAGTCCTTTATGCACCATTGGTATCTTATAAATTAACACATTCATTATAAGTGTGTCTAGAAACTTCCTACCCAGCAACTCTGCTTTTTGGGACTATGTCCTACTGAAATACTAGCATTGGCTTTCAAGGACAGGTATATTAGCAGAAGTACACATTGAAGCACTGTTCGTAATAGTGAAAAACTGTATTCATTTTAAATGCCTACCAATTGATGATACTGCAATAAAATTAGAATCTCTACATAGAATAGGATACGGTGTAGTTGTTCAAAAACTGGAAAATCTGTACATATTCACATAAAAGTATATACAAGATATATTTAATCAAAAAGTAAGTTGCAGAGCACTGTGATTTTATTTTTGTAAAATATAAAAAAATCCTTAACTGTTTATATGGTGTGTGTGTGTGTGTATGTGTGCGTGTGTGTGATCAAGAATGCCTGGAAAATGGCTGATGGCTAAACAGTAAGCATTTAAAATATGATGCTGTCTTAGGCATGAGATTGAATGTAGGGAGAGCTTTCATAGTTTAAGGGTTGGATTTTTTTTTTTTTTTTTTTGGTAGTGTTGGAGATTGAACCCAGGGTCTCACACAGTCAAGCATTCTACCACTGTAGTTTAACCCCTAGCTCCTAGCCCCATAGTTTAAATTTTCATAAATCTATGTGGTTTGTAAAAAATTAAACAAATGCTTAAATTACAAAGAAACTTCCATATCTCTTTTGTAGCCAGCTAGCTTGGAATTAGACTAGAATTCAAAGGTTAAAAAGAAAAAGCATTAAGGGGTACAGCCTGTTGGACTGTTGCCTCTGAAGTCCTGGAGGGCTTCTTGTTAGCGTCTGCGAAACAGCATTGGACCTTGGGTCAAACAGACATAGGGGCTACGTACTGGCTGTGTGATCTTGTGTGAGTTACTTCATTCCAGGAGCCCATTTCCTGGGCCTGTTAAAGGAAGCTGATCATTCTCCCCATGCAGCAAGGTTGAAGTAACTGAATGCTTGTAATGCGTGAGAAGGCTTAATTAAGGGTGTGGCACATGCAGCGTGCACCCCAAACATTTGTAACTTTCTTTGCTTCTGTCACCTGTGTGCAGATGCCTACTTTTCCATAGTTCTTATGTGTAATTTTCTAGTTCTTCTTATGCTATTCTGATGATGAGGTGGGAAAGAGGCTAAGGAGGTTTTCAGTGTATGCCATCATTTTGGTTTTAATCACCATGTGCCAGAATGTTAACAGAAGTTTAAAGAAGTCCGGGGATTTACACTGGCACAGCTTAGCAGTTGAAGCCAAGATTCACACCCTGATCTGAGGTTGAGCATGAGCATTTAACCAGTGTGTTTCATGACTCAGATTTCCTGGTTACTTGTCTGCACATTAATCAGAATGTGTCATAATTCAAAGACATGGTCTTCCTCTACATGTACTCTCTTACAAACTAGAGAAGAGGGGAGAATCAGTGACCACAGTTAGGGAGAAAAATCAACTAAGCTAGCAATTTCTCCTATTTAGGAAAGTCTTCTCAGGCAAAGTTGTACCAACCCCTGGAGGTCTGGGCATGACCATAGCTCAGATTTTAGTGACGTTAATAGTTATTTTCAGTAAAGTGCCACATCTGCTTTATGAGTTTATTTTAGAAAATTGATGTTAAGTCAGTAACTTAATCCTGGGAGACAGACTTGGTAGACAGATGTGGTAAAGTACAGGAGTCAATTCTAAAAGTAGTGAGTAGGGAAATGGAGTGAAAATATGTGAGGTGCAGCAGGCATGAGTACTAGTAAGGGTTGTGCTGAGTACTAGTAAATTCACTTTTATTTAGAGAAAACTTCTCTAAAGTGGAGGGCAACTTGTGAGCAGATATTTTTGGATCCTGGACCACCACTTTGGACTTCATGTCTGGATTCTGTGCCATGGAGACCTCCACAAATATTAGGTTTAGGGTGACATTTAAAATAAACAGTATGCAAGAGTTTGTATGATCTATAGCACTATAGTAAGAGATGGCTAAAACCTGTTAATTCATAAGTTGATAGAATCAGTTTTATAACACACACACGCACTTTTAAAAGTCTGGACTGGGTCAGTGGTTGACATCGTCATGCAGTGGAATATAGCAGAGAGGAGCAAGAATTCATGTCTGGTACAGCTTTAGGGCTAAGGCCAAACAAGGCATGGGACTTTGCTGTGTTCTTGGAATCCACCTGCCAGATGAAAACGCTGACTCTGAGCCACTGTGCTACTACAAAGTGTACTATGCAGTGAGAAACAAGATTCTGACCAAAAGCAGCCAGCATCAGCACTAGCTCCATTCTTTGCATTCATTCCAGCTTCCCAAATGTCACCCTGGGAAGCATCAGAACTGGCCTTTCGGTGCCTGGGATTATGAGAAGCAATCAGTTGTAGCTGCACCACTCTTTTTGAGGTTTTTTTTTTTTTTTTTTTTTTTTTTTTTTTTTTTTTT
>NW_022900944.1:19627194-19634575 GCF_012274545.1 Fukomys damarensis
TTTTTTTTTTTTTTTTTTTTTTTTTTTTTTTTTTTAATGCAGCATTAAAGACACCAGCTCAGTAATTGCGACCAGAGTGGAAGCTGAACGACCTCAGGAGAGTGAGTGCGTCCCAGAAGGGCGGTGTGTGCACTGTTACTGGGGCAGGAGCAGAGGTGGTCCTGTGTGTAGTGGCAGGAAGTTGGTGGGCATGTGGTAAATAGAAAATCCACTCATGGGTACAGTTAAGGAGACTTCCGGGAAGGCTACTGAAGGTATCGTTTGCTTCTTCAGCTCCTTGAGATGATGTAGGAGAGGAAGGAGCTGAGCTGAAGAAAAAAAAAAGTGTTTCTGTTTTCAAGTAGAAGTTAGAGGAAACAGAAAGACCCAAGATTTGATGAATTTAAGAATAAACCTCATTTTCATCTCCAGTCTCCCTTGGTAAATTATTCCTCCAATTTAAGAAATGGTCTTCATAATCAGACTGAATTTGCAGTCTATAAAATGTGGCATTGGAGAGCAAATCAGATTGAGGTGCAGTTGAAAGGTACTTTGTCAAGACTTCATAGAAATTTAAAATGAGGCCTTATAAACCCTCTCATCTAAATAAAAGTGCTTTATGAAAATCTGAAAAGGGATATCTTATAGATGCTTTTAGGTTAACAAAAGAGCTCGTTAGAGTCTTTTGCCTGTGTGTCAAAAAAGAGCCTCTTTAGAAGAAATTTTGTACATGTGACTTTTGTCTCATAAAGTGAAATAATTTTATACATAAGAATCTCACAACATTTCTAAAGAGCTTATAACAATTTATATTAAGAGATAGGGCTATTCCAAAATTAAAGAAACTTCTGAAACCTCGACTTCCTATAGTCAGCAAATAGTTAAAAATGTGAACCATATGTACCAGGAAGGATGAGTCAGAAAAGAGTTTTCCAGAGGATGGACCAAAAATCCACAAATATGTATTCACTAGAGGTAGAGTCTGTACTCCAGGAATAGGACATAGGTAGTGCTGACATCTGACATTTCTGTTTTTGTCATTCAGTGGAGCATTAAAAAGCAACCCCCCACACACACTTAGTGGTTTAGACAGCAATTATTTTATTCTCTCTCACACATTTCTGTGGGCAGACAGGCTCAGCCAGCAGGTTTCTCTGCCCTATGTGATATTACTTGGTGCTCAGTCTTAGAGGCTGGCTGTAGGTTTCAGATTCTCTTCCAGAGCTGTTGAGTGGAGTATCTTGTTACCTTGTTACCTCCACACATGGCTTACACCTCTCTCGAGACCTGAAGGTCCTGAAAGTAGAGTCTCCATTGCTCTTAATGTTTGGAGTCAAAAGTTCAAGAACATCACTTCTATTCTCTTCTAATACCAACTAGCAATGAGGGTAAGCCAGATTCAAACTTTATCTCTTGGAAGGAGAATAGACACATAACAGATACACACTAAATAAGTAGGAGAATAGACACATAAATGGCTATTTAGTTATGAAATAAAAATATGTAGAAGTACTTAGCTAGTACAATGTAAATATAGAGAGTTTTATTTATTAGCAATGACAACAATTTCCTTAGGTATTTTAAAATTTGTAGTATAAAAGAACATATTTGTGATCATTTATATTCTTCTATTTTTTTGGAGAGTAGTAGCAATACTAAACATTTACTCTGGTCTATAGTTTGTTTTACCTGAAATTTTAAAATCCTGAGTTTTATGAAGGACTAACGAAAGGTTCTCAGATGATGTGTGCAAACGGACTAGACTGCTAATCTATACTTAAGTCCTTTTCAGTGAATAAAGTAAATAGATAAAAACAGTAATGATTATTACACACTTATGTGCCATACACTCTTGTAATAGGCCCTTAAATTTTATAATAACTTCATTATACAAGTCCTATCATTATCCCAGTTTTGCACATGAGGAGAACAGAGGACCAAGGAGACTACAGAACTTGCTCAAAGTCACAAAGTGACTTCTAGAACCAAAAACTGAGGCCAACTTCCTGTTTGTCCTATATGTCATGTTTATTGTTTAATGCAGAATAGAAAAATGAAAAAATTGAGGGTTACATGACAGATGGCCTCAGTCTTTCTG
Source organism: Fukomys damarensis (assembly GCF_012274545.1). Taxonomy (NCBI): domain Eukaryota; kingdom Metazoa; phylum Chordata; class Mammalia; order Rodentia; family Bathyergidae; genus Fukomys; species Fukomys damarensis. The sequence goes on from NW_022900944.1 coordinate 19,629,272, forward strand.
TAACACACCATTTGACAACAGAATAATACCTACTGATACTCACGTTGTACCTAACGGAGCAAGTCATTTGATCTACACCATGACGTGTGGAGCTGGTATTAGTATTACCTTTACTGACAGATGAGGCAGCTGAAGGATACAAAGGTTAAAGGACCTGCTAGGCTCACGTGCCTGAGAAGAGAAGGAGCTGGAATCTGAGGCCAAGCACTTTGGCCACAGGGCCTAGGATCTTACCGTCATGCTATCCTGTTGCCTCAATACAGCCCACCTCCATATGTAGTTTTCTAGAAGAGCAGCACAGCAGTCTAAAGGAGAAATAAAAGTGAAGATGGTAGGCTTTGGTGGTACTTACCTTTTTCTCCTCTTCCCTTTGATTCAGTACCCCCTGTGTAGACACTCACAACCTTCTGAATGCTTAAAGCTACCAAAGAAAATTATGTTGTAAATATCATGGTGAATACTTAATAAATAGCTATTGAATTAATGTAGCTAAAATTGAAAGCAGGCATTATTATTTGCATTTTAGAGCTATAAGAACTGAGCTCATGGGAATTAAATAGCTTCTCTTATGCAGTAGTGTTTGCAGAACCAGACTTTGGTTCATCTCTGATTTACTTCAATCCCTGAGTCTTCCTACCTTATTATAAGGTTTCCATATACAGTCATCCCCCAGCACCTGTTCCAGGACCACTGGCATATATCAAAAATCCACATGGGCTCAGATCCCTAATATACGGCAGCACAGTGTTGCCATATAGTTTATGGGCATCATCCTATATACTTTGAAGTATAAATTTAAAGTTCAGATCTTCTCTAAATTATTTATAGTACCTAATGCAATATAAGTACCATCTGAGAGTCGAATGCTGTATTATTTAGAGAATAATGCTGGATTTTTTTTCTTTTAATATTTCAACTCTCAATTGGTTGAACTTGCCAATATGGTACCTGTGGATATAGAGGGCTGATTGTAATTGCTTCCCAAGCCCTCTCCCTCACCAGTTGTAATGTAATGCTTTCTCTCTTCTTCTTTTTTCCTTTCTCTCCTCCTTTAATCTCTGCCTAAAAAAGTTGACCCTCATTTTGCTGTGTGAGCTCTGCTTGGCATCAGGAAGAAAGTAAACTGGAGGACAATATACTACTAACAGAGGAATGACTAAGATCCACAGAGACAACAGGGGTAACTATAATTTAGTGCTTACTATGTACCATTAATGCTCACAGTGGCCCCATCAGAAGATATTCTTAACCCTATTTCATAGACGAAGAAATAAGCTTTTGTTCTGTCAAACTGTGCTCTCCTCTATCTATACCATCTCAGAAATTGTATTTATGGTTTAAGAAATTATTGCACTTACCCCAAATCCCTCAAATAGACTGCATGGCAAAACTGCTAAAGAAAGACATTCTAACAGCATGGGAAATTTTTTAAAGTTGCTTCTGACAGGGGTCCTTAATCCTGGATGAAATCAGAATTTTCTGTGTCTTCCCTTTCCCATTTCTCCTTTCTTTCCCTTCCCAGAAGAGAAATTTGAGAGATACTAACAGAGCTGAATATCTTATAGATAAAAGTGTGTGATTGCTGTCTGTCTTGGTCTCTCTCTCTCTCTCTCTCTCTCTCTCTCCCTTCTTTCCCTTTCTGCTTCTTCCTCTATTCATCCCACTTTCTCTAGTTGATCACAGAATTTGATCACCTGTTTCTCAATTTAAAAAACAGAAGTTTAAAAAAATATTGCATTTTTTAAAATTTTGTCTCCCAAAAATTGCTTGAGGATGCATAGAGCATAGTATGACAGAAAAGTAATAAAATGTAAAGGAAAGTTAAGATCTTGGAAAAGAGCAGGAACCCATTCAGTAAGAGTAAGAACTTAACAGAATTTTGTGGACAAGCAAGACATTTACTATGGGCTTCCCAGTAGTCAAGCAAGAAAAGTGTACATAGTTGTAAACAGCAGAAAGGAGGAAGTGGATAGTGATACTGAGAGATGGTAGAGATACTTCTGCTCTGCACCTTGTTGGGGAATTTGCGTGACAGCACCCTTGCCAACAGCTTCACAACAAACACTGAAGTAGTTTCAACATTACTACTGCTCATAGTTGCAGATGTCATGTTAAAGCAGAGCTCAGTGAAGCTGATCTTCTAGATGATGTTGGGTTTGAGCCTATTTTTATAGCAGAACCATTTCTTACCCTTTCCTCTTCCCCCTCCTTCCCTCCCTGCTCCTCTATCTTTATTTTTTTCCTTGCTTTTCTTTCAGAGTTTTAACATCACAGCTTTGATGAACAAGTTCTGTTTTTGTTTCTATCCCATGATTTTTTTTTTCTCTATTTACTAATTGGAGACTTTGAAGTTATTTTCAGTTTCATGGATCTGTTGAAGGTTTGAGATCTACCCTGCCTTGTTTTGGGTCCCGTTGTCCCTGAAGTGGCACTTACTGATGGAGAAAGGGCTGGTGGCTTGGTTAGTGACCCAGGAGGAGTCCAGTACCAGGCTGTGTTGGACTGTTACTGGCTGTCCATGTGCTGGTGTCCCTGGCTGTGAGCGAGGAGCAGTTGCTTCTTGTGAATCTGCAGCTGCGAAAGTAAAGATGGATTCAGTGTAGTGTGGAATCTCATGGTGGCAAGGATGGGTATAGCTAGAAAACAGGAAGTGCTCTGTCTCTTCCATCGAAATAAACTACCTGAGACTGGCTTTTCCCAGAGTCAGTCCCACCTTTGGCAAGGTCCTTCCATTCGAATCTTCTGTGGGTATGTCCTGCCCTTATCTTCTATGGGGAGGGGTCTGAACTTCATGGAGAAGGCTATTTTTACCATGCAGATTCTGTTTGTGTATGCTTATATTTCAGTTGTCTTTTTCATTTCCCTTTTGGCAGTAAACATTAATGCTTGAGAACACGCTGCCACTCATTTCTGGGAAGCACCAAATATTTGACTTTTATCTGCATTCAGACAAAATCAGTTTCGAGTTGTTTCCATAGATATCAAACATAAATATTTAGATAAAACAAGCTTATAAATTATGTAATTTACTCCATCATTTGTAGAATTGTAATATTTTCTGTCTTAGATTGAAAACTTAACTGAGCATTTACTTTGCAAAAGACATTATAATAAGGGCAGAGCAGGGGAATATATCATATATAAGAGACTTGGTGATAGCTCATTATAACCTTCCATTCTAGTTAAGAAGTAAAAAAGCAATTAAATTTTGTCAAATTATTTCAGAGAAGAATGTTTTTAAGAGACAATTTTAAAAATCATAGTAGAAGTTGAATATAGGTATGAATAGAAAGATTCAAATAAATATATGTATAGTACATATATATATAAGATATATAATAAAAAGCAAAATAGATCAATAGGGAATAGGGGGGAGTTCACATACTATAGTTTTTCAGATTACATATTTTGTTTCAAAATTACCTTAATATGCATGTTAATTTGTTTCATTTATACTCCTACTTTATCTTAGTTTGTTGAAAAGCAAGTTTCGCATTATCATGTATTTGTTTCTTTTCTGTAAGAATCTTCCTGGCTTATGTCTTGTACTCTCAGTAATTACTTTGAAGGTAACGATGCCCAATGTATTAACTATTGCTCTTCTCTTATGATTTTGTTATGAAGTTTCACATTTTTTTTATAGAATAAAAAAGTAAAAAAAAAGTAAAGGAAGTATAATGAAATTAAGAGAAAGGTTTGGTGTAGGTCGATATTTAAACTATGCATTAAAAGAGAAATTGAAGGGGTTAGTAGAAATGACTGAACTGGGAAGGAGGAAGGTCATGCTCATAACTTGGAAGTTGTTTTGTGTTTTCTAGAAACTTCCTGAGTTGGAAAACCCAGTACAATTTTTCATTGTGATATTAAAGTATAATTAAGAAGTTACTTTTAAAACACATATTAGACTATAGTGAATGGATCATTTATTTCTGATATTTAAAACAAACTATTGCAGTATTAATTATATTTTTTACCATTTTGGATGTGTTATAATGCATTCATGCACACTTTAAAAATATATATATATATACATAAAAGACTAAAGTAGAAAAATATTACTTTCCCTAAGTAAGGGTTAAGTAATTTACAGATAATAAAGAAATTTGTAAAAATAAAGTAATTTTCAGGTTAGGAATTTGCAGAAAATGAAATTTTCCCACTTTATGGGAGGTGGGTGAGTATTTCAGTAAGTTTAATACTGAACTACTCCATTCTTGCATTTTTGTGGCTCAGAGAAAGTGTTTTACTCCTTACCGTCTAATCAAACAAATATGGTTGAAGGTATGTATTCTAAGCTCAAAATGTTCAGAATACGCTTAGATTTTTCAAGACATTTTTGGTACAGTTGCTTTCTGATAGATAGAATACAGGATTATTAATTAATTCTTAAATAACAGAAAGTATGAGGAGCTAGTCACCCTCTAGGCTTTTAGCCTATCCTCTACTTCTTACTGAAGGAGCTGTAATGGCAATATTGCCATGTTCTTTGAAAAGTATTTATTGTGGTCTTTCCTAATTTTTAATTTAATATTATAACATGTTATTTTCAGAGGAGAAATCCAGAAAGGTTTAGAAGATTTAAAACGTGTGAGTCCGGTAGGAGAGACATATATCCACGAAGGACTAAAGCTAGTAAGTTATTTTTAAGTATGGAAGAAAATGGTTTCTAATTCTGTGGTGAAATATAATTCTTCAGCAGTGTTCAAAAATCCCATTACATTTTCATTTTTTTAAAGTTTTAAATGCTTTTAGTTATTCTGGGGATGAGACTAGTAGAAAACATTATTCACAGTGGTGATAAGAAAAGTTTGGGTGAATTTTGTCCTTGAGTTTCTCATCTTCCCCTGTGATTATGTTCCTATAAGTCCTCACCATAACCTTATACCATTTAAACCTAATAACAACTACTCTATAATTTGAATACATACATACTTCACATAAAATGGTTAGCAGAAAAACCACCGTTTTAAAAGCTAGTCAGTAATATTTTCATTTTGTCAGACTTAAAATTCAGCTTGATGGAACATGCTGGTTAAAAGTTAAAATTAAATTGTGAGTTGGATAATTATTCTTCATTTTCAGGCAAATGAACAAATTCAGAAAGCAGGAGGCTCAAAAACCTCCAGTATCATAATTGCTCTGACAGATGGTAAGTTGGACGGTCTGGTGCCATCATATGCAGAGAAAGAGGTGAGTGCTGAATGGAAACTTCTTTATACCATGCTACTGCACTTTGCTGTGTCTCTCAGCCTGTGGAGCTTGACATTTAAATAATCTCTCCTCTCGCCCTCCCCCTCCCCCCTC
>NW_022900944.1:19634673-19645806 GCF_012274545.1 Fukomys damarensis
CCTCTCTTTTCCCCTCCCCCTCCCTCTCCATTCCCCCTTTTCTTTCTTTGTACCCTTCTTTATTTCTCTGTAGGCAAAGTTATCCAGGTCACTTGGGGCTAATGTTTACTGTGTTGGTGTCCTTGATTTTGAACAAGCTCAGGTGAGTTACAACAGATCTTCAAACTTTAAATCACATGATTGCCTTAGGATTGTCTAACAGATTCTTTTTACTAATGTCTTCTTATAAAGATTTACTATAGAAATGGTTTATTTCTTGAGCACTCCCTTAATAATGTCAGAATTTTGCTAACACAAAACTCTTAAATTTCTTGAACATTTATTTAGTTTGCTGAATTAATATGATAAACATTTACATTAAAATGATATGAATAGTCCTTTAACTTGGTTGGTAAAATTATTATGACTGTCCTTACTTAGGTGTACAGGGATTGTGAGGTTCATTTGCAAACCTTTAATAGTTTTTCTTACAGATATAATTATTTTTTTCATTGAGGTTTAAGAGTTTAATTTCTTTTTCCCTCACAAAATCATTTTGCATTTAAAAACTTTCTTGGATATGGTTTAGACTCCCGAGTCTCATTAATAGCTTTTAGGGCTCTTTGCTCTTTGGAAGTTGCAGCTAGATGCTGATGTACAGGGGTCATGACTGACCTTAATTATTTCATGAACACACATTTAAGATAATGCTGATAAAATCATATCCGTTAGCTCCTGAACCTGACGCAGTCCATCCTGGGGAATTAGGCCTGAGGAGTAATTTTTTAGATAGACATAACTAAAACATAATAGTTTTATGTGTAAGTTTAAACATAAGTTTACAAAGTACTGTGTCTCAACCACACTTAATTAAGCTTTCTTCCTTTTCCTGAAGCTTGAAAAAATTGCTGATTCCAAGGAACAAGTTTTTCCTGTCAAGGGTGGTTTTCAGGCTCTTAGAGGAATAATCAATTCTGTGAGTATATCTCTGGGGACAGGAAAAGCTGGTAATTTTACATGTATTTTAACCTAAAAGAAGTCTTGCTACAGGGTGCCTTTATCTAAATGAAACTGAGTGAGAAGGAGGTTTGTTTGCTGTAGCAAACATCTTTCTAAAGATCTGGATTTGGTTTGTGAATGAGGTTTGGTACCGATTCTTCCAGGTTGGGCTCTGTGAGCTTGAGCTCGTGATTTCAAGTTTAAGGTTTTCATAAACAGTCTGAGACATTTCCACTCCTTGAACATGAAGTTAACTGTCTGGATAACCTGAGAGTTTTTATAGGCTTTATAGGGGAAATGTAAAATAGAAATTTGGATTGGAATGTGTGATTACTTCCCCTTCCAGCTCTGATGTTTCTTAGCTATCAGTCAGGCCCCTTGAAGCAGTGGCTGAGTATCTGACTGTTGTTCTTTCCATTTAAATGATTAATAGTTTTCCTGGAGCACATAATATTTCTGTTTGGGATTCAGTGGAGCCTTCTCTGGAGATCATTAGAATCTAGGCTGGCCTCTGCAGCAACCGGAAGGGGAGTGATGAAATGTAGAGCAAAGCTCTTGGGCTTTCACCGCTGAGGTTTATGTTTCATTTTACTGCTTTTTGCTGGAAGCACTAGGAACAGTTGCTATTAAGTATTTATGATATTTTGGTAAACACTGTCCTAAAATGCAAGTGAATAATATATATTCTCTAAGCAAAAGCTTTCCCCTTCATCTTCAGGTATTTATAAAAGGCAAAATAAAACCTCACTTTCTTCTAACATTTGGTTCTGGCATTTCAACTTTTCCTTCAGAGGTTGTATTTTTCAGAAACACAGACTGAGATTTATTGATTGTTTTTTCTTAGTAGCTTGTAGGAACTTTGTAGAGAAAACTCATGATTTGATACAATCAAGTATCAGTATGCCTAGTGCACAAACCATATACAAATGCAGAAAGGAACAAAGATTCAGTTGTTTTATATGTGTCCAGTTATTTTATGTGTATTCCTACATTAAGTTTTTAAAGAAAAGTTGTAATGTAAAAACAGTAAATAATTTCATACAGGATTCAATAAACACAGTTTCAATGGATTCTTATTGTGCTTAGGAATTTCCCATTTTCATAGTTATACTGGGCTATTCCCTGGGATTTTTTTTCTATAAAATATTTGATTCAGAATTCTTTACATGACTGACTAGCTTTCCAAAACTCTATTTTTATGGGTTATAATCCTAGATTTCCCCTTCAAGAAATTAGTAGTTGACTACCTAAGGAAATAGAATTGTTGTTTCTACTGTAATGTTTATTTGTTAAATTTCACTTTTTATTTGTAATAGAAGGCAGTTCCAATTGCTGTTCTTTTTAAGGTTAGCTTGAATAAGTGGAATGAGTTGTGCTGAAAGATTAACAGGAAATTAGAAAGATTTCTATTAACTTTAGTTCTTGGATTACACAGGACGGAAAGATCACATGCCAAACATTTAAGTAAATTGGATTAGATGTTGTCTAAAGAGAAAATATGCCAAAATATCCAAAAGTAACATTATGCATAGTGCTGGAAATGCAAGCTTCATCTGACATTTGGAGCTAAAATTATTTTTCTCTATAATGTCTATGGTTGTTTTGGTTGAGAAGTATCCAAGAAAGGGTGTACAATTGTGTCATACTGGAATAGAAGGCTTTGTAAACTAATTTTCTCTACAGGCAAATCATTTTCATGGAAGAGGGTACCTAGCAAACATTCTGATAAGACCTTAGTTTAAGCAATTTTGATATAGGGGAAAATATAACTTCCAACCTGCTAGATGTCAGATATGCCTAGTTTGTATCTCCTGAAATAGAAGAATGAATTCCAGAGGATGGTGGAGATTAAGAGTAGGAAAGGTTTATTGATGAACAAGAATAGCTCCTGAGAGACAGGAGGGGCTCAGGAAGTAGGCTGCCACCAAAGTCCTTAGTCAGGAGTAATTTATACAGCAAAGTCACAATGTGGGTACAATATGGGTCAAACTATAATCCATGTATAAGATCACAGGTATAGTTTTTGAGCTAATATTGGTTCAGCAGGGAAGCGGGTCACATGGAAAGAACAAAGGCATTCTGGGGAAGGTACAGGTCCAGAGATTCTGGTCATCCACCTGAGTGACTGATATCTATGTATACTTTACTGGACCAGGTGATACCAATTATAGTATATTTCCAAATTACTGCCTATCCCTTTGGAAGGTCATTTCCATCTTTACCTTGAGGCCTGGCCTTCCACATGTGCACCTCCAGCCAGCAACAATTCTGATGTCTTTACTTATTTTGGTAATTTCTTTTACAGCCCAGCCTCTCCCTGGCTGTACATTAAAAACTGCCCACGACATGGCAGATAAAAAGCAGAAAGGTCAAGGGAGAAACGAAGAAGGAAGATACACCCTTTTACATCATGCCCACCATGACCTGCCTCTTCCAACCAGACCCCTCCTGCTAACAGCAAGTCAGCTATACCATTCCTGTAATCCAGTCATCTTTGAGCTCACAAGGCTTTGGGGGAGATATCCAGATATAAAACATAATATCCCTCCCTCCCAAAAGACTCACACACATCTCTTTATGCAAAATACATTTAGTCCATCTCTAGGAGTTGCCAGATTCTTAAGTTTCAGCTGTGTTGAAAAGCCAAATCCTACAGTCTTCTCTGAGACTTTTTTCTCTGAGACTTTTTCATGTTTCTGGCTTCTCCAAATTTTTGGCTTCTCCCGTGTATTTTCAGCTTCACTTTGCAGTCCCTAACTTTACCAGAACTTTCTTTCTGGTCAAACTGAAAACTTTAAAAAATCATTCAGCTTTGCTGTTTGCTCTTGATTCTCAATGTTGAGCTGGCTAGAAAACCCCCAACCCCAACAGTAGCCATGGCATAGCCTCAACATATGTCTGCCTTGGTGTTTCCTCTACTAGGTTAATTTGTCTGCTGTCCTTTGTCACAGTCTCTCACAAAGTTTCAGGACATGAGCAAAATGTAGACAAATTTTCTGCCAGAGCATAATACACATGGCCTAGAGTTCAACTGCCTATTGAATCCTGTTCCCAAATGAAATCTCCTGAGGCTTGGTCTTTATCTTCTGTATTTCTTTTTTTTTTTCCTGGTACCGGGAATCGAACTTGGGACCTTGCACTTATGAGGCAGGTGGCAGCTAAATCCCCAACCCTTATCTTCTGAATTTCTATTGACATGCTAGTCTTCTGAGCTCCAACCAGAATTCCCATCAAGCTCAGCTTACAGCATTCTAGGGTTGCTTCTCTATCCAACATCTCCAAACCCTTCTAAATTCTTCCTGAGAACCAGTTCCAAAGGCCTCTGAACTACATGGTCAGCTACATCCCCAGCAAAGACTCCCAGTACCAAAATCTGTCTTAGTCACTTATCTCTGAGATTCAATACCTGACACTTACAATTTAAAGAAATATAATTTATTTTCACTCACAATTTGTAGAGGTCTCAGTTCTTGATTGGCTGGTTCTAAGGCAGGATGGCATGGCAGAGCAAAGCTGCTCATGCCATGGTGGAAAGGTCAAGAGAGGAGCCAAGAAAGGGGACATTCCCTTTATACTCACAGTGACTTACCTCTTCCAAGCAGACCCCACTTCCTAACAGCAAACCAGTTATACCACTCCCATAATTCATTCACCTTTCAAAAGCCTGACCTTTTGAGCTCATGAGGCTTTTGGGGATGCCCAGCTATAAACCATTCCTATGTCAATATTTTGAACCAATTTGAGTAATATGAACACCCCTATGACCAATATTTGGGTGCAAGATAGAAGGGGATGTCATCATGATGGATAGCTTCAGTGGACCACATGGAGTAGGGAAACAGTTTCTCCAAAACGAAGGGCACACTATTCATAAAACAGCAGAAAGAAAGTGTGTTCTGGGTAGGAAAAAAGGTATCAGTAGCTATTACAGTCCTCTATGATGTCCACATACATTTCAAATATTTTTCATATGTGTTTGAATAAAGTACCATATTCCTCTTAAATTGAAGCTAAAATAAAAATGGGAAATTTGCTTTGAATTGTTCATTGTATTAAATGAACTTTAATAATTTTATCTTGATATCCACTCTAATGCAAAACTCTTATTTGCATTTGCATGAAAATATCACTTCAGATCATTATTCTTTCTATATTTGATTTGATTAGTTTAAGGAAATCAAATCCACTTTGGGTAAATAATTACAATTTTGTGATATTTTGTGAGAAGACTAAACTAATAATATTGGGTTATATAGACAGAATTAAATGCCATGTTTTTATTTGTTAACATTAGTCTCTTAGTCTACAAAAAGAGATGACTTATAAAGGCCTGGCAGTTCCTGAGCACATTCAATTGAGTGACAAGACAGGAGAAAAAGTGGAAAGGGAAAGAAATCAGTTACCATTTATGACCAGAGATACTATAAAGTGTAAATTATGTAGATGTGTGACTGTTTAGTTATACCTGTTTTTACCCAAAAATAATGATTTCTAATTTTTTTCAAAAGCATTTATTGTATACTGATGAGGTCCTAGACATCTGTATGTTGGATTAAAAAGACGGATTTTGTCTCAGACTTTCCTGACCTTAAAAATTTTTAGGTAGATATGCTTAAAATTGATAGAATAACCAATAAAACTTTTTTTTCCTATTTTTGTTACATAAAGAAACATTTTATTTGCTACCCTAACTTGTGAGAAATCAAATGGAACAAATATAGACATAGTTCTTGGAAGAACTATTTTATGTTTTAGTCAGTAAAGCAAGAGAGTGGGCAATTATGAGTAATAAGAAATAATGTATGCAGCAGAGTAAAAAATATGCTGGACTCAATTTCTTTATGTTCTGAAATAAATAATTTTTAAAAATTATTTTATTGCATAATTTCAAAGCACTTTGAATAGAAAGCCTATTGGCTCATTAAGATAGTACTAAGTTTAGCTGAAACTTGGAAACAGCCCAATTGCCCATCAACTAGAGACTGGATAAAGAAAATGTATGTTTTTTAAAACATAAAATAGAATACTATTCAGCCATAAGGAATGAAAATTAGTGACATTTATAGCTAAATGGATGCACATTGAGGTCCTAGTCTTAAATAAATAGGACACACATGTGTAAATACCAAATAGTTTCTCTGGTGTGAGAAACTGAAAGTGTAAATAAGGACTAAAAGTATAATAGATAATAGGTAATGTGAAATAGGAAGAAAAGGGGCAAAGGGGAAGGAGAAGTGGGAGAGGTAGGGGAAAGGAAAGAAGGGAATGGAATTAATATGGGTAAATGAAAAAAATGGAAACGAAGTCTTTGTAAATAGGCAAGAGTGGAGGAGTTGAAGGGAGGGCAGGGGAATGGGGACAAAAATAAGAACCAAGATAGATTACATAAGGGTACAAATTTCCAATGATGAGTATCATTATATTGTATACCTAAAATGTACCAAAAAATTAATTAAAAAAGTAATTATTTGGAGTTTTTGCTAACCAAAAGGAAATAAAAATAGGTGGAGACAGTCTTTTTTTTAAAAATCACAATCCATTTTTTACATTTTTCTATGTTATAGTGAGAAAAGAATACCTGCTAATGTGATTTGTTACAAAAATTGTAATTGTGAGATGTGGAGAAACTTAAATGTCATTTGATCTTTTTGGGAAGTTTAATATGGACATATTTTCTCCATTATTGTATAATCACAATAATGCATATGTTTTGTTTGGAGTTGGGAAGAGTAAAAGACACTAATTATAACTTACAAACTTCCTCTAGATTTCTTAAATAAAAGTTTGGAATTGTTTTACTTGTTATTACTTATTTACTTGCAAAGAAAGAAAGAAGTATGGAGGGCAGAGTGTCACATGGTGCATCGAGCAGCTGATATTTTGAAGCAGTGAGTGTTTTTAATGGGTGAACTCAACCAAATGTGCGATTCCAAAACAGTTATTTTTCACTGAGGTGAAATGTTATCACTTAGAAAAACTATATTTGGTTGGAATGTTTGGCAGCCAGAGAGAAACTATAAATCACATATCTGAATATTCCAAGGTAAAAGGATAATAAGAAAGGAATAGGAGAAATATCTTTCTTGGTGTCATAGCTGCTTATTTTATGGACTTGAAAAATTACTAAGCTTCCATTTTAATGGAATCTTTAAAACCAGTACTGCTCAGTGATCTTTCCTTGCATGAGTTAAGCTTGGAATTCTATATATTTTGGATGAATGCTGCTCTTTTTGACTCCCCCCAACTTGATTAATACTTTCTAACAAAGCATGTGTCACGGAAATTAGTAATTTCTAATTTGTTAAGGATCAGGGCACATTAGGGATCTTCTGTCCATGCTATGTGCCCCAAGTCAGTGTTGGGTGAATATTTAGAATTTTTACTAGAGTTATAAAAATGTTGGAGAAGTTTGGAAGTTTGGGTAGCACATCTGAATCAGGTTTCCACTTTCTGTGGGTAGCCACTCTATAAGCTTTGCATGATTTTTACATGCTTCATTGTTCAGTGTTTGTCTTAAAGTCAAAATGGTATTTTTAAAAAATCAAGGCTTTTAAATTTACTTTAAAAATTAATTAATAAAAATTCATTAATAAAAATTCATTAATAAACTATTTATTTGGTGCTAGAGATTGAACTCAGTGCCTTCTGCATGCTAAGCAATTCCTCCGCTAATGCACTGCATCCACATCCCTAGATTTTTTCAATTAAATTTAATATGTATTAACTAAGCAACTGGTACTTAGAACAAGTTGTTCTGTATATATGCTTACTTGGATTAGGTATTTATTTGGATTGAATTTTGAATATGTATTACTGCTATTTGTTAAAATAGTAGTCAGTTGGTTTGGAATAAGTTGTAATGTAGTAATTAATCTCCTTGTTGCCATTCATAATTGCAAAAAATGTGGAGTCTTAAATTTTTCTTGGCTTATGTTGGTTGTATGTGAGTTTTTTTTTTGTTTTATTTCAAACTGAATACTTGATTTTCAAACCACAAGGGTGAACTCTTAGTTTTTTCCCCCCAAATCCAACATAAATTTCAAAGACACCATAGGGTTTAAATATTTACTTCATCACCCCATCTTAACTTATTCCATGTTAAATTTGTATCGTGGCTATATCCTACCTGTAACTGCTTACTAGGTAATCGTGTAATATCCTAAATGCCAAGAGAGAAAACTGCAGCTGTATCTGTTGTGTGCATCTTCTAGGCCACGATATGGCTTTTATTTCATCTTGCCTGTCCCATGTTTGTTATTATAATGTGTATTCATTCTGTAAACATGCTCAGGGACTTACCAAGATCTCAGTCAAATGTAGGTCCATTTATGTCTTAAATTCTCTAAGAAATAAATGAAGTCAGATTTCTCACAGAACTCAGACCTTCTCATTCTATCTGGTTATTTCTGCTACGAATGTTTTTTTGACAACACCATCAATTTACCTGGCTACTAATCAGTAATTTTAAAGGCCCGATGGTAACCCAGAAGACACGAACAATAAGAACACTCTTTGGAATGAATGGTGGAATTCTTGGAACAGTTGAGCCTCTCTCTGATTTAGGCCTGGTTTTCAATCCCTTGCCAACCTTGCCAATTCTGGTTCCACAGTGCATGTCTGCCACTTGTTATCTAGTAGAGAAATTTGGCCTGTGGTGATGACATGCTGCCACTTGACCACATTACACTTGATGTACACTCAATCCAAATTACCTTGGAACATGCTTGGAGATCAGGCTGAAACACCATTCAGATACTTCATTCACGTCAGTCTGCAGAGAAGAAAAACGCAGTGGGGTCTGCTTTCATCTCCTGCCAAACATCTGTAATCTCAGAGGCCAACCGGCAGTACAGTCACAGCTGGCTCCTAACACTGTATCCGGCCCTGCTGTTAACCAGACGCTCACTAGAGAGGAAACTGAACAGCCTTATCTGATTCTACTCTTCTCCCTTGCTAGATGGAGAAATTCCATGATTAATGTTAACAGTGTTCACCAGACTATTGAGGGAAAAATACTCTGATCATTCAGTTGTACAAATAATGCATCACAATTTTTTATACAACCAATTAGAAGTAATAGAAAATAAATAATTATAATTTGTAAAGGGCAAATGTTTTTATTTCATGAATAATTTTATTCCAAAACTTTGAAAAGGAGGAAAAGCTTGAACTTTGAGGTTGTTTTGTTAATAGATGACAGGCTTTTTATCAGACCTTTAAAAGGAGATATTCCAGACAAATGTATTCTGAATAGAAGAGAAAATTTCAATGATGAGAAAAGGTAATGACTCTTACTATGGGCATTTAATAGCTTGATCAGCATGCTGGAAGGTAGAACTTTTATACGAGCTCTTAGAATTAAAAATTTTTTTTATCTGCCTAGATCCCTCCCAACCTGTTCTCCACGACAGTGACTGTAGGTTAAGACAGTTTTGGAAATACCATGGTTAGCTGAAAAACAGGAAAAGAGATGAAGCAATAAAACTGCAAAAGTATAGATCTCAGGAAGACACAGATGGACCTGCTTTTCTAATGCTGAAATCCCTTTATGAAGCATTTGCCCTCTTCCTGCTTGCAATTCTTGCTTTATAGTTGTTATGTGGCCTGATTACCCATGTAAGGGAAAGGCTTCCTCTGTCATTCAGATTTCACTTGGTGCTCGGCAGTGAAAAATACAACTCTTTTATCTGTAAAAATCAAATATGACACAGAAAGAAGTAAAAAATTATATACTTAAGGCAATCTAGAAAAAGTAAAGGAAAGTACCTTGAGCATATGGATATTCTAAAAATTTAATTCATAGGATGATCTAAAATTTTAATTTGTCCAAAAACCCAAACAAATATAAAAGAAAAACAATTGTTTAGTGATCTAATTTTGGAGATAAGAAATAAGCCATATTTAAATTGTTTTTGGTAGTTTGAAAGGAGTACAGGCAGTACAATCAGATAAATTTTTTTAGTTGGTTGATTGTTAGATTTTGTTATAGTTAAATAATCTCTTCCGAACTGGAGAAAGTGGAACAGGTTGGTTACAAGAACAGGAATGGGATTCAATCAAACTTGCAGGCATCTGGGTTACTATTTATGAGGGAATAGTTCAGAGCAATTAAACAAAAACACCTTTACTTAAGACTTGTGATAATTAACTGAAAAAGTTCAGATAAGGTGCTTAGCACAATTCCTGAAATAATTACCCACCAAATAGTAATTTTTTAAAAAATATTTGACTGTTGACATTTCTACTTAATTTGGAAAGTTTAGCTCTTTGTCATTCATATTAGTGTTGAGGATATAAAAGTAGGGATTAGGTAACAGTGTATACATTATTCTTTACTTGTAAATACTCCTTAATACTAATACTACTTTTTGAGTGGGTAGATGCTTCAGTAATATATGGTTTTCATCATGAGAATTATACGTATGTATCTCCCTAAAAATCTCAAATGAGGAAATTTTGAATGTAGTGTGTACACTAAAGTACCGTGGATTTATTAGTAACATTTGGCTTGTTTTTAAATTTGGTCTGTGGTGCTACTGACACTCTTTGATGTCACCTGAGGCCAATCTTTAGTAGAAACACTTTTTCTTTTTCTTTCTTTCTTTTTTATTTTGAGATATAATGAAGACAGATGCAAAATATATTTGAGGAAATGTCCTCACAAAGTTATTTTTTTGAACAAGTGAAGTGCATACCAGGAAATTAATATGTCAATTATCATAAGTGGGGAACTTGGTTCAATGTTCAGTATTTCATTTGGTAAACAGTCAAGTATTTGGAACATTTGTCCTCTGTCAGTTGTTGTGTATGGACAATGATTTTAATATAATAGATTCATTTTTGATATTTTAAACGTTTCAGTTTGTACAATTATTTGATGAGATTACATTATGAACCGTTTTGCTCTTATGGAATCAATTACTTAAAAAATTAAACTCTGCATTCAGACATTAAATTACTTTGACTTCTAGTTGTTGCTTTCTTAGTACAGAACATGGTAACTTCTAGATGGGAAAACCAAACTTACATTTTCTCATCTAAAAATGAATTAAATTTCTTCTCTCTTCCTCATCCTCTTTCTCTGTGACTATTTTTCATTTAGAAATGGTTTTGGCAAATTTTGTCTCAAATTATGGGATTTTTTTTTTTTTTTTT
>NW_022900944.1:19645928-19717160 GCF_012274545.1 Fukomys damarensis
GGATTTTTTTTTTTTTTTTTTTTTGGTACAGGGGATCAAACTGGGGACCTTGCGCTTGTGAGGCAGGTGGCAGAACCACTGAGCTAAATCTCTGGCCCTTTTTCATTTCTAATACCCATAATTTATTAAAGTGCTAGATGCCTTTTCACAAAAACTAACTTTATTAAAAAGTTAACTTTATCTGACTGATTGGAGTCCTTATGTGAGTCTTGGTTGCTAAGGCAGGCATTTTAATATTCTCACTAATTTATGCATTCATTCTTTTTGCTCTGTGTGTTGATTGTTCTGCATGTACCAAGCATTCAGTGCCCAATGCTGAAAGGGCTGTCCAGTGTAATATGATCTCATTTTTGTCCTCAAAGAATTTGTCTTCTAGTGGATAAGGAAAGTTATACATTCAAATAATGTAATACAGGGTCCAAAGCAATTTAAAGAAATAAAATAAACTTTAGGGAAAAACAGGTAATGTTGAGGAAATGCAATTGGATTGCATCAAATAGCAATGTCAGTTTCATGACTTAGTGTCTGAACTGTTTGCCTTTCAGTGAATGAATTTTCAGAGACATTTCCCATTCACGGACATCCTTTTTATAAAAACTTACTTCATTAAAATAATTTAAAACAATTACTAAACTGATATAAGTATATCCTGATGCATAAATATGTTACATAACTGCAGGTCAGAGCCAATATTAACTATCCTTAATCTTTGTGGAATGTAACTTCATTTCTTTAATCTCTGACTTCAGTAGAACACAAATTTCTCAGTCAGTATGAACCTTTTCTTTAAAAGAAGATAACCTACAGAATGCAGACAGGGGCTGGCTGTAGAGATGGAGGCCATAAATGGTCCTTGAAGGGATTTTCCTCCAGCCTCAGGGAGTTCTTCACAGGAGAATTATTCATTGATCCTGCTATTTAAACTTTCATCATTTAGAAAATCTCAAAAAATTAAAGCACACATTTAAGAGGAAGAAATCAACACATGGCCATTATGAGTTGGCTACTCTTCAGTATTAATGAGATCTGGTTATGTTGTGTTCAGTATTGGTGAGAGAAAGAAACATAATTTTAACCAATTTGTAGAAGTCATTCTGGCATGCATATTCTCTGACACGCTCCTTAGAAAATCCCTTTATGATTTTTATTTGAGGTTTATGCAAATTATTTCTAATGAATACAGTCTTTAAAGATCTTCCATAATTTTCCTTGGTACTTAAACATTTGTCAGTAATCTTGATAGAGTGGATAAAATAAATAAACTGTAAACTGAAAGGTTCCATTAGTTACTTTAATGGTGTCTATTTTGAAATAAATGTCTTTTGAATTGATAGCAGACGCAATACATTTGGGGATTTCGAATTTTCTTAGACCTTCATTTTCATGGCTCACTGTTCTCCCTTTCACATCAGATTGCCAAAGCTAATGCCCATTTTTGTGAGTTGGGACATTTTTGGTGTCATGTTCTTTTGCCAAACCTTTCTCCCTGTTTTCCTCTAGTCCAGTTATCTGAATTCTGTCAAAATCTTTAAAGATGTTAATGATTTGAAATATGAGACATCCAAGGCGATATATGAACCTTTGACAATGCTCCTCAATTCTTGAATCTCGGAGTGTGTTGATTGTATTTCTCAAATATGAAATCTAACTGGACTTATGTCACAATCTGCAGCTTTAGTCACTATATGAAAAGTTGTACTTATTGGGAAGTCATCTCAAACAGTCCCAATGAGGTCCCTTTCCAGAGATGCACGTTCAGCACTGCAAATCCCATGATTGAACCTTTGATTTAGATCGGAGAAATTGTAGTTCCACTGCTGTTAAAGAAAGCACAGAAAGCGTTTCTGTTTCCTGTTGCAGTCCTTCCTTCCTGTTTTAGTTATGAGCAGGGGAAGCTAAAACCACCACACATCATCTGTCTTTAACTTCCGTCAAGAAAGGAATGCCACTCAGAGATCATCTGGAGTGTGTCTGATTTTGATAATGGAGAGCAGGGCAGTTCTAAAAATAAAGGCAGAATTGTTGCTACCATTAGGAGCAGCTTATTCCGTCCCTGTCATTTTCCCTTGTAGCCTTGTGCCTTGTATGGTGGTTTCTGTTTTTCAGAACAAGCTGAGTGGAGCCATTCTGTTCCAGTGCCTTGGGAATGCTTGAATACAGTCTGTGTTTTTGAGGATAATATTTGGCTCTTACAAAGAGTCTGTGTTCTGCAAGTGTAATACTTGGTGCATTTAGGAAGGATTACTATCCGTGGGAATTGAGCCTGAGAAATGGACTACAAATGCCACAGTCAAATAAAAAAGTGCCAATTTATTGATATTATGTTAAACTTCTAAATAGAAAACATAACTTAGCATTATTAAACGGGAGGTCTAATTTTGGCCACGACTACTACTCTTTGAGGAAGCACACACTTTACTTGTGGTTTTCTGGACTTAATCTATCAAATAAGAATACTGTGATATAATTAAAATATGTCCAAAGAGACAACGAACAAGTATACCAAGACCTTGGTAGCTATACATATAATAGTTTTTTTTTTCTCTGCCACTTCTATAGAAGTAAGGAGACTACCCCGAGGTTATTAGTAATTTTATAATTTCCTCCACATGTCATAATTTAGTTCTATAGCTTGGACTTCTTTTTTTTTTTTTTTCCTTTTTAGATACTAGACCAGTCATGTACTGAAATCCTGGAATTGAGTCCTTCAAGTGTCTGTGTGGGGGGTAAGTGTTTGGAATTTAAAAATACCATGTAAGAAATGGCATTTTTTTTTTCTAGCTAAAATATATGGTTTGAAACTCATGTTGGAAAGAGAATAGCAAAATTAACTTCTTTGGCATCCTTTTTGTGTAAGAATTTTTAAATAATTCCTTGAAATATTTCTATTTTAAATTCAAATTTTTAAGATTGAAGTGTTATTTTAAATAATGAGCATATTGTGTGACAGGCTTTTAGAATCTTCTGTATATTTAGTTCACATTTGAGACCTTTCCTACCACAAATAAAATAAAATATGAAATATTTTATTTGACTCTGGAAACAGTCAGGTATCTGTAGATTTTGCATGTCATGCTTTGATGACCTGGTCAGTTAACAGGATCTGCCAGCTCAAGGTGTGTAAGGAAGTGACTTATGGGCACACGGCAGGAAGGAAGCAGGTGGCTTCATCAGCTGTTGCTCAGAATAGACTCAGGTTTTTGCACCTCCTAGCCATCTTTTTCCAGGGACAGTCCGATTCCCACTGGCCTTTTTCTTTTCTTCTTCAAGTCTTACCTAGAGTTTGTTTTAACCTGACTTTGTGTAGACAGGGAGATATATGGAGTCTGGTAGGGAAGGGCATATGTTGTGTAATTTACCACAGAACCTTCAAGCCTGCTACACATGGCCTTAGGCTCTGTATCTTGTAGACTCCTTAATGAATGCTCCTTGAGATCCTGAAGAAAAGTAAAGCATCCAGGCAATCCAGAGCAAGGTTATCTTATTTAAAGGTCTAGGTCAATACATTTCTGAATAACAAAGAAAAATAAATGGAAAAATAAAATTCTCTATTTGATTCTTACAAAATGATTTTATAACCCCTGGATCCCAAATGGGGAAAATGGACACAGAGCCAGGGTTTAGTGCTTGCTATTAGTAATTGTTCTGTTAGATGTTCATCTGTTTGACACTAATGCCCATCCTCTTACTGAATCTCATTTTAAGTTTTATCTTATTTTGTGTTTCAACTTTTAAGTAAACTTACTTTTATAGCACACTAAATGAAGAGTGTGACCTGGTAGATTTCGCTTCCATAGTTAATAACTATATGTGTATTGGATCATGTTAGACAGGAGAAGACTGAGGAGGTTGAGGTTGTCAGCAGTGAATCAAATGGACACGAGGCCTGAACTAAGCCAGTTAGGCCCTATTAGTGACTTTTGCTTGGTTTACAAACTAGGGGAACCTTAAGGAGTGTGCCAAAGACAAAGAGAATCTAAGTTTATCCAATTAAAAGCAACCAATACATTTGTAATTATATAAATAGGAACTTCCCAATTGGACAGACCAAATAAGGCATTGTAGAACTGTAACAAATTGAATTTTTTCCTTGCTTAACTTTGATGTCTGTGCTATAAATACCTGCCCCTGCTGTTCTGCGGTGCAGTTCTGGAACCACTTCTGACTCGGACCTGCCCAAGTCATGAATCACAGTTTGCTTACGTAAACTCTTTCACATTGTATTATGCCCTGGTTCACCTCTTTAATAAGAGTTAATTGCTTTACAAATAGTCAACATTCCCTCTAGCATTTACTACCTATGAAAGTATTTATCCGGTCTGTTAACTTTTCTTCTAGCATATCCTTTCACTTTCTAACATAAGTGACTGGTTGCTCATTATCAGTAATACGAAATACATGATCCTCTGACAATTTACAAATTTATAAGCAACAGAAAAGGAAGTCAGGTTTAGCAAGGTGAAGAAACTGTTAAAGAAAAACTCTATATAAGAGACACTTAAAGAAAATAAACTACTTGGCTTTTCTAAGAATTCTAGACCCTAAATAATTAGTTCTAAATAATTACCTAATTGGTTTCTAAGAATTCTAGACCCTAAATAACTAGTTCTAAATAATTACCCAAACAGAAATACCTGAAGTAGAGAAAAATGAGATTTTTTTTCTTGATAATATTCTTGTAGGGATATTGTTTGGGGAATTTTGTGAGGTATCTGTTTGGGAGTGAGTGTTATGCTTTAATCCTCATACCTTGATGACTAATGGAAAACAATTTGTGTAGAAAAGAAAATAATGCATTTTGATGTGGCAGTGAATGGTATTTTCACTACATTTATCCGGTGGGTCAAAGAAAGCAAGCACAGTTGAAAATATAGAACTGTCTTTACGGTTGATAGCTGATGAAATATTATGAAGAAATTCATTTTGTTTTCCTTGATGCTTTAATTTCCAGTAAATATTTTTTAAAATTTTTAGTAAATCAGCAATTAAAATGTTTATATTTTCTTTTACTTCTAGAGGAATTTCAGATTGTTCTGAGTGGAAGAGGATTCATGTTGGGCAGTCGGAATGGCAGCGCTCTCTGTACTTACACTGTGAACGAAACATACACAAGGAGTAGGTGCCCGGCACTGGTGATGTCACTTTATCCTCTCACAGCAGTGGGCTGTGTTTTTCTCTTTTTTCCAGCTAAGATCAGTTATGCTATAGTTTTCAATCAGAGAATAGAGAAGTAAAGTCATGAATGATATGTGAATAGTAATAATTTATTCCACATTTTTATTAGTGCATATAGTTTATACAGATTAATGGGTTTCATTTTAAGATTTGCACATGCTCACAGCTTGCTTTAATCATCCTCTCACGTTACTTCCTTTGCCCCACTGTCATGCCAGTTTCACCATTGTAGCAGTTGTTGCTGTTATTGTTATTGTTAGAGGATTTTCTGTAAGTACTGATTTTGATGGAATCCGTGCTGCTATCACCAACCCTGTACACTTCCTCCTCCCACTTCTTCCTAGGCTCTGTTCTACTTTCTTATCATCTTTTTCAGAGCTCAACATGAACTCTGCATGAATGGATAAAGAGTTATATATATATGTGTGTGTGTGTATATATAATGGAATGTTATTCAGGCATTAAAAAACAAAATTTTGTCATTTGTAGAAAAAATGTATGAATCCAGAGATCATAATTTTGAACAAAATAAACCAGACTCAGTAATAATTATTTAATAATAGCAACATTTGTTCATAAATTAGTAAATGGTGAGCCTGTTTATTCAGATGATAGTTTGTGGTTGAAAGAATAAAATAATTAGCCCTGGGTAACCCAGCTAATAGTGGGCAGAGCTCATACCTCAATCCAGTTTTCATTCGCCACCTGGCTGGTCTGTCCACACCAAACACTTGATTGAATTGCTTCTTTCTAAGACATTTTTGTTTTGCCACTTTTGCCTTAAAATATAGTAATCTTGTACTATTCTATCACATATTATCTTATTTTTTTGTCTTTTGTTTTCTTCATCGAATTTTGCAGTAATTTGTCTGGTTTTTGAAGATTTTTTTTGTTTCATCATAGAGATCTTTTGTGTTTTGAATTCTCACTCAGCATAGTGTTTCTTGATAATTGTACTAAATGGATCTTAGTTTTCTGAGCATTTTGAGTCTCTGTTAAACCATTTCTTTTCTCCATTGATGATTGTATTGTCCTTTAGAGATTTATTTTGTAAGGCAGATTCTATAATTCCATGAACTCTAATAGAGTTTTCTTATGAGAGATAGTCTACGATGTTGCCATTTATCTGATGGCATTAAACACCTCAGTTATCAGAGCCTTGGCCACATACAGAGTAATTGTTCAGTATGTCATTATTGAATGAAAGTGGTAAAAATCTCAGCATAGAAAATTTCATAGTCAATCTTATTAAGATTACCGTTTTGGTAACTCAAAACAGTAACATTTGTAACAGTCACTTAATAGATTCCACATGGAATAGGGCAAACCAGTTTTATTTTTATTCAGCAATTCATTTATATCCATGTGGTAGCTTTGTCTGATTTCTTTTGATTACATATTTAAATTGATTATATTATAAACATTCCTTAGCTAAGCAAACTTTACTTTATTAAAGTAAATTCTAAAAAAATAAGTGCAGCTGGACTTGAATTTTCATCATTTACATTCTAGGATAATCCATTGATTATATAACTTTTTTTTTTGTACTGGGGATCAAACAGGACCTTGCACTTGGGAGGCAGGCAGTGGCACCACTGAGCTAAATGCCTGCCCAAGTATACAACTTCCTGAAAACTTTAGTGTAGATCCTTTTTCTCATATATTATTAAAACTATAAGGTAAATTGAAGCATTTAGATAAAAGTATATTTTTTATAGATGAAAATAATTCATTAGACTTATGCAATGGGTTCTTTTTCTTTTTTCCATCTTTTCTGCTTTTGCTTGTATATGCACATATATGTATACACATATACATGTATATATACCTTTTCAGGAACAAATATATTT
Organism: Fukomys damarensis; assembly: GCF_012274545.1. Taxonomy (NCBI): domain Eukaryota; kingdom Metazoa; phylum Chordata; class Mammalia; order Rodentia; family Bathyergidae; genus Fukomys; species Fukomys damarensis. Next base: position 19,652,954 of record NW_022900944.1, read on the forward strand.
TTTCAGATATTTTTATAGTACTTATACCTGTAGATAAACTTGGTCAATATAAGAAAGAAATCCTGATTCCTGTTTCAGCTAACTCTTTAGCAGTGTGGCATGTTATCTTTTAAAAGTTTTTATTCCCTTCCTTTCTCCTCTCCCTCCACTTGTTTTGCTAATATATTTAGTAATCCACAGTTGAACTCTGATTACAGAACTCTTCATATTATGAATAAAAACTGTGTGAGATGTATAGGAGTCTTTATTAATTCAGTGGCATTCTATTTTTTAGGTGTAAGACCAGTAAGTGTACAGCTTAATTCTATGCTTTGTCCTGCACCCATCCTGAATAAAGCTGGAGAGTAAGTACTTCACTGAAAACAACTTAAAAAAATTTTAGCAACAAAGTATTAGAAAATAATGATATTTTAAAGGTACTATCAATAATTGGATTGAATTCTACTGTTAAAACCTATATAGCTATTAATTTGAACTTTAGAAAGTTGAATTTAGACACACACATGCATTCACACAGTTATAAAGTGAAATTTTGAGTAGATAGTATTTGATGAATATTAAAGTTAAAGAACAATTGAAACATGGCTTATTATGACACACTTTGGACCATGTAATATTTGTACATTTTTACCAACTTCTGTTTTAATTTTGTCCTGTTTCTCTTAAGGTCTGCACACATTTTTTTTTAATGTGGCAATATACTCTGATGATAGCTGTTTCCGATATTTAGTTCAGAAGAAAGGCTTTTATTTGAATCACAAATAGTTTTAACAGTAACTCATTATTTCCATTTGTGATTTGTTTCTGCCCTCTCTGTTATGAATCAAGTGATTGTAAATATTTCAGGTATTCTGTAGCCCAAAAACAGTAAATTTTAATAACAAATAGAACAGTTTTCTAGGATGACGTCACACTCATCTTTCCCTGAGAGTAGAGAAAAATTAAATATGTGAAAACATAATCCAAAATCTGAATCAATATTCTGAGAATGAAGATCCAATTTCTTCTGGGGAATCCAAGAAAATCGTGCTAGTATTTCAAAGCTGACTTGAGCATTTTGTTTTTGTGAGTGCTTAAATGTTCACAGTATCTGCTGCACAACATATTCTTGCCATGAAAACACATTAGCACAACAGCAACTTTCTATTTTAAATAGATCGATATAACTTACAAAAGGTAAAGCTATTATTCATTTTCTGGTCATATCTATAATACAGTGCTATGTCACAGCATTTTGTTGGCGGAATTAGACTGGCACTGGAATTCATTGAAAACAATTTAAAAACATTTAGCAAAAAATTATTAGAAAATAATGATAAACTTTATTAAAGGTGTTGTGAATAACTGGATTGAATTCTATTGCTAAAACGTATACAGCAATTATTTTGAGGCAGGTAAGTTTTACACGGAACTACCTTGACCCTAAGTCTACAGTAATACTCGATGACTTCCTTTTGTTAGCTGTGATGAATCTATTGAAATTTGGTCTTGTTTTATTGAATTTATGATTCCATGTTGGTCCTCCTTATCATTCCCCTCATCTCTGCAAGCTGCCTTTTAGTCATTGGCATCTCCATCCTTTTTTGTCCATCTTTGAGCCATAATTGATTTCTCTCTCATGTCATCTACCCGTAAATTTTTTCAGCTCCAGTTTCAAAATAGATGGAGAGTTCAGTCTCAGCTCACTCCTCCTGCCATGCTAGATCAAACTCCTGACATCTCTTGCCCGTTTTAATATCCTCTGAGCTGATTTTTCTGTTTCTGTCTTTTGCACGAGTGATCCTGTTGCAGCAGATAGGTTTCAGTCACCCTTACACTTAAAATTCTTGGCATCAAGTTCCTCCTCCCACCTTGAACAAAAGACTCACCCTTACAGTGCTCTACAAGGTTCTATAGGAGCTGACCCCTCACTACCTCTCCACCTCTCAGACTTCACCTCTTGGTGACTCCTTTGTACTCAGGGATGGTCACATTGGCCTGTTTTCTGCTCCTTTACCACATCAGCTCTCCCTTACTTCAGCACAGCTGTTATACGTGCTGTTCTCTGTTTGGGATACTCTTCTCTGCATGGCTTGGTCCCTCACTTCTTCCATGTCTGTTCCAATGTCACCTCAGTAGTCCCTTCTCCAGCCACCCTATTGATCAAGCAGTCTGCTCCCATCTTTGGGTCTGTCATTTTCCATTTCCTTTTTTATATTTTCATTTTCTCCAAAGCACTTATTTGTTTGCTGTTGTGTCTCTTTTTTGCGGAGATAAATTTTCTTTATCTTATCTCTTGCACCCTACCTTGTGCCTGATATATAGTAGGTTGACTAAGCATTTGTTGGATGAAACAGTGAATGACTTTTTCTCAGATATTTTGGCTTTTCAAAAAACATGAAGAGCTTAAGGAGGTCATTGGTCTGTTGAAGGAGAACCCTGTATCAGGTAGGAGAAAACTGGTGAGAGTCCTATTTTGGGAGGACATACCATTAAAAAAACAAGATCAGTAAATAAGAATGAACAGTTAAGGAAGGCAGATTACTTTCTTTTCCAAAGTACTTATCAATAAATACAATATTGTCCAAGGCTCTGGCATTCTTTTCTCTAGAACCTGGCTTTGGTTATAGTCTCTTTTTTTTTTTTGGTGCTAGGAATCGAACTCAAGTCCTTGTGCTTGTGAGGCAGGTGGTGGAACCACTGAACTAAATCCCTGGACCAGTCTCCTCTTGAATAGAGCACTACAGAGTCACCTGATATTTTTTTAATGATTTACAGATATGCTAAATACTAGGGAGATACGATTTTTTAAAATTACACATAACATGATAAATATCAAATATGAGATATTATACATTTAGCTTTAGGTCTTAATATTTTGCCTACGGGCAAACAGAATGCTTTGGGGTAGGGATACATCTGAAAGATTCGTGTTATATTTTTAATATCAGGCATATTACACTACTGAGGCAAAGCATTAGAAGGTCTTATTTGTTAATGTATTAGGTATTAGGGGACATCATTATATGTTTTGTTTAGCTATGTTGCAAGTAATTTGGACCTTTTCCTTTGCTTTGAAATTTCTTTAGATACTTTTGTAGGTGATGAGCTCTTATGAGATTGGATTAAAATCAACACAACTAAAACAGTTTAGCCTTGTAAGGTGACTGAAGCTTAATATGTTTGCCTAATTAGCTTTTGGCTAAGAATTCAAACCCATTAAATAGCTAGTTAGTCCATGTTTCAAATAAACACATCTGGCCCAACAATGAATGAAGGTTTTTTCCTGTGTGTGGGTGACAGATGTGGCGTTGGTTCCCCCTGTTCTCTCCCTTAAATAATTAACAACACTCTGGTGAAGTAGCCCTGCACAGACGGCCTCAAAGCCAGATGCATGGTCTCAGAGCTGGATCCATGGCCATGTGCCTTGTCTCATTAGCCTGCTGTATCAGGTCTTTTCTCGTTTTTATGTTCCATCCTGAATTGCAATTTTTTTTTTTTAGGATTATTCTTTTAAAAATTTAGGGCTTGTGGATTTTGGGTTAAAAGCGTTAATATGAAGATGTTTGCTCGGAGATGGAGACTAAGACTGTGGTAGAGCAGCTAAGGCATAGATAGATCTTTCAGACATTGATGTTACAGAATAAGCCAAACTTAAAGGTGTCTGGGCAGATCCTACCCAGGAATATTATTGCTGAATGTAAGCAGAACAAGATTTCCAAGAACTTTGTTTAATAGAGACCTATGCTTTTGCATTTCCTTATTTGATATTGATATATTTAGGCTAAGATGCAGAATTTCTTTTTTGTTTGTTTTGTTTTGGTTTTTGGTTTTTTGAGACAGGGTCTCACTATGTAGTTGAGATTGCCCTGGAACTCACTATGTAGCCCTGGCTGGTCTCGAACTCATAGAGATCCTCCTGCCTCAGCCTCCGGAGTGCACCACCATGCCCAGCTCAGAATTTCTTAATATTCAGGTAGAAGGAAGGTAATGGTGGTAACAGTGAGATTTTTTTTTTTATTTCTTTCACTGGACACACTCTTACAATGCCACATGACTAAAAATTATTTTACCAAGAAAAATCTGTAGATTAGTTTGGAGTCTATTTGTCCCACTGGTTCTTTAGTATGAAAATGCCTTCTCTAAATTCAAATAGGATGACCTCTTTAAAGACCGTTGGCCCTTCACTGACAGGCGGTATCCTCACAACGTGATGTGCAGGTAGCACAACACCTTACCGTGGTTTGTTCTCTGACCCTTGTTTTGTGAGACATCAACAATAGCACAGCTACTCTGTAGTAGTTAAGATCTCAAACCTGTAATTTGGCAAGAAGAACAGAGCAAATTGGGTAAATATACATAAACACATTGTGAAGAAAGAAAAACAGAATGGAATGAACCAGAGCCTTATCCTACAGCTTGTTTGAGAGAGATGATTTAGGGAGGCATATGGTATAGTTAAATGTGCTTTCAAAAACATTGGCCAGAATCTTCTGGCAAATATGAAATAAATATCTAAATCAGATGAAAGTGATGGTATTAGTTCTCTTAAAAGGCAGTGTGGGAAGACACTTGACAGAGTGTTTTGAGTAAGGAATGGTGGGACATCAGTGCTTGTAGAAAATTTCAAGCATCAGATACAAAAGGATCACCAAGCTAAACAGTGTGGCAGACTTGGGGTTAGAGCCCAAACTGATGATAGACTCTTTTTTGTTTTCCTCAACATTTTTATGTTTTCAGTATTAAGTCTAATCTATTTTGGGTGGGTTCAGATTTATTAATTCCATGGTTGGTTGGCTGAATTCTGCCCTTACCACAACTAAAAAAAAGTTTTCCCCAAATCAAGCCTTTAGATGTGTGTCTATGCATACATATCTAGAAAGTCTCTAATTCTTTGTGTTAATATAATCACAACTTTAATGTTCTGTTTTTATAAGGAATGAGTCTTGATTTTTTAAAAAAATCGTGGTTACCAGAAGATTAGTTATGCCTTTATTTTGAATACACACATTAGAATCGTGGTAAAGTCGGCTAAAACTGAGGGCTCTCTTTATTTCACTACTCTAACCCCACAATGAAACATTTATCTTTTCTTCTTTATAGGGTAATGCTTTCTGATTATAACCATCAATATGATATATTCACCTAATCTGCATTCTATCTCCATCCTGTACTGTATACAATTTTAGTCCATGTCTTTTAAGGGGAACAATAATTAATTCAGGCCCATGTATAGGTGGCCAACAACATGTTTTGTTAAACAAAATGCAATTCACAAAACTGGATAAAGATCCCTTTCAGATAGGACACATTAGGTCTTCTCAAACATTTGAAGATCTCTCACATGAATACTTGACTTATTCTTTATTGCTATGAACAAAGGAGTTGGAAAGTGCAGCAGGTAAAGGGAAGTACATTTCAGCTCAATATAAAGAAGATCTTTCCAAACAGAATTATTTAACAAGTGTTTTGGTAACTAAAAGTGCTTAAAGAGGAGCAAATATGTGATGCACAGAATATTCTTTAAATATGTACTTAAATCCTCTTACGTAGCTACTTATAAATTTTACATGATTAAACTTTTATTATTAAAATATTTGATTTTTTGAATGAAACTCATTAAAATTAGGTGATCATTTCCCAGAATATTTTTAGTATTTTATTAAAATTCAAAAATTAGTTAAAAATGAATTATTTTCAGTGCAACACTGAAAATATAGTAGAACGTTAGGTAGGATAGTACATCTCTGAATATAGATTCTTTTCTCTGATATTTCACAAACTTCCTGACTACAGTTTTTCTTATAGTTTCATACTTTATTGAACTATCTAAAAAGAAATTATTTAATTCAAGAATCCTTTAAATACTTTGAAGAAAGTATCCTTAGATAAGACATTAATAAGTAGAAGTGGAATCTTAATTAAAAAATATGAAGCCTCCTTTTTAGACTTAAAAATCTCTATGATGCACAAAGCTAAGTTTTGAAAAGCTCTGCAGGAGATAAATTAGTAGCACTTGATTTCAAAATATCTCCTGTCTCTTAAATTTTAATAACTTTTTGAGAAGTTGCCAGTTTAATTTTCAGTATGTTCAAATTGGAAGTAAATTATTTATTACTTCCAGCAAATGTCTCACAATTTAATTTTTTCATTCTTTTAAATATCATCATAAAATGGAAGTCTTATTGGATATGCATAAAGTCAGAAGCAAATGAATGTTTTGCAAATATGTTACTGTGGATGGAAACTTCAGCCATTTTTCATAGAGTATGAAATTTCTCAAATCAGAGTAACTGACACGGCACTGAGAAATTGTCCTGTTTTGAAATAATCATACATCATTAGGTATTAAATAACAGCATTGTGATTATTAGGATGCATGGGATTTTATTTGCTCAAGTGCATTTCACAAACTATTTAATACTTTTATCTCATAGATTAATTTAGTACACTTAAATTTAGGTTTAGTGCTGTTGATTGGGTACCATTTGATGTGAAAGTATACCTCAAACAACTTTTTAATTATGGTAAGTTGTTAAGGTTTGTTTTATCCTACCATTTTAAAAATATGTTCTAAGCATGGAGCAAAGAGTAGATTAACATGTTTAGAAAAATTACAGTGGAAAGCCTTAAGTTATGACTGGCCTGACATACGAACAACTTGGGTTAATTAGGTGAATGGAAGATTCATCTGCCTCTTGTTATCTATAGCGTGTACCCAGGTGAACATCCAGATCTCAGCTGTATTGACGTACAACCAACTTGAGTTACAACCAGCCCTTGGTTGTTCATAAGTCAAGGGCCCACTGTATTAAACAATGTAGAACCAATTTATAGAAAATGTAGTTGAAAGAGCTGTCTGTTCTCAGCCTTATCTCCCTTTACCTCACTGGGTTATCTATACTATGTATGGTCCACTCCTACTGCCCAGGGGAGGTCCTCTCTATTTTAATGAATTAATTTCTTCACCTTAGTTATTTTTTATTTTAATGTAATGCAAGTAGATATTAATAAAGTTATAAAAAGCCATTCAATGAAAAAAATATTTTTTCATAGCACCATAGAGAGTAACAATTGTAAATGCACAGTGTATCATGATCTTAAAAGAATATATTTTTATTTGCTAATCTATCCCTCAACTCCTTTCCTAATAATACTGTACCTTTTTTGCATAAAACATTTTAATTACAAACATTATATTTCATATTTGGTATAATTTCGAACAATTTCTTTCTATTTCACAATATCTCTTATTCTTTTTGGTCCTTATTTACATTTTCAGTTTCTCACACCAGAGAGACAATGCAGTATTTACAACGTCTGACTTATTTCACTTAAGAGTATGGCTTCAAGGTGCATCCATTTACCTAGAAATGTCTTGTTTATCCTTCTTTATGGCTAAATAGTACTCCATTATATATAAAAAATACTTCTTTTAATCCATTCATCAGTTAATGGACATTTGGGTTATTTCCGAGATTTAGTTATTACAAACTATGCCATTATAAACATGGGTTCACCTTCGTTATTTGTTCTCAAATTTGCTCCTTTTCCTCTTATAGTCTCTAAATTGTTAAATTTTGTTATGGTTGGATTCCTGGCTCATAAACTCATCTCAGGCTTCCATTCCTTGCTGATGAGATCCATCTCTTCAGGCAAGATTTTTTTCTTTAGTTTTAAATCTACTCTCCAAATATCCACTGTCCAAACATCTACAAATCACTGGAATTTGCCATAGGCACCTTAAACTTGGAAGTTACTAGGAAAACTGTTCAGACTTGCCCTTTCCTCTGCAATCCCTGTGCATAGCAACTCAACTCACCCATCTGTAAGACAGAAACTTTGAAGGCATCCTTATTCCTGCTTCTTCACCTCCTACATCCAATAAATGCCCATGTTCTGTTTCTTCTAACTCTTACTCTCACTTTTCACTTTCCCACTACCCTTACTGCTTCTATTTTAGTTCAACTCTACATTGGTTCTTCTTTAAATACATTGAGACTTTCTTAACTGATCTTCCTACCTGAAAATTTACTCTTCAGACTCATTCCTTACACTTATCAATCTCGACAAGAGTGATACTTGTAAAATGCAATCCTGGCCATATATCTACCAAGCTGAGAAGCTCTTAAGACTGACTCTGTGTGTCTGGAGATGTCTGGGGATATCCTAGTTACTTCACGATGCTCCTTCCTCTCTCCTTCTCAATCTGACACCATCTTCTTCCTTGTTCTAACACCGTTATTGACATAGTGCTTGGCTTTTAGCTTCTTGACTGTGTCTCTTGTCTTCTAGCCTGTCAGGTGCTCCATCTACCTGTATCTCTTTAGAATCTCATTTCCTAACTCCTGATTATTCTTTAGAAGGTGACTTCTGGAGGAAATCTTTGTGGGCACCCTGGCACCCTCATTCCAAGACTGAGCTGGTGTGTCTCCCACATGGTCTTCTCATATCCCTGTGCTTATATTAATACTTAATAGTAAACTCTTAGCATTGTTTCTGTGTCTTCCCTCAGTTACAATGTTTTACAGTTATTTGTTATTAAAGCCCTATTAGCAAGTAAAGACTAGTGTGGCTATGCTATTTTTACAATAGTTTTTATTGCTATTGTAGGCAACTAAGAAATATTAATTAACTAGTATTAGAATGAGTGATTGAATTTATTGGCATTCATAAATTAATTTAGAATGCGGTTTTAAGCTTGTGGTTTAACCATACAGCTTAACATAGCTGTAATTGTTGGTTTAATCAAGATAATGTTTTATAACAGGAAGGAAATAGCACTGAGAAAATTATTTACAAGAATGTACATGACATATAATAGGCATTTTTAACAGTTTAGTCTTCTGTATTTTTATGTCAGTAAGTAGAATAGAAATTGTTTAAACAAAAATTTGTACATATATATTTAATTGTTGTATATTCCTCGACCAGAATTATCCTTTTTGAAACTTGGATCTAAAAGGTTTTTAAAAATATCTTGATCTGAATGATCCATTAGACAAATAGTCACTTGTTACAGAAATTTATAAAGCTCCTGCTGTGCTCCAGGCTCTGTGTTTGATATTTTAGGTATATTCTCTATCTCAGAAAAACTTTGAGACAGGCACACTTCTTTCCATTTTACTGTTGAAGAATGGAAGGCTAAGAGTGGAGTGATAGAGGATCAAATGTAGTACTCCAGATTCCCTAACATGTGGGCCAAGTCTGTCCCATTTTAAAATTTTATTTGATACTTGGGACAAATAAAGAGAAATTCTCCTCTTGCCTCCCATTTATATCTGGAATTAAGTAAATACAATATTTCTTTAAAACATTTTTCTCCTACAATAAAGTCCCTGTAACCAAGAGTGTGGATTTCATCCTCAGAAGTTTACCAGACAGAAGTAGAAGTTATGCAGGGATAGGAACAAGTAAGCTATCTACTAACAGATATGACCTAAAATATGACAGGAAACAATTTGTATATTGCAGTCTTGGGACAAAGAAGGGTCAAAGTATTGGGTTCAGGTTAGAGCTTGAGGCAGCCTTACTAATCTGTGGGCTGGAAAAGGAGTGATGTATCCTTGGACAAAGGATCCAGGCTCATGGGAGTGTCAATAACTTCAAAAGTGCTTTTCTAAAGAAACAACAGAACTAATTGTATTTTCGTGCTTTTGACACTCCTGAAAAAGTTGCCCAGAAAAATGTTACATATATCCACATATTCATGAACATATACATTTATGAACAAATATCTTGGTTTAGCATGTAATAAATGCTATTCTACTTAACCACGAGAAATGTGTGAATATAGGAAAAAACTGGAAGAGTGATACTAAGATTATATCAGTGAGAAGAATTTAAATACAAGACCCTAAAATACACATGGGGGACAAAGTACATAAGTGAAGGCACTTTGACTAGAGTCAAAGGTCCAGTATTTCGGCAGATTTTCTTTTTTCAAACTTTGGTTTAAAATATTTGGTTTAGACAATGGAAATCATGTTCATCCACCTCATTGGGCTACTGTGTGTGCTAAATGAGAAGGTGAACGAATGAGTCTGTGTGAAATAAAGGCTTGTAATTCTCAGTGGTGGTGTTGGTGGCAGTGTTTGATCATGCTACTCTGAGTGCTGGGAAGGTGAAGAATAAATAGTTTTAATGAAGTCCATGTGTGAGCGGAATCATACAGATTTCCATACATGTGGAGAGTTAACCCAGATTTATTTGACAGCAGCCACGATCTAGTAGACTGATAATCTGGGGATAGATAGCATGGTTATTTTGGTTAGCTACAGTCTCGTCTGTGTGCAGTTCTAATATAGGAAGGGCTGGATTTGTTTAGAAACTAAGTCTTGTGTTCTCATTCCATTTTGTAAAACATTAGAAGTTGTGAAATTTCCCTTGTCACTTACAGAACTGGGTTCGTTTCTGTGGATCCTAAATGCCACATTGTGAACAGTTTCAGTTAGTATCAACTGATCCTTTGAAGTAGAATCAGTAAGATGACTTGCAACGAACATAGACTATTACAGATCAAAATAATCTCCCGCACAAATAAAAGCATGCCTTGTGGTTCTGCTACATGGTTTAAAGTAAGGGAAATCAGAACTAGTCAAGATTGGTTTTGGATTCAGTTGTGCTTAGTCAATAAAACAAAATGAAACAAGGCAATTCAGGTCTGCAGAGTGAGACATTTGGTTTAACTTGTCTTTTCTTAAGTAGGCCACTCGGCGTTCTGTGTTGGAAGAGTGCAAAATTCAGTTAACGGGATGTGAGCGCTCAAAATTCACTTTCCTTTTTGGCTTTAGCCAAAATTTTTTTAAAAAATAAAAGGTGTTTGAAGTGACTATTTTAAGACTTTTTAATAAGGGTATTTCTGAATTTTGAATTTTGATTTTTTTTTTTCCTGGTGGTCCTACTTCTTTATGACTCCAAACTAAATATCACTTGGAGAGAAAAGACACATTAAGGGCATTTAGTTTCATTATTTTATCAGTAGTATGACAGAAAGAATTCAAAGTTAGTTAGAATCCCACCATCACTACTGTTAGCTGAGGTCATTGGCATCTTCAGGTGTCCTGTACTCTTTTTGTAAAACTGTGAAGTTACTACTCCCTTCAAAGGCTGTAATGAGCATTAAATGAGATATTAGCCATAAAATGCCTAGGTGGCATCTGGCACCCAGCAAGGACTAAATATTTCTAATCTCTTCTCTCTGGTGTTATTGAATATTCCACCAGCAACTTGAGATTGCTTTTGTTGTATTCTGTCCACAACAAGTACTGTAGTATCTGGCACCGAAAGCATCTTCTATATTTCTTTTGGGTTTTTTGTTGTTATTGTTTGTTTTGTTTTTTTTGGTACCGGGGATTGAACTCAGGACCTTAAGCTTGTGAGGCAGGCTGTGGAACCACTGAGCTATATTTCCCCGGACCTATATTTCTAGTACAAATATTATTACAGTAAAATTCATCATTGCTACAAAATCCTATTAATTCAAAATAATAAAGTCAAAGATTTTGGCTATTAATTATTGGAATTTAGAATATTTTATGAGAATTGGAGTTTGAAATGTTAAAAAGCATAGAAATGTAGAAACTAAGTAAATAGCTGTCAACTACTACTATGCTTTCATAAATAAATAATTGATTTGTTTACATCATGGTTTTATGAAAATAAACTTTGTAAACTACTTTGAACTTGAGCTATTTTCTTACATACTGTACTATCTCCTTATCATTTTTTTTCTTTAGCCCTTGTTACAGTTGTTAATAAAAAAGACATTTGTTTCAGACTACTAGTGAATCTCAAATAATGAGTTACCAGGATATGAGTTTTAAAATTTCAGTTACTTTCAGAAGGAAAACTTTATTCTAATTATGATTTTTTTCTTAAGCCAGGGATATTCTTTTTCTTTTCTTTTGTCAAGATATTTTATTTAAAAAAAGTTTTTTTGTTTGGTACCAGGATTGAACTCACAACCTTGCACTTGCAAGGCAGGCACAGCACAAATGAGCTAAATCCCCAGCCCTTTGTCAAGATATTTTAATGTCCTGGAACTATCTATAATAATTGCCTGTAAACACATATCTTTCTCTCTTTTTTCTTCACTTTCTCCCTTTCATTTTTGCTTTACATTTTACCTTTAAGTGGTATATTATTTCCAGTTTTATACTCTTAAACAATTATCATGTATTAGTAGTAATTCTAAACTCAGGGAAAATTTTCCCTAAGGATTTTCCCCTTTTTAAATTTTTGTGTACCTAAAAATCTCAGCACTTCTCTGGATTAAGGGATATCTTAATGTCTTTATTTATGCTAATGCTTTTTAAAGTAATTTGAAAATTTAAAGAATTTGCCTCAGGCTAAGGAGTAAGAACTACAATTAAGACAAAAAAGTTGAAGTAAATGATCAGAAGGTGTGACCTTTATACTTCAGTTGTTTTTTTCTGCCCCTTTTTTGAATTATATAAGGAAATAAAACTATCCACTTTGTATTTTCTTTTTAATTTTTTGTTTATCTTTCTTTTAGAACTCTCGATGTTTCAGTGAGTTTTAATGGAGGAAAATCTGTCATCTCAAGTTCATTAATAATTACAGCTACAGAATGTGTAAGTAAAATGTTAGTTACCTTTTAAAAATAATTTATTTGATCCACAAATAATCTATGCAACTTGCTCATTAAAATATGCAACTATAATAAAGAAAGTATGAACAATAACATTGGACTCCATTATAAGGAAAGTTGTTTCTGGTTTTTTATTTGTTAATTTGTTTTGTCTTTTTACTTAGCTCCCTTTAAAGGAACTTTAATATATTATAATTTGGTTGTGATATTTATAAAATTCAGAAGTCATTATTTAACATCAGATAAGAAAATGAAAGAGGAAATATTTATTAAAACATGAGATATGAAAATGATAACATTTTTCTGTTATGCAGATTCAAATTTAATGTCTACAATATTGATGTAGGGGAAAATATAACTCCCAGCCTGCTAGATGACAGATATGCTGAGTTCATGTTCCCTGAAATTGAGAATGAACCCAAAGGACAAAGGAAGTTAAGAGTAGGAAAAGGCTTTTGAGGAACAGGATAGCTCTTGAGAGGAGTAGTCGCGGAAGAGGGTTGTCACAGAGGCCATTTGTCAGGAGTAATTTATACACCAAAGTCAAAACGTGGGTACAACATGGGTCAAATTACAAGCAACCTGTAGGATTACAAGTGTAGCTGCTTAGCTAATACTGGTCCAACAGGGAAGCAGTTCATCTAGCAAGGGCACATGGAAAGAACTAGGGCATTTGGGAAGGGATGGGTCCGGATGTTCTGGTCGCTCACATGAGTGAACAGTGTCTATCTAGATTTTACTAGACCAGGTGATACCAGTTAAAGTATAATTCCACATTGGTGCTCAGGGGAGTATTCCCTATTCCTTAGGGAAGGTATGTAGGCCTGGTCCTTGTGTCTTTATCTTGAGACAGTCTTCAGATGCACCTCCAGAGACAATTCTGTCTATTTTTTCTGTGGACTTCCTGACAGCTCAATCCTTCTGATTGTATACCAATTTCTATCTAACTTAGCTGCCTATAATAATATTTATCATATTTTGAAATCATTAGCATATCTTAATGGGTACTTCTTTATTTTGTGCATCTTAAAAATTAGGGCCGTCTCATATGTACGAAGTTTGATTTTGATAAGTAATATCTTAGTTTGAAACTGTATTTTAGTTGTGATTGATGATTACACTGATTCAAATGCAGTATGTTGAAATGTAAACTTTATTCATGAGACTTTTTTTCCATGTAGGTAATTCTGTGAATTTTTATAAAGTTTTGATGTTATTTCATGGAAAATACAAATAGAAAGCACTAACATGACCACATGGCTGTTACTTTTAAGAGTATATTTTCTTTGTAAAAGAAATATAAATCAAAGGGAGAAGGGAGGGAAGAATATACATATTATATATGTGTGTGTGTGTGTGTGTGTGTGTGTGTATGTATATATATAGAGAGAGTGAGCAATTCCTGTTCTCCAAAGATCAGAATCCCAAACTTAAACTTTTCTCATATTTCATAATTTTGTGGTTTCATATTGTTTTAATTCAGAGGATACACTTCTTCACAGACACAGAATAGCATTTAGTTTAGAGGTGGTTATCCTTCTCATTGTAAGGTGCAGCAGGAGTGTTTAGATGGGAACTTGGGTCACTTTTGAACTCCTTGGATAACTTTATCAGCACCTCCTATTTTGAAAACAACTATTTTTTTTTCATCTGTAATATGTTTTGCAATTTGTGAGTTTTGTGAATGTTGCAAATGGTAGTTTTTCTGATCTTTCAGGGTGTGGATGACTGAAGCCGTTTGAGATAGTTTTGTGGTCTTTAGCTCCCCTGAAAGGGTGTTTGCTTTCCATCTTCCCTATTCTACGTCTCCAGCTGTCTTTTCATCTCTGTTTTCAACAGGCATTAATAAGTCTGATCAAGGAAGGTCCTGCTAGGTGTTGAGAGAGTACAATCTGGCTCTAGGTGGTTTAAGAGTAATGTGATTTCAGAAAAAAGAACAATGGTTGTGTCAGAGATGGGGAGGGAGTGAAGTTGTAATATTAAATAAGGGGTCGAAGTGATTCTCATTGAGAAGATGAGATTTGAGCCAGGACTGGAAGAAGGTGAAGGAGTGAGCCTGGAGACCATCTGGTGGAGGACTGTTCCAGGGTCACGGAGCAGCTGGAGTACAGCCTACCTGTGACATAGTACTCGATGAGTATAGAAAAGCAGGACAGCCAGGGGCTGGAGCAGAGGTTAATGGGGGGAAAGTAAAAGTCTCTGGACACAGAGAAGAGCATGAGGAGAGTGGTGCAGAGCGAGTTGGGGTTGTGTGAGTTGTTATAAGGGAAAGACTACTAGAAAAAAGTTTTATATTTATGGAGAACGCAAGACAAACTGGGCCTTGGAGAGAGATCATGATGTAGGTAAAGAAAGAGGCTGGGAAAGAACATTCCAGAGAGAGAAAAAACAGGGAAGAGATGTGTTTAAAAAGAGCAGATATATTTGGTCAGAATGAAAATAAGTGGAAGGAAAACTTGGAGATAGAAAATTTAAACCAGATTGTCGATAACGTAAAACACCAGACAGTTTAGAGTTTACCTGATAGACGTGTGGTACTCACTCAACGGCACAGATATATCAACGCTGAAATGAAGGAAGGAAAGGAAAGTGTTCATATTCTTTCAAGTTGAAAGGAGACTCATTCTAAAATGGTTCTTCGTGCCACTTTATTTTTAAAATATCCTTTGAGGTAGTATGATTATAGTAATCAGGCTCAGCCTTCCTGTTTCCCTTTTTTTCTTCTCTCCCTTCTTCTCTCTCCTTCCCTCATTCCCATCTTTTTCTTTCTTTTCCCATTTTCCTGTCTCCTCCTCTTCATTCTCCTTGTGTATTTGTTATTTGGCAGAACAATTATCTAGCAAGTCAGTATGAGAAGCCTCATGTAAGAAATTATTTTAGGTTTTACTAGCCTGAGAAATCACAGATTATGCCTGTAGCAGATAATAGTGTTTTTTAAAAAAGTCTTCAGGCATGAATGTAAAGGTGCACCATGTTATTTGTGGTAGATTAGATTAGTAATGCTTTGAAAGAGAATTAGGAAGGAAAGACAGCAGGACACAGAAAGCTTTTAAGCGACAAAGGCTAGAATTAAGGCATAAAGCTTTGGGCTCTAAATTGACGTGTGGTAGTAGAAAAAGGACTAAAATTGGTGAAAACTCTATTAAAAAAGAAATGCATTTTATAAAATAACTTCCCGGTTTGGAAGGTAATGGCTTATTCCAAAGTCTGAAGGAATGATACTGCTTACTATTGGAACCATAGAAAGACAGCTGAATCTGGACAAGAAGAAAATTTTCTTTGAAAATATACTGAGTGATATCAAATGGGTAATTGTAGACATAGCGCTGAGCTTCATTGAGGAATTGGGGCTGGACATCAACATTTAAGTTTTACATTTATTAAAGTAGGAAGAAAGGGAAGGAAGATGGGAGAATTTAGGGTTAAAGGAATTTTGAAGTAGAAGGAATATGCAGGGTGAAAGACAAATCGCCCTGGAAAAAACGAAACAGGCAAATAAGAACTTACTCAAAGCTATTGAAAGAGGGAAGAGAGATTTAATGGAAATCTGCTAAAGTCAAAGGCTGAAGAAGTCAGAAAAGCTTGGATTAAGAAGATTGGGGGCCACCTGTGTCTGCTAGTTAAAAGCTTTCTCCCACCTTCTGTCAGGATGCAGTGCTACAACTAAGAGCAAGTTGCTCATTGGTGTTGGCTTCTGCTGTTCTGCAGAGACTGAGGTAGGAGCCCTTATCTTCCTTGATGGTTGCTTTCAGAGGAAGGGCTCCCAGCAGTTTTGAAAGATTCCTCCAGGGTTTGTAAAATGGGCAAGAAGATTAGAAGGGCAAGGAATGATTTCAAAGGGCAGAGAGAGATTTTGAAGTTACAAGTTTTCTAAAGTACAGTCTTTAGGAAAAAGGGAGATCGGGGACCAGAGACCGGAAGTAGCTGCACTCTCAAGAAAGCTAATTTGATGAAACTTTTAAGTTTAATTCGGTGAAGTAGAAGGGTTAGGTTCTATCGTCAGTAGAATCAGTGAAGAGGTGAGAGAGTAAAGAACAGCTCAAGACATGGGAAAAGTAGAACACATTATGAAACAGCGAAGGGAAAGGAAGATGCCATTCTGACACGAAGAGAGGGCCTGGTGGAAGTGCCTGGGAGTGGTTACCCAGGACAAGGATTGATAAGGGGCCCAAGAGATCACCTGGGACCTCCTTGTCCCAGCCCAGGCTGGTGGTTTGAAGCCTTCTCTTCCAGATGACTTTTATTATTACATTAATTATTCCAGGGTATCATACTATCAGAATTCATTATATCATATTGAGAGTAATTATAGGAAAATTATTTTTCTCATTAGATCTAACCATATTTTGAACTCATCATCACACATTTCCAGGATGTGATAACATTGCCTGACATGAGCTGATGAAATGCACTGCGTGATTTGTACATTGAAACTGTACTCAAGAGAGAGAAAGATAATTTGTAATAGTATGCTAAGTATTGGACATTGGATTAAGTGATATTTTGTCTTTGAGGCATGTTCAGATATGGTGATTAGGCGAAAAGCTTGTAGTGATGTTGCCCATCATGATGGCTTCCACAGGCATTTAAAAACCAAAGAAAACACCATTCCTCTGACAATTGATTCGTTCTTGTGAAAATCCTCTAGGTGAAGCCCCTTTATATGCTCCCAGAGCATCCAGGGAGCAGTCCTGCTAAGGCATACAGAGGAATGAGCTGCAATTCCTTGTTTGCTCCCAGGCCTTGCACATCTACCTTGAGACTTTCCTGGCAGGTCTGTACCCAGTCCCCGTTCCTCATTCCTGGCCCTCACTCACAGCACTCAAGGCAAGATTATTGTCTAAGTGAATGAATGAGAGTTGCTGTGTATCTAGTTTAGAAGTAGGGAAACTATACTAGACTTAAGAGATTAGAATTGGAGAAGGGTTTGAATTTAAGCAGTCCTTTCTCTTCATCTCTTCTAAGATCTCTTGAATGTATCTCTGCTTTTAATAATAAAGTGAAAGTTTGTTCCCCACTCTCCCACCCCTGCACCCCATCTTGCCACCACTGGTTTTCTGATGCCTTTGGAATCACAGTAGCATCACTGTGTCCTTGGAGCAGTGCCACACGTGCCAGACACTGTGCTAAACACTATTAGACAAGTGTGGAGCACTTTGTGGCTTTTTAAACTCCTCCCAACTTGAGAGGTGGCTGTTAGTGACGTGTGAGTTTTACAGCTGAGAACGGTGAGGAGTGCAGAGCAGAGAGAGGCAGCTCCAAGTCTTCAGTGTGCATCAGTGCAAACATTAGAAGGTGCTGCTTCTTGGGTGTGGCCCACACCCTCAAAGGTGGAAGGAAGTGTTGATAAATGGGAAATCTGTGGATTTCAGATCCTTGGAGGCTGGCAGCTTTGTAAGCTTCAGTTGCTTGCCTGGCTTCACAGTATTAAGTGCTAGAACTGGGAATGAGTTCTCTCTGTTTCTTTCCGGCCTAGAACAAACACTTTCACTCTGCCATTTTCAACCAGATCCTAAAGCAGTTTATCTAGGACAGAGGTCAGCATACTTTTCTTTTAAAGGCCAGATAGTAAATGCTTCAGGCTAGTAGGACTGTGTGTTTTCTATCACAGGTAGTCAAGCCTGCCCTTCTAGGACAAAAGCAGCCACAGACGTTGTGTAAACAAAGAGCTGAGGCTCTGTACAATGAAGCCACATGCACTGCAATTTGAATTTCATGGAACAAATTATTCTTTTGAAGGTTTTAAACTGTGTAATAAATTAAGAAACAATTTTGAGCCTGTGGAGGAAATAAAAATAGCTGAGTCAAAAAAAAAAAAAAAAACAGCTGAGCTTGATTTAGCCTTTGGACCATAGTTTACTAACTCTTGACATAAAATACTTGTTAAAATTCCAGTAAATGCAATCATCAGGTTTTCTATGACTTTTTCTTTCCCTAACTGTAAGATCTTAGTAACAAACTTGAAGAGACCAAGTTCCCCCCTTTTTGTGTTTGTTTTATTCTGATGTAGTTACTGTGGTTATTTTCTAGCTAGATTACATGTTACTCATGTGTTGTGAAACTTTTGAGTGATTCTTCTAGTAGTTATTGTGCAAAATATAGTAGTAACTCTTACTTGTTTGTATACTTCTATGATTCTCCTAGGAAGAATTTCAGTTATATTTGACAGAGTAAAATTTCTGATTATTTATCATAATTTATTTTTAATGAAGGAAAGGAAATTAGATGCAGATGCAGTTCGACAACTTCATGTGTTTGGAATTACTAGAAAATTCTTTCTTCCCTATCATCAAGTTCGAAGCTGTGCTATATCTCTAAATAATCCATAGAAGAAATTTGTCCTTTTGGCCTTCTGTAACATCTGGATTCTGAGTTTTAGATTAGATTCTTCATCTAACTTTCATACCCAAGTCTTTGTAGACATCTGAAAATGCTAGTTGTTCAGAGCTGTTTTTAGGCAGAATTAATGTAACAAATGGTCAACTGGAAGGTCATCTAACAAATGGCCATTAATTTAACAAATGTCCATTTCTGTGTTGTGAACTACAGTTTTTCAGAGATCTGTGCCTCCTTTCTTTGCTTCAGCCTCTTCAGAAGACCCAGAATTTCCTCCAGCTCTGTGCCCCAGCCACACTGGCCTTTCTGTTCCTCTGATCAACCACACATTCTGAATGTACTCTTTCTCAGCCCTTTTATGATCCTTCAAGCATTTCCTCTCAAAACCCTACACTAGGTTAGTTCTCACTTTTCCATGTTTCTGGTGGATATTCCTTCCACACACCTCACACTTATAATTATTTGTTCAACGTTTCTCTCTCTGACCAGAGGGCTTGGGGAAGACTCGTCCAATATTGTAACCTTGGCACATATTTAATGGCCAAGTATGTAGTGGAGGCTCATTGAATATTTCTTGGATTAATGAAAAAATATGTATTTTAGCTTCTAATCATATATATTTGTTCCATTTAGTCCGAGAAAAATGACATTCACATGTTGAATATTTATTGATTATTTTTGGCTTGAGTTCTCTTTAAAGAGAGATGCATTTCAATAAAAGAAACTTCTAGTTTCTGCCCATGACGTAAATGTAGGTGTGGGTTTATCCAGTATCATACTTTTGTTCATCTTGTTATTGAGTTTTGGGTTTGCACCATGATGGCTGTTCGCAAGCTTGCTGAAGTCTATGTGTTTGACCTTCCCTTAATTTGTTTATAAAGCTACAGGAACAATGAAGTTATTTCTCTTTCATGACTGATATGCTCTATGCTGTGATATCAGGCACTGGAAATCAAAATAAAGGAAATGGGAAAGGCTGAATCTGCACGCAGTTACCTAAGCTAATGTCTGGGGTGGGTGCAGACAGGGACTGTGTCTCAGAATAGGTGACATGTTCAGATAGTGATAAATTAAGTGCTTCCTCTTATCTTTTTTCCATCATTTTGGTTTAAATACGTTAAGGTTAGGTATGTGGGTTTTCGAAATTGTGGCTAATTTAGTTTTAATTTTTTTAAACAAGTTGTTAGAAAGAGTATGGCTGATAATACTGTTATAATTAGTGTATATTTGCATCTGGAAGAGCAGTGTTTTGTCATTCTCACTGATGGAGGCATTTTCTTCAAGGGAAGATCAAGAATTTTCAGTACGTATCAGGGTTGACTAATCTACTTTATTTTCTGTTTGCATATTTTCTGAATTTCCTGTTCTTGGCACATGTTTTTGCAAGCCAGTCACTAACTTTTAGCAGGCTTGTGGCTTCTAGTTGTAGGTTCTTATTTCTGAACATAGGGTGTGAATTCTGAGAAAAGGGGAGCCAGGTATTCATAGAACTCTTACAGTAGAGTGACGTAGCCACAGTGAATTCTGGGATTAGATCCTCACGTGCAAGGGTCTGATGTGAGTGTTTCATTTGTTCTGTACATGGACACTTACAGATAAAGGGAGTATTACCATAAGATCTTGTATTTGAAGATGAGATTAATGTATTTGTTTTACATTCTTCTGTTATGTTTGTTTGCCTAGATTTTATACCTTAATATAAGTAGAGATGTGGAAAATAACTTGATTTGTTCATGGATTTTTAGAATTCTGTGGGAAAAAATGTACTTTGGGTATTTTTATAAGTTGCTTGATATGTGCTCTGAATGTTTTCTTTGACTTTAAAAACAAAGCACTTACTATACATATTTTCCTGAAATCTTCTTGTTTCAGCCTTTTTTTTTTTTT
This sequence comes from Fukomys damarensis, assembly GCF_012274545.1. Classification (NCBI taxonomy): domain Eukaryota; kingdom Metazoa; phylum Chordata; class Mammalia; order Rodentia; family Bathyergidae; genus Fukomys; species Fukomys damarensis. The sequence goes on from NW_022900944.1 coordinate 19,673,769, forward strand.
TTTTTTTTTTTTTTTTTTTCCTTTTGGTACTGGTTATCCAACTCGGGACCTTGCACTTGCAAGGCATGTACTCTTCTTGATTTCTTTTTCTTTCTTGAATTCTTTCCCTTAAACAAACAAACAAACCAAAAAACCCAGAGGCAAACCAAGGCACACATTATTTCTGGGAATCCCAGAGAGTAGAGGTTTAGGAGACACTGTTCCATGGAAACGCTAAAGGCCCTATTCATAAAGTAACAATATTTACAGTCTTTTTGGTGTCGTGTCATTTGGATTCTTACTTTTTTGGCATTCATTCAGTAAATAATATTAAGGCCAGACATTGATATACAGTAGTAAACTAATTGGTCTTAGCCTCTGATTTTCTAGCTTTGAAAATGAATCATGATTAGTGTCATTGCATTTTTAAAAGTGCTAAAGATTAGAATATAGAGAAGTATGAGTTGTACAATCTGGAGGGACAGTTTCTGCCAAAGAGTCTGAAGCAGTCTTCCCCGAGGAGGTGGCATAACTTCTGCCTGGTGGGACAATAGAAGCTGTTGAGATGAAGGGGTCAGACGTCAGGGTCCAAAGCAAGTGCGTTCTGGCTGGATGGGCTGGGCAGTCAGGAAGTGAAGGATACCTGTGTAATTCTCCTGTGGGTAGTTCCTGAGCTGCAGTCAGAGATCCTCTGTTCCTTGAATTCACCAGACTGCATATTTCATTGACATGGATGTACATCGCCAGCAAGAGCCATTGCAGATGATTTGTCATCTACTTTTTTTTTTTTTTGTAGTCATCTTACCTGATTATTTAAGAATAAAAACGAATGGTGTTCCATCAGCATAGTGGGGAAAAATTCTATACAGCGGTAATCATGCTTGAGCCCAGGTGATTCCTACCTACATCCAAAAGATAGGGAGCATTTCTTTAACCCTAAATAGTCATTTTTTTCCTCTCTACATTTTTTTTAAGAAGTATTGAAAAAGTATGCACCACTCTCAAAGATTTTATATTTATTACTGTCTATCTCAACATAACCTGACATTATTAAATGAAAGCTAAAGGAATTTATAGAATTGAAAAGAATATAGCTGAATGATCTGACACCATTATACTCAGTATTATTTTCTAATGTTTTCTTAAAAGTGTGTGTGTGGGATGTGACTTAAGATTGCTGACTGCTTTGTTTTTGTCTTTGCCTCCTGTAGTCCAACGGAATTGCAGCCCTCATTGCTATTTTGGTCTTATTGCTACTTGTGGGCATTGGTTTGATGTGGTGGTTTTGGCCCCTTTGCTGCAAAGTGGTGAGTAAGAAGGATTTGCAACTCTACTTTTATTTATTTACTTTTTAATCAGTATGATGTAAAGTAAAGCCTGACATATAGTGCCACATTACTCAACTCCTTCAAATTTCCAAGTAGCAAACTGAATTTTACTCATTTCACTATTCTAATCAATTCTAGAAAACATGCATGTCAGTGGCTATTATGAAATTTCACCTCAAAAGCTCTTCACAGTCAGGTTCTTGGGATGAGGTGTTGAGAAATGAAAGGGAAAGAGTTAAGGTAAATGGTATTCCACTCGAGCTCAAGAAAAACTCAAGAAAATTAATAACTTTTTTATGTTGGATTCATTGAGAGCAGTTGGCAATCTCTCAATTTAAAAAAGTGCTTATTGACTCTTTTGTTTCCATTTTGAAGGATTCATTATTTCAGGATCTTTGTTTGCCTCTGAAAAACATTTTAGAAATAAGTGCAGATGTGAGGGTTTCTAAGTAGTCACTTTTGGAGTAATAACAGATGGTTTCAATTTTGGTTTTCACATGTGAAGCCTATGAAAGGAGATCAGTTTGTATTACCTCTGTGCTTCTGCTGTGGTAAATTGCTACATGCTTGGTGACTTAAGCAACATCAATTTATTATATAAAAGATCTGGACTTAACTGGGCTTAAAAAGTGTCAGCAAGGGTGCATTCCTTTCTGAAACTGGGGGAGAGTTTGTTCCCTTATCTTTGCCAATTTCAAGAGGCCATGAGCATCCTTTGCTGCATGGCCTCTTTTTTTCATTTTGGATGACACATTGTATCTTCTTGATCCCTCTTCCATAATTACACCTCGGAGTCTGAATGTAGGTGGGAAAGCTCTTCCAATTTTAAGAAACCATTGAGATTAATCAGACCCACTTGTGTAGTCCAGGACCCTCTCCCATCTTAAGGTCCTTAATCTTAATCACATCTGCAAAATCCCTTTTGCCATATAAGTTAATTTTTTCACAAGAGCAGTGAATGAGGAGGCATTGTTCTTCTTACCATAGAGAGTTTGTTAAGTAATTCATTTGAGCACATTTCAAGAAATTCAAAGTAGACTGTTCAAGTTCCATGAAAAAGATTAGTTCAAGGAAAACTTCTTTGCAAGCATGCATACTCTCTTATTTTGGGAGTTCCTTTTATTATAAGCACACTTTATAGAACTTTATATTCTATAGATCATAGCATTTTGCATATTACTAGTCTGTCTCTCTCCCCTTCACCTTTGCCTACTAACTTCAGCTTTTCAGCTGTTTCGGGCTGTGCTTTGTTTTACTCCTTCATCATTAATTGTCCTTCACTCTGTTTCCATGAGGCAACTTTATAATCTTTTATCTCAGAGCAGTTGGCCCATGGAGGGCCATTGGATGAACTCAGACAACAGTAGAGACAAGAAGCATCCTGTCTCTTTGCTGAACTAATCAGTTTCCTGCCATAGCAATTTATGCTCAAACAGTTTCCTGTTGTAATTTTGATTATCCTAGATATGGCTATTTTAGGGTGCTTAGCATTCTTGAATCTCAAATTAAAAAGCAAAAAGGTGGCCTAATGTGATTTGTGCTCCTTGGTTTTTTAATTTAAACTTCATAGTGCTGGATTTCCTCCTTCATTACTTTCTAGTTCCATTTACTATTGACTTGAAGAGTCAAAAGTATCAAAATGTGGACTATTTTTTTTTCAAGACACATGTAAAAGCTTAAATAGGTTTCTTTGTGAAGTTTTCAATGTGCATAAATATAGATTTTTTACTATCATTTCAGATACTATAGAGGGAACGCAATCATTAGGTGGTAAGACAAGATCTGTCTAACTCTGAGGTTTTGCAGAGTATAAATCATGGTGCTGTCTTTGTGCAAGGCACAGAGATGTCCCTTTAATTGTATGATAGGATGTTAAAAGACTTTCTATCCTCAGAAACATGAATGGTTGTTAATTATGGAGCTTTATTTAATAGAGAGAACTACCTTCATTTCATTCTTAGAAATGGAGATTGAAAAGCAGCTAGTCCTAAGCATGAACTTATAGTCACACCAAACACAAATGAATCCTAGCAAATGTTTCCTAAAGTAGGTTAAAAGGAAGGAGAACTGGGTGTGATGCTGCACACTGTAATCTCAGCACTCTGGGAGACTGAGGCAGGATGATCGCAAGTTTGAGTTCAGCCTAAACAACTTAGTATCTTAGCAATATCCTGCCTCAAAGTAAAAAAAAGAAGTACTGGGGATGTAGCCAGTGTGAAAGCCCTCTCTGTTCAATCCCCAGCACCAAATAAGGCAGGAAAAGGCAGAGGCAAAATTCTGCAATATCACACAGTAGATTTCAGGTACTATTCTAGGAATTTGGGATACAAATAGAATTCACTCTTTAATGTGGAAGCACAGAAGTGTGAAAAGTGTAAACACAGGGTCATGAGTGTGCAAAAGCACCTTGTCTGAAGAATTGGAAGAACATAAAGGACATGTTTTACAAAAGCGTGACTAGTTTCTGGCCTCCAACAGGGTATGGATGGTGACAGACATGAGTAGTTGAGGAAGGATATTTCAAGAGAAGGATGTGTAAAACGGGGTTCCTCTGGTGTGCTTTGGGCAATGTTAGGAGGAAAGTGGAAAAGAGTTTAGGTTTTCACAAGAACTCTGTGTGGTAGGGGCCTCCTACATCCTGCAGGAAGTCTGACTGTGTCCTGGGGTGATGAGGGGCCACTCTATCAGTATAACCACCTGAAAGGACGTTTGCTTCTGGTACAGTACTGCAGAAGCTTCCCTCACTGGAGATTGAGTAAGACTTGTGTTCCACTGAGATCTCTCCATGAATGCAGTGGAAAATTAGTGACAGCCATCCCACCTTACATACAGCCAGCATGAAATATCTCGAGCAAAATGTAGCTAGTTGAAGTCTTAAACCAGAAGGGAAGTGCGCTAGAGAAAAATGAAGAGGGGATGTGCAAAGAAAGAGGAAATGAGATCATAATCTTGTAAAAAAGGATCTTGAGTATTTCAAAGGATGTTGGAGTACAATTGCAGGGTGTTTATTTTAGTCTGTTTGTTCCAGAAAATATATTTGTGCAATGCTGAGACAGGGACTTGCTATGTAATCTGGGCTGGTCTTGAATTCACTATGGAGTCCTGGCTAGCCTTGAAATCATAACAATCTTCCTGCCTCAGCCTCCCAAGTGCTGAGATTAGACACGTGCCACCACACCTGGCTCCAAATTTGTTGTTTATTTAAATATATCTAAGGAACTAGCAACAAATATTTAAGTCTGATCTTTGAAACATGACTAAATATCTGAAAATGTTCTGAGGCCCATTTGGAGCGTGTCAGTGCTCCATCTTTCTGGGTATCCGAAGCTCTGATCAGGAGCTGAAGCCTGGGGAAGCATCTGAACAGAGACTCCCCTGTCTGCCACATCCTCTTCATTCAGCCACTTCCTGTTTTGTGAAATCTGAATCACATTTTCTGAAAAGTGAAATCGTTCGTTATACAGAGGTGGATGCTTCCAGGTGTCTAATCCATTACTCAAAGAGGATCCTCTTGGACAGAAATACTCAGGTTCTCAATTTGATTTTGTTCATTTGTTAGTTTAGTTATTTATTTTTCTGCCTCAGCAGTGGGAAGGCTCTCAAGGGGTGGCTGTTGGGCTTCTCCCGGAGAAGAAGGTGGGCTGAGTGAGGCATCTCCAGGGGTCGGAGTGTTTAGAAAAGGCTCCTGCGGTGAGATGATTAAGATTCCTAAAGATGTCCAGGACTTAACCCTTGGAACCCATGAATGGTATCAGGTGTGGTAACAGGGGCTTTGCATTGTGATTAAACGGAGGATTTTGAGATGGGAAGATTCACAGGATGATCCGGGCCATCCCTACATGCAAGGAGAGGTCTTATAAGAGAGATATTAGACAATAATGTTAGTTTATGTGCTGCCAAAGCCAGCACAACTTTAGACAACAGTGTGGCGAAGGCACAGTGTCCATGCGGCAGGAGCAGTCACAAGCCAGGCAGTGCTGGCATGAGCAAAAGTGGATTTACCCTTGGAGTGTGCAGAAGGCCAGCTCTGCCCCCACCTTCTGTCCCCCTGAGTTTTAACCCTGGAAGAGCCAGTTCAGACCCCTGACTTCTAGAATCAGACTGCTGAAACTGATCATAGAATTAAAAGAGGAAAGGGAAACCCTTTATTATAGACTATTGGTCACCCAACATGCTTTTAATATGCTACTATTTTGTCATTTTAAACTTTGCAGTTCATTTTAATATGTTTTTATGGAGGAAAGAGAGAGATGATGTTATTTAAAATGTCACTGATGATGTCCTCTGTGTGTGCTTGGGCTTGTTCGCAAAAGTGGAAGTCAAAACCAATGATATCTGAAAAATTTTATTTAGTAATACTTTTAACCATAGAACCATTATGAAAATACAAATTTCCAGGCTTATCATCAGTGAATTATAGGTTGTATTGAGTTTGCAAACAGTTCCATAAGGGGAAAAGTTCTCATTTCTGTGTGAAGTTATTTCTTGCCATCTGTTTAAGAGTCTGTATTTCATCTTTGAGTATTCTCACATCCGTCCTGTGCAACTGCTTTTCTTTAACAAAGACCCTGGCAGCAGCATTTCTCTTTTCTTAGATTAAAAAAGGGGGCAGGAAGGGTTAAGACAAAACTTAGCACTTATTGAATTACAAGTGAGATATTAGGGAATATAGATATTGTAATCATTGTTTACCTTGGAAAACTCATAGAGTTTATGGCAGATTTGTTTTACTAATCAGATAGCAGAAATGACAGTTATATAGTTACACGATTTGGGGTAACCAGACACTCCGCAGAATTACAGATGTAAGGCTAATGAGGTGGCAAGAAAAGGCTTTCTAGAGTGTTGTCAATGAGTGTGTTATACAGCTGCAAATAAATGCATGAACATGCTGGAGGTGATAAATGTTCACTTTGGTCTAGTGTCCTCTGCCAAAGTCCTCCATTCTGAAGGGAAAATTGCAAGTTCATTCTTTCTTCATATATTTAGGATGTTACAGGAAAGTTCTCATGAATTATAATTTAGAAAACAATTTAAAAAGCTACCTTTTAAAAACCTAATTTAAAGAAGTGGAGGTTTCATAGACAGGACATATCAGATGGAGGATCTTGGAATCATTTTCTTAGCCAGCAACAGCTGTGCTGTTCTTTTTACATAGTAATAATGCTTCTACATTGCACTGGTTTTTTATTGTTGAGGTGGGCTCCTGGTGCCTTTATTGAGTTACCTTCAGAGCAGCCTGATTTCTTTCTTTCTTTTTTTTTTGAAGTGCACAATAAAACAGGAGTAATTTAAATTTTAATATACCTTCCTTGCACCATTAATTAAAGTGATTTATGTTTGGTTGCTGCCTTGAAAAACAGTGTGATGAGGGGACGTATTGCTTCCATGGTGATGCTTTTCAACAGAGCATCAGTTCTGAAACACGGTATCAGATTCGTCCTGGTTTTAGTTTATTTGTTTTGACAGCAGTACCTTTACTTAATTCCTGGCAGAACGTTCTCTCACACTGTTCATTGCAGGCCTTCTTTGGCATTTTATTGTCTAGATTTATGGCTGCTTATTTGTTTGTTCAAAGTAAGGTTCTTTGAACATTGATATGAGTTTTCCAAGGAGGAAAGGAAAAGGATGAGATAATCTGGACCATCTTTTGGTGTAGATATTGAAAATGTACAATTTTAGGGAATTCAGAAATAAACTTACATATGAATATGACAACTTTGTGTGTATGTGCTGCACAAGAAAGGCACTATACTTGCTCTCTGATTTTATCAAAAAGAAAAGAGAGAATAAAAGGAAGACCCACATGTATATTTTAAATAAATTGTAATAAATACTAAGAACATTTTTTTCCTCTGTGGGCTCTTAGGCCCTTATGAGGTCACAGAGCATTTCTTTGAGTCACTGGGAATATTCAGTTCGGCAGGGCTACTTGATCTACAGTCCTTGTACGGCATCTTTTTTTTTTTTAATATCCAAAGCCGTTCATTGTTGACAGTTCTTCTCACTCTCTCTGAATATCAGAACATATGATTGCATCGAGCTGGCTGCAGGCTCCAGTGCTGACATTTTCTAGCGCAAAGAATGCCCACATCACTCGAACATTTGAAAAGTGTTAATGAGCAGATCAAAGGGACTGTTGCCTGAAGCAGCTAAATTTTTTTTTTTAAAGAAAGAAATCGGCTCTCCTCCAAACTGAATCTTCATTCTAGCAGCTAAGTAGATGAGATGTAATCCTCTCTGATGATGATAATAACAAATGAAAAAAAAAATTGGAGAAGAGTCAAACTCTGCATATGGTTCATAAAGTGGTGAAAGTGTTTTCCAGAATTTTCAATACAGAGATGAAGGATGCTAAGTGGAAAAAAATCCTGGCAACTAGGCAATATTATGCCTTTTAAAATCTGTAAATTCTCATAAAATATGGTGCCTATGAATACATCCTTTTCTGAAATGAATGTGTTTTTGCACTATTTAATATAAGAATGGGAGTCTCATGACTGTTATTTTTAATGCATTTAGGCAACAGTAAGTTTTTCCTTTCTCCTGAATTAGTTTCACTGAAATGTAGGGATGTCACATTGACACAGATTTTTGCTTTTGTCAGCATTTGAGCCAAATGGCCTTAGATTATTTTCATCTTCCTTTGTTACTTACAAGGTCATGTGGTGTAGGGGAGCATTTTGAAATATCACAAGAAAACCAATTTTTTTCTGTCCCTGCATTTCTAGCTGAATGATAATAAGTATAGTAGTAAACGTGTTATGTTTCTATGAAATGATGATAATCTCTACCATACACAGTTATTGTAAGCTTTAAATATAACTGTTTATTCATCCATTTATCCATACCTCAACCCATCCATCCATCCCCTCATCTACCCTAGTAAGTAACAATTGCTCAGCAAATCTTAGGCCTCGTCTTCTGCCTACTTTCTCTGTGCAGTACGAATGTTGTTTTAGAATGTCATATGGCAGAAGTTGAACTCAGAGTTTAAGGGGGATGGATTTGGATCCTGGGTTTGAATCCTAATTCTGTGATTTCTCTTTCCACACACTTAAGGAAAATCATTGAAAAGTAGAGCTTTCATTTTCTTATATTTAAAATGGGGATAAACAGTAATTTCATTGAATTGTTAATAAAACAAAATATTTAGGGCATGGTATGGCAACACCAATAAAGGATGATTCCTTTTTTAAAGTTTTAAAAAAATTTAAAGTACATGTTTGTAGTACATGATGACTAAATTCACTGTAGGGTGTTGTTTCATGTGCATAACATTAGTTTTACTTTCCTCTTCCCTCCTTCTGTCTCTTTGTCCCTTTCCCATGGTTACTGTTAATAAGAAAAAAAGCACAGAGATGAGCCTTAGCTCAGGCTCAGTTCCTGAAAGTCCTCTTACTTGTGGTGGTGACTGTGTATCTTAATTTACTAGATTGAAATTTGACTTAGGTAGAGCTTTAAGGGTTTAATTTCCATTATTAACAATGTAAAACCTATACATACATGCCAGGTTTTCAAGATCACTTTAAATTTATAATAAGTTTAGTCATATATAAGATACTTACATGTTTTTGGAAAAAAACCCTAAATCCTAAGGTTCTTTTCTGGAATGAGTACAATGCACATAGACATATGGCCACGCTTAGTTATGGAAAAGCTTTGAAGTGAAAGACCTAGTAGAAACATTGTGATATGTATATTTATTATTTTTAAAGAATTTTCATGTTGGAAAAGACCTATAATTAATCTATTTCCTAGATGAAGAAACTTGATGATCTAAAACTTACCAGCTGTCATTGAGTTTGTTAGCTCTCTGACTTTACTCTTTGAAAAATTTAATGCTTCCTTTTCTTTGGAACCAGTAATATTTTAGTTTCGTGGAAATCTGTCAGTACCTGTGTATCGTTTATAATATATATTTTTCCTCTAGACATGGAGATGGACCATGATCCTTCTTTAACATTCTCAATTCTTTCAATTTAATTTTGTAATATAGTTTTAATATCTGCTTTCTGTAGACCACTGTCTTAGGTCTGTTAGGCACTGATACTATTTGGAAAGAAGGAAGAAATGGTTATTTCCCTTAAAATCTACACTTTAAAGGGCTAATTTAAAAATTACAAAATAAACATATAAATCCAATCTAATGAATCATGAATTGTTCACCCGTGCAGTTTTTAGTTATCTTAGTATTCAAAACTAGACATTTTTCTCTTATGGAAAAATTATGTGTGTATGTATTTGTGTGTATTTTTATGTATCTGTGTTTCTTTGTTCCCAGATTGTAGGACCAAGAGTAAAGAGTAGAAAATATAGATACAGAAAGCGAAACTTTGCCTTCATTTGGGGGAAAAACTTTGAAAGGATAAGTTCCTTGACAGTTTCTTTGTGAGGTGGTGAATTTCTTCTTATTGAAGCAGTCCAAATATACTGGGACTACACTTTGATGGGAATTACTCAGAATATTGGAGTTGGGTTGTGTATACATTCGAGGTCTTGAAAATGTACTAGATACTTTTGAGATTCAGAGAATTTCAAGTTCCTGATTTTAGGGAGCTATGGTGGGAATGGAATAAAAATAATCATTTTTTTTGTTCTCTCAGTATTCCATTCTGTTTTTCCCTTCCTCTCACCCTCTTCTACTCCTTTCCCATCCCTTCTTTTCCTCTCTGCATTTTTCTCTCCTTTCTTCCTTTTTTTAATTTTTGTCTTTTTTTTTCTTTTTCTGATCTCTCATTTTTCTTTCTAAATTCCTTTTTCTTCCCCTGCCTCACTTCCTTGAAAGTCATACTTGTGCCTGACACTCTCCTAAGTACTGGGAATGCAGTGAGAAGTTAGTCAGACACAAAATCTGTTCTTATGGAATTTATGTATTTTTGGAGCTAAATAAAATTGTCAACTTTGATAAATGCTGGGGAAAATCAAAGAAATATCTGTGCATTTCAGGGGACTCAATGTGTTTTGGAAATATGGAGAATTCATGGGGGAGAAAAGGGTTAGATAAAGGGAGAGATTTTTAAAAAATCTATTGGACATGGGAACTATGTGATAGAGTCATTTGGAAGTGAGAAAGAAATTATAGATTATGCCAGCAATTTAAGGCTGCAACTGGAGTGATCTACTCGAAAGAAACGAGAAAGCTAGGAGGAAGACTTGGCTTCTGAATGAAGAAAACTGGATTGGTTTTACCTGATGGAGTGAGAAATGCTGACAGATCTGGAATTACTGCTTGTTTTAGACATATAGGTTCATAACTTCCTCTTGTTTTTTGGTACTGGGAATCAAACTTGGGTCCTTGCACTTGCAAGCTAATTCCCCGGTCCCAACAACCTCCTTTTAAATAAAGAAAATGTATCTATAAAGAATAAATAAAGAATCTACAAAGAATAAATAAAGAAATGTATCTATAGCTTAATCACCTTACATTTATTTTGTTTAATTACAGTGTTATTTTAAACCTTAATCTCCCATGCCACTTATTCCTGTGCTTATTGTTAAAAATAGTTACGGATTGTTATCTTTCTACATTATTAAGAATAGAATTGTGTTTTTTAATAGAATTAAAGGTTTAAATAGAAAAAAATGACATATTTTGTAGGATCAAGAGATTCAGTCAAATTCAGTTATTGTCCAGTTATATTTGTGTAGTTTTAGTTATTGTTTGTATGTTTTTTCTCTGAGATTTAGATCTAAGCTAAAATCTGAATGATGACAATACATATATGGATAATTTGGGGCCTGTTATCTAAACAGTACTAATAATATTAAAATTAAAAAACCCTTTGTTATAGAAACTTTCAAACATTGATGAAGAAATAGACTCCCACAGTGAATCCTCAGATCTTTGTCACTCATCTTGCTCAGGGTGTTATCCGTTGTATCTCATTTATACTCTCATCCCCTTTTCTATCTCCGGTTATTCTGATGAAAATATTAGACTGGTACCACTTCACGGGGAAATGTTTACGTACAAAAAACAAAAACATAGCCATGGTAATGGTAACTTGCTACGTAGTAATAATAATTCCTTGATGAGGTAGAAGTGATACCTCATTTTCAAAGTCACTTTTGTTTTAAATCTTCAAAAAAATTTTTTTTTGCTTTTTTGCTACAGAGAATTGAACTCAGAGCCTTGTGCTTTGCCCCAAGGTACTGTGCCACTGAGCTCCATCCCCAGCCCAAATTAAAAAGAATTTTTTTAATGTAATTGAAATATTTGACACTAGACGAAGTAAAGTAGTTATGTTTTCAGTTTTTCCTCTTGATGTAGAGACAAGGATATGTACCTGAATTATCAGAAAATTAGAACTTGGGAAAGGATTTTTCTATCCTGATGACATCAATTGTCCTGATGATGTTCAGATGTAGTGGGACCAATGAGGTCATCTCAAGTTAAGCCTTAGGCGCTATTCCTCTCACATGAATAATTGGCCATGTAAGATTTCTTTAGGAACCATGTACAGGAAAGAAATCTTGACCAAAAAGTTGATTTGCTAAAACTATCTTAAAACAATTTAGTATCCTCCTGGTTGTAAGGGGAAGACAGGCTAAGTTAGAAGATTCTGACTGGGAATCTCATGCAATCACAGCTGTATCAGCTGAGATGGAGCTATCTGCAAGCTCACTGTGTCTCGATATGATGTCCACGATCAGTTCTTCTCTGACATGTTTAGCTTATCAGCAGGGATGGCTGAAATGGCTGAAGGCTAGCCACTGTCCCTGTCACCACCCAATGCTTATGTAACGTCATCATGGGCTTTCCTACAGCTCAAGGGTCTCTGGGCAGACTTGTGACAGCAAAATTCCTCCACAGTGTCACAAGGGTGACGAGAGAAGGAAAGAAGCTTCTTTTGACTCATCCTGAAAAGTCATGAGGTACTATACTACCTCATTTGGCTGGTGAAAAGCTAGTAATAGGCAAGCCCATATTCAGAGGAAGGGTCATGAATTTTAGAAGGCAAAATTCATTGGGTCATCTTTGGTGTTACCACAGTATTTTACCAATCTAATTATTTTTACACATCCTTATTATATCATCCTTATACCATGGAACTTTTAAAAAATGTAATTTAATTTTTGCACAGGTTATCAAAGATCCTCCTCCACCACCACCACCTGCACCTAAACAGGTAAATGCATGCCTAGTAAATAGATATGGGTATTTCCCCCTGTGTGTAGATACCACCCTTCAACTTGATCAGTTCCATTTGTTGTTTAAAAAAAAACTGATACTTAACTATTGACTTTTTACTTGATGAAGATCACTTGTTATTTTTTTTTTATCTCACCATTTATTTCATGCTCTAGAAAAATGGGACCTTCATGCATTGGTAGATATAGAGTGACCATCAGGACAGTATCTGGAGATTAAATATACTTTTTATGGCAATATAGTCATAGTCCTGATGACACTTGTTTTATTTATAAAAAGTGGCAAGATCTCACATGGCGGTTTAAAGATCTTATTTCTTTCGTGAACATGGTTATTGCTTTTTATATTACTCTGTTACCCAAATTCATATTACTTACATAAAATAATACTGGTATTTCAGAGCTTCTCAAGTATCTGTCTTTTCACAATAAACTTCAGAGTTTGAACTTATATATTCTCTTCTTTAAATGGTTACAGAAATGCTGCCTTAACTTTAATGTTTTATCTTTTTAAGCATGAAATGATAGATTTCTAATAAGCAAATGATGCCCATAGTTAAAGAACAGTTTTTGGTAATTTAGGGGTGAGGTCGGGAGAAACCTATAATTTGAGAAGGGAGATAGTCTGAATGGCTTATAGAACTTCACCTGATCTCCACATATTTTATAAATAATTTTTATAGTTTTCCATAGCAATAGCATTACTAAAAATTTACATTTGATCTGGCTCTGACTAAACAACATTGTGATTAAATTAATTTAAAAACTATGTCTACAGGAAGAAGAAGATCCTCTACCCAACAAGAAATGGCCAACTGTGGATGCTTCCTATTATGGTGGCCGAGGGGTTGGAGGAATTAAAAGAATGGAGGTTGGTACCCTAAAAAAAAGCTGCTAATTGGGAATTTGTATTTCTGGGATTATTAAACAATGTAAAATGTGCTTTTCACAATTCACCTCATAATTCATATATCCAGTTTTACTCCTCTCTGGGATTTTCTGGATACATCTTTTTGTATGATTCAGTCTAGCCGTTTTCATTAGTCAAAGGATTCATTGATAAATTCTCTGAAATATAAAGGACAAAAAAAAAAGCTAGAGTTTTTCTCATTATTTTGGAAAAAATTAGTGCATGGAACTATTGTAAAAAAGCGAGACCCTTAAAGTTGCAACAATGCTTTTTTTGAAGAGATCCAATAGGACTATTTGAGGAAAAAAAAATGGTAAAATGTTCAATGACATGAATATGACTTTGTCACAAATACAGAGGAAGTATATTTAAAACAGAAAAAAACTTTTAGTTACTACTTATGAAGTATCCTAATGAATATTACATATCATTTATGGAATGCATTGAACTTGTAGACTGATTTAAAGTTGGATTAAAGTCAAACTGTAACATTTCATTGAAGGCACAGTAAGCCTGTGCTGTTTTTTTTTTTTTTTTTTTTTTTTTTTTTTTTTTTTTTTGGTACCAGGGATCAAACTCAGGACTCAGCGCTTGTGAGGCAGGCAGTGGAACCACTGAGCCAAATCCCCAGCTGTAACATTTTATCTTAAAAATCAAATGAGGTTTTCTCATCATCATAAAATGCTTTTGAAGCAATAGATTAATTGATAAGAAGCAGTCATTGCCAGAACTGAGCCCCTAAGAAGAATTTAAATACATCAGCATCCCATCCCTAGGACCACTTTGAGAAATTTTCTCATTGATGAAATAGCTGTATTATTCAACACAGATCCTTACATATCCTCGTTATTAGTTGTTGTTTAATTTTACTTCTTGTTTTTATGTGTTTGTCATCATAGCTTATCTCTCCATTGTGCCTTGTCCCATTACTGCCACTAAAAATCAGTAAGGTCATTAACAACCCCACAAGAGTTGTAGTTTTCTTCTTTTACTGATTCTAACAAAATTCAGATTTCTTTAGAGAGTTTCCCCTTTACAGAATTACTATTCATTCAGCTGACAGAACCACGTTAGATAGTAAAATAATGCCCATTTCCCCTAGGAGCTTGGCACTTTATTGCTGAAATATCTCCTGAGGCAAGTGTTTTGTGACCGACAAGCCATGGTGCAAGGCAGGCTCTGGAAGCCGCTGAAGCTGGACTTGGAGAGAGCATACCACATCTATGTTGGCAAGGGGGTGACTGGGAGTCTCAGCAATCCAAGAGAAAAATATATTTTTCTCTCCTTCCTTCCTTGTGTTCTGTCTTTGTAGGCATGGAGGAGTGGACTGGATGTTGTTTTGGATTTTTTATTTTTATTTTTTTGGTCCTGGGGATCGAACTCAGGACCTTGCACTTGCCAAGGCAGGCACGGTGCCACTGAGCTAAATTCCCCACTCCTGGATGTTCTTATGTGCATAAAAATTATACTAGTAAATAAAACTGTTATGGTTAAGTATCCAAATATGAACCATCACAAAATACTTTTAGTTTGCTTTGCTTCATTCCAAAATGTGTGTATAAAAAGATATATGCAAAAGAAAAAAAGTGTGATAGTTATATCAAAACATTTGAGTAGGTATTTTTGGATGTAGTAAGCTTAAATGAGCTATATAGTTCTCTATTTTTTCCTAATGAAAATATATTCATTTTTTGTAGTATGAGAGATTAAATTCAGGGCCTTTGCACTGAGCTACCTCCATTGATTGATTGATTGATTGATTGAGACAAGGTCCTGCCTAATTATGCAGGTAGGACTCAATTTGGGATCCATAAGCTTCTGCCTCCCAAAGTGCAGGAATTATAAGTGTTAGCATACACTCGTTTATGTTTATAATAATCCACATTGAAATCCACACATGTAGCATACTACGTGAGAATGAGGTAATTAGAATGAAAATGACCCTGAATTGAATAAATATGTTCTTGCTGAAGATACTAAAAACAATAATTAGGTTTTTGGTTAGTCCAGCATTGCTGTGTTCCAAAGATTGAATTCTCTTTCCAAAGAAAAGAATATGCATGAGCCCTTAAAGGGATCCTGAGCAAGAAGATGCATTATTTTCTGTGTTAGTTGGGCTTTTTATGACTTAACAAACACCTAAGATAAATCAGTTGAGGAAGAATAAAGTTTTATTTTGGCTCATAGTTGCAGAGGTTGTGGCCCTGGTTGACAGGCCTTGTGGCTTCTGGGCCTGTGGTCAGGCAGAGCACCGTGGTGAGGGACACATGGAAGAGTAACCAGCTCACCTGGGCAGTTCAGAGGTAAAAACTGGGACAGGAAGAGACCAGCATCTCAGAGTCAGCTCTGAGGGTTCGATTCCTGGACTCGGGGACCTCTTGGTAGGCCCCTGCTCTTCGTTGTTTTCATCTCATTTTAATAGTGTCACGTTGAGGACCACACCTTTAAACCAATACAGGGTCATTCCAGATCCAAAATATAGCACTTTGTTTCCACTGAAGAGCATCCCAAACACATGCACATTCCTGAGCCCCCCATAATTCAGATTTCAAGAGCTGCTGACTTCTTTTGTTTTTCTTTTTAATTGAGTTTTTTGGTACATTTTAGGGATACAGTTTACATTCATCATTGGGATCTTTTACCTCTACATGACAGGTCTTGGCTCTCATTTTTTTCCCCTTGTCCCTGCCCTCCCTTCACCCCTCCTCCTCTCCCCCTTTACAAACACTTTATTTCCATCTTTTCATTTTATCACATTTTTTCTTTTCCCTTATTACCCTTCCCCTACCCATCCCACCTTCCTTACACCTTTAGACCTTTTCTTCCCTTTTCACAATGTCAGTTATCATTAGGATCTTATGTACTCTTATAGTTTATTCACACCAGAGTGCTGACTTCTAATATGTGAAGTCCTATTGAGCACCTGTCCCTTTCAGTTGGAGAACATTTATGAAAAGGATTCAGCTAACCTTTAATGAATGGGATCCCCTTTTAGATTTGGGTGAATTTGGTCTCATGTGTGGAATGTTTCATTAATGAGATGGAAATGAGAATGAGTCAAAAATAGCAAAACACATGCAGCTATTACAAAAGAGAACACATAAAAATATACAATGCAGAGAAAAATGTATCATCATACTTTCTCTAACTTAAACTTAGAAGGAGAGACAAAAATTATTTGTCTTAAAGCATACCTATTTAAACCTGGAAGATTCTTCACTTTAAAAAATACAGTAACCTGGGGAAAATAAAATGAATTCTAGAAATTAGGACAACAATTCTCCATAACTAGTTACTTTAAGTCAGTATAGAGATTTAATTGAGAATTTTTTATTCTTACTCTTCCTGTAAATTACAGTTTTTTTAAATTGTGGCAGTAGAAATTTGCAGAAAGCTGGAACTGAGTTTATGTTAATAATAGCTATTAGCATAACTGATCCACAATACCCATTGACTGTACTCAAACACATGTTTCTGCCAATTCCTTGTGAAAATGTTTTTATTTCTTTTCTTGATTCTGAAATTGAGTTGCTGTAATATAATCTCTTAGTCTGGAAATTATAGAATTCCATTATTCATAAGGAAAGTCAAAGCTGAGGTAGTAGACTATCAAGCTTGTATGTTTTATGCTTTTCCATAATAAAAGCTAGATATATTATTTCTTCTAAGATTCCCTTTAGCAATCTATTATTCCTGGCATCCTTTTATCCTTTTAAACTATCTCAAGGTGGTCAAACTAAAACATTAAGATTTACACATATACATATGTGATTCTGTTTTAAGAGTTTTAGGACATCTGTACAAAGCACTTTCTAGATTTAGACTTTGAAGTAGAGTAAATGATAATTATTAATTGTGGTATTTGTAGTGATGTTGGTGGTAAAGATGAAGCAGTTCCTTGGGGAAAGAAAGAAAACTAGTTTATTTAACTCACCTCCTTATACTTCAGCATCTGTATAAGTGTAGCCCTTCAATAATTTGATCCTAGAAATGCCACATTGAGTCAGGACTCTAGTCAAACTACCTTTAAATCTGATAATGGTACTAGTAATACTTGAGAGAATCTAATTATCACCACCTCTGCAAATACCAGCAGGGAAGGATAGGCTAGGGAGCTGTATATGTTAAAATCTATCATTTCTGAACGGATCTATTTAAATTTCTACTGGAAATTATTTCCCTTGGTTACAACATTCATGTTTACTTAACTATGTAACTCATTTTGTTTTTTCCCCTAAAATTGAGACTTTACTACTGCAACAAATTTTTCCTGCTTTTAGAGTTTTTAATTCACTTTAGCTATGTCTAAACATTTTGTAAGTGTTAGTTTATCTAGGTGAAGACACTGTAAATTGAAAGAGAAGGTCATTTCTCTGGAAAGAAAGCCAACTATCTAGCTCTAAAGGTTTTAATCATGTTTAAAACAATTTTAACAACCTCATAAAGAACATTCTAGTACCATTGATCACACTGAAAGATACAGATACATTTTAATGACTCAAGAGGGCCCACTTGAAATTGAAAGCCCATTCTAAAATTATAGTATAAAAAGGCAAAAACATCTAAGTGAGTCTTATCAAAAAGCTGTGAATAGTCCTTTCTATGAACCGTAGTCATCTGTAGCCCTTCCCACTAATTCAGGTCATTAAAGTGCTTAAAAAGGCTTTAATTTTTTTCCTTTATAGACGCCCCTTAACTGTGTCAGAGTGTGCCATGGAAGGCCTTTGCATTTCTTCTTAGAGCTCTGCTTTTCCCTTCTTTGTCCTCTTCGGCAATGTCCTTGGTTTTTACCAGACTTTCCCACTGCTCCTGGTTGGACAAAAATCCTTCTCCAGGGGCCACATCCTATTGTCTCCACAGTTGCAAAAGCTGTCATTTCGTGGTGTACACAGGAAATGTACAGCGGTGTAAATATGTTCGATGTCAATAACTGCATTCATTAAATAATTAAGCCGTGTCAGCTTAAACCTAGTTTGCTTCAGTGTTAACGCTTTTCACTCACTGAAAAATAAATAGCAATTTGACCCTGTGGCTTTTCCATGTCAAGAGTTTTCAGAGAAGGAAATTCTCTAAAATTTATGGAATTCTTTTGGTGTCACTGAATTTTTCTCTTCAAAGCAGAATCTTTGTCAGCCTGTCTTTTGCAATGAAAAATTCACTTGTCAAGTAACTGTACTCAGATAGTCATAGAAACTGAAGACTGGAAAGCTGCTGTACCAAGTAGAACTTTATGAAATTAAAGTCACTGGTAATTACTTCCAAAGATTTAATATTTTAGTCATACCTTTTGCCATAATCAAAAACTTGATGAAAAATTTCAGAGTAACTTCTGTGTGTAAAATACATTTGTAAAATTCAGACCGTTTTGAAACTCAATTTAACCCATTTCAGATTACATATGTTCAAATTCTTGTGCTGCCTCTTACCAGCTGTGTGACTTTGGGACATCCCTTAACCCGTCTGTGCCACAGTTCTCTCATCTGGAAGGAAAAAGACATGGTATCTACTTCAGTATATTTTTGTGTGGATTAATTGCAGGCTGACACGGCTTAATCATTCAATGAATCCAGTTATTGACATCTAACATGTTTACACTGCACTGTTGTACATTTCCTGTGTACACCACGAAATGGCGGCTTTTGCAACTGTGGAGACAAAGTTGTGTTCAACTGAATTGATTTCAGATTTTTACAAATGTCTCTTTGTCTAGAATCTTAAAATTAAATATATGAAAGAGTGGTGAGCAGCCTACGAAATCACAGCAGAGAAAGAATTATGAGTTACCCTACTCATGTTCTTTTTACTCGGAGCTGGCGAACCGAAGGACCACAGGTTGTGTAAGAGCTTGTTCCTGTGTTACTTTCTGGCTGATAGCAGTGCCCCCGTTGTTTTATAGGTTCGCTGGGGTGACAAAGGATCTACTGAGGAAGGTGCAAGGCTAGAGAAAGCCAAAAATGCTGTGGTGACGCTTCCTGAAGAAGAGGAGGAACCAATCAGGCCTAGACCACCTCGATCCCAAGCCACGCACCAGCCTCCCCAGACAAAGTGGTACACGCCAATTAAGGTACGTGGTGTAACTGAACCTCACCCTCTTAGAGAAGCCGCAGCTTTGTAGCCTCCACTCTGCTCAACATCCGAAAGAGGATTAAGGTAGATCAAAGGCTAGTTACTCATTTTATAATCTGAATGCTTTCTTAGCATAAGAACCTCCAAGTTTTCGTTTCTTTAACTTATGAGCGGAATGAAGGTAGAGAAGTCTTTTCCTTCTTAAAGTACTCAGTAATTAGAAGTTGACTACATTCCCTAGGAATTCACTAATCCCATTTTCTTTAGGGTCGTCTTGACGCGCTGTGGGCCTTGTTGCGGAGACAGTATGACCGGGTTTCCTTGATGCGACCTCAGGAAGGAGACGAGGTTTGTGTCTGGGACCATGCTGGGGAAAAGCTGGCTGCCAAGTTAGCACAAGGAAAGTAGTGAATTACTAATAAAAATAATGTGAATAAAAATAATGTGAGGGATTATTACACTAGCAGGAGGGATTACAATTGTCTAGTGCAGATTCCTGTTACATGGGGAGCTTAATAAATTCTAAGAATTCACTAGAATGTACCTTCACACTACAGTTTCATGCCATACCCTTTAGAAGTAATTCATAGAAATGATGGCTGTTTGTACAGATACTTTAATAAGCATACCAATTGCTTCAGCCTTTGGCTTTAAAGACACCATGTTCTGAATTTTATCTACTAGTAACAACAGTCTCAGAATTAGTAGCTGCAGTCTTCATTCTAGCATTTAGTAGCAATAAGACATAGGGAAATACCCCAGAATCGCAGTTTCTTTAGGAATAAATACATTCCTTACCTTTGGCAGTTGATGTAACCTAATTTGTTGAAAATATGAAGGAGAGTATAAAGTTATAAAACATTATAGAAATCTGTACTGGTGATGTATATATAGAGAGATACACACATATGTATCCATATGTGTTTTTCCCCCACCAAGGAAGCTTATTGAAGGTTTTTTTATTTTGAAAAATTGGCTACAGTTATTCTAGTTCTGTAATTCCTTTAGTAACTTACTCTATTTCCTCATATATCAATGTAAGAACCTTTACATATGTTACAGTAGGTTGCTTTGGCTCAAAGACCAGTATTATTAATAAGACTGTATTAGGATGATTTCATTTTGTGTCACCCCGATCCTTGTACAGTTTCAACAAGGTTAGGAGTGTTTCACAACACTTGAGCTTCTCTTGGGCTAGATATGTTATTTTTTTTTAAGTATGAAATAATTGATGAAATTATTATTTATCTTGTAGTGCCAAATAATTATATTTGCAGGTTTAAACCACACAAAATAGTTATCAATCAATATAATACAAAAGGATCCAAATTTAAATATTTTACTTCTGCCAAATTGGAATAATTTAAAAACCATCGGAGTTCAACCATTTAGGAATTACAATTTTGAAAACAATTTGAAGCACTGACCCTTTGCTAGGATCATTGGTAGAGAGAATTACTTGGTTTGTGAAGCAGCCTCATTATCCAGTCACTGAGAGTCTTAGTAGAAAGTTCTTTGTGATAAAATTCATGCTTTTGTTTAAATTCCTTTGTGATCTAGAGTTAGTGCTTTTGGAGCAACAAAAGCAACTCTTCCTCTTTTTTAAAAAATATATAATAATCTTACTTTTTATTAATTTCATTGGTACGTTTTAGGTCTTCTTCCTCTTGAACATGCTAGAGTTTCACTTCATGTGTTTAAAATTGTTTCTTGTATCATCTTAGTTCTCTCCCCTCTGGTTGCACACTAGTTCATTCATTCAACAATTTCCACCTTATTATGAGCTGTATACTAAGTTTGCACAGAAGATGCATTAGTCAGCAAAACAATATAGAGTGATCCCGATCTCTTGCTAGTGTTTTATATTCTTTCAGTTCTTATCACTAGTTTTGTAGTCTTTCATTGCTCCAGATCACTGTATTTCAATTCAGTAATTTTTGAATTATTCATGTATGAGTGGTGGCATCTGGTAATAATGAAGGGTGAGTACACACTTAGCCTTTGCTCTTAAGAAATTTACAATTCGTTTGGGAAATAAGACATATACAATAAGATTTATTTTGTGATGTAAGCTGAATTCCCTCGAGTACGTGAGATGAAAAGATTAACTCTCCCTGGTAGGATAAGAGAAAAAGTTCCTTGAAGACATAGCCTTTCCTTCTTTAAAAATGGGGTGAATGTGAACAGGTAAAGAGAGACAGAGGAGGACTTGTACAGACCAGGTATCATGAGCAGAGTTACGAGAATGCAAAGAGCACAGCGATTCGTGGATTTCTAGATAATCTGAGCACTGTGGGTTAAAACCAGAGAAATCCATGATTCCCCTGGAATAGAAGAAATCTTTGAGTGTGGGCAAACTGGCTTATTTGATTTGTTAAATGATGTGTCATAATCATTCAGACATTCAGTAAATATTTATCTGGTATAGATGTTGTTGGATACCAGGTAAATTTATCATTCTCCTTAAATTATACTGCTAGAATATCCCACATTTTGCCCTGGCAAATTGAATTGTGATTTTTCCATGATTGAAGACTAATGCTTTTAGTTCATATTTTGACCAAAATTTCCTTTGTTTTTCAGCAGTTTGGTAATACTTTTATCTAAAATAATACCAACGTTGTCATTTCTTGAAATCACATTTTAGGAATCTGATTTGATCTATATATCATACATTATATAAAAAAGCATTTCCTAATTATCTTATTCAAACATTTTGCTATTATGTTATAAGAAGAAAAATAACATAAATAGTCTCAAGTTAATTCAGTTCTAGTTTTGCTTCCAAATGTATTTTGTTTGTTTGTTTTTTGGTACTGGGGATTGAACTCAGGACCTTGCGCTTGTGAGGCAGGCAGCGGCACCACTGAGCTAAATCCCCAGCTTCAAATGTATGTATTTTGATGACCATGAGGACAGCACTTTCAAAGACGTCGGTTTTCTTTGTTTCAGATAAAAGATGAAAGAGCTTGAGACTGAAATATCACTTTTCTACTCTATGTTATTTATACTTGTTTGTTTTTACTTAAATGTGGGACACTAAGTTTAGTCAACCTTGATTGTTTGTTCAATTAATTGATTTGTTTCTCAGCGAATACGTATTATGATTCTGTGTGCCCTTTGCTGTCTGACTTCATTTTCAATCATCATACATATTCTTTTTAGCTTCCAATGTTTTGTCACTTGCAGATTTTTAGCACCCATTTTCAAGCTACTCTTAAGCCCTCAGTGTGGGGCTTCATAAGAGTCCTTTCCCTCAGGTGGCTCCACAGTTAGCGAACGTGATGGTAAATCTAAGGCCCCACCCCATAGTGCAATCTAAGTTTTACTCATTGTTCACAAAGATATTTAATAGTTTTTGTTAAATTCCTTTAATGATACGTAAGTATTTAAATACATATATATTTAATATATATATACACGCACACACACACACACACACATATTTATATATGCTGTCATCCAATCAAACCAGTCACACAAAAGGATTTGTTAAAGGAAATTAGGTAAGCTTGCATTATTTACTCTTTTTCTTTTATGTTTACTGCTAGTGATCCTTTATGACATTGTTTTTGAAACTGAGGTTTTGCCTTAAATATGTATTTAAAATCTTATGGTCTTTTCCCTCAGACAAGTTGAGAAATGTAGCCTTTAATTTTCTATCTTCCCATTTTTCTTTTCTTTCCTGTTAAGTTTATTGGTACATTTTAGGTATACAGTACGGTTATATTCATCACTGGGATCTTGTACCTTTACATGACAGGTCTTGGTTCTTATTTTTCCCTATTCCCCTGCCCTCTCTGTTCACCCCCTCCACCCTTCCCTATTTACAAGACTTTGTTTTCATTTTTTTCTCATATTTTTTTCTTTTCCCTTCTTACCTTTTCTCTACCCCTCACACTTCCCCTACTCCTTTAGACCTTTTCTTCTTATTACACAATATCAGTTACACATTTTGATCTTTATTTTCACTTTTAATTTTTCACACCAGAGAAACTATTCGGAATTTACTCAATTTGTGCCCTATTTATTTCACTTAAAAGTATTACCTCATTGTCCACTTAGCTATAAATGTCTCTAGTTCCTCATTCTTTATAGCTGAATAGTATTCCATTTTATAGATTGAACCACATGTTCTTTATGCAGTCTCCAGTTGATGGACAATTGGGCTGTTTCCAAGTTTTAGCTATTACAAAATGTGCTGCTATAAACATGGGTGAGCATATATCACTGTGGTATGACTCTTTAAATTCTTTTGGAAAGGTACCCAGCAGAGGAATAGCTGGATCAAATGGGACTCCTAATCCAAGTTCTTTGAGGTATCTCCATATTGATTTCCACAGTGGTTGAATCAGTCTGCACTCCCATCAGCATTGAATGGTTCCTTTCTCCCCACAACCCCACTAGCATTTGTTATTGGTTGACTTCATGATAGCAGCCATTCTTGCTGGGGTGGAATCTCAGAGTTGTTTTCATCTGCATCTCTTGATGCAGTGATGTTGAACATTGTTTCATATTTTTATTTACTGCTTTTACTTCTTTGTCAGAGAAATGTCTGTTAATTTCAGATGTCCATTTTTGAATTGGGTCTCTATATGTGGGGGGTCTGATTTTTTGAGTTCTTTATATATTATAGATTGTATACCTTTTTCTGAGGAACAGCTGGTAAAATTTTTTTCCCATATTGTGGGTTGTCTCAGCTTTGCTGGTGATTTCTCTTTCAGCACATATTTTAAAAATATGAGATCCCAGTTGTTGATTCTTTGTGCTAGTTCCTGTGCTACTGAGGATTTGTTCATAAAGTCTTTTCCTATGCCAGTGTCTTCAAGAGTTCTACCTAAGTTATTTTCCAGCAAGTTTAGTGTTTCTGTTTTTATATTTAGATCTTTAATCCACTTGGATTTTAGCTTAGTGCATGGTGAAAGATGCAGGTCTAGTTTTAATCTTTGATAAGTTGAAATCCAGTTTATCCAATACCATTTATTAAAGAGGCTATACTCTTAAGTGAAATAAATAAGTCACACATGTGTAAATACCGAATAGTTTCCCTGGTGTAAATAATCTGCAACAATGCATAAGATTCTAATAAGATTACTGACATTTAGAAATGAGAAGAAAGGAGCTAAAGGTGTAGGGAAGGTGGGATGGGTAGGTGAAGAGTAAAAAGGGAAAAGAAAAAAATGTGAGAGAATGAAAAGATGAAAATAAAGTGTTTGTAGATGGGGAGGGGAAGAGGGGGTGAAGGGAGGGCAGAGGTAAGGGGAAAAAATGAGAATCAAGACTTGTCATGTAGAGGTACAAGATCCCAACAATGAATGTAACTGTACTGTATCCCTAAAATATACCAATAAACTCAATTAAAGCTGAAAAAAAAATTTCCTTGATACTAACCCTATGAAAAGTTTACCATAAAAAGATCACAGAATAATATAATAAAAAAAATAATAAAAAAAAATAAAGAGGCTATCTTTCCTCCAGAGAGGGTGCTTGGCTCCTTTGTCAAAGATGAGGCACCTGAGTATGTCTGGAGTTGTTTCCGCATCTTCTAATCTGTTCCACTGATCCTCTAGGTCTGATTTTTTTCCAGTACCATGCTGTTTTTATCACAGTGGCTTTGTAGTATAGTTTCAGGTTGGGGATTGTGATACCCCCTGCCATGTCTCTGTTGCCTAAAATTGCTTTTGCTATTCTAGGTCTCTTCTGGTTCCAAATGAATTTTTGGATTGTTTTCTCCATTTCTATGAAATATACTGTTAGGCTTTGAATAGGGATTGTTAAGAATATATGAATTTACATTAACTTCTCATTATCAACCAGATCTTTCCTTGATAGAGTTCATGTCAATATAATTTCCCCACTCCGTACAAACACTCCCCATTCCATATGTACTGTCCTGTATTTCTCTAAAGATTAATCATAGAATCACACCTGAAAAATCATTTCAGTGCTTCAGTGAATTAGCTTTCTGTTCACCATTATGGTTACCAAAGGGACCCAACACTTTATATATGTTTACATTGTGCTTTAGGGAGTCCTCATATCATCTTGACTTCCTCTTCCCTTCCTTCTTTCCATCATTTTTCCTCTTACATTCATTTATATCCACTGTGCTTTCACTTTCATTTCTGCTAATTTCTTATAATCATTTTTAAAATTTTTATGTATGAATGAAACTAAATGAATAAAGCCTTCAATTGCCCTGCTCTTACCTGAGGAGCACAGTAAAAGTCTATTGACAAAGCAACCATGTGACTCTGTGATACAATACTTGTGCCAAAAAGAAACTGCAGTTGGCATGGGACACTTCAACACCATAAATGTTTCAGGGGTTTTACTTAAAAGTCTCTACCACTAACAAAATACAGCAAATATTGTTATTCAAGGAAGTAATACGCATTTGTTTGACTTTTCTTGGTGGTCCTGGGGATTGAACCCGTTTATTTGTTTAATACAATCATATTTCTATGATGCAGTGATACAGTCCTTACTAAAACTCTTAACATCTCACATTTCCAATTAATTTATTTGTTATAACACTAGGGGATCAAACCCAGGGCCTTGCACATGCTGGGCAACCACTCAGTATTGAGCTACATCCCAGCCTGGATTTTATTTATACATGAAAAAACATACGGCATTTCTTAGATTTCAGTCCTTTTTTACTTTAGTAGCTTTCGTTTGGAGAACTTAAAGTAATTTACCTACTAAGAAAGTGGTAACCTAGCGATCAGCTTAATATGGGAATTTAGAGTCTATCTGACACAGCCTATTTTGGTGCATGATATTAAATGTGATGATCTACTTTAGGATTGCTTTGTGCATGAGAAGAAAAGCATGGCTCACTGCTAACTTCTACTTGGTATAGCTAGTTAAGCGCTTAAAAACTAAACTGACTGAATCCTATTGTTTTTAATCAATGTAGTTTATATTAACATGGTTTATTTCATAGAATTATACGGACTAGAGAAGATTAACGTTTAGAGTATTAAGTTGTCTGGGTGGTGCTATCCTCTGTTTCTCTTTTTCTTTAACCATAAATCTACCTAGCTAGGTCTATCATTGTATTCACTTGAAGAAAGGGGAAAAAAATGAATTGATCTCAAAACTTGTGTAAATTTTCTAGATATGCCAGTGCATAATAATTGAGTGAGAAAAATTAGTCTTCTTACTCACATGTGATCAGTCTCTGTTGTCCATGAAGGGTAAAATCCCGCTATTTGTAAACTTATTGCTCAATCAATATTTAACTAAACTAACCGTTGAAATCAGACTAATTCCTGAAACTTCCATGTATATGAGAAGTTCACTGTCCTTTGCTTGTCACTTTTATATTGACAATTTCATTGTCCTAGTAATTTATCCTATTAAATATTCAGAAATTTGTAAATAGCACTGTCAGTTTAGATCGCATATGTTTCTTCCCTTCAAAAATAGAAAATAATTCATGGAACCAACATTATTGGTTAAAGTCAATTTTTGCCAAAAGAGATTTTCTTAGCAACATATACATTAGTGAATATGTTTTGCACATAATTTTATTCCCATGTTTCCTGTGCTCATAGTTTAGGGTGTGTATGTACATGTATAATATTTACAAAGGATTATGCTTCTTATGAAGTATTTGTGTTGGCACAGGATTCATGCATTAGATTATAAAGCAATTACTGCGTTCCAAAAATTAGACTTTTGGAGACTTCCTAGTTGTTAGAAATGGATGCAGGTTGTTTTACATAAGGAAATAAATGAGAATACTTGATCATATCTGAATTTTCAAGGAAGTAATATTCACATTTCTTTTTCTTAAAATGAAGCAAGATAAACTTTATGTTGCTGGAGAGACAATAAAACGATTGTTTTCAGGTCGTTGTAGTTAAGGGTTGCAAATAGATACAAACCTTTGCCTAGTCAACAGCATGTTTTCTATTTCGTAAAATAGTGTCATTTATTTGTAAATTGTTTACTGCAGCCTCTGCCCCTTGAGAGTTTAATTTAATAAGCAAATTAGCCAACCTAAAACTAGACCTGAGTCACGCACATTTACTAGGCAGGTCCCGTCACGGTGACTTTCAAGCCAAATGTTCTCTGGCTCAGAGGCTGCGCCGGGCTCATTTGCGGAAGAAGCCACCGCTGAATTGGAGTCCTTGATCAAGTACTTGAAGTGCAGGCGCCGCGTATCAAAGCTCCGCGCGGGCGCCCGCCGCCTCTCTGCGCAACAGGCACGGGCTTTGATGGCGCGCGGGCTGCGCCGAGTCATGAATGTTTCAGCGCGCGGCGCGCGGGGTGGGGGCCCGCGTCCAGGTGCGCGCTAGCAGGTTGTCGCCGACATCTGTTTGCAGCCACGGCAGCCAGCGCCCCGATTGTCAGCGGAGGTAGTTGAGATCGGCAGGACCGTTTTGGTCTCGCGCACGCAGCCTGGAGGCCTAAAACACCAAAGGTAGGAGTAGGGGTGGACACAGCTGCGCTCCCAAACTTGCCTTAGGCACAAATAAGAGATCTAATGCAGTTTGACTCGGTTGCGGTGGAGAGACTGGGACCGAAAGCCACTTCAGAGACAACTTAACGCTGCAACATCTGCCGCCAAGTTTCCAGGAATGACAGGGGACAGCAGGTACAGATCGAAGTCTCCACGTAAACAACCTCCACTAAGCCAGGGACTCTTTTGAAGGGCGCCCATCAAACGTGCTGGAGTCCGCAGCAGGAGTTTGTTTGGTTTTCAAAGCACTGTTTTGTTTTGCTGCTTTTTTTTTCTTCCAGTAACAAGGTAATTTATAAATGATGCATTACCATGCGCTCCTCTTTTTTATTTAAATAGAGATTTAGAGAAGCAGAAAGGCACAGAAAGAAGAAAGCATACACTAGTTTTGGAGTTTTTCAGTCGAGGTTATGTTAACCTTCACAATGGTTCCTCAGGCACAAGAAAGGAGACTGGAATTTGCTGCAAAAGGAAAATCCTGGTAACACCGATGAATACATCTACTACGTGTTTTAAAATCTATAGGGTATTTAAAAAATTGCAATGGAGGTGAAATTGAATTAGGTTATTTTTTTTTCTCATGCATAGACTTATTTTAGCAAAACATTGCATTTGTTTTGTTTCTCTTTACAAAGCTTCATACTAGGCCCAAAGTAAGTGAACATGTTTTTCTGCTTTGGAAACTCCCCGTTTTGCTCCCTACATTCACCCATGCAAAAAATTTGTTAAATTTTCACTGAGCATGTTGTGAAAACTCAAAGTTGTGTATACATGTGTACGGCAAGAGAACTGGTTATACAACTGGCCTGGCAAGTGAGAGCGTCAGGGTCTGGAAAGATCATAAAAATTCAATGGTAATGCAAATCGCCATCATTCATAAAATGTAGGCTCCCTCATCCGATGAAATAGCTTCATGACCACTGTGAGGGGCAGGGGGGCCGCTAACTCAAAGGCATCCAGTTGGAGCAGGAAGAGGCGGGAGAGCAGTGGCCTGCGGATAGATGCCAGTGTGGGTCAAAGTTTTCGTCCATTGGTGCTGAAATAAGCTGCCTAAGGACAGATTGAGTTTGCATTTAAGCTAGCTGTATAATGTTGCAAGGACTTTGGTTATTCAGATGCACTTTTCATTCTTCAAAATGACCAATGGCACCTACTCTTTAGAAAGTATCCAGCACAATCTCATTCCTCCAAATTTTAAAAATGTACAGCAAAGCAAAGCAAATGTGAGAACACGGGAAGCACAAGTTCACGGAAGAGGCACCAGGGGAACCTGATAACTTCCAGGGCAACTGCTTTGCTCCGCTCTGCCTTACATCTCTGGGGTAGATTTACCTCCGGGCCTCTGTCCGTCCTGCTTCTGAATACTCAGGCACAGAACAGTTCCTTCGTGCTCTCCAGAGGAAGCCTCTGCAGTGAATCCGGCCTTCCTGGGGCTCACTGGGAATCTGTGATGCCCGCAAGGGGCCCCTGCTCAGCACTCACAGCCCCTTCACATTGAGCGACTTGATGGTGGTGATTTTGTCACTTGTCACCTTCCTTCATTCGCTGTGACATTTGCAGAGTGGCAACCACTTGTGGGCCTTTCAAGGCAGATTGAAACATTCACTCACGTGATTTGATGTTTCAAGGGTTTTCAGTACCTGGATTTCTACTGCTAGTGACTGCACTTAAAAAGTATTTTAAAACATTTTTGTTAATAGTTAGATACAAAATAGCATTATTTCAAAAGTTTTTTTTTTAATGGCTGAATTCTTAAACTCAGTCTTTATAGAGTTGATCCAAGTACTTTATGTCACGCAGCTGCACTTTGTAACATTTTAGGAGCTACGGAAAACACCTCCCCCAGTCTTGTACATAGTGCCATTAATACTTTAATGCACTTTTTCATACTACAGTGAAAGACCTGAGAAAAACATATAAATGTATAAAACTTCAAGTTGATTATCTTTTATTTCTGTGAGATCTAAATGTATTATAGTCTTTTAGGCTGATGATGATGTGACCATGCTGGGATAGAGTATTTCTAGACTTTTCTACCCTGTATATTACCACTGGTATCTTCCATTTTTATTAACTTTTGCCTCTAAATTTCACTGCACCCTTAAAATATCGTTGTATCCTGTTTAAATTAATAGAAGTGATTAACTTTGGTTTTAAATGTTTGAAATAACATTTTTGCTAAAATAACCCATGCCATTAACACTGTTACTACAATCCTGTTAGTCTGATTTAGCAGCTCTTGTGTGTGTGCATGAACTGTATTTAATACAAATATATAATGTGATAGAACATAGTTTTTCAGGGTATGACATCAGTCAAGGTCTGTTTCAGTGCAAAACACTAACAGATTCATGATACACATTAATTTTTTGATACCATCTTTTAGCGTCAATAAATTAATCTCTTAATTATATGTATAAGCTGGCAAAAGTGTTAACTCTTTCTGGTTCCCTGAAGTGAAATGCAAAATATGCAAATTTATTCACTTAAACTACTGAAGATTATTTTTTAAAAGAATGTATAGAGTTTGAGACACTTAATAGACTTTTTCTCCCCATCCTTGTTATTTGCTATATAGTAGCATCACATAGCATTTTATTTATTAACTTATGAATTTATTAGGGATATATCTTAGTTAAAATTGAAATCTTTTCATAAGAAACAAAAAATATTTTCTTAGTGTAAATAACCGTTCTTAAGTTCATGCACTGATTTTAGAAATATATTTTTACATCATCAGTGACCTTTGGCACAGTGTTAACCTTAGTTGAACACTTTTTTTTGACTCAGTGTATAGATTTGATGTAGAACATCTTGAAGGCATCAATTAAACTATCCATTTTGGAACAGAAGTCTCAATACAGATACAGTTTTTTACCTTTTTTCCTGTTTTTTTTTTTGAGTACTTTAAATCTAATTTTTATGTAATTTTATTATAAAAGATTATATTTTAAATCAATCACTACAGTTTTTTATAACTGATAAAAATTGTATCATTCTCCCCATGTTAAATATCCAAATTTTAATTTGGAGCTCAGAGGACCTGGTGTAAAAAAGGCAAAACTACATTTTTAGTAGACAGTGTAATGCATTATAATGATGCTTTTATATCCACAGATTCCCATTTATAAGTTTAGTAAAGAAAACTTCAAAATATAGTGAAGGAAATTGGCTTGAGTAGGATTAATTTTTTTCCCCTTATTCTTGGAAGTACTTATATATTAACATGTTATAAAATGTATACTTTTAAGGATAAATGCCTTTTTAGTTTCACTAAATATGTTTTATTTCATTTTTTATTTATGAGTAAAACAAGATTTTTATAATACATACTGGAGGCTTATAATCCTTAAGAAATTTATTTTTAAAATTGTATCATATAATCATTTATATTTTTT
This sequence comes from Fukomys damarensis, assembly GCF_012274545.1. Taxonomy (NCBI): domain Eukaryota; kingdom Metazoa; phylum Chordata; class Mammalia; order Rodentia; family Bathyergidae; genus Fukomys; species Fukomys damarensis. The sequence continues at coordinate 19,705,077 of NW_022900944.1, forward strand.
CACTATTCCTATTTCAGATCAAATTGCACCTTTTAATATTTGAAAGCTTTGCAACTGATATAATTTTAAGCTATAAAATGAAAATAATTCAGTTTTCAAGCTTTGCAAATAGTAAACTATACACACACTAGTGGACATTCATTTGTTTATTTTATTTTTTGACCTGAGATTTGATATTATTTTTATTTTAAAAGATTATAAAATTTCCCATTTCCTTCCTTATCCTGTTTAAAAATTGAAATTAGAATAGTTTTTGCAAACTCCTTCTCATCTCAAAGTAATTTTATCCTTCAATATGCATCATACTTCTTTCCTTAAAGAGCTTTTTTCACTTAGAAAATTTTGTGAAAATGATGCTTCTAATTTCTTAATATATATTAAAATAATTTTTCTTAGCAAGCAGGTTAGTGTACTGAAAATTTCATAGTTGCATAAACATATTTCTATATCTATAACCTCATATATGAATATGATATTATATATATACATATTTTATAATCTGACCCAATACTAAGCATATTTTTCCCAACTGAATATTCATTTTAATTAAAATATGGAACGCTTCACGAATTTGTGTGTCATCCTTGTGCAGGGGCCATGCTTGTCTCTGTATTGTTCCAATTTTAGTATATGTGCCGCTGAAGCAAGCACAAGCATATTTTGATTTGAATCAAAATTGGAGACTTGTAACAAATTTTTAAAAATTAATCACCGTTTCCATGTTAAAATTACACAGCCATTTTGACACTAATGATTTCTCAACAGTTTATTATGAATTCAGTGTAGTGTATTTTATTCACATAGCTGTAAGGCCCCCTACTGAGAGTTGGCCACATGGAAACACATACCACTCACGCTGACCCGTTCAACATAGTCTGTAAACCGTATGTCAGTAAAAACCTCAAGTATCACGTTCCTTAGCATACACACAGATGTTGTAAATAGAGAATAATAAGCTCTCTTTACTTTCTCTCCCTTCCTAACAGGAATCGATTTCCGAGGTCTAAGTCTTGGTCTGTTGCTCTCCCACCTTGCTTTTCTCCGGAGAGCACAGGGACACCTCCCCACCCCCGTTAGGCTTGTCACTCCTCGGCGGGCCAGTGCGCCCTCCCACTTCTACTCAGACGTCTCAGAGCTTGTGTGAAGTTTCCACTTGGATGATCTGTTGTCACTACATTATCTGTGTTTAACCGGATTTAACCACATTCCTCATGGATGGCTTTCAGATTTTAGTTAAATGTGTAACTCTTCTCTTACTCGTCTGCTCTGCTAATGGATCGCTGCTGTCGCTCCCAAAACTCAGTGGGCAGGGTCAAGATTTTAACTTTCTCATCATGAATATGGTGTCCTGTGTCACCAAATCACATTGTTACCTTAATATATGCATGAGATATTAATTGAAGGAATAAAATTTATTATATAAATATCCCTTTATTATAATTAAGGGTAAGGTGAAATATTGATAACTATATGCATCACATAATTGGTGATCTATAAGAGATACATTGTTTGGCTTTGTGGAATTTAAAAATTTCTGTTATCATTACTTGATATTTAACTTTTGTGACTCTTGGCAACTAAACTGAGAAATTAAGACAAATGAATTCTACAATTTAAAAGAGAGAATGCAGATACATAAAAATTTTATTTTTATGGAACTAAAATTTGCCATTTGGGGATGTGAGTAATTTTTAAATTATAATTAAATTTGTTATGCATTTTATGAGTTTTAAAAGCATGACAAAAATTCTTTTAGGTTAGATGAAGGTTTATATTAGTGATTTTTTTTTTTTTTGCTAGAAGTTGCATTTTTTTCTAAAACAGATTTGATCTTTCATTTCTTTTTTAAGGGAGGAAAAGTTTATTTAGTTCACAGTTTGTAAAGATTACTATCCTTATTGGCTGGTTGATCTTTCATTATTTGACCCATAAAAAGTTTTAAGTGATAAGAATTCTTGTGAGAACTATATATGTCCTAGCAAAATTATACATTTTAATCATATAATCACATAGTTTAATGTGAAGCAATCTCTGTTGACATCTACTATGCTGGCTGGAATGTTTCTTATGTAGTTCTGAGGGTCTGTCATTCATCCAGTTTACAGAAGAGCTGGCTTTTCTTAGCAGTGAGAAAACAGCATTGGATTCAGATACTGCTTTCCAGGAGAGGTATGATGACTTCAAGTGTCCTCTGAATCCAGATTTATGAATTAATCCTACACATTTATCTTGGTGAACTCCTTTTCCATTAACTGCTCAAAGCAGGGCAGCTGCCTGAGATGTTGGCTGTAAATTTGTTGACTGTCTACTTTGTTAACCTCGGATACAAAAATCAGCAGATAACAGGATCAAAGTTTCAAGACCTTGATTTTCACAGCCTTGAGTGAGCATGAAAGGGCAATGGAACAAGGAATGGAAGAGATTTGGGAAGTGTTACAGTGGGGAAAGGAAATGACTTCTGTCATTAATCATAATTAATTGTCAGGAGTTTTAAATTTTATTAATACTGAAGTTGGACCCTTAATACACCGTTCATGCTTTGGTATCAGATGTCTTTTTACGAGATAAGAATTTTAGGAGAGAGAGAGAAAAGTGTGTGTGTTTAAAATACACGTATTTTCATTTGCACTTTTCAAACATTTCCCTGGGTTAACATTCAGGATGTCAGCTTTTGATAGTTACTCTAGGGCTGTTAGGAAGGATAGACAGGTAACAATAAATCCAAGTAAAATTCCCCTTTATGGCAACAGCAGTAAATGTGAAGAATATTACTTTCCTGTTTACCAGTGTTACAAAAATACTTCACTGAAGAGGAAACCTCATATTATAAGGTGAGATAGAAAAAGAATCAAAAATAAGAGGAAAAAAAGGAAAGAAAGAAAAGTGGTGAAGAATGGGAAAGATATTGTCTCTGAAAAATTTGTAGGCAGTAAGAACATGGAATGTTTAAGTATAAATTATAAATTATATGTTTTTAAAGTTGCCTATTCTATGATTGAAGACTTAAGCACTTGAAAGTAATCAGATTGAGCAGTTTTATCTTAAAATCTCCTTTAAAATCCCCCCTTTCATGGCTATAACATTTAATTGTTATAACTCGTCCTTTACTATTAAGCCTATAGTAATATTCTGATACTTTTCTACATGTGATTCCTAATAATTATATTATCAGTATTCTGACTCCAGGAAAATGTTTTTTTAATTTTTTTGAGAGGAAATCTTTAAAAAAAAAACAGATAAAGCTCAAACCTTCAGGTACACATTTTTAAAGTTATATCTCATGTTGACTATATATTTGCAGAAAAAAACTCCTGGGAAATGAAAATGTACAGCACTCGAATTATTTCCCTTTTTGTACAGATATCTCCCTTCTGATGACAGTTAACTAAATTTCAGTAGGAAGGTATGGTGAATGGCTTAGTTACTATTAAATTGTCTGCAAAGTTAAAATCACAAATTTGGCTTTGCGATACATGTTTCTTCCTTTGATATTAAATACTAATGGGAAAAATATAAAAATGAGTTGTTTTACTTGTCTACATTTTCATATAGTGACAAAATAGAGATGGAAAAGTCTGTAAGTGTCAAGAATTTGGGTTTTAATGTATAGCGTGTGGAGAGCCAGTAAATATTTTCTGTGACCTAGGTGTGCCCCGCGGCTCCCTGCACTCACAGGTGGGGCTTTTGGGCGGCCACTGGATGTGTGATGTCATCACTGGATTCGCCCACTGACGGGTCTGCAGTTGGGTGTGATGTTGGGAGGTGAAGCCTGGTGGGAAGCGGGGTCCCTGTGGGCGCATCCTGGAGGAGTGAGCGCACATCCCCTCCTCCCTTCACAGGTGCTGCTTTCTTTGTGCCTGCCGTGCCTGAACTGTTTCTCCTCTGCCCTGATGCCTTCCTTGCCTTAGAGCCAGCAAACTATGGAATGAAACCTCCTCAGAATGTGATCCAAAAATAAAACTCTCTTCCTTTAATTTGTGAATGTTGAGTATAATGGCACAGCAATGAGAAAATGGCCAAGACAGGTTGTAATATCCAAAGGAATGAAAACTAAGCTGTTGGAAGGTTCTCAAATAAGTTTGTGACAGGAGAAGATAAATAGTGTGTTTTTCTCTATGGCTCAGAGAAAAATGCCTCTATTTTTGTATATAGGCTTTCATCATGGTCATAAAAAGATCCACAGAAGTTATGCTATTGCAGGTCTGAAGAATTAAGTTGTGTAAGTGGATTCTTGTATAAAAGAAAACTCCAGTAGCAAACTTATCTCTCTTTCTTTTTAGATCTTTAGGTTCAGTACAGAGTGGTCAGAGATTTTTGCATTTGGATGTTTTTCTTGACTTGTCAGGGGTCTTCTTCCTTGTTTCTCAGGAATATTTAGGTAGATTACTGAGGCTTGGAATTCTATACTGTTAAAGCTTATTCTATGCAGGTGTGTATTGTGAGTATGTATGTACGTATGTCTATAGCAGTGTTTATGCATCTAATGAGAGGTGGCATGCATTGTAGTTACTGAAGAAATTCATAATTTTAGGAAAGAGGGAATTTGTTTTCATTGGAAGCATTTAGATCGAATTCAGCTAAGAGTCCCTGAGCACTCACTAGGCCCTAAGAATATGCCATTATGTTATTTTTGTTAATAGTTTAAGAGTTTAATGGGCTGTGTTCTGATTTTACAGGTGAACGACGTGAGACCCAAAAATGTTTAGTGAATTCCTCAAGGTTAAATTACTGACATTCACAGTTTTAAAAATTTCTCGTCCATTGAGTGCTGCATTATTCTGTACTGTCACTTGACAGCACAGTATGTTATATTTGTGAATGACTGGCTGAGGGCATTCATACAGTCAGGGAGGGCTTTTAAATGTTCAGTTTTGAACCTGACTCTTCTGATGCCTGAGTTATCAATTGTGGTAGCTTCTTTTGACATGTATTCGCATTAGTTTGTGTATTACATATGTACCTTGTTTCAAGAATGCTTTTGTTGGCAAATGTGATTTGCCAACAAAAGCAATTTGTGAAATTTTGTTTTTGTTTGCAGACTCTACATTGGGTGGCCGTATTCTGAACCATGGCCCATATTTTCCATACAAACACAAACATGACTATCTTTTCTGTCTCTTAATTTGTATAACAAATTTTGTGGACCAACATACCACTGTATATGCAAATTTTGGGGTATATGTAATTTTGTGTGCATCTATAAATTAAATTTTATATTTATATTTAAATTCCACAGAAATCTCATAGGAAGGAAGATTTGTCCTAATATAACCTTGGGAGTTGTATAATTTAACCCCTTGCAGGTTTTGTCTTTACTTGAATTCGGTGCCCCAGGAAGAAAAGTATGTTCAAAGGCTCAAGAAAGATGAAATTGTTTTATGTTTTAAGAATTGCAAGATACTTTCTAAGCTGTAGCAGAGACTGAGAGTCGGGGAGTGGATTACAGGAGCAAGGTAGAACTAAAGCAATTCCTAGAGCCCCGGATAGCATATTGGCAAGAACCCTGGCTTGGGAGTCGAGGACTTGTGATCTCGGTCGTACCATGGATTACTTTTAATTTCCTAATCTCTTTCCTCTCAGTTTTTCATTTTATATTGAGGCATACATGATCAGAAGGGTACCTTTAAGTTCGAGCAGTCTTCTTATCAGATTCCGGCGAGGACAGCTCTGTGGGGCTTTTCCTGTTATGCTGTGAAGGGTGACTCTGGATCCTGCATTATCACCCTTCAGAGAGGAGCTTTTCTGTTGAGTGAAAAAAATTCAGTCTGGTTTAACATTTACAAATATGTTAGAACTAGTTTATGCCTTTAGTAACTAGACATCTCGTGAGCTCATAATTAATAAAGATATAAACATTTTCCAAGTTACTGTAAGACTGAAAGACTGGCCCATGTTCCTGACACTAGTCTGAAACATGTTCAGATGACCATAGCAATACTATGATTCCAGATTTACGAGGATATTTTGCTGCTGTTCTGCTTTAAAACAGCTGAATATGGAAAAGAGGTAAAGAAAATACAGATTTAAGATCAGTACCTTTAAATTTTATGACAACATTCTGTCTTTATAACACTTTTGATAATTTTCTTCCAAAAAACAAGAGATATCAATAGTGATATTAGATAATCTGCATTGTCATCTTGATATGTTACATTTTGTCGCCTTGTGTAACAACTGCAAAATCATTTAAGCACAGCTTTGCTTTTATTTAATACTGCTATAAGCAAAAGAATACTGATGTGTTCCTGTCATCAAATATATATAGATACATGGGGCTGTTCTCCCATTGTGTTGTGCTAAAATTGATTTTTCCAGCTGGGCTAACAGTAGTGGGCAAATGTTAAATGAAAATCAATCACTTTGATTTAAATCAGCTAAATACACTCCTTTTATTCAGTGATCATTTTCCCTACAACTAAGTAGATGACAAATAGCACTTGTTTAGCCTCTGACCTCTAGCATCTGAGGCTAGAGGTTTTAAGAAAACTCTTAAGGACAATAGTTTGATCACAGTTTATGCATCAGGCTTACCTTACTGTCCATCAATTAGATTAGAGTATATTTTAAATACTGCCGATAGAAAATTCAGAATTAATCTTATCTTAATCACAAATTCCTTAATATTTCGAACATGTAAAAATATTACTAAGAATAGAATATGGATAGAAATAGCATGATATTATTGAGAAGTGTAAGGGTAACTTAGGCTCCAAAACACATAAACATTTAGCTTTTATTTTTGAAACAGGAAACAAAATTTAAAAGACAGAAAAAACTCCGCTGTAACATCCTAGCAACATTACATTTGTTGCCCTAATTCTCCAGACAACTTTATGCAAAGTATTTCTACCCCCATTTTAAACTTAAGGACACCAAGGCTTAGGAAGTTCGGAGAAGCTGCCAGGCTCATGTGTATAGGTAAGTAGTGTTAACTCTGTTAGAACTTTAAATAGGGACTGGAAATTGTGGTTTACCATGTCAGCTCTCCTTTCTGTTTCAAAATTTATTCATCAATTATACAGAAAGGCATACTAGCTAGGAATTCATTGTTTTAGTTGTAACTTATATGGCCATGCAATGAATTAAGAAACTTCTAACAATGAAATTAAATATGAAATTTGAAAATACAACAGAGACATACCGGTGAACTATGTAAATAACCTAGGAATCTGCACTGTCTATTTAAATATAAAATGTCTGAAGCACAAATGTTAGGCATTTTAATCAAAATGATTGCTATAAATGTTGGGGCCAGAAAATTATGTGTGGATTTTTTGGCACCTAGGATATTATGGAAAGACCAAGGCTTAGGAACAATTACAAAGCTCATATACTTTTCTTTTAAAAAAGAAATACAATGTAATTAATGGTAAAAAATAAATCAATAGGTTATTCCTAATATTAAACTATTGGTGATTATTGTTCCTGATTTAGAAATCTAAACTAAAAAGTCCCACCTGAAGCCTCCTAAGATTATCACACACATCCAAAATCACACTTTCTAAATACCAACGTGCTCAGATTCACTACAGAATAGCCACCATTTTTCATGTAGGATACTGTTGACACAGCTGTGTAATTTATTGTCTATGATTCCTCCTTAAAATCTAGTTTTCAGAATATTTCATCATTCTTTTAGACTTCAGTTACATTTATATTGAAGTTACTGTTTATTTCCCAGATTATTCTCTGTGACAATGTGAGTCCTCCTTTTGATCTATGGAGGAACTGATTCTACTTGTCAAATTTATCCCTTGATCTGTCTGAAAATAGTGTCCCCTACATCATCCTGTAAATATACAGCCCTGAAATGGTTTCCAGCGTACACTGTCTCTTCAGGTGTGCTGGTGACACTGAGGCAAACCGCTACCTGTGCATAGCGGCAGCTGAAAGTGAGCCCCCTCTTCAGTGGCACTGTACCCTGTGGAGGACCCCTCGGCTCCCCTGCTTCTCACGGGCCACTTGGGAGCATTTCTCACTCTATATGTGTCGTAAGGCCTGTTGTTTTGATGTGACATTTGGAAGATGTTCATTCCATGGCCTGCTAACGTTATTATTGGTATTACTTTTCTGAGAAAATAACTTTTTACCAAATTATGACAAATACTATCTTTCTCTACTTCTAAGGTATCATCCTGTGTACTTCTTTTGTGTAAGAATGGTATTTTAGTGATATGAACAGTAATTGTGTAATTTAAAACAGAAGAAAATTGTTCATTTAACCAAATTGTAAGCTTAATCAATTTACAGTAAGCAGTTTTTCTAATCATTTATAAAATTTTATGCTTTTTGTTGCAGTTTTTGTAAAAATAAAATTACAGGGAACTATTAATAATTTTTATGAATGCTGGAATTTTTCATTTGGAATTGTGCAGATAGTAACTATTAAATTCATTAGTAGGCTGGAAAAAAGTATAAATAGAGATGTAATAAAGGAATTTTTGGCTATATTTCTGTGGCTGTTACTAGGATTGAAGACCCAGTAATGTTACTGTGAGTGTTTAGCTAAAAAAATATGAATGGAGTGCTCACTTCAGCCCGCATATACTAAAAAAGAATGTGAATGGAAATTGAACAAAGTAATGATGGAAATTGAACAAAGTAATGAACATTGAGTGATAATTTTTTAAGAATTGGAAGTTTTCTAATGGTTTTATAGACTTAATTGGAACCATGAATATTCACATAGATCAGCACTGGTATGATAGCTGTTTTGTCCTTTCTTAATCGTAAAATTTTGACTGTAAGAAATTGTGCATTGTATTTTTAAAATTTAGATGATTGTTTACCAGTGGTAGCATTTGGAAATGGATATATTTGTAGCAAAACTTTATAAAAGTGATACATATTTGCCAACAGAAAGCAATTTTAATCAAGATCTGACCAACTCATTTAGGTCACAACTTGGCTTAGGAGAGCTTATATTTATCCCATACTTTCTGTATCCTAGCTATGTTATATTGCTTTTCTTATTTAATCTTCATAAAAAGTTATTCTTCATTATGCACATGAGTGGGCAAGAGTTAAAAAGCTGGGAAATAGTGAGGTTTGAACTCAAGAATTTCTTGATATCAAAGCTGTGTTAACTTTTCTTTTGCTCAACAAAATATCTGACACACACATCTTAAGGGAAGAGAGGTTTACGGTGGCTAAGAGTGGTTTAAGAGTGGCTGTGGTTTCAAAGGGCTCAGTCCATAGTCTGCTGGCTGCAAAGCAGTAACATCCTGGTAGCAGAGAGCGGCAGAGGAAAGCTGCTCATCTTATGGTGGTGGGAACAAGAGTAGGGGGCAGCGCTAGAGAGGAAGGAACCAGAGACCAGATACGGCACTCAGTGTCACATCTCCATGTCTCAACCGTCAGAAAAGCTTTATTCACATTCTAGTTAGTATCTTATAGTTTAACAAGCAGCACATTCTGGAGACATTGAGAATACTGAAATTTTGTGTGTATTATTCTGTACACAGTACTTACCATTTGTACTTTTTAAACTTCATTGTAGTAGCCTGTACCTTACCAGGCAGACCTACATAAAGATCATGGCCGTCTCGTCACCCACCTGGGATGGTGACAGCTGTTACAGCTGAAGCCAGCTCGTGTTATTATTAGTGCCCTGCACTTGATACTTTATCCTCTCTATCCTTGTTTAGGTACGTGTGTAGAATTAGAATAATTACTCCCTGTCACTCTTTACTTAATAAACAGCTCTTAGTGACTCCAGACATGTCAGCAGCATTTGATAATGTACCAAGCCCACCTTTCCTCCTGTGTTCTCATCCTGTCTGTGGGTGCCTCTTTCCTCTGTCTTTCCTTTCTTCTCATAACACTCAAACTCATTTGAAAGCTAAACTGATAAATATTCATTTTATCACTCATATTCAAAGAGTTCTTCTTCTAAGTTTTTAAATAATAGCCAGACATTTATTAAGGAGTAATATTTTCTGAGATTAAAGCATGGGCAATGGGATGTAGTCTCTTTTTATCATACTAAAAAATTACTGGAGAGCTGAGATCAGAGAAAGTAGTAATAGTGCTGCTTCAAGGAAATGGTGAGATCCAAAAGGTATAAATCATGTGCAGAGAATATTATTAAACCGATATTAAAATTTGTGCTTTAATTCAAAGATCTGAGTTCTCCCAAGGTGTTTACTCTTTCCTTCTCCTCCTCTCTCTTCTCCTTCTTTTCCTCCTTCTTTTCCTTTCATCTCCTCCCCCACTTAGCCAAAAGAAAAGTGGGCAGATTCACTAAATTATTGGAAGGGAAAGAGCAGAAACTTCCTTTATGATTTTTTAAATCATGAATTAAAGTCACCAAAATGTATATTTATTGAATGATTTTAGAAATTCTTTTGTCTCAGAGATTGAAAATTGAAACTCTTTTTCAGAGTTGTATATTCTTTGCTTTACTTGAAACCCTGTTTATAGGCATCTGTTATGGTTTATTTTACCTAGGAGACTTAACCTAAAATGTGCTTTCAAATTTCTGTGTATCTTAATTTGACACTTTAAGAAAACAAGTAGTGCCTGAAATTTGGAATAACTCAAATAATACTTTGTGTGTATTAAGTGACATACCTCAGCTTTATCGTCAAAAGTCCAGATTCAAATATAGCTTTTTAATTTAGTATCTGATTGGTTTTTAATCAGTTACATAATGTATTAAAGTCTTTATTTTAAGCAAAATTTTTTTTCATCTGAAGCATCTTATCTGAACCACAGAACAGAAGCAATAATTTAAGGACTGTTTTCTCAGTTCTCCTAAGGATGTTACATAAGTAGCATAATAGACTTTTTTAGCATTAAGTCTTAGTGCATTCCTGGAACCCTGGTTCAGAAAGGCTAATGAGGATAAAAATAAGTTTCCTGCTTTACTTTTTTTTTTTTGTCTACTAATTTTGTGGGCTTAGGGATAAGTGTTGTCAACTCACAGTTTCTTATCTTTAGTTCCTAGATTACCACTCAATGTAAAAGCAGTATTTCTGAAGCTAAAATTAATTTCTCAAGTGTGTATTTGGGATACAGTACAGTTTAATAGCAATAATAATGAATAGAGAGGTAGAAATCTGTTTTTATGGTGCTCCAAGTTTTATTTTTTAGAGTTTTGCAATATTTATGGGCAAGAGACTTAAAAGTAGATACTAATTATTGTACATGCTAATATATTTTTCCAATAAATCACATCATCATTCGGAATGACCTTGTTAGGTGAGGGGGACAGCAGGAGATACGTATTGTGCCCCCTGAGAGCAAGTGGAATGATGCGTATCCAGCGAAGACACTGGAGATTTATTGTCTGTGGCAAAGGAAACATAGATCTCTGCTTATGCAGTAAGTGTTTTTGACATCATCCACAGTAAAGGATAAATGGGAGCTATAGGTTAGAAAGAGTTCACTTTATTGTTTTCACTTTATTGTGTTACTGCTTATTTTTAGTTATGTTTCTGTTTAGTTTTTATGGCTCTGAAAACATGAATGATGGTCACGCCAGACCAATCCTTATTGTAAATAGGATCTTATTGTTCAAATAATCAGAGTAGCCTTAGCGAACTCATATTCAAGACCAGACTCAGTTATAGGAGGAGGGTAGCAGTATATAGAGCAGAGTAAGTTTTTCTTCCCATTCCATATTTTGCTTGGAAGAACTTTCTTCCCTGATACCTTGAACTCATTTAAAAAAGATAACATGGGTGACTCATTTAGCCTAAAATTGGAAGGAGGGAGGACACTTCTAAAGGAAGAACTGCAAAACCAAAGGTAGCTATTCTTGATAATTTTCAAACAGCTACATCTGAGAAGTGAGGACTTGGATTCAGCTAATGTAGTCGGGTTCCTATTTGCTTCTCCCAGAAAAAGCAACTTGCATAGAAGAGATTCACAGCAATCCAGAATATTGTCCCCATGAGTATATTAGTCTTTAGTAGCTATAAAGTGTTGTGTCCTTTTAAAAACTATGCTATCTAGATGCTATGGTGTCAGGATTAGTATTCACCCTAGAGGACATAAACTGTATGTTATATTTCTTTGTGTTCATGTAGAAGTAACCATCCTAAACAAATTGTCTGGATTTTTTTTTTTTTTTTTTTTTTT
>NW_022900944.1:19717474-19726657 GCF_012274545.1 Fukomys damarensis
GTTTTTTTTTTTTTTTTTTTTTTTTGGTACCGGAATAGAACTCGGGACCTTGTGTTTGCAAGGCACTCGTGGAGCCACTGAGCTAAATCCCTGGCCCTGAATTCCTTTATGATGTTATTATTACTTTGTGCCCATGAGCAAATTCTTAATATATCTAAAATTCATTTTCTTCTTTTACATATTTAAGATGAGAATTCGTATACAGTAGCACTTAGCTCCCATGGCTGATTAAAGACTAAAGGGGTTAGTAAAGATCATAGCCCAGGGATTGAAACCCAGAAACTACTTGATAAAATTTGTTGGTCATTTTAATAACACATTTTATTATGTTTATCATGTTTCCAAAATTGGTGAATCTATTTCTCGATTTCATAGCCTACATTTTACCACTTTGCATATTCTGTGTTGGAAGAGCTTACTGGCTCTGCTTCGATTTTCCTTCTTTCCTTAAGACACGAGACAATGGACGTAGCTAGTGCATACACTTATGTGTACTAACAGATATATTAAACTAGGGCATATTTATGTTGGCTAAAATAAACTTAATCTGGGTTGTGGTTTAATTTGGACCTCTTTGACTATGTGGGGCTCCTTCATTACTTCTCTTCTTATTAGGAGTTGGATGACTAAACCTTGTAGAAAAAGATGCCAGATAAAAAGCATAAAAGAAATCTGAATATCTGTGATGCTAAGACACCTAACAGAAACTTAGTGCTTTTGTTCCATCTTCTACTGGGGATCTCAAATCAGTAGGTAATAGGTTTATTAAGAAATGAAGCATAAAACTCAGTTCCTTAATTTATACTATATAAATACTTTAGTTTTTGTAAGGATTAAATGAGGTGATACAGGTAAAACACTGAAAACATTGCTTGGTATAGAATATATGCTCAAAAACACTAAAACTTATTTTAGCCTTTAATAACAAATACATTGGCAGTTAGTACATCTTTTCTAACAAAATGTGGTAAGGTACATGGTTGACGTGAAAATCTCAAATCTGGCATTATGGGGCTTTGGGGGCACCAGATTATTCTGTGGTTAACTATTGCCATACAAATAAATTTTGGGGCTTATGACTAAAAGTGAAATTTGCATGTTGGGTTTTTGTACAAATTGCTTATCCTACTGAATGGTCGGTCACCTATTCAGCAAGAAACTTCCCTATATTTACTTCTTCAACATTGTCTTCAGTGGACAGTTTCCTGTGGAAGAAAGCTAGCAGACAGATGAAGGAACTTTATTCTCATCATTAGGGAACTCTAGTCTGGAAGAAGTCAATTTACAATAAATTTGGTTGAATTAAACCTAGATTCATAAACAGTGTTTTAAAAATCAAGATGTATTTGTTTCTAGTACAATTTTTACTTTTTATTTTTTAGAACACAGGTATAGAACATTGCTGGATTTTTTTTTTTTAGAACTTGAGACTAGAAGATTGCAGTGTTGTTGGACAATTACAAAACAATTTTGTAATTTTAATTGAATTTCCTTATCTTTCTGTTGGCAAGCATCACACTCTGTATTGTCGAAGCCTCAAACTCTAGGGACAAAACAGTGGAAGAGAAAGAAGAGTCAAAAGGGGCAGAAGAGTCTGCCAGCAGTGGTGGACATGCTTAATGTATTTAAAAGATTAATGGACTATTGAAATTAAAATTGCCAACACAAAGCACGTGATACCAAACTCACAGATGTGTATGTACCAACCATATGGGCTACCGCTTGGGCCAGTGACCGATTTGTATATCGTGAGAGTCTTGGCGAAGGCAATTTTCTTTTGTTGTGCAGGTTGAACATATATTTATTTGTCATCCAAATTAGAACTCATGTTCACATTTTCCCCCACAACCAGTGAAGCACATTGTTTTTTGGTGAAGTGCCGAAGTAGAGCATAAAAGCTGAACATTATTTTCCTACTAAGCAGTTTGAAATGGTCTTGAGATTTAGTGGCTTTTAATGAGTACAACAGTAGGAATTATTTCTATACATTATGCAGTGTATCATACACCTTGAATAACAAGGTAAGATGCTACTTTTTCAGCATGATTTAAATTTTTCTACAGTGACTGAACTGGTTATGTAGAGATTAGCGTGAAAATGCAGAATCATTTTGGAAATATTTACTGGGCTTGAATTCTAGAGCTGCTCTGCCTGTTCTGAAACTGTTTTGTGGTGCCCAAGATACCCTCCCAGGGGCTAATCTTTTTAAATTTGTATGAACCGCACAACCAGTGATATTAGACTTTGCAAAGCTTCTGGCAGGTCCTAATTAGCTTGATGCAAACTCAGAAATAAGCACTTTGCCTTCACTTAGCAAAAGAACTTGCCATTTTATTCCATGTTTTTCCTTTTGACTCTCATTTTCTATATGGTCAGCAGTAACTCTTGTAATCAGCCTCATGATAACTTTTACAAAGAGTCATGATATCAGATTTTTAGAAATGAGGATGGGGTCGTTCATGATTAAAAACTAGATAAAGTAGTAACCAAACATCAAAATATCATTTCTTATTTTAATGAAAATTAATCTGTTGTTAATATTATTAGAGGATTTTAAAAACTCAGTGCAGTGCTGTGTACATAATTGATGCTCATTATACAGTCATTAAAGTTATTTAGTGACACAGCATTTTATGATGTCTTTATTTCTAGTGTAGGTGAAACAAAATGGTTGTTTGAGCATTACAGAATCAAGAATGTTCCTTTTGGAAGACACATGTTGTAAATTAAAGTTGGAAAAAAGTGAGTGGCAGAAAATTTGTTTCTAGTTAGATGGTTTTCTGTGGATTTAATATAGTGAAACTTGCAATGAAGAAATATCCAAATGCCATTAATTAGGAACCAAAGTAGCCTAAACATTAATGGATATTGCAAATAATCTTCCAGAGAGTTTCTTATGCCCCATTTTGTGCTGTTTTAGGTGATTATATGGGATTGATTTTCAAGGAATTTAACTTGAGCCAAATCTTAATCTTTTGAGATTTTCCTTTTACTAGTAATTGCCTCATTAAGAATGTGAAATGGGCACCTTGTTTTCATAATGCCACTGTTGAGACTAGAGTAATTCATTCCTATATTTTATCACTGAATTAAAAGCTTAATTAAGTTTATGAGTGTTTCTTAAACTTTTAAAAATTAGTGCTAATTCATTTGTTCATTTACTTTAGAGTGAAGGGAGAAAATTAGTACATTCTTCCTTCTTTGTAACGAAGGATGAAATGAGAAATGTCTTCAGATGATTGAACAAGTGCATTATTAATTACTGCTTGCTCATTTTGTATCTAGCATTGTGCAAGAGACAAAAATATGAAATATAAATATATAACAATAGAAATTACCCAAATATGGTACTAGAGAGGAATGGTTATAAGTACAAAAAGGTCATTGTGATCCATAGTGCAGTAAATAGCCACGTCTTCAGGTGAATTAGTTTACTATTATACAATAATTTAAATTATTTCTGTTCTAATTATTTTATATATTAGTTTTTTTTCTTTCCTACCTTTTAGGCTTAATTTCATTTCTTAGTACGTGAGATTGACTTAAATTCTGTTGTTTTAGTTCCTCCCATCACCAATTGTATCTGACTCTAATGAGGATATAATTTATCTTCAAAGGAAAAGAAACCTTTATGGAACTAGCAAAATATGAGAACATTTTAGTTGTTCACTTAGATTTTGAATGTGAGATTAAGAGGAAAATCAGTGTGGCAAACATTTAAGCTGAGATTGAAAGTAGTACAATCAGTTTTAGTGTTAAATTATGAAAGAGAATGAAAATAGTTTTGAAAGAGAGCACCCTAGTTCTTATGAAAGAAAGTCTGAAAATAAGGCAGCTAAATAACTTTGAGTCAATTAAACATTTATCAGGATAGAGATTAAAATTTTAGCAAAAAGATTGACCCTGCAACTAAATGTATCATTTTGTAGTGCTTGCTTAACAGTGATGATGGCAACATTTGAACCCCTTGAAAGAGTAGTTCCACAATGATATTAAAAGTGTGCATTGGCTCATAAGGAATAATATGTCAGTATCAGAATGTGTCTAATCAGACTGTGTGTAGTAATTAATTCCATTTTCTTAAAACTTTATAATAGGATCATAGCTTCTGGTGCCTTTATTTTGCAGTAGCCATTCGGTTTAAGAAAGATTCTAGCATAGCTCAGTCTTCTCCTGAGAGTACATTAACTCAAGTGGTACTCTGTACTCTGTATAACATCTGGACTACAATGGAAATGTGCTATGTGTTATTAGGGTGGATGTGAATTATCAAATGTTCCTTCTGAAACAAGCAGCCACCTTACCTACAAATGGGCCCAGACACCTGCTCATTGCTAATTCATTTTGGATTTCTGAGCCCTTTGATGAAATGTAAAAATACTTTAAAATTTCTTTACATTACAGTACCTGCAGACAAAATAACTAAATCTTTCTACATTATCCAGTGTAACTTAGCCATACAATTATAAATATTGTTGCAATTGCTCTTTGGTTTTTTTACTTTGCTTCCGCATGTTAATGTTTTGACCCAAAGTTTACCCTAGCTACTTCCCCTTCTGTTACTTCCCCTAGTTTTAGGTCCCCTTTTTCTCATCGAGGCGGCCTTTGAGCTTCTCTTTTTATGTTCACTATTTCTAGATAGTCTGTCCCAACTCTTTGCCACTACTGCATTTTCATATTTGTAATCCATAATCTACTGCAACAGATTATGTCTAATTTCAAGAATTCTGTTGATTGTTTAGTAAATTGGAAACAGGGAGTAAGGGGGAGAGCTGTTGTAGGCATTACTGAAGTCCAGAGCCCTTTGTTGTGGCCAGATTAGAGTAGGCTAGAAGAAAGAGTGTCTTGTCTAATGGCTTTGTTTGTTTGTTTGTTAGTTTTAAAAGAGATCATATAATTTTCAAACCCTCAGTACTGGTAGAGGGTATATACATTAAATGAGTGGCATTTAGCAAACATACTCAAATTTTTTAAACACTGGCCATCACTATTCAGGTATTTCATAATAGAATTTCCAAGGTCAGTTCTTTGAAGGTCGATCTTTACCTGGACTAGTATGTATCCTTCATAAAACCCTGCTGAGCAGACAGATGTCTCTTTAGTTTAAAACTTGACTAATGGAGTTTTTGTTTTCCTTTGTTTTTTTCCTAATATATACTTTGAAGTTTTATGTAAAACAGTTCTATGTATTAAACTATTTGCTAGCTTAGTTATGTTAGATGGGAATAGCAACAGTAATATATATTATCAGGCATTAGGAATGGAATTTCATGTGCATTTTCACAAATATCTAGTAACCCTAGGAAGCAAGTGCTGTATTATGTTCTACATTTTATAAATGAGGAAAGTAAGATGATGAGTTCCTCTAAGTAAAATGACACTCTAATGATAGATTTGGGTTTTAAAGACAAAAAGAGCTCAAGTACTTGACCACTTCTTTCATGGCGCTCAAAGGTACTGACACTCACTCATCTTCACCTTAGATTTTTTTTTTTTTTTGCTTTTTCCATACACATTTTTATGTCCCACAGTGCATATCTCAGAAAAAACATTTATTAATGACTAATTACTTCCAACAATTTAATTTAGTGTTAAGATTACACTTGGGAGCTGAGGATTTAGCAAAGTGGTTCTACCACCTGCCTCGCAAGCACAAGATCCTTTTACAATTACATTTTACAATTACATTTGTGTATATGCATAGCCAAAATGTCATATTTAGGACCTGGATATTGTTCTTGGTCTTCGATATCTATTGGTAGTCTTCAACTATATCCCCTGCAGATGGGAGCAACTACTCTACTTATATTTCAGATTGGAGAAAATAAATAGGTTTATGAATTAGGATGGAAAATCTTTTTTCAAGGATGTGCAGCACTTCTTTACAGCATTAAGCATTGTTGAGAACCATTTAAATAATTTGAAAGGGAATCCTTTCAGCTTGCTTGGAGTGCCTCCTTCACTAATCTTCTTGCTCTCTAGACTGTGGAGTGTGTTAAATTTCTAACCTTTCTCTTTGTGGTGGCCCTTTTGAGAAAACAAACTTCACTGTGGGATCAGTACCAGTAAAACTGAAATAATTTGTTTTATTAATATTTTGCCTATATTTAAATTTAACAAAATATAAATAGAGGTCTGAATTCCATTCACCTATCTAATGCATATTTGGAGGGCATTCCAAATTTAGAGAATAGCAATATGATTTGGAGAGAGACAGACATCTTTAAGATAACATTGTTAGCTGGGAATTTAGCTCAGTGGTTCCACTGCCTGCCTTGCAAATGCAAGGTCCCAAGTTCAATCCTCATTAAAACGAAACAAACAAACAAAAAAAGATAACATTTGTTAGTAGTTTACAATAAATTCAAATGTATATCAGAGTTGTGGTTAGTAAACATAGATTACATATGAATGTCTTCATATTTTAAAATATTCATTCACATGATGATGTATTTACCAGGCTCTGATAAAAATAAATGAATGAGAAATAGATCAATTTTCTCTTCTTATAAAATTTACCTCTGGTTTAGGAGACATTGTAGACAAATATTCAGAATAACTATAGAATGTGAAGAGTGATATGAACCAGATTAACACGGGAAGGCATAATTTGGTGTGTTTATAGGGAAATATCGATAACTTCAGGTAGCAAGTGCTATAAAGAAAGTACAATCAGATAAAAGAATGCCTGGGAGGGTTTTCACATATTCATATATACACGAACACTTGAATGTGTTCAGACAGTGGCACCAACTAGATTATCCTCATTTAATATTATTTCTAAGGACATATCATTTATCTAAATACAATCTAGATCAATGCATTTGTGGCAAATAAATTAATATGCTCATTTACTTGAGAATTTTTATTGTTGCTCTGGGAACAAACAGGGAGCTCTCACAGTTGCAGCTTTAACCTTGCCAATCACAGACTTCCTGTAAGGGCACTGCAGTTATTTGGAACCTTTTCTGGGTTGGCATTGGCATTCTTTTGCTAGATTACATTTATGCATTAGTGCCATCTGTGCCTGCTGCACCTTCTGTGAGTTAGCCCTGGCCAAATGACTGGCATTTATCTGGAAGAGGAGAGAGGGAGAGAGGAGATCCTAGAGTATTTTACCCGCTGTTGGCACAAGTGGAATTTAGGAAAGAGGCACATCAGTAAGCATAAAATATTTGCAGTTGGTGTCCCTGACTTCAAGCCTTATAAAGCTATCTCTATTCATTTACTTGCTCTTAAGATATAATAGCTTTTTATTTTTAGCATGTGAAAGTGCAGAAGAAGTTAAACTAAACACTTAAGGAAATACAACAAAGCACACTTGTAAAATGCTGAGAAAAATTACGTGTAATTTGAATATGTGTACTTCTTATTTAACCATGAATATATATAATAACAAGGTTTGTTTTGGTTGAATAGATTTGGTAGTTCACTTGAATTGAGCTCTATCTGTGTGTTGAAATGTAGACTTAGTGCTACAATTATATTTAGAAAACTTATGGCCCTGTGTTCAACATATAATCAAGATACTGAGTCTTTCTGTAGGATCTTTTTGAGTGGATACTATTTTGAATCGTGTTATTGCAAAATAGATCAGTGATTCCCATACCTATAATACATTCTGGTACTGTTAAGTGGAAACAGATAAAATTGGTCAGTAAAAATCGATACCGAAAAGTTTCTTTTCATTTACACTACATTTACTTTTATCTTACATCTTTTTGTTTTACAGTACTTGATTAGAAACAGTGAAATAGCGGGCAGGGGTCCTCCCCAAAATGGATACAATGCAGTAGTGAGAAGAAATGCTTGCAAGGGAGAAAAAAGAGAGTAAGAAAAGACCTCTTGATTCAGATAAGCCTGGAGTATGAAGTTATTTAATACGAGAAGCAACAGTTTAACAGCCCCCAGGATACCCTGAGGATGGTGCTGGACCACATCTTGGTATTATAATCAATATTCATAATTACAGAGCTTTGTCTTCAGTATGAGAACATATGCAGGCAATTCACTGAGGAAGATGGAAATGTGAAAATGTTCTTGAAAAGAATTTTATCCAAGATGGAAAATATGAAAAGTTTTTGGGCTTATGTAGTGAATCTACAATTATCCTTTTGTACTAGGTTGTATTGTACATTAATGTCTAGAGATCAGAGTTTGTCTTCTGCTTCTGTGGTCTCACATAGTTAAAATTACTTTCATATAAGTTCCTCTCATACGGTTTATGTTTATTTTCTTAATATTCCTCAGATTTAATCTATAATATACTTAATTCCTGTATTCCCCTGGATGTAGATTTCTTAAATGTAGGCATTTTTTGGTTACCATTTAGTAATATTTCATTATCTCTTTGTTGTTTTTAAAGATCTACACACATGATCTACACAGAATTTTATCAGTGCTATAATGGTTATGATTATGGATGTTAGAGGTTTAGCCTTCTGGGTTCAAAACCTGAATCGGCCAATATCTTGCTCTGGAAATTTGAGTGAATAAATTACCATCTCTAGGCATCAGTTTCCTCATCCATAAATTCAATATAATAATCTTACAACAAGAAAATAGTGGTGATGAAATAATCACAATACTTAAATCCCTTAGAAAAAAACTTGCTAGACACTAAGAATTAATATTAATACTAAGAACGACAGTGAGTCATTATTATTGCTGTGGTTGGAAAATTATAGATTCTGTTCACATGGAACACAGTTGCCTATAGTTTAAACTTTTAAAAAATCATTCCGATTAGTTTTTCTGCTTCATTATTTTGTTTATTTAGATGCTTATCAGGTTGTGTAGATCTTCAGTACCACAGAGATACTGCTCTGTTACCATAGGGAGAAGATGCCTCAGTATTGCCCCTAAGTCCATCTCAGATGGAAAACTTAGTGACTGAAGCAACATTATGAAAAACAGCTAACAACAAGTTCTTCCTGTCACTAAAAACAGCGGGAATCCACATTTTTTTCCCTGATGGCCATGCCTGTGAGCCCCATGGTGGTCATCAGTATTCACCAGATGGCAGGCAGCAGGGAAGAAGACCCCTACTAAGGCCATTCAACGTGACTGTGGAAAAAATGAGCATACCTTGATTTGTTTTCCCACTATTACATAGAATGAAGATTTTGCTTGATTCTGAGAATTTTATTGGGATTAAAATAGTAATATATGTGTATATATATG
>NW_022900944.1:19726944-19728590 GCF_012274545.1 Fukomys damarensis
TCAGTTAACTTGTGAAATGGTGTGTATTTTCTTGGCTATATGCCTTACAAAAATATATATTGAGCAATATTTTTACATGCTATCACTAATGCATTAGTAATTTGTAATAAAAGGCTATCTTACCTTTTAAAGTAAATTAATAAAATATTTTTCTTTAAACACATCTGTATAATATTCCTAATTTTAATTATTACTGGTATATGTGACTTTTTAGGTATTTGGTATCTTTAACCACTTCATCACTAAATTCTATACACTGTGATAATATTTCAGTTGCTTTTTAAAAACCTATAAATATTAACAGCATTTTATTGTGATGAAATATATATAATATGTATAATATATATTATAATATACATATTAAGATTTACTGTTTTAATCACTTTTAAGTATACAACCCAGTAACATTGAATCCATTAATGTTGTTGTGCAACCACTACCTCTACCTCCAAACATCATTCATCATTAGACTGACACTCCGAGCTTGTTACAGCAGTCTGTGTTTTTCACTCTCCCTGCTAACCACTATTCCACTTGCTGTCTGTATGAATTGACTGACTTAGGTACCACAGATAGGTGGGACCTGGCAATATTTGCTCTTTTGTAACTGATTATTTTGCCTAGCAAATATTTGCAAGGTCCCACATTAGTTATAGCTCATAGCAGAATTGCATTCATTTTTAAGGCAGCATGATATTCTGTTATATTTATATATCACATTTTGTTTATTCATTGTAGTATACCATCTTCTTGGTACTTGGGTAGTTTTTACCTATTGATTTCTGGAAATAATGCTGTTATGAATAGGTGTACAAATGACCATTTGAGTCCCTGCCTTTGGTTCTTTTCGATATATATACAGAAGGACGAATGCTTTCTCCTGTGAAATTCTATGTTCAATTCTTTTTTTAAAGAACCCCCATACTGCCTCCTGCAGTGGCTGCCTCATTTTACATTTCCACTAGTAGGCACAAGAATTTCAGTTTCTGTATATCCTCTCCAGCTTAGTATTTGTTTTGTAATACTAGCCATTCTTACGGATGTGAACCAGAATGACAATCTTTCTAAGTTTTACTTTTCTACTTGGATTTTGCATTTTACATAGGTAAAGTTAATTTCATTTTTTAATTTTATATAGATTTGAGGTATACAACATGGTTAAAAATTATATATATAAATATAAAACTGTGGTCAATTTTCCATAGTTACCTTTCATTGTGTGCTGTGTGTTCAGTGTGTGTGGTGAGAGCATGTAAAATCTACTCTCAGATAATATCCAATATGTGATACAATATTAATAATTCCATTCCTTATGCTGTATATTACATCTTGGGTTTTGTTCTTACTGAAATATGTACCCTTTTCACCTACCTCTCCATATTTCTTCCTCTTTCTTGCCCCTGGCAACCAGGAGTCTATTTGTTTCCATTTGTTTGACTTTTTAAAGTTACTGTGCATATAAGTGAGAGCATACAGTATTTTTCTTTTTGTGTCCAGTTTCTTTCACTTGTGTAATGTTCTCAAGATTCAACCATGTTGGGCCAGAGATTTAGTTCAGTAGTTCTGCCTCCTGCCTTGCAAGCGCAAGGACCCCAGTTCGATCTCCGGTACCATAAAAAAAAAAAAAAAAAAAAAAATTAAAACGT
>NW_022900944.1:19728765-19735155 GCF_012274545.1 Fukomys damarensis
AAAAAAAAAAAAAAAAAAAAAGATTCAACCGTGTTGTAAATAGCAGGATCTCCTTTTTTAAGGCTAAATAGTATTTCATTGTACATATACCACATTCTTTTATCCATTCATCCACTGATGGACGCTGAGGTTCTTTCCAAAAGCTGGATGCCTGTAAGTGATAACGTAATGTATATGGGAGTGCGTTTCTCTCAGTCATTTTGCTTGGAAGAGGAATACAAAGATAAGATATTTGTGTGACAAGTTATGGTAACCTCACAGCAAATTTCCTATATAAAAATTAGTTGGACTTATTTCATTTAAAATATCTATAGACTTGTTATGTTCAGCTGTCTCCACATCTGATGAAATTGCTTTATTTGTACAAGGAAATACTTTAACGAGAAAGTCTTTACTTTTTAAGTCTTTACAAGTCTTCATAAAATATTTTTCTTCTGAAACGGAAGTACAATCTCTTTTTCTTTTCTTTTTTTTTTGCTTCAATATGGCAATCTTCCTCCTGACCCACCAGGTGATCTCCTAGATGACAAGTTGGCAAGTGGGTTGTTAAATGTTAGAGTCATAACTGAGACCTGAGACCAAGTGAGGCCCATTTTCTGACTCATTGATAACATAGTATGATAAACTATTTTTATAGACTATTTTTATAAACTTTGTAATATATTTATATATATTATATTTTTTATAAATGATTTTTTATATATAGGTTGGGATTGCTATATTTTGGTAAATTGAAAATTCTTGTTAAATTTCCTCAGACATACAAAAGAACATATGAAACATTTATATGGATTTTATTTCTTAAAGGTGGATACAGACTCTCAATCAAAAGTATTTGCTGATTATTGAGCACAAATTAATCACTGTTAATTCAGGAAAGCTTCGTAATCTTGAAAGTTTGACACAGTCATTACTTTTAATATTAATTTTAATACACAATTCTCCCAAGATAAAGGACCTAGAATATTGATGTCACTGTTTAAAAACATGATGATTGTTGATATTTTCCAAGCAATATATTTAAAGATATAATTTCTCTTTTCCCATAAAAGTGAAGTGCAATAAAAAAATGCTCTAAAAAACTTTTGTTTGGAGAAAAGCTGAATGATGTCAGATTTTCTTTGACAGACTTTGCTCACAACCTTGTTAATAGATAACACCCCTGTGACAGTGCAGTTAAGTGGATAGATAAGAGTTGTTACACTAAAAGTTCTCACTGGCTACTGCTAATTAATTTTATTCACAGGCAGATTTGGAAAGGTATTAGTGTTCATATTGCTTAATAAGAAAGTACTGCAGTCACACAATGAGAAAGACTCTTGATATAATCCTTTTAAATTTGGGAATGCATTTTGTAGAACCTGAACAATATGAACGGTAAAAAATTCTTAAGTTCTAAAGATTGGTATGATTACAGCAAAAAGATTATATTCGTGTTAGTTTTTTGTCGCATAAACTTGTATGATTTGAGATTAATATAAAATAATACATGTATATGGTGTTATCTTTCCCACGAATATTTGTGCCTGGAATTCAAATTTGCTTTTTCTTATTTCCATATGCTCTGTTTTAAACATATGTTAAGTTGTATATTTAAAACTAGACGTACCAAGAAAGCCCACATAAAATATGTTTTCTTCATTATCAAATACTTCAGTGCCATCATTATTTGCAGTGGGTAGGGGTTAGAAAGAGTGAATGTAAGTTAAGTCTGTAAAACCGATTTTTAATAACACTAAGCAGAATGAGCAGCTGGCTTTCGTTTTGCAAGGTGCATTGATGTTGTCACAAGAGGCTAAATAAAAATGCTAATGCAATTGTCCATGTTTGCAGTTTGACAACACGAGAATATTTTATGTGTTGCACCTTCCCCATTTTCAAAGATTAGCGTTAACTTTGGTGGAAAAATACAGTGATGTCTATTTAGAACTACTGATCATTCACATTTAAATCTACAGATGTAGTGTTGCAGTAGAATTTTTCTCAGGAATGCCATTCAGACAGAACAGTACATTGTCATTTCACATACCTTTTCTAGGATGTTAGGATGTTAGGATAGAGGGTGACCATTCAGCAGTTTTTATCATGGCTTTGTACTGATGTATGACTACTAGGATCTTCTGTTTGTTTTAGTCTCTAAAGTAGTATTTTCAAGTGACAGTGTTTTGAAATTGAGCCATTATTGCTTCACTTAAAAAGTGATTAAACTCAAAGAAAGCTAGCTTTAGGTATGGTAGTTTCTTTTTCCCCTGTAGTTGTGGTAATTATTTTTGTCACAGTCTCCTACTAAAGAAATAACAATTCTGATAAGCATTATAAGTTAGGGACCTTTTCCACTAGTTTTAAGTAAGATACAGTAATTTTAATTAGTGTATCAAGTTATGCTTCATTATTTTAAGAAACTTTTTTATTTTTTAAAGTAAATTTTTTGTTGAATCGGTGCTTGAATTTTCAAATTCATTGGCAAATGTAAATTTTGAGATCATTTAAAAATACTTGTTTTGTGAAACTTGCATTAATTGTGCAGTATTCTTATATTTAATGATGATGATAATAAGCAACAAATATAGAATCATTCCTCCTTAATGTCTAATTTGGTGTGTGAAATTTTATCCATATATGTAGGAGGAGCAGGTGCTGTACCACTCAGGTAAAGAAAAATGATGTTTTTAAAATATTGATTTCATTGACAAAATAACAGAGACTTAGAGGAAAATAAGTGGCATAATGTCAGTTAACCAGGCACTAATTTAAAACTTTCCTTATTTTCTGATATGTGTACACACCACATGCTGTTAGGTTGCTCCTGAAGACCACTTCCTGCTTGTCAAAACATGCACGGTATTTCCATCTAAAAAATCACAATGGACTTGGAATATCTACTTTCATTTCTGTCTGCTTTGTCGGTTGGTGGCTTTCAACATAAAGCAGACTCCACTTCCTACCATCTGCTCTCTGTTAAGATTGACATCAAGTTCAGCTCCTCTCTGATGCCTCGTTGTTTCCCAGTTTAGAACGCTACAGTTCCTGCAGTTCTGCTACTTCCCTAGATGTCAGCCGTGGGCCACTCAAAGAAGCAGAACATGGAGGTCTGCTTAAGTAGCCAATGACAGAGTGAGCTAGAGAATGGTTGCCCCCGTTATTTAATTACAGGTCAGTTAGGCAATAGTTTCATATTTCTAATGTAAAACAAGCCAACCATTGCATTTTATTTTACAGCCTGCTAATCATTGTGTTGATGGACTGAAACTTTCCATATTCATAAAAGGATAATATCAGTTATATGTTTAAAGTAATATTGGTGGCATAATTCATTCTGCAAATATTTATAAATACATACCATAGTATATTTACTGTTTTAGGCATTTGTAAAATAATGATAAAAACACTATGGTGGAGTGTGCAGTCTAGAAACAGGATAAGCTTTAAACAGATACCTAGACTTGTTTGTTAAATGAAGAGTTGTTAAAATGCTGAACCAACTTTACTGCCATCCAAAGTCTGGATATATTGTTTATATTAGGATAAGATAGTAAGTTAATTATATTATTTTTCTTTAGAAAATCACTTTAGCTTATACTATCAGAATTTATTTCTCTGAGCCAATTTTAAATCCATATCCATATAATTATATGCCTATCTATATATCTGCTGATATATCTACCTGTTATCATCTATTTTACAGTAGCTCTAGACGTAGTACATACTTGAACCATAGATAGACCTAAATTCCAGTTTCTGGTTTGCTATTTAAGTTGAGTAATGACATAAAAACATTTTAGTATGATCAAATAGTGGTTAAATAAACAAAGCGAATTACTTTTTATCTCGTTTGCAACTATACATGTTTTCAGCAGTTTCAAATTCTATAGACCAACAATCAAGCTATATTTTGTATAGTAAGGCAACTTAATACATGTTAATTTTTAATTAATTCATATTTTGAAATAGTAACATGGTTACATCTCACTTAGGTAAATATAGCTCTATGACTGCACTAAAACATTTAAACTTTGAAGATTTATTTTGTTGGACTTAATTGTATCTTAGAGATGCCTTAATATTTCCATAATTATTTTTAAACTCACTCTTGTTTGTTGATACACATTATTTAGATTAGGAATGCTTGCATTAATTAAAAGACTAAATTCATATACATTTAGTGTCTCTTTTGATGGTAAACAAGTAGCTTATATTTACTGCTGTTTTATATGCACTGATCAGTGAAATGACCTCAGGGTCACAGTGGCATGTATCTCTGCAATATAAATCCACATGCCTATGTATGAAAGCCTTGCTACACTTAAAAGCGGGGTTGCCGTCCTGCTGTTATTGGCCTAATTTTAGTATATTAAATAAATTAAGGTCTTGATGGAAGTTTTGTTCTTCATGGTGTAAATTCATCTATACATGGAGTCATTTGGTTGCTACCTTAATTTAAAATGTAGAAGGGTAATGTGAATAATTTTAATTCATATTTTTGACATATCATTTAAAAAGCTTATTTTATATCATATGTCTACATATTAATCTGTAATAAATGTGGAAGATTAAATCCTGATTTTGGAAATTTAAATGTCCATCTTTTTAGTAAATATAAAAATGACAGCAATTGTTTAAAATTGGTTTTATCAAGTATGATATAAATATCTGAAGAATAAGTTTGTCATCCCTAAATATAATATATTAGTGCATTTTCTTTTCTGGAAGCTATTCATTAAAAACTTGCTGTGCTGGATGAAAATAGAATCCCTGTAACTAACTTTCCAGTCAAACTTGTCGAAAAAAAACTCTTTGTGATGCTCAACATTTTTAACCATCAGAGAAATGCAATTTCAAACTATATTGAGATTCCACCTCATGCTTGTCAGGCTGTGGAGTTTTAAGAACCCTTATACACTGGTCGGTAGGAACATAAGTTATTACAGTCATT
This sequence comes from Fukomys damarensis, assembly GCF_012274545.1. Lineage (NCBI taxonomy): Eukaryota > Metazoa > Chordata > Mammalia > Rodentia > Bathyergidae > Fukomys > Fukomys damarensis. The sequence goes on from NW_022900944.1 coordinate 19,733,699, forward strand.
ATGGAGAAAATATGGAGATTCTTAAAAAAACTAAAGATAGATCTACCATATGAGCCAGCTATGCCCTATCTGGATATGTACCAGAAGGAAATGAAGTCCACATACAAAAGCTATACCATAAAGTTTTAATTTAAAAAGCTTAAAGTGAAGCTTTTAATATTTGTTTTTCTTTGAAAAATTTTTGCTAAATAATAAATATTCACCTCAGAATATCTGGGAAGTTAATTGGCAAGTGATAAAAAAAAACTGTGGTTACTTTTTAAAGCAGAGATATTTAATAAAATTTGTGTCCTTTGAGCGCAGGCAGAATTCATCAACATATTTTATTTAACTTTTTGACTGGGAGAACGTATGTTGTTTAAGGATTCCAAAAATGAGACTTTAACTTTTAGACAACTGACTTGGCCAAAGCCAACTCATTGCAATGCTGAGACGATATACATTTAGGAAAATTTCTCAACAAATATTTTTCAGTGTTAATAATGTGCAAGCATTCAGGATTTTTCTTAAATGTGCCCAAAGCAATATAATAAAGTGAATGAATTCTCTTAGTGCCTAATTTTCCAGGAGTAATACATGCATTGCATGAAGATTTTTTGCTCTGTGATGTTAACATCCAAGATTAAAATTTAAGGTCTAGAAATACTCTAGAAAACATTAGTATTTTCAAGCCTTCATTCTTTTCCCACTGAATAAATTAACTTAATCTGTCTTCCACTAATCATCAGTGGGGATATATGGTGTTCAATTGAAATTTTCTAATATTTTTCTATATGCATGCTTTGAATATGAATTAATTTTCAGTTAGCCATTATTTGACATATGGTTGGAGTTTGAGTTATTCACTTTGATTTTTGTGAGGCAGGTGGCGACACCACTGAGCTAAATCCTCACCCCTCACTTTGTGTTTTGTACGTGTGAATCTTTAAAATTTGAAAAGTAAGCTTATTTTATTTTATTTTATTTTTTGGTACCGGGGATCGAACTCTAGTCCTTGCGCTTGCAAGGCAGGCCACCGAACTGCTGAGCTAAATCCCCAGCCCATGAAAAGTAGGCTTCTTAACATCTAGCTCAATATGCTATAAAAGAGAGGGGGTCCAGATATTAACTTTAATAATTTTGCTTTTATAAAAGAATTTATTATTAGCACATGTTTGTGATACATAATAAATACATTCATTGTGGGGAGTTGATATGGGTACATGTCGTATCTCAATCCTTTTTACTTTTCTTTCCACTCTCCTTTCTCCCCTCTTCCTCCATCTCTAGACCACCTTTCCATCTATCTGCAAAAGATCTACTTGCCTGTTTCCCATTATCTATCTTTTATTTTGCTCTTTAAATTATTTGTACAGGGCCGGGGATTTAGCTCAGCAGTTTGGTGGCCTGCCTTGCAAGCGCAAAGACCCAAGTTCAATCCCCGGTACCAAAAAAAAAAAAAAAAAAAAATTTATACT
>NW_022900944.1:19735726-19769826 GCF_012274545.1 Fukomys damarensis
GACATGTGATACATACATTTATCTCTTGATGTGTGTTGTGTTGCTATAAACATGAAAGTGCATGTGTTAATATGTTATGATAGCTTTAACTCTTTTGGGAAGATAACCAGAAAAAAGGTTTATAATAATTAATTGCACAGGCTTTGTGTGACAGGACCTATGTTTCTTTGCATGACAGTGTCTGGTCTCCATGACCTCATTTTCCACTTTCTCCATTACTCATTCTCCTCCTGCCATACTCTACTGTTTTCCTGCAGATATGACAAAGATAATTTCATTTCAGTTTCTTTGATCTTGCTGGTTTTTCTACCAGAAGTATTATTCAAAGGATAGTCAAAGTCTCATTGAAATCTGAGTTTTTGATTAAATGTTACCTGTACACTTTTACAAAATCACAGTCCTCCAGTATTTTTCCAACACCCCCCATATACACTCTGTCCTCTCTTACCCTAACTCAGATTTGTTATTTTGTCCTGAATTATTTATAAGAGGTGTTGTGTACTTCCAGTGCATTGTGTGAGTTATTCCAATATTATTGATGCCAAGATACATGATAGGAGGCAGGTGATAAAACCCTGAACCATCATATTAATTTTTATATATTTTTGGCATAACCTCACTATTCTTTGGTAATTTTTTTTTCCATTTTGGCATTGTATGTTCCAGGTCCATCTTTTAGATTTTTCCTCCACAAAACTGGACTCCTCTCCAATGAGTCCTATGTATCATTATTAGATAATTGTATTTGGAGAACATATTTGGTAGTGGAATTGTTAACTGTTCCTGGGTTGGGATTGCTCACGGGTCTTTTCAGAAAGTAGAGGTACCAAATTGCATAGCTTGGAGAAAAATAAAGGGTTTGTGACATATTTTACATTCTAATTGAGCACTGAAAGATTTTACTGAATGTCTTATAAATTTATAATTGTATCCCTTTAACATGAAACTTGGAGATTAATATTGATGTACTTGTTCATGTTAATAATTAAACATTAGTAAAATTACTGATCAATTCTTTTACTGCCTTGTTTATGTCTTGATCAAATTTTATAGTTTACATTGAGGCAAAACACTGTGAAATTCTTGAAATAGTTCTCTTATGTACATGGTATTGTGTCCAATTTGTTTCCAATCCTTAGGTCTACTGTTACTTATTTCAATTAGCTATGTATACTCTTTGTTGTTCTGCTACTTTATTCTTCTTCTGCCCTCTTTTGGGTTAGTATAGTATTTTTGTTACAGTTATTTTATCCAATCTTTTGTGTTTTCAAGCTACTTCTATGTTGCTTTTTAGTCTTGGCTTTAGAGATAATGATATTCTTTAACTTTTCATAGTCTACCATCACTTAGTATTACTGTGGCATAATTTCTGTTTTTCTTTCTGCTGTGTGCTCTATATCTATAATAAGGAATTAAGTGAAAATATTCTCTTATGAAATTTGTGTTGGTACTCTAAAATATATAGATAAGGAACACATTTAAGAAATAGTTAAAGACTGAGAATAAGATACTCAGTAATGTCATGCTATCATTATTATTATTATTATTATTATTATTGTTTTCAATGACAGTGTTGTAAATAAATCTTATTTTAAATAGTTATATGTTGTACTTAGCTATGAATTTACTCTCCTGTTTCTCTCTCTCTCTTTTTTTTTTCATTTAGCATTTAACCAAGTTCCATTGTTGGTATCCTCCATTGTTTTGGATGAAAAGTCTGCTGTTATGCTTATTACAATTTCTCTATATATTTGAGGATAGGAGTTGGGGGTACAGGCAGAGATATGTTTTTATGATATTCTTTGATTTCCAGTAGTTTTGCTACATTTCTTGGTTTTCTATCCATTAATCCTGATTGGGGTTCAGTGAGTTTATTTGATCTGTAAATCCATGTCTTCCATCAATTCCTGTAAATTCTCTACAGTTATTTTCAAGTATTTTGTCTGACTCATTTTCTTTCCTTTGCTTATAATAAACTAAATATAACAACTATTAAGTATTATCCCACGGGTTTAATATTTTTTTGGTTTTTTTCCTTCTTTGTTTTTCCATTTTGAAAATTTCTGAACCTTCAGGTTAATAAGTCTTTCTTCCTGTGAGCCCAGGCTACTTTTATACCAGTTAAATGCATTCTTTATACATGCAATTTTGCTTTACCAATTGATTTTTTTCCTAAAATTTCTTACTTTTAATTTCAGTAGTTTTACTGAAATTCCTAATACCTTTATGTACACTATCCACATCTCTCACTGGATTTTAAAACATTTTTGCAAGAATTATTTAAAAGTCCTTGTCTATTAAATGCAATATCTGGGCCTTGAATTGACGATGTTTTCTGTTGTTTATGTGACATTTTCCTACTTCTCTTTGTGTACCTTATTTGTAATTTGATGCTACACATTTTAACCTGTCTGTCTATCTGTCTGTCTGTCTATGGAGATACTAACCTGCATAATATTTACCCCTATTCAAGTATATACTATTTTCTATTTTATGTTGATAATCTATGGGGGAGCTGTTTTTTGGTTTTGTTGAAGTATTAGTTTTACTCTACTAACTAAAGCTAAAATTAACTTCATTTTGAAGTCATTTTGAAGACAGGATCAAGAATTCCTGTCAGGGAAGCTTTGTTCTGCTTTCCCTTACTGCTCATCTATGGGAATACTGAGTTATAGGGAAAATCATTTTATTCCATAACTACCACAGCCTCCTTAAGCCCCATAGCCAGATTATTGTGCTTTGGAAAATCTATCTTCATTCTGATACTCTGTCTGAAGCCTTAGATTGGCCAGTGCCTTGAAAACTGAGAAGGGCATGAGCCTTGGAGCAATTTTTCTCAACTCTACCCAGATTTCAGCAGGTTGCTCCTCTGTGGGTGGGAAGGACCTGGGTCCACAGAGATATTTTCTTCATTACTTTTGCCATGTCATTATTGTGCTTTGGAAAATCTATCTTCATTCTGATACTCTGTCTGAAGCCTTAGATTGGCCAGTGCCTTGAAAACTGAGAAGGGCATGAGCCTTGGAGCAATTTTTCTCAACTCTACCCAGATTTCAGCAGGTTGCTCCTCTGTGGGTGGGAAGGACCTGGGTCCACAGAGATATTTTCTTCATTACTTTTGCCATGTCAAAATGAGAATCAAGACTTGTCATGTAGAGGTACAAGATCCCAACAATGAATGTAACTGAACTGTATCCCTAAAATGTACCAATAAACTCAATTAAATGAAAAAAAAAAACTCATAGACTTGTCATGTAGAGGTACAAGATCCCAACAATGAATGTAACTGAACTGTATCCCTAAAATGTACCAATAAACTCAATTAAAGCTGAAAAAAAAAAACTCAGTAGGATACTTACTTTTCCTTGGGGAAAGACTCTATATGCCTTTGGAGAAGGAAATAATTCTTTATCGTCTTGGTTTATCATTATTTGGAATTATATTTCAGCTCCTAGCCTTTGCCTTTGATGACTACTTCCTTCATTTCAATGAAAGACTCATGCACTGTAGGGAGTGCTCTCTCTCTCTCTCTCTCTCTCTCTCAGCTTTGTTGGTGTGCTCAATGCTTTTGGCAAACTTCTACTTTGCACTTAGTGAAAGCTGATTTAATTTTAAGCACTTTTAAATTAGGTAAATATTTACATGTTTGTATATAGTAGCATGTAACAAAATATATTGAAAGTTATGTCATTTATATCCTTATCTGCTCCACTTTTCTTTCTCTCTCCACCTAGTGGTAACCAATTTAAGAAAATTACTTTTGCTTTTTTAGAAAATCTAAACATATATTAATGATAGTATAATAATGATAGTATAATATGTACTCTATGTACACCTTGCTAAATTGAATTTTTTCCCTTAATAATCATCATCATTCCTCTACAGTGGTATATAAAGATTTTTCTAATAGCCTTTATTACTTATAATCTAACAAAATTAATGTTAAAGAACTAATAATGTTAAAGAACTAATCTATTTATCTTTGGGGCCTTAACTTTGCATTTTAATTTATTAGGGGGCTCAAAATAAAATCATGCCAATAATGATTTCCAGAGAAATATCAAAATTATATCTATACAATATAGATACATATCTTGCTTACAATTAATAACTTAAAGTATCAATTTGTATATTATTATGAGCTATGATTTAGGCGTTTCATTTATTGCCAATTACATACTTAAACTTCAAGAAATATTAAGAAATATTTGCAAAATGTTTAGGAATATGAGTGGAGTCACTAAAATATTTCAGCTATTATGATAGAATGAAGAAACGAAAAAAGAAAGAAATTGAAGTAAAAGTTGTAGGAACTTGGCAGTTTCTTTCTTGACATCAAGTGAATATCCATATGGTGCCATCTTCTTTGTAAAATGGGACATGTATAGGGTAAGCTTCCATTAAAAAAAAGGATTCTGTGGAATCATATTTCTGCTCAAAATCTTCAAGTTTTATTTAGAGTAAAGGCTAACACAGATCCTTTATAAACTGAGAAAAAGGAAAAGTGTGTGCCTTCTTTTCAGTCTTGTATGTTCAGTTGCTAGATAAAATCTCTACTCAAAAAACTGATTGTGTTCTCACATCTCTCTTTATAAGTGATTTCCAGGACCTCTGGGTTTGTCTCTATGTATAAGTCTTATGCATCTGCACTTGGTGTGGGATTTTAAGTTTGAAACTTCACTATTGCACAGACTATGAAGGTTTACTAACCTCTTCATAGAAGTAGAGATAAATAAATCAGCTATCTGTGTTTGAAAATTCTAAACTAAAGCACAGTTGTTTGCTTCAGCTTGTCAATGGATATTTATGAGAGAAGCATAATCCTATAACGGTTATAGCAGTGAAATACATCCAGTACAGATAGCTAGTAAAGGAGTTCACAAGTGTTAATGCCAGTGGAATTTTAATGCTCAAGAGATGGCAGTTGCTCTGGTTAGTGCTGCTCTTACTGGCCACAGTAAAAATGAAGGAGTGAAACCAGTTTTAAAATTCTGCAACACAGCTGTCTCATTAGCTTAACCTAGAGCAAACATCAGTTCCTACATTACCTTTCTTCAACTCTTATTTTAGTTAACTATGAGTAGTAATATAATATCAGACATTTTTCTCTTCCTTTCATTTCCTAGTGGTTGAAGCCCAAGAGGTGTTCTTGCCAGCAACAATTTCTGTGAAAATGTCAATAAGTTTTGTACTGTAATGGATGCTAATTATTGCCTTAAAAATCATATAAGTGAAGTTAAAGCTGATAGATTATGATTGTGAGTTTAGCTTTGTTATGACTATGATACTAGTGATTTATATGTTAGGTGCATTTTCATCTTGTACTGAGGGAAAATTTTTAATAGAGTGAGATTTCTTTGAAAGATCTTTTGGAAATTTTAATACATTTCCATCTTGTAAGAAATCATACTGTATTTCCTTTTTCTAGCAGGCAAAGAAAATGCAGTTAAATTTTCAGTCTTTAGAGTTATAGGATTTATTCTTATAGAAGAACTTTTGAGGATAGTAAGTTTCAACATTTTTACATATTTAAACTTTACGTTCTTGTTGTCTATGTTAATTTAGTTCAGATTAAGTAAAATCATCATTCGACACCAGGTATCTGAAAAGTATGTCCTTAAGTTATACCTCAGTGAAAAAGGCAACATAAAGAAGAAATACACTTGACCCTTCCCTTTGTGTGAGATGAGCTTGAGGCAACACATTTATTAGAAAACATTAGAGGTTAAGATTAATTTTGGTATTCTTATGATTGAGAAGGTTGAGAATTAAGAAATAAATCTGTAATAATTTTTATTTACGTGTACCTAGTTTACTTCTAAAGAAGTACTGAGAGAAAAAAATAAAATAAAACCTCAGAGTAATAAAACTAGAGCAATAATCATAGGTCAAAGTCACAGCACACACGTATGAGAAAATGTCCTCTAAGGAAAACAAATGCTATTAAAACATGTTGTAAAGATGAGATTCCTGCAAGCCAAGATGTAAGGATAAAAATGTTGAGTTATATAGTTGCTATTACATAATAAAAAGGAAGCATATGAGTTTCCTTATAGAAATCAGCTTTTTCCCAGTTCTGAACTGCCATGTGAATCGATTCCTTAATATCAGTGTCACCAATAACAATTTTCCAAAATGCAAAATCCTCTTTATATTGCCAAAACTCATATACTTCCTATAACAAAAGCTTAAAGGGATAATATTACATTGTTCTAGATTTATGAACACATTTATAAGAGAAGTAAAGAAACCAGGTCAAGGTATATAAAGTTTACTGGCGATCTGACTTAAGATAGTCATGTAAATATCTGGATTAGTAGCTATGAAATGATGTTTTTAACATAGACAAAATGTTACGGAGTACCTAACTGCAACTCTGAAAGGTCAATGACAGTAGAGCTTCTTAGTCCAGTCAGGCTTTAGAGGTCAGCATTTTCGCTACCTGCCCCTTTCTTGTGCTTTATCCTAGTCGTGGTAAGTCTGTAAGTCACCTATGTAAATTCATACCCTACAGTATGAAAATACCACTGACATACATACATAGGTGTCTGGCATTTCACTTAGAGCTTTCCTATCTCAGTTACTTTCCCTTCCTTGAGATAAAATTCCAGACACCCACAGCTATTTTGGCTCTTGTTTTCAGTTATAGTTGGCATGCTGGAAGGTCCTGCATGGAGGAAAACAGCTTAGTCGTGTCAGTTAGGAAGCAGAGATAGAAAGGAAGAATCAGAAGGGGGATGGATACACCCGTCAAGGCCATGCCCCCAGTGACCTGCTGCTGCAGACCAGGCTCCATCTCCTAAGAGACAGGTCAGCTGCCGCACCTCATAATCTAATCACTTTCCAAAAACTGAACCTATGAGGAGAGGAGGATTTGGGGGGACACTTCAATATAAACCATAACACTCCCTCTCATAAGGGGTTTTGCCAGTTAATCTGGAGAAAGGTGCCTAAGGTATTCTGTGTTGTTAAATAGCTAGAGAGATGGATATTGAGACACAGGGTATTAGGTTTAGAAAGTTTGGTGTGATATAAACATTGAAGAAACTCACTTGTGTGCAAGTCTAGATGTAGGCTGTACATGTTTGCCTGCAGGTACTTGCACATATGTACAGAAACACATTTTAAAAATTAGTCACATGTGACCTTATCAAAAGCTTAAACAGCCATTTCGATGAAATTCTAGAATTTTGTAACATAAAATATTTGAATATCGCAATTTCTAAATTACTTTTTATGTATTTGGCTATAACCTAAAGTCTGTAAAATCCATTCATGCTGCCTATGTTTAATTTCTTTTTCTTTTCTTTCTTGACTTATTTATGGCACCAGAGCTTGAACCCAGGGCCTTTTCATTGAGCTACATCCCCAGTCCTATTTTACTGTTTATTTTGAGAGAGTCTCACTAAGTTGCTGAGTTGCCTAGCTTGGGATCAAAATGCGATCCCTCTCTGTAAGTCTCCCAGAGTGCTGGAATTTTATGTGTGCACCACCACTCCTGGCTCATTTATTTAAATTTAAATATTTAGTAAGAAGCTCTACTTGCAGTAATTATGTCATGCAAAATGAATAAATTTAATGTTGATTTAAATGCAACCAAGGGGTACTACAGTCCCAAGGCATAAGAATAGAACCTAATCTAATCCAAACCATTTTAAACTAATGAGGTCTTAAGGTATTAATTCAATTTTATATTGAATTAAAAACAATTACAAAATATTTTAATTGGTACAGTCTATAATTCAATTATTTGTAAAGCATGATACAAAATTCAAATTGGTTAGACTGATTGCCTAATTAAGTAGGTAGTATGGATTCTACCCAGCTGAATAAATAGCAAGGATTGTGCCTAAACGAAGAAGCAGTATGGGTGCAACCTAATGCGTCACATTGGCAGTATATTTAGATTTTACCCACAATTGCATATTAGAGCATTTTTTAAAAAATTTTTTAAATTTTTTTGGTACTGGAGATTGAACTCGGGTCCTTACGCTTGCCAGGCAGGCAGCAGAACCACTGAGCTAAATCCCGAGCCCTATTAGAATATTTTAACTCAAAGTTATTTAGAAATATATTGAATTTTAAATTCAGGAAAAGAAAATTCAACATTATTTATATTTATAATTATGATTTATAATATATTACATGTTATATTGTCCTCTGTATACTTATGCCACCTGAGTTCAAAGACATTAAACCCAAACTAGTGAAATTTTAATGATGGTAATAGTATTGCCTCCAGAATTATTTATAAGACAAAAAATTTGATGGATGTTTACCCTTTAGCTAAAGCAAATAGAAAAATCAACGCTCCATTTTTCATTTATGTTCATCCTTTTCTTAATTAATTTCTTAAATTTCAAAATGTATCCAGCAGTTAAGTTTAAAAGGGAGGTGGACAAAAATTGTGCTTTTATGTTCCAACTTTGTTCTTCAACAACATTTCTTCTTTTCAATTTTGCTATGCTTTGGATCTTTAAAATAATTTTTATTCACACTTACAGGAGAAGAAAGCTCTAAAATCTAAAATGGTGGGATAGGAGGTTTTATAAAAAATTGAAAAATCTCAATAGGATGAGAATCCTGACCCTAAACTAGAAAGCGATGTCCGAGCTTTTCATGGGCTGAGGTCTGTGGTCAGGATTCATGAGCCACGGATCACTAGTGTCAGATGCAGGAGAGGAAAGGAGGGCATCAGTAATTGCAATTTTTTTTTTCATTCTTGGGTCATTTACATATAGAACAAGATGTCTATACAGCTTTCTCTGAAATGTTAAGAAATTGGACTGGCAGGGTCTCTTTGAAAATGTGTAATTGAAGTAAATAGTCATCATTTGGAAGGAACACATCATGCGGGTGTGCAGCTGTGGCCAGCAGTGGTAGATGTGATCACGAAGGCTGGCTGCTACAAAAACTTTTCATGAAATAGAATAAAAAAGATGGCATCACTTTCCATTCTCCTGATTTCTTAGCCTCGGTCTCTACTCTATCTTAAATGTGCTCACCATGTACACATGTTAGGGGCACCAGACTGTGTATAAGAGAATACTTACTTTTAATTAATTAGAGGAAGGATTAGACAGCGATAACTTTGATATTTTTGTTGCCATGATAGTTGTGCTCTACTTAAAATAGCAGAAACAAAGTTCTAGTTCTGTATGGTTTTCTTGGTGTGAACTTTGCCATACCATCATCTCAGTGAACTAATCTGATGCTTTGACTCATGCAACTATCATGATTGGATCCAAGTGGGGGATGTATGATTTTGTGTCTCATGTGAGCTTTGGGTAATTATTTTTATATTATAGTGCAAAAACTGGGTGTTCTCATACTTTTTAAAAATAATTGCTGCACTATTTCAATGAAGATTTCTTTCTTTTTCAGGGTCGATGTATAAACTTCTCCCGAGTTCCATCTCAATAAGAAGAAACCAAGAGGACCAAGATGGTATGAGGGTGCCATGCTTTTACAGTGCTGATTTCCAACCAAATGAAAAAAGTCAAGTGCATTTCAAAAGCTCTTGAAGAAGCAGTTTCATTCCTCTCCATCAGGAAATGTTTTCTTTGCTTTCTGCTTTACTTGCACCAAACATTTTCAAACACTTGTTCTGCTATCTACAAGGGAAGTGATGATACTCAGTAGTGACTCATGACTCGTGACATTGAAAATAGAGGAATGTTAATCTGCATGTTATGCCTTATACAAGAAAGTTTGTTTGAATGTGTAGAAGTGGCGCAGCACCAGCGTTGTGAAGATGGAGTTGGGAGTCTTTAACATGGACAGTGGCACTTGTGTGTCAGTGTGGCAAGATCTTTAGCCATAGGCAGCGTATGAAAATTCCCACCAGGCTAAGAAAATAATGGAGTCCATTGCCTTATAGCTATGTCAGATCATAAAATCCTTCCAAGTCCCCAATCACAGTGTGCCTTACGGGAAGTTTCTGACTAGAAAATCTTGTCATTCTAACAGAGAAGTGTACACGCATGACAAAACGTAGACAGGATGCCTCAAGGTATTGGTAGCAAGAAGGATTTTGCCCTTTAGTTTTCGAAGACACCTCTCTTTCATTATGCACGTGGGACAAGAAAATTAATAGAGCATTATTCCAAAGGAAGACAGCCTCTAACTAAAGACCTGGAGTGGAATTTAAGGGACTCACGATTTGAGGTCTTTTCTCTGAGCCTAGTGGATTTACCCCCTTTGCCTGTGTTCAGGATGTAATAGTGCATAAAGCATTAATATCTGTAAACCTACCTAGGAGTTTGTTTTGCTTTTAATTTAAAGGAAGCAATAACCACAAAGCTTCCGCTCAGGGTTTTTTTTTTTTTTTCTTCTTCTGCTTCTTCTTTCAAGTCTCCAAGGGCTCCAGCGTCACAAGCCAGCAACTCTCTTTGCATGAAAATTTCAAAGTTTAATTAATATAATTAAAGGCAACAGCAAGCAGCAGCCTGTGAAGATTTTGCTCATCTTTTTTTATGCCTTTTGACATTGAATGACCTAGTACTGTATGTGCATTACTTGGATTTTGAGGAGTACTCTACCTTGGTTATGATTCAATACCAGAAAAAGGCTTCCTTTCTTCAGTTTATAAATTAAATTTCCAGGAGGGTTGCCATAAAAAACCATTGACAGTATATATATATTATAATTTTTTAGAAACACCACCATCGTGTCACATCGATGATGCCAAATTATGTTAGTGTGAGCTGAGGCACTGTAGGGGAGGAAGAAGGCAGCAGCTGAAGAAAACAGCTCAAATGATCTAGTCACTTTCGATACTGTACTTCAGATGCGAAATGGATATGCAACTCGAAACCTGACAAAGCGTGCCTGCTTTGACGTGAACTGGTATAGACAATGACCAGTGGCCGGGTCAGTGGGATGTCTCTCTGCAAGCACAAAGGCTTATCAAATGACACTAAAAATAAGTTCAACAACCATCACATCGGGAGGAAAAACGAACATTTCGTGTTTGGTGGGCATGTGAGTGCACAAGATGGAAAGAACGATTTGGATCTTCCTGGTACAATGATCCCCATTGTGCTCTTCATAGAAATTTTAAAGAAAGGGAATGATTCTGATGGTTGGTGTCCAGGTTTCTGACACTGCTTCGAGAACCCTTATGCACACACCACACACACACACACACGTATACACTCACACAAATACATATATATTCTCTAGCTTGAATCTTTGGCTCAAGTTTATTTATGTCACTGGCTGGCTGGATCCAACGTGATGTGTCCACATATTCATAAATAAAATTTTTACCTGTGCCTCTGTTATCGTTTTCTTTAAGTCCACAGAAAGTTCATGATTTCTTTGACTTAACTATACAGTTGTCCTGGTTAGTTTCAGGAATGCAATAGTATTCAGTTGCAAAGTAACTAACACGTTCACATATGATACTCTTGACAGCATCCATTTAAGCAGTACAACATGGGAAGCCTGATACAGTACGCCCAACACTTTTTGCATTGAGTTCTTATGAACATTTGCTCTATGTTTGCATCTGGAGCAGGACCTATTGCTACTTTTTTACATTTCTGATTAGTGCATACCCAGTGATGTTATTTTAAGAGCATCAAGGATAGTACAAAAGGGCAGGCTGTGTTTCTTTAGTGGTTACTGTAAATTTCTCTAGTGTCATAGCACACTTGTACTTTGCTACATGAGCATTGTAGATTAACCTGTACTTTTAAATGGCAAAATTGCTCTATGGAGATGTGTAATGCAAATTTCAAATAAAAATAATAAAACTCTCAGTGAGGAAAGAGATGGCATTGATCTACATGGAGACTGAAAAAAGAAGTGCCATTCACAAAGTTCAAACACAGATGGAATTTCATTGTCCTTAAAGACATTAACCAGATCTGCATTATGCTTTTTCTCTGATTATGATAACCAAGAAATGGAAAGAATTTATTCTAAAAGAATAGTTTACTTACCTAAGTAGTAGATTAAAAATCTCTACACCTTTCAACCAGGAAAATAAACTAAAATAAAGCCTGTTCTATAAGTTCTATGATACTTCATATATATAGAGAAATAGCTCCTGTGTAATTTTCTGGACATGATGTCAGCAAAGATCTACTTTTCTGTGTATAGATGAGTAAGTCTTATCCACTGTCCATTTCTCTTGCATAAGGTTGCAAAAACAATTAAGTGGGAAATGATTCCTAACTTATGTGTCTACTCTGCCTAGAAAGAAAGTTTTGAAGGCATCTATATATATTTCATAACAATGTCTGTTCTTTATGGATTTGATCCATAAATATTTATCTATCTGAAAACTTTGATACTTGGAATGTTTTCCTTAAAGCATTTGGTGCTCCCAGAAAAAACATTTGGTGCTAAGAGTTGCAGCACTGATGCCTTTCCCAAAGTTAATTCTATTTAAAAATTTTGTACTTCCTTCCCAATGAGATGCAGAGTAAAATTTGAGACTCTCCACTGACTAGGGAGCAGCATCTGTCATCCATGGTGAATTACTATTTTGACAAAAATATATAAGGTTTAAACCCTCTATATTTCAAATTATTAGAGAAAGAAGTGCTTTGGTTATATTTCCCTTGAATTTTAACATTTAAATAATAAATTATTCATTATTTGTTTTTTATAATAAATCCTAGTGAATGCAAGATCTGGGTGTCTATGAACTTCATTATCTTAAGTTTTGTTTATCAGTTTTATTGCTTCAGAGTGGATCTATTTGCTTAAAATGGAAACAATCTATATTATGGCTGATGAGGTGTTCAAATCACTTGTGAACAGACTATATTATTTTTGAAATTTAAAAAGGCAAATTATAATTAGCTTAGAAATTCAAGTATTAGAAAGCACTTTTACTTCCTCTTTCAGGTGTATACTGTATTTTGGTGACTTACTAGATTTATTCAGCATTACATATTTTAGGAAATCTATCAGAATATTTTTACTACTGGAAATTTTTGGCACAAAAGAAATCTACGTGCACAATATAAATTTATACATTTCATATGTATTCTAATACAAAAAGTATACAATTCAGAAAGAAAACTCTGGTACCTCTGTTCTACAGCTTTAGGAAGAAATGGGCAGAAGAGCCTAAACACTATTTGTAGAGTCAGTAAAACTATGTGTTCTAGTCTAGGAGTTAGATGAATATTGTGTGCTTAATGAAATTGATGACATATTTCTGAGACCACTTTTAGTATATTTCTACTACTAGAATTTAATTCTGCCACTAGAATTTAATTCAGCCAACTGGATAAAAGATTTTTTCTGAAAACGCACAATGTAGCAGGCCCTGTGTCGCTTTTGTCATTTTTGTTCTGCCAAAAGAAATGGCTGATAAACCTGCACCATAACATGTAAATTAACATAAAATGTGCTTGTTCATATTGCTTAGGAATCAGGTGAGGGAGGTCTTGGACAACAGATCAGCCACCAACTAGCACACTGAAATCCAACAGATCAACTTAATCATAGAGTGGATGTAGACCAGAGACACCTAAAATCACGTCCAACTCTGAAAACATGTTAATATGGTATACTAGATGTTTTACTGTTTATGCACCTCTTTTTGATGATTGGTTTGTTTATTTGTAAAGCATGGCAATATTAGCTCTGTAAACATCCATTTATTTAAAAAACATTGAAACCTAATATATCATTGGTAGTTAACTGTAGTAGAGTGATTTAGTTTCTCATATGTAGAATTTATCAGATACAACTGGTAATGTGATTTATATATAAAATCTCTCAAAAGACAAGTAAAGTATCAGTAAATACATGCATATATTTTCTGTTGGTATTTTAATCTCATCAAGTGTCTCAAAAGCATATATAAAGAGGCACAGATATTGTGAGAGGTATCTGTGCTACATTAAGGTACTTTATACACTGTAGAAATTTAAATTATTAAACTCCCTTCTCTTTTGCTACAAATGGAAAAAAGCCCCACTTAACTATAACAATATGTATGTTCCCCATAGTGAGTATTATATAGCGAATATTTTATTAAGCAAGTATTTACCAGATATTATTTATACCTTGGCATCATTTAGGATCTGTAGTAAAGTAACATCCTACTCTGCTCATCATGTAGGATACTGCAAAAAATAAGAATTCAAATTTTTGCCTCCTTACTATAAAGTTATTTATCTTAGATTAATTATATATGCCAACTTGTAAATTTAATGCTAATCCAAAGTAAATTGTAAAAGTTATTCAAACGTATATAAGTAGATTTAACTAGCAATATTGGGCAAGAGTTAAATGCTAGAGTATAGCCTATTAAAAAATATGCATTGCCATGTTGAACTAAAAGGCAAAGTGATTTTAAACAATTTAAATGCAAAATGAAGAAACTGAATGCTTCCAAAACCACAGACATAGAGAAAGGAAATTGTTACATCATGTGCTAAATTAGAAGCAAATCTAACCCTCTTGGCATGCTAAAGTACTCTACCATCTGATTTGTATAAGTAATTGAGGAAAGAAAAACTCACAATATAAAAAAAAATTGACTAGTTCTAGCAGATGACACCTGTAAATACAATTTTTACCAGTTTAAATTCTGATGTGAAATTAATGTTATCACACTGAAGTGTTTAACTTCTTTTTTTAAAAACATCGTCTAATTCTCAAAGTCCCTGTTAATTAAATAGAGCAATTACAGACCTTCATCTTCTTTAAATACTTTGTGTGAGGCTGCCACGTAGATTTTGTTTTAAATAGTATGTTCAAGTGTAAAAGTCCTCAACAAACTGTTAGTGTTTTTTAAAAGTGGGACAATTTTAGGACTTTTATAATTAACATCCTAAATATTTCTGAAAGTTTGAAAGGATGTCACACATTGTTTAAAAATTATGTTAGATAGTAAATTATGACCTGGGATATTCAGTGTACTTTTTCCTGTTTTGAGGGATAATGATATAATGTAAATACTCTAATACAACACTAAAACTGCAAAGAAAATTAAACATAATGGCTATTCAGCATCTCTGTAAACCTTACACTTCCCAGATATAAATGAAATGATGTATTTGTAAAGTTAAATCAGTTACTTTTAAAGTTCAATTCAAAATAAAAGACCAATTTATGAGTGATTTAAATTGTAACATGCAGCTGGTAAAGTGAAAATGATATGGTCCTCGTTTTATTAAATGGTATCATTCTGCTTTAAAATTTCCCTTGACTCTTGAGAAATCACTCTGACAAAATTTAAGATTATTATTAGATGTTTATAATTTTAAACTCTGAGAAACACTTGATATCAATTAAATTGAGGAGAAAGGGCTTGTATGAATTTCCTGTTGCTGCTGTAACAAATTACCACCAGCTTAGTGACTTAAAAACAATGTAAAGATTTCCTCTTACAGTTCTGGATGCTAGATGTAAAAAATCAGGTTCAGGGAGCTGAATTTAATGTTCCCGTTGGGTTAGTTCCTTCTGGCAGATCTGAGAAGACTGCATTTCCTCACCTCAGCTTCTCATGGCTGCCTTTATTCTTTGACTTGTGACCCTTTCATCCATTCTCAGTTCTCAAAGGGTTCGAACCCCTTCTGGTTCAGTCATCATCACTTGTCTCTCTGATCTTCTGACCCCTCAGAAGGATCGCTGTGCTGCTGATAGGTCCACCCTTGAGGATCAGGTTAATGTCTGGTTGAGTCAGGAGCACCGCACCCATCTCTCCTGAGAAAATTCCGAGGCCTATTAGGGCTGGAATAATCCGCCCCCTCGGGTGTGTAGAGATCTGACTTTAGACAGAAAAACTGTTCCTCTCAAAAACTTCTAGTCCTTACTCCATTGCCTCAGCCCCTAAAGCATACAATCCAAAAACTAACATGTAGCCAATAAGGATGTGCCAAATTTCCGGACTCCACCCTGGCTCCACCCCCGCCTCACCCTATATAAGCCTGTGCATTTCCTTAATAAAGCGGAAGCATTCCAGAAACCTCCCAGAGGCTCTGTGGTGATTCCGCGCCTTGCCCACCCAGTCTGGGTCCCTGAACCTTGTTCCACAAGCGGGCTCACAGATGAAAACAACACACCCTGATGATCCTTGCATAACCTCCTCCTGTCAAAATCCACTCCTGGATCTCACCGCTAGTCCCTTTCAGCATATAAGGTAAGGAATCACCGGTCCTGGAGATGGGAATGTGGACATCTTGGAGGGGTGTTATTCCTCCCACTACAGAGTTTCTAGTAATTTTCATTTTTTTAAGTGGTTGCCTTGTATGTAAAACTAATAAACTATACAAGATGTGTTCTACTTTGCACATTATAAAATCTTTATTTGCCCAAATTCTTAAATTTGTAATACCAGGATTTTTCTTTGGAGGGAAAGGGTCGTATATTTCTCTGTTCTACTACTTTATATTTTGCTCTAGATTACTCAAAAGGAAAAATGCCAGAAGACAAATTCTTAAAGTGTGACCACCAGATGAAAACCTACTCCTGAGTCTGAGAAGCATGTGAGTAGAGCTAGCTTGTTGCCTCTGGATAATGTACTTCACCTGTCTGCATACGCCCCAAAGTTAACCTAGAGTTAGTCCCTCTGAAAATCTTTTAGGAAGTTATTGAAGTATCACCAGAGAAAAAGGACAAAAATAAGCTGATATTCTAGTGCTAACATTGACAATAGACATACGAATCTTAAGTAGAAGTTGTCCCCACCTGTAAACATTTTCCAGCATTAAAAATACTTTTGAAAGGATCGTTAAAACTAACATCCACATCAGATATTGCTCAAGTAGTGACTGTGAACATTAAAACCTTATTAACTCTAAAATGATAAAAGGGATCAGATTCTCTAGATAAAATTTACCTAAATAAAAATATGATGTGTCATGAGCCTTGAGTACTTAACCCCAAATTATTCCATTCTATAAAGCAGCAGTAGTTTTAACATCTCAGATTTCATATAGCCACATGCATACATACACCTTTCCAGAAGTACATTTATATTTAAAAACTGGTATGAACAAGTCAGAGTATTAACTTTTATGTATTTTTTTTTGTTTCTGGGGCCATCCCTGATTATTAATATGAAGCAATTTAACATTGTAAATCATTCTTAATATGCTTAAAGCAAACCAGCCAAATCACCTGATATGATCATCATCTATACGCTGTTTCCTAAATTTCCAGTCTTTCTACATTTATTACTTATTGTTTTATTTGATAAATATACACTAGATGCATACTTTACATACTGTGTAAATTAGATGGAAATCTAGGCAAATTTAGTGTTAAATAGTATTCTAAGCATATAGGCTGCAGGTGGAAAGACCTTCTGATGATATTCAGTAAAATGTCTTATGGCATGAATTCTGAGTGGCCCATTTAAAGACAAACCCCAATCACACAAAATGAGATTTAATGTTAAATGAGGGCTGTTTTATATGGGCAACAATAGATAAACTTTGTACTGCTCAGAGTATCTCATTTTGCTGTGTATATTAACAATCTTCCTGAGGAATCAGAATGCTTTTCCAAATAATCCCATTTATGTCAAACATTACTTTAGACTAACTTACAGATCAGTTAAGCCACATAAACATTTAATAGCCCCTAAGGGTAAATAAAACAAAACAAAATGCTATGAAAATGTGACGTTAAGAAGATTGACATGATTCTTGGGGAAAAGGGAGTTTCCATAGTAGCTTGCTTTTAGGATCAGCTGAAGGACATTATCAAGATCATTGCTTTAACATAATTCAGAGACAGTTAATGTTGGCCAAAACAGGAAAGGAATCTTGAGATATGGAAAGGATGTTTAATTCATTCTTAATTTCCAAGGATTATACCACAAAGTAAGCCATTCATGATGGAAATTGAAGAACCAGACTTGTATTTTGCTCTTTACTTCACAATAATAAACAGCTCTAGATTTTTTTTCATTCTGACATCAACACTTCACTCTCCAATTCAACAATTTTCACAAAGCAGGTAAAGAACTGTGCTTCAGATAAATCCAGGCACTGGGGCCTGTCAGCCGTCCACGATATCCTGATTTTCTAGGAGCCCTGGAGAAGGGACCGAGTGATGTGT
Source organism: Fukomys damarensis (assembly GCF_012274545.1). Classification (NCBI taxonomy): domain Eukaryota; kingdom Metazoa; phylum Chordata; class Mammalia; order Rodentia; family Bathyergidae; genus Fukomys; species Fukomys damarensis. Next base: position 19,753,766 of record NW_022900944.1, read on the forward strand.
GGGGGTAGAGTCCTGAGGGTATAGGTTGGTTGTGCTCTATAGCCAGAGTGAAAATCTTTTCCTAATGAGTAAAGAATGGAATGTCAGGGAGTTTGTTTCTATTGTCAAGAGAAAAAAAAGTCAGATACTTCCCAAGAAGGTCAGAAACCATGCCACAATTGAACCAGAGATAAAGAGCACAGTGGTAACAAAGCCAGAGAGAAAAGAAACTGCCTTGAATGAGAATGCTTCATTAATGAAAATTGGCAGATGCTGTCTTGTGCCAGTCTCTGCACTAGACGGTGGAACATTGCTGTTGTGATTCGCATCTAAAATGTTTGGATCGGGAGGGCTGCAGCCTCATCAGTGAAGTAATTCATGAACAGCTTTGTTCTAACTCAGGCTCCTCACTATGAATTTCAGCTTTACCTTGGTACAGAAGCAACAGAGCCAGGTGACCATGAACTGAAACCATGAGGCAGAGTCAACTTTTCCTCCTTGAAATTGTTTTTCTCAGGCATCTAATCATGGTGACCATAAGCTGTGAGACAAAATTGCAGTGGAAAAGACCAACGGGCCTCAGCATTCCAAATCAGGTGTTCAAGGTCGACCTCATGGGAAATTTGATTTGGTTCTTGTCCACTTTGGTTTGCAACCAGAACCCTGGAAAAAATTAAGTTCATGAACCAAGGTACCACTGTACAAATGGGGATAGACAACAAATGAGAAGATACAAATGTTATGAATCCCATAAATGGGAAAGTTAAAGTGTGATTAGAAGATGTCATGGGAAGGGACTAACCTAGTCTGAGTTACTCTACAAACCAGTGCGATTTTTACTGACCCTGGAAAGTGAGTGTATATGTTCCTCCCCCCATTTTCCTTACTTCTTTCTTTCCTTCAGTCCTTCCCACTTCCCACTTAGCAACACACCCAGCAGAGTGTATGGTATATAACAGGCTCTCAATGTATATTTGTTAATGAATGAAAATGTAATTAGTCTTCCACTTCCTCCAAAAGAAAATAGACCTATTCCTTCTAGATCTTTCTTTTTACAAATATAAAACTGTGGGCAGAACCGGTTCTTCAAAAATATTGATAAAATTGATTAATCTCTAGCAAGACTAATAGATGTAAAAAAGAAAAAGTAATAATCATCAATGTCAAAAACAGGAAATGTCAAAATAGTTTTGCAGCCACTGGAGAGTTCCTCAGGGAATACAGTGAACACCTTTACCTATAAATGTTTAAATGAAAAGGAGTGGATCAAAACTAAACTAAGATGGTGCACTCTGCATAGCCAATGGCCATTGCATAAATTAAATTTTAACGGAAAATACTCCCCAACCACAGGATTATAGGCCCAGATCATTTCATTGGATAATTTCAGCAAATATTTTAAAAGAAAACTTATTTCCCCTTCTAAGAAAAAAAGAAGAGGAAGGAGCATTTTCTCAATTCATTCTAGAAAGCTACAACTACTCTGATATCAAACCAAACCAAATAATAAAAGCAATGAGAAAGTAAAATAAAATAAATGAAAGACTACTATCCCTTGTAAACTGAAATAATATATGCCCAGTAAAATAAGGCAAGTAAAGTACAGAAATCTATAAAAAGAATTATAAACCATGCAAAGTAGCATTAATTTCAAGTGCATAATGGCTGCTAGCTCAGTATTAGTGCAATCCACTGTATCAATGAGATAAGAAGAATAATCGTACGCTCATACAAGTTGGTGCAAACAAAACATTTAGCAAAATCTAATATATATTACTGTTATGGTTTGTATCTAGATGTTCCCCCAAAGACTCATGTACCCATAGGTGGGGCTTTGGGGAGCTGGCTGCATCTAGGGTGTGACACTGGGATTTAAGCTTCTCCAACCTAGTTATAGGTGCTGCTGCCCAAAGGGCAGGTAGCCTGGATGGAGTAGGAAGAGACAAAGAGACAAAATAGCGCTCTTGCTGCTGTTGTTGCTGCTGCCGCTCCGTGCTGCTTTTGTTGTCTCCATTTTCCGTGCCGTTTGAACTGCTGTTTCTCCTCTGCCCTTCTGTTGTGCCACCCTACCTTAGAGCCGGGCACCTGGGGACTGAAACCTTCGCACACTGTGAGCCAAAATACACTTTCCCTTGTGTCGTTTTAGATGTTGAGTCTTTTATCGCAGCAATGAGAAAAGTAAGACAATTACTGATGAAATATGCTCAGCAAATTAAGAATAAAGGTAGCTTTATTTATTTATTCTCAACTTGATCAGGGAGCATCACAAAAATTCTACCACTGACATTGAAGTTAAGGGTGAAAGACTGAGCATCTCCCTAACATCAGAGATAAGGCAAGGATGTCTACTCTCCTATATTCTTATTCAACATGATTTTGTCCTGGAAGTTCTAGACGTAACAAGGAGGCAAGAAAAGAAAAGAGGCATACTGACTGGAAAGCAAACATAAAAATGTCCCTACTTAACAGAAGACAGTATATATATAGAAACTCTTAAGAAATCCACAGAAATATTCCTAAAGCTAATAAATGAAAGTAGCAAATATGGTATTGGCAGAGAACAGATGAAAAGAATAGAATAAAGAATCCTGGAATAGACCTGCAAGTATACACAACAAATTTTTGGCAAATATAAAAGCAATGGAATAATGGAAGGATTTTCTCTCAAAACAGTAATAGAGCAACTGAATTTTTGCTCTGTGAAAGATGCAGGGAAGAAGATTTTTAAAAAAACAAACTACAGAGAAAATATTTCAAAAACACATGTGACAATGGTTAATTATGTAGGACACATAAATATCTCCCAAAACTTACCTGTAAAAAAAAAAAAAAAAAACTATCCAGGACTGGGGATTTAGCTCAGTGGTGCTGCTACCTGCCTTGCAAGTGCGAGGTCCCGAGTTCGATCCCCAGTAACAAACAAACAAACCAATTACAACATGTGCAAAAGAAATGAAAGATATTTGATTAGAGAGATATATACAGATTGAAAATATACATATGAAAAGGCTTTTAACAACATTAGTCACTATGGAAAAGCAAATTTAAATTATAATAGCATATCACATACCTATCAGAATAGCTACAATAAAAAGTAGTAATAACTCTGAATACTGGTGAGGATACAGAGAAATTGGTTTACTCATACATTGTGTGTGGTGTAAAGGTAAAATCCTAGGGTTACTCTAAAAAGTATTTTGAGTGTCTCCTAAAATGAAACATGAATTACCATAAGGCCCCCAAAAGGCATCACTGCGTATTTGTCCCAGCATTAGAGTCAGGGTTTGCAAGGGAATAGATTTAATACAGGACACACAGGATTATTTTATATTCACTCAAAAAAGTCAAATGTAGAGGAGTGCAAAAGTTCTGTCTATACACTAGAGACCCAAAGAATCCAGCCTGGATCCCACGGCAATGTCTCACACGAGTCTGTATCAGGGATCTACACCAGAAAGGCCCAAAGGCCAGTGGTGGAAGCTTGAAAGTCTACACTGGAGGGGTGAAGGATCTGTGCCACAAGGTTAAGGGGTCTGTACTGGAACCAGGAAGTGACACCCAAGACAAAGACCAGAGTTTCCTGGAAGAGAACAGCAGCTGTCTCAGCCTGCACTGAGGACCTGAACCCCTCCTGAGAAACAGCTGAATTCACATGAGGAAAACCAGTCACAACAAAGCTCCTCTGGGGAATTAGTAATATGCAATCTTCCCATGCTCTTCTTTCATGCCATTGGCAACAGTCCTCAGGTGGGTCTTCTACACCCAGAACCACGCTGACTCCTTTTAGCTGAGTGTTCCCACTCAAGTCCACCATCAGTTAACCCACCACACCAGAGAAATCAAATGAATGTTCATAGCAATCTGATTTGTAATTGGCAAAATTTGGAAACAACCCAAATTGTCCTTTAGGTGGTAAATGGTTAAAAAAAACTGGGGAATATCTGTACCTGCTATATTTCTCAGCAATAAAAATAAATCATCTATTAATACACACAATGGCTTGGATGAATCCCTAGGGTATAATACTGCAGCTTGATCCCAAAATGTTTCACATGCAATGACAAAATTATAGAAATGAAGTAATTATCAGAGGTCAGGGGTAGGATAGAGAGATGAAGTTGGGTGTGGCCATAAAATGGCAAAAAGAGGATTTCTTAAGACAATGAAAACTCTCCTATATTTTGACCATGTCCGTGTCTACATTGTAAAGTTGTGATATTGTGCTAAATATATGATTTTGCAAGATGTTACTGTTCGGTGAACTAGTATAAGATATGTGGGGACTCTTTTTCTCCCTTTGTCTCTCTGTGTCTTTCTGTATTATTTCTTACTCAAAAAATCTACAATTTTTGGGCCAGGGATTTAGCTCAGTGGTTCCACTGGCTGCCTCCAAAGCATAACAACCTGAGTTTGATCCCTGGTACCCCCCCCCAAAAAAAAGCCGGGCATGGCGGTGCATTCAAAAAGAGGATTTCTTAAGACAATGAAAACTCTCCTATATTTTGACCATGTCCGTGTCTACATTGTAAAGTTGTGATATTGTGCTAAATATATGATTTTGCAAGATGTTACTGTTCGGTGAACTAGTATAAGATATGTGGGGACTCTTTTTCTCCCTTTGTCTCTCTGTGTCTTTCTGTATTATTTCTTACTCAAAAAATCTACAATTTTTGGGCCAGGGATTTAGCTCAGTGGTTCCACTGGCTGCCTCCAAAGCATAACAACCTGAGTTTGATCCCTGGTACCCCCCCCCAAAAAAAAGCCGGGCATGGCGGTGCATGCCTGTAATCCCAGCACTCAGGAGGCTGAGACAGAAGGATCACTGTGAGTTTGAGACCAGCCTGGGCTACTCAATGAGTTCCAGGTCAGTCTCAGCTACATAGTGAAACCCTGTTTCAAAAAAAAAAAAAAAAAAAATCTGCAGTTTTCTCACATTAAAATGTTTAAAGAGATTCAAAGTGATTTTTACGATAAATAAATGTTCTATTAAGTTTTAAAAAATAATTACTTAGGATGTATAAACTTCATCAAATGACTTTTATTGTCAACTCAGACCTACCTTTCACTGTTAAATTTTGACATTGTGTGAGTGAGTGTGTGTCCTCATGTGTCTGTATTAGCATGAGCTAAATTCTGTGAGTTTTAATACATGTATAAATTTGTATAACTTTGACCACAATCAAAATGTGGATCAGTTCCACCACTTAGAAAGATTCCCTCGAAATATGCTCTATAGCCATACTATCCCCCAAATCCCACAAGCCTGACAAGCACATACTGGCTCTCTACCACCATAGTGTTGTCTTTCTGAGAATGTAAAGTCAATGGAATCACACAATGTGTAATGCAATTCATCTGTGAATAAGTATTTGGGCTGTTTTCAGTTTTTAGCAGTTATTAAACATTTGTATACAATCTTTGGATGGTTGGGTTGTGTGAACATATGCATCTCACATAGATTAATACTTAGAAATGAGTCAGCAATAGGTGTATGTTTAACTTAAGAACCCCTGTCCTTTAAAGATATTGTAGCATGTTATGTTTCCAACACTTTTATTTCTGAATTTTAGCCCTTCAGTGGTTAACTCTGTCCATAGGTTAAGGAACTGGCTTGTATGTCAGTCAAGTTCTTAGACACAAGAAATGGAAATAGATAAACTGAATTTGGAAGAATATGACTAATTCGTATATCATTGCTTCCTGAGCCTAGTTTTTCTGACTTGGGTAATTGGCTTAGTAACAAAGATATAAGTAAGGGCATGAAAGGCACAAATATGAAGGAAAGTATATGATGTGGGAGGTAAAGTAACAGGCAGAAGGAGCAGATTTAAAGGCAGGGAAGATCTATAACCAGAACTGCAACCAAACATTCCGTGAGAAGACCAGGCTGGTGTAGTCCTGCTGTTGCCTCAGCCAAACTTATAGGCTGGGCTTTCTGCCTAGATTTATAAGGAAGAAGAATTCTTATACGTATGAGGGGAGGGCAGATGCGTGACCAGAAGTGTGAGGAAATGCCTGCTGGATCACATGACACTTTCTATGAGCAAGCCCCTCTCTGTGCAAGCCTGGAAACCTGCTGTCTGCACCCAACTCACATAAGAGAGTATCTTTAGAATTACTGCAATAGTCAAGTGGTTTCAGTACTTTCATCAATTTTACAGACTGACCCATACACATTTTCCATCTTTTTTGGAACGTAGCACAAAGGTTAAGCTTTGCTCTGTAAAATAGTACAACTAGCAAGTGTTGTAAGTGTTATGTGTCTGAATCTTCTTTTTGATTCAACATTAGAAGGCCTCAAGGCCACAGCTATAATGAGATTCACGTTTTTGAGGCAACATTGGAAAAGTAATGCATTTCATGCTGTTGTTCCATAATTTGATTAATCAAGTAAAATGAGATCAAGCATTACATTGAAAGGGTCCAACCTCCTCATTTATATAAAGTTATATTTAGTTAATCACGTGAGAAGTGACTGTTTTGTTTTCATTTTTTGAGCTAGTTAGAAGTCAGAATTTAATTAATGTATTCAATTTTTCTACTAATATCTAGTAGGATAATACTCCCCATTCAGAAAAACTAATATAATGAGAACAATATATGGTACATAATTAATCTTTATAAGTTAATTTAATTAATTAATAGACTTTATTGATCACTATCCAGAATTTTGTTGGCCACTTCTTCATAGCAGTGAAAAAGACAGAAATATGATCCCTATCTTTATAGAACTTATGTCTAATTGTTTTTAAGAGTAGGAAAAATTTATTGAAAGATAGCTTATGTTTAAGAGAGACAGAAGGGAGACCAGAAAGTAGGTTGCCCACTCACCCAACTTCTCAAAAGTGTTTTATGGGACAAAACCACAAGGTGAGGTGGTTTCAAGGTGAGACAAAAACTATAATCAACATAAGATTGCAAGTCCAGTTACTTAGGTAATATTTATCCAGTAAGAAATTACAAAGTGAACAAAATTATGACCAACCAATGAGATTATGGCAAGTATAGTCACTTAGGTAATATTGAGTAAATGGGGATCCAATGGGGAAACAAGTCACATAGCAAGTGTATAAGAAATGAGCAGGGATTTTTGGTGGTAAGGGGTGGGTCAGATCATGGTCTCCCACCCAGGTGATTGATACCTATTTAGAATATCAATCACTGCTATTCATGCTATGTAGGTGTTGTAGTTTCTCTTCTTTTACAATGCTGGCTTTCAGTGAATGTGTTTTGATTGTCCTTCATGTTGGCTCCCTGACTGTTTTCCACACTGGCTCCATGTGGGGTGGCCCTGTCTAACTGCCTACAAGATATCTAATGAACTTACCTATCTACAATGTTACCCCCTCTGAAGAAGTACTCCTAACTGCTGTGAGGAGACAAAGTGCAAAGACTGTTCTGGCTACTTTTGGCTGAAGAGGGTCATAGCTGTGATCAGCAGTCAGAGATACACTATACAGGGTCTATCTAAGGGCCCTGGATAGGTGCCAGACATTTTCATCGGGTAAGCATATAGCTTTGAGTCTGTAGGAGACAAAGCCAAAGAAACAGTTAAGAATACATGGCCACATTATAAGGTCAGCAGGGTTGCTATGAATATAGCCAACAAACATTTCCACCAGGAGGAACTAATAATAGCCACCGCCAAAGAGGCTAAGGTGAAGGTCCAGGGACTTCAGAATCCAACATAGAAGTTCTATTGGGTAGTTTAGCAGTTATGAGCTGTTTACAAGGTCCATTTGGTGGATCCCAGTAAAAAATGTTCCACTTGTATGACTGCTTGGAGTTTGGCAGCCTCTAGGCAAGAATAAATAAAAACTTTTAAGAAATTAGAGCATGTGTAATCTAAGCACGAGCACACTAGAAGGGAAGGGAAGGTTGGGAGAAAGTCACACTTAGAAATTAAAATAGTGATTGATTGTTTTAGACTCTTTTATTGATAGAGGTTATCTATAAGTCTGATATTTTGTCAAAGTCTCTAGTTTTAGCTGAAAGAAGATAGACAATTTGAAGAATAAATTTTGCTAAGAAATTAAAAACTCTATCTGAGCTTTTATAGATTTTACCATAGTTTTTTCCTAATGATCCATAATCATACTCAGCTACTTGTATAGCTGGAAACTTCCAGAAGGGGTCAATGATTGGAGCCCCTTTTTATATCTAGCTTTATTACTATGACATTATTTTTATACATCCTTTTGTTATTCTTTTCTGCTAGATGTTTAAGACCAAGTTAAAGTGAAACCTGCATCAATCAATATGAACCTCTTGCTATCTATCAAGGGTCAGTTAGGTCTCCCCAGGCATTAGTTTGGAACCATGCATAGAGCCTTTCAGCTCCTGTTAGTCATCAGGATAGTTATGGCCTTGGTCAACATGCTGCTTTCAGTGAAAGCATGGTAGTCTCTTCCCTCTTGGTGACCCTCCTTTGGCACATGGTACATTTGTTCTTGTGTCCAGTAATCTCCCTGCTTGGGAGGTTGGGTGGCTTACCAAAGATGTAAGATTCCATAAAAAAGGTTCCCTCATGACCTGGATTCTTTGTTGACCTTGAGGGGCTAGGGCCAAAAATATTGGCTGTCCTCTTAGCCCACTTACTTTTCTAGTTTTTGGTCTCCAAATTTCAGTTGTTGAACACCCAGAAGTTCTTATCACTAATTTTAATAGCTTTCTATTACTGCTGTAATAAATCATTATAATGCTGATATCTTAAAACAAGACAGCTGTTATTATATAGTTTTGTAGGTCAAAAGTGTGGCTGGAATCCTTCTGGAGGCTCCAGGGAGAATCTTCCTGAAGATGTAGGACTGAGGTTTCTGTTCTCAGGGCTACTGGACACCATTCCCAGTTACTAGAGGCTACCTTACTCCTTGGTTCATCACTCCCTTCCTGTCTTCAAGCCGTTCATGTCATGTTAGTTTTTGCATTTTGTATCTCTTGACCACCTTGTCAATCTAAATGTCATTGATGGATGGAAGATTTAAAAAATGCTATCTAAAGGCAATGGAATATTATTTAGCCTTTGAGAGGAAAATCTTGTTATCTGCATCAACATAGATGAACGTAGAAAACATTACACTGAGTGAAACAAGCTAGACACAAAAGGAAAAACTCTGCACCGTTCTGTTATATGGGGAATCTGAAATTGCCAAACCCATGGAAACAGCAAATAGAATGGTGGCTGCCAGGGGCTGAGGGAGGGGAACAATAGAAATGTTGTGTTGTTGTTTTTATTTTTATTTTTTGGTATTGGGGATGGAGCTCAGGTCCTTGTGCTTGCGAGGTAGAAATGTTTTTAATATGTATAAAGCTGATGTTATGAGGATTAACGAGTTGTAGAGATCTGTTCTACAATATAGTGCCCATAGCTAACAATATGACATTGTGCACTTCAAAGTAAATTAAGATTTATTTCATTTTACATATTCTTAACACATAAAAATGTGCAGAAGAATGCATGAACATTTTTGAATGAAAAGTTTGATATTTTGATTATGGGGATGATACCACAAGCATATGTATATGTCCACACTCATCATAATGTGCATATTATATGTGTTCTTTTTGTATATCAGTAAAAAGGATAATGCAGTGGCTTACTCTGAGTGACAGAAGACATAATAATGAATTCTCATATATTTAAGAACAGGCAAAGATAAAATATGGTGATAAAAACCAGAAAGGAGCTGGAGGAGGAGGGTTTGTGCAGGCTGTTTTACTTACATAAAGAGAAGAAAGGACTCAGTTGGGAAGACGAAAGTGTCCACGACTGGTGATTTTTGAATGGTGGTCTCAGATCACCAAGCTAAGCATTATCTGGGAACTTGTTGAACACACAAATCCTTGGGATCCACTTCAGAGCTCAGAAACAATAGAAATTCTGAGAGTGTGGTCCAGAAATCTGTATTTTAACAAGCTTTCACGGGGAAATAGTTACACAGATGTGATACTTTATCAGTGGAAATGGAATATTTAGAAACTCTTTTAATCTATGTAAATTATACTCATTGGAAAAAAGAGCTAAATACAAAACATTTACTGTTCCAAAAAATTCAGTAGCTTACATTTTAGGATGAGAAGATACATAACACAAAAGTAAAATCCATCAAACAATATAAAATACCAAAAGAATATGCAAATCAATAAAAGTATAAGTACAGTTCTATAAGAGAAATACAAGTAAAAATAGAGGAGTAAATTTCAGGAGATACTTGAAATTAAGGGGATATAAAGGCCAATGACTGGCTTAAATATTCAAACATGAAGAAAAAACTAAATGTCTTATTCTTGATAAATCTATTAATTAGTATATGATGTGGAATTAATATATAAAAGGCAAAAATAAAGCCAGTTGTTAGTCAATAGGGCAAAAATATCTACAATATTTATTTCTTTAGAGACCATGAGCTATCAAAGGATAGAGGTTTCTTCATTATCTTGTTCAAGTGCCAACATTTGGACTTCATTATAGACAAAATGTAAACTCTAAGGAGCCCATTACATTTAATGTGTATTTGCATAAGTCCATAAATCCCTGTTTACTCAATATATGACAGTAGTCTCAAAAGAATGTGTTGTGATATTTAAAAAGCAGACTATCAGAACTGTGCAAGTAGTGTTAGTTTTGTATCATTCTGGGAGGAAATTTTAAAATCTTTTGGCGACCTTATGGGCAATTTAAAAATCTTAAAAGTTTTATGACATTAGACACATTTTTCTGTATGATACCACTGTTATTTATTGAATGGTAAATATAATTCCTAGGGAAAATTATTTTTTAATGGGAACAATGAGCCAAGAAAAACAATTGATCTTCAAATCCTTTTTAACCTAAATATAAAAGAGAATAAAGACAATACATATTGAGCATGGTTTGGGGCTGGTTCTCTGAAGTAAACAGAGAAACAATTGTAATTTCTGAAGAAAAATCTGTTGATATAAAAATAAAGGAGAGAAGAGTTTTGATAGTAACTGTGGACAAAGACTTAGGAAAAATCCTGTCAAATGTATTACTGTCATCTCACACTCAGCAACATCGTGAGTCACCCTCAAGTTGACCTCTACATAGGAACGGTTTCCTGTATTCAACTCATCAGCCAGTCACAAAATGTGAAAATGATGATTAGTTCTTCTTTCTTTAGTCTAATTCTCACTAATCCTTTCTCTTCTCTGTAATTTCTGTTCTACTCAATCTATGGTAGTACCAAGGTTGTTTTGCTTTTTATTTGTTTATTTTTAAGCAAAAGATATATAGTTAGATAAGCACATTAGGAAAGGCATAGAGGAGGCAGTGTGGAGAAGAGTATGAAAGGCACAAAATTTGTAGGGACATCATTTGGGACGTTGCCATGACCTTAGCCTGAAATGGAAGTAGAGATAAGAAATAAAATGGATTGAGAAAAATACGTTCTTGAGTTAGAATTGATAAGATTGGGATTGATTACTTCATAGGATGAAGGGAGTCAGAGAGTCAAGTTATTCCACAGATTTCTGGCTCTGGGAAATTTGACTTGCAGAAGATTGGGGATGCCATGTATTAATGCAGACACTAAGAGTATGTCTGAGAAAACTAACATGTAGGAAATTCCTGATTCCATTTCTGTAGTATGCTTTGTTGCAAGGAGATGAAAACCATTTTACTTCAACTTCTTATATGTCAAGTTGCTAAAAATTGGGTTTTATCAATGATAGTGGCTAAGTTTGTTCTAATAAGTTACCGTTCAAATGAGTGATCTAAACGCAAGTACTAATTATGTCACAACATCTATGAGTCAGGATTTTGGAAGTAGATTAGCTGAGTGGTTCTGGCTTCAGATCTCTTCTCAGGTTGCAGTTACATTTTTTTGTTGTTGTTTGGTACAGGGGATCGAACTCAGGACCTCGCGCTTGTGAGGCAGGAGGCGGCACCACTGAGCTAAATCCCCAGCCCCTTGCAGTTACATTTTAGTTGGGGCTGCAGACATCTGAAGGCTTTACTGGTGCTGTAATATCACTTCTAATACAACTCACTTAGCGTGGCTCTTGGCAAGAGGCCTCAGTGTCTCGTCATGTGTACCTCCCATTAGAATTCATTGAGTCTTCTATAACATAGATTCCCTGACCCCAGAGAGAGAGAGAGAGAGAGAGAGAGAGAGAGAGAGAGAATACATTTCTTAGAAAATAGGTATCATCACTTCCACGATATAATGTTTGTTAGAAGAGAATCACTAAGTCCAGCACACTAAAGAGAAAAGAATGAGATTCCACCTTTTTAAGGGGGAGAGTATCAAGGAATCTGAGGACATATTTTTAAACTACTACATTCATATAGAAGAATCATGAATTATAGCAGTTGACTTTGCTCTGCCATAGGGAAAATACAAAATTAGTTTTTATCCCTTTAATTTACCTGTGAGATACACATATAAATGACATTTCCCATAGCTCATTATATGAGAAATATTGGTTGAAGCCATAATTATGGATGAAATCACACAAAGAAAGTTTGGGAGCTGGAAATGAAATAGGACCAAAGACATTACCTGAAAATTCAGGGAATAAAAATTTTTACATAACTTTTGAGTTCAAGCAATTATGGCAAAACGTTTTTAATCTGAGTAATATAGGTAATGAATGTCATATTTGTTATGTGTACTTGTATATTTGAAACAGTTATATTTACATATTAGAATGCTTATAATTGTAATATAATTCAAAGGAACTGATCAACTTTGTCAAATCCTGCAGAAGGTAAAGGTAAGTTAAGGGCTGGAGAATGACTATCAGATTTAATAATAGTGTGTTCTCTAGGGACCTTAATAGAAACAATTTCGCTACAACAGTGGTAGCTAGAACCAGATTCTAATAGGCTAAAGAATTAAGTGGAAGGTCAGAAATAGAACTTTGTAGGGTAAAAATAAGTTACTATAATTTTGTTGTTGCCTCCTTTCGAAACAAAACAAGTTAAATTTATTCACAGATTAAGAGGGAGAAAAGCTAGTAGAGAGGGAATCCATATTACAGCAGAATAAGACCCCAAAGGATCAGGACACATAGCAGAGAGCAGAAAGATGCCTTATCATAAAAAGGATATGAGCCTTACCTTTTTTCCCCTGTGTGATAGGGGACAAAGTAAGAAGATGAAAATGTAAGTCCCTTTTCCATAAGGAAAATTAGAATTTATCTCTAAAGCAGGAGGTGATTTTCTGAGATAAGGAGAGATGAAAATGTGAAGGGAGCCTGATGCATGATTGAAAGTTAGATACTTATTTTAGGGATCAGAAACTAACACGCCATAAACAATGATTCCTAATGATTGGGGTAACTTCTTAAGTTGCATAAGCTGGTTTCGTCAGAAGCAAATGGTGAGATGGAGTTTTAGATATGAATATTTATTGGGAATCAGTACCTTAAAAAGATTGGAAATTATGTAATTCTTTTTTTCTGAACCACTGGATGAATAAGCTATGGGCCATTCATATCAATTTGAATTAGTCCCAAGAATGTAACATTGACTGAAAAAAGCTGCCAAATGATGTCTGTTATATGATAGTTGATATAAAATTTAAAGGTGCATAGTATATTTATATTATAGGAATATAAGGGTAGAAATAAAAACATCCATGGGAATAAAACACATGAACTTGGTTACCTGGAAATGGGAAGGATTGGGAGACCTATGAAGCAAATGTCAGACCTCCTGTCTGCACATGGTAAACAGGTTCTTTAGCTAATGCAATAATAAAGCATGCTCATATATTGTTATTCTTTTTGGTATAATACAGGTGTCTGCTTTATTATTTTCTCATTATGTATTTGAAATCATTCACACAATAATTTTTTAAAAGTCCATCAGGGACGTTTTTCTAATTACAGGAGATAAAAAAACTTACTTCTAATATGATAATGTGATTTTAATTTCAATTTTTTTTTTGAGACAGGACCTCACTGTGTAGTTCAGACTGCCCTGGAACTCACTGTGTATCTCAGGCTGGTCTCGAACTCGCAGTGATCCTCCTGCCTCAGCCTCCCAAGTGCTGGGAATACAGGTGTGTACCACCATGCCTGGCTTAATTTCAAATTTTTGAAAGTTAAGTTCTATGACTTAGTCACCAGGTGAAATACTCAACTTGGGCTATTTGGCTAATACTACACACACACACACACACAGAAGCATCCTCTCAGGACACCAGAAATGTTGGTAATCTCTTTAACCTCTTTAAAGTCTAAAGCCCAGTGCATGTTTCTTTTTTGTTTATCTAGTGAATTCTTCATGTGCCAGGACTTTATCCCTTTCTGCCCTGCCAGGGATCTCTGGCACATTGTGGGCACTTAATAAATAATAATTAAGTCCCTGAGAAAATAAACATCCATATACCAATAAATAATCATTAACAATAATGAAATGACTTTAAAAAGTGGTAAAATCTGAAAACACATTATAAGTGGGATATATCTGCTTGTATCAGACAGAATCTTTGTTAAAAGTATGCTTAGAACTTAAAAGTCCATGCATTTGATAGAGTTCATCTTTTCCTTAGATTTTGGACTTTCTTGTTCTTTTAGTTTTTATTTTCAGCAATGTGTTAGTTATATTCACAAGTATTTATAAAAATTCATATTTTGCATGTGTGTCTATATATATGCATAAATGCTTCTACATAGGCATGAATAAATATATTCAAATTCATATTTTTCGTGAGTAAATGTTTCATGGAAAATTTTTTCCATTTATCTCTGATTCTAGGCAAATGTGTGAGACATTACATTTATGCCATGTAGTCGTGTGTGAGTGCATGTGTGTAATCATAAAGAACCCCCACCACTGTTCCAACATTGATACTGTGCTGTCCTATCAGTGCCCTGGATGTTCTGTGTTCTGCATCCTTAATTATCATAGCATTCTTGTGCATTTTGGGGGAGTGGTAAAATGCCCAGATTCCTCATCCGCACTCTCTTGTGTTCAAATCTCAGTTTTACTGTTATTATAAGTATCACTGGACAAACTGCTTACCTCTCTATCTTTCAGTTTTGTCATCTGTAAAATGTAGATAGAATTAATGGCTACTCTCGGGGAACTTAGTCACAGAGGGGTATCGTGCTAAATATTAAACATATATATACATACACGTCTGGCAAATAGAAAATATCAGTGGTGTTAGCTAACATCAGTGCTATTAGATTACTATTTAGCTAATCTCACAGCTAACTTGTAATGTATTATACCTCAAATAATTAGATTATTAGCTTAACAATGATCTTTGATACTTTCTCTGATAGAAAAAGTTACTGACAATGTGAATTCCATATGTGCCTGTGTTGGAAATATGATTCAATAGGATCTCTTTGATGAGATTCAGATTATAGCATCCTTACATACTCTCATTTTTCATTTCTTAGGACAAGCAAAAATCAATTTCACTCGATCATTAGTTTACAAATATCTAGCCCTCCCTTCTAACACATAAAAGCAATCTGTAAATTTTAGTTATACGTTTTTTTAAACTTTACTTTTAGGTTGTACTGACCTACCCATTAAAAAAAATTGAACTAAATTTCAGAAGTTCATTTGGTACACAGGGCAGTGCTTTAAAAGATCTTGTGAAATGGTATAAAGCAGTCTACATCAATATGTTCACAATCATCTGTTAAATTTCCAGGTTGAGTTTTCACTTGGAAGTCTTACCTGAGAGTCTCATTTTTTAAAATTTAAATTTAATTTATTGGTACATTCTAGGTAGACAGTAGTACAGTTACATTCATTACTGGGATCTTGTACCTTTACATGCCAGGTCTTGGTTCTCAATTTTTTCCCCTTCTCCCCACTCTCCCTTCACCCTCCCCTTCCCCCTTCAAACACTTTAATTCCATTTTTACATTTTCTCATATTTTTTTCCTTTTCTCTTATTCCCCCTTCCCTATCCTTCTCACTGTCCCTACACCTTTGGTCCTTTTCTTCCTATTTTCTAATTGTCCCATTAGGATTTTGAGTACTATTTTAGTTTTTCACACCAGAGATACTATTTGGTATTTGCATATGTGTGCCTTATTTATTTCACTTAGAAGTATATCCTCAAAATGTACCCATTTACCTATGAATGAAT